>NC_080557.1:30125000-30725000 GCF_030253575.1 Rhododendron vialii | reverse complement strand
GCATGCAATGATTGGTTTACAAATCTTTTGCGTTACAGTTAATCTGGACCATGACAATATGTTTTGGAAACTTGAATTTTACTTCTTGTTAGCACATGCTTGTGATAATATGAATCATTCGAACGGTGTCTCGAGCACTAGGGGACATGTAAAGAAACTAGTGGCGTGAAGTAATAAGGTAGGAGATGCAGCCAGGCATCACCGGGTAAGGATATCTTACCACTCTTCAATGGGGTCGCTCCCCAACCGACTGGCAAAAATACCGTTGAATGTTATTATCGCTCGAATGTGCAAAAGTGAAAGGGAAGAAGAAAAGTGTCCATCTTTTGGATCAAAGAATTGAATTTATGGATCGAAATGGGTGTTACTAGAAAACTTGATGAGAATACTTGAAATGTTGCTTGGTTCTTGAACTATTTTATTAAGTAAGGTATTTCCATTGTAAAACTTGTAACTTTGGTATATGTTTCTCACCCGATCTTCGGCTTATGGAAACCTTTTCTAATTTTCCAGGTTATTGTAGATAGCAACTTGGGAGGCCAGATGCATTGTTGGTTAGTTAATGTAAATAGTACGTCTGTAAAAAGGAACAGGAGTGTTGTGTAGTTTTGAGACTTGAGTACTGTAATAGTTGTCATTGTAAATTATGGTTAGCTATGTTGTATAGACACTCAAAAGTTGTATGAATAGACGCTTCCGCTGTTTCTCTTTATATATTACTAGTGCATGCCTGTGCCTGAAGGCACAACACAACATGTTTCGATCATACGCTTGGCGATAGGGGAGAGAGCGAGGGAAAGGAATGTGTTGGTCCTGTAATGATTTGATCACATTGTTTCTTAGGGAAAAGGATGTGCTGGTCCTAACATAATTTGATTTGATCAAACAATACCATTAAAACGAAAAAGGAACAGAGTCCACAACAAATAAACTCTTAATTAGAATTATTTTTAAAAAGTGTTGAATTCACTTTGTCGTGTCCCCAGCATTTCTCCAGACATGTCTCCACATGTTATTACCATCATGTCGCATGTCCTCGCAGTGTTGGACCACAAAGTCTATCCAAAAATTGAGATAGCTTCACAAAAGTGGGCATAAAGAATTAATTCACTCTCTACTATTTTCACTCTGTCAAACATGCATTTTAACAAATACAAATGAGTATCTTTGAAAGACAAATAACAAAAGATATAGATAAATTCTCATCCTAAACAACAATTTTTTTCCCCATAAGACTCCCATCAAAAAAATCCTCATCCTAAACAGCAATTTAGGCCACATTATTTTTTCTGCAAGAAGACCCTAAGGATGATGGGAGTTGTATCGGAAATGAAGACCCAAATCGATTTTGTGGAAGGCTGATTGGTGGAGGAGCTTTGTGGGCACTATTTTTTTTTCCAGAGCGCCGAGGAGTGGATTCTGCAGAGAGAGAGAGAGAGAGAGAGAGAGAGAGAGAGAGGAAACACGATGGAGAAGAGGAAAACTGCTGGGATAGGTGTAGGAAATAGGTTGGAATTAATGATTCAATCCAACGGCCATAACCTATTAGAATTGAGATCCAATGGTTAGAAGGATGCTTATGTTTGTGTGGGTATATAAAAAACCGCTCTATTTTATAATATAGATTTAATGTGCTCTGAATGGTAAAAGTGTTAGAGACCTTGGTGATTCTGGGTCCGTTCTAGAAACTAAAAAAAGTTCTTATTTTTTAAGAAGACAATTTCAAGCTCAAAAATTATGAATTTATTGAAATCTAAAAATATGCAATATGGATCTTGTTTGAAAGATCTCGATGAGATCTTTTATACGATGCAAAAAAAATTAAAAATTTATTTTTTATTTACATTATTTTTGAGCTTGAAAATGTGAAATAAACTGCTTATTTTTTAAGAAGATTTCTGAAACGGAACCTCTGTCACGGACCGGTCACGTGACCTGTATTGGAGTTGGGACGTGACACTTCTATATCCATCCAAAATCAAATCTTCCATCAAACGGGTCGTAAGTGCAAAAGAACAAGGCCTTAATAGATTTGGGGATGCTCTGAGTAGTTTCCCGTCGAGCGGGTGTAGTTATTGATTCGGCTATTCATCTCAGCACGAGAAGCTCAGATCGAATCTAAATATATATAAATTTGAATTGTCCATTACTCAGTTAACTTCCGAACCGTCGATTGTCGAAATAAGTGGCGGAATTGACCTCTGCACTGCTCTCATGTGTCCAGGCTTTATGCCCCAACCAAGGAAGAAAAAACCCACTCGCATTTAAATGAAAAACCAAATTCGAGTACAGCCGAGTTACAGCCCACCAAAGGGCCCCACACGCAGATCTTCTCCTTCTCCTCCATCATCTTTCATCCCTATGAATATGTCATCAAATGAAAAACCAAACTCGCTTTCAATCTCCGATGGGTACTCATGGCAGGACTCCTACTATCTTCTCCCTCTACATCTCCCTCTCTCTCCTCTCCTTTTCGATTGCCTTCGCCTTCTCTCCCACCGATCACTACCTCCTCGACTGTGGCTCCACCAAACCCTCCACCGTCGACAACAACCGCCGGTTCACCGGCGACTCCTCCGACTCCGGCTCACAATTTTTAAAATCAAGTCGGTCGATCTCGCTCCGCGACTCAAACCCGTCGCCTGGTTTGTCCCCGCTCTACCATGCGGTTAGGGTTTTCACAAGACCCTCAAAGTACGCGTTCGAGATCAGAGATAGAGGGACCCACTTGGTACGCTTTCACTTTCGCCCGTTCGATTCGTCAAATTTCAATACCTATGACTCTAAGTTTCACGTTTCCGTTAATGGGTATTTGTTGTTGTACAATTTCACCGTTGGGAAATCCCAAGCACCTATTATTAAGGATTACGTGATTTGGGTTGATGCTAAAAAGCTTGTGATTACGTTTGTGCCGTCGGAAAAGTCGGAAATTGCGTTTGTTAACGCAATCGAAGTGATTTCTGCGCCAAAAGATTTGGTAGCTGATGTAGCGATGTTAGTGAATCCTGAGAGAATTGAGAGAGTCAATGGGTTGATGAAGAGTGCGCTTGAAACTGTTTATAGGGTAAATGTAGGAGGCCCTAAAGTGACGCCGTTTAATGATTCTTTGTGGAGGACTTGGGTCCCCGATGATGAGTTCTTGAAATCGAGTGATGGGTCACAGAGGGTTTTGTTTAGGGGTCGGGTTAAGTACCAGATTGGAGGGGCAAGCCGAGAAGTCGGTCCTGATAATGTCTACAATTGTGCTAGAGTGATCCGTAGTTTGGATGATTACGTTCCCCATAAGAATATTTCGTGGGAATTTCCTGTGATTGGGGGATACGAGTATCTAGTTCGGTTGCATTTCTGTGATATTGCTAGTATGTCGCTTAATTTGCTTTACTTTAATGTGTACGTAAATGGGAATCTGGCGTATGAGAATTTGGACCTTTCGAGCGTAACAACAATGGCGTTGGCTTTTCCTTTCTATGCCGATTTCGTGGTGAATATGGAGAGTTCAGGGGTTTTGACCGTGAGTGTTGGACCTTCAAATATGAGCATGTCACACACCATCGATGCTATTCTCAATGGTGTTGAGATCATGAAGTTGAATAATTCAATGGGTAGTCTTGATGGAAATATTTGTGCAGCTTCAGTTTTGAAGAATTGGACAAGAAGGAACACTGGTGGTGTGGTTCTTTTGATTGCAGCTATGTGTTTACTCGGAACTGCACTCATGGTCATGCATAGAAGATGGGTTAGGGTTAAGAATTCTGTGGGATGGTTACCAATACCTGTGGATGTCTCTGAAGTGAATTTGAAGTGAGGGAATCAACCATCCATAGGGAAAGCATATTTATGTGCATAAATGTTGGATTTTAAGATTTAACATGGGCATGTCATAAGAAGCATGTTATATGCCAGTTGTTTACTTGTGGATAGCTGCAGTTATGGTGACTACAATTTGCACCTCTGAAGATGTTCGGACGCATTGGTACGTTGAACTCTTTAAGTATTCTGTACTAAATGGTTTTACTTTCATCTGCATTTACTGTTTCCCTTTCCTCACTGGTTTTATGTTGTTGTCTAGTTGTCTACTTCTATTTGATTCTGAAACAGTGATGTTTTTGTTTCTTAATCCATCTACAGCTTTACTATCCCTATTTTCATCTTATCTGAGTGTCATTATGCTTTGTAACACGCTGATTGGAAGACTCCATATGCCTTGGCTTTATTTGCAACATTTGGACTCGTTATCCATATCTTTCTGATAACACATTACAAACCATGTGTAACTGAATGTTTTGTTGGTTAAAAATATTGCACGCTGAAGCTGGAAATTTCGAGGGGTACGCGTAGCAGCGAAAGTGTGCACCAATCAAGGATTACAGTTCTACCATAACAATATCTAAGATTTGGATTTTGGAGTATAGGTTGTCTTTTTCTAGTATTTTCTTTTGAATTATATATAATAATAATTCTATATCTTTTTAGTTCTATCCCTGGGTAGGGGATAGAACTATACAATTTTATCCCAAGGAAGGGGAGGTGACAAAAAATGCCTGCTGCAGGATATAGCCATATGGATAAAAATGAATCAAAAGGAAATATTGGGATTCTTGTGTGATATAGCCGGCTGGAGTTGCGAAATAAGCTGTTAAGTCGGGTTGATCGGTTGGGTGTTTGCCCCTCTATGGGCGGTAGGCCTGGAGATATCCTTATACTAGTATTATGATTTTTGCACTCCCTTGCTTACCGCCCGCTCTCTTTTTTGAAAACTGAGACTAGTTTATGCAAGGATACTAATGCTTGCATTTTAAGTTCTATGAATTGCCAGTCTGTAAATTAGTTTTGTAAGCTTGGTAGTATTGTCCTAAGATTTGCTCATTAATCCATACATGCTTCTTAGGTTCCTTAGGCTTGGTAGCTTAGCCATAGGATTCTGTTGGGTCAGCTGGTGCTTGACCTTACCCTAGGCATGGATGTTGGGATCTGAAAATCACCAAAAAAGAGGGGATAGTAGGAATTCATCGAGAATAGTAATCAATTTAAAATCATGGTTGTTGGCTATTCGTGAATGGTGATTTGTTTTTGATAGAGCATTTGATCTAAATGTGCTTCTGAAGTGGACCGATATGCTCTCCATTTTGATCGGAATTTGAAGATAGCTCATTATTGGACCGATTTGCTCTCCATTTTCATCTCTGAGTTAGTAAGAACTTAGGGATATGTTGATGTTCTTCTCTTGCACAAAAATGTTGTGTTGAAAATCATCCGAGAAGATTAGAGCTCTGTATGAAGGCGTTTTGAGTCACGGGTGGAATTGGTCTGGTTTTAGACATTTTGAAGCACCAAACCGGTTCATTCGGTGTGAGATATGTGAAACCGAAACCGGACCAGTTTGTTGTTGGATTGGGTTAGTTCGGTTGTAACCGGTTCGGTCGGTTTTACTGGTATCTACTGGTTTAGAAAATCTCTATTTTGCTTGGGCCACAAGATTTAACTATATTTCTCTTTCATCTGGGCCAAAACCAAGGCGATAAGGCAATGTTGACTACAGATATGGCAACTACAAGTTGCACCTCTGATGATGTTAAGATGCATTGGTACATTGTACTCTTAACTGCTTCATGTGATCTCGAGTGCAAGACATTTAAGGTGCTTTTTAAGTTGTCACGTGACATTAGAAGCTACATACAAAGTGAACTTTTACCAATGATGTTATCAATTCGTCGAAAGTCTATCACCTGTTTGAGTGATGTCCTACATGTTGAAGCAATGTCATAATCTTTTCATATTGATCAAAAGGTGATTATTTGTTCTCAAACTGTATTAGGTGCTTATTGCCAAATATTGGATATGTTGCTATAATATCTTTTGTGTATAGTTGGTACTATCGATTCTCTTCGAGTAATATCTTTTGTCCCTTTGGTAATCACAACCTAATCTTCCAATCTCGGTATGTGATTGTTAGGCTTTGATCTTTGATGTTAACATTCTCTTTCGAGCTTGCCTTAGATACTGTTACTAGTCTATGCCCTCGATACCACAGAGCATACCGTACAATTATCACTGATGTTGCTGTACATGTAAGGCTGAGACTGTTGTGTCAACCACTAAAATACATTTGCTAAAGTATCATTCATTTGTCAAATCGCTAGTGAGGATATGTTGGAATTGTTTACTTTACAGTCTGGATCTCCTCGTTATGATCTAGGAGCCTAAAGATCTATAGGAAGATGTGTTTGGAGTTGTTTATATAATAATACATACTTATAAAAAGGCACAAAATTGAGCTGACATAATTGGATCAAAGATAAGTCATGAGAATGTTGTTCATAGTAATTTAAAACTAGGTACTTGAGTTATGCCTTTTCACTTAGTGGCATGATTTAATTATCTTTTGCCTCTGTTCTACCATTTTGGTATTTAGTTTGTTCTTTAACTTAACATCTCTATGACAGTTTGAAAAATTTGTGCTGTGGGATCTGAACATTATCTTTAATCTGCAAACAATGATTACAAATAGTCGTTTGAGAAATTGCACACTGATTACTAATACAAGTGAGTAATCCATAAGTGCCTACCAGTTGTGGTCATGACAGCCCAACTTTCTTCCACTTTCTCGGGCGTCAAATAGGTCGTCTCGTATATGATGTTTGTACAATACAGTGACTCAGGTGACTCTTTAGAAATTCTTCTATTTGGAGCTTCTTGAGACAAACCACGGAAATCAAAACTCAACATGGAATCTTCTGAACAAGGAAAAGATAAAAAAGAGGTTGGCATTATTCACTTGAATTATCTGATGGTGTTCTACATGATCACATGATTGGTATTCCTTAATCCAAAGGCTTTGGTACCACCTACCAAAAATCCTTTGACGTCCACTGCAAAACACCTTGATCTGAATCTCCAACCACTAGAGGTCTGGAACGAGTCACAACTCCTGATTCACTTAATTAACAGGTATGCGACTTGTTAGCTTCATAAACTAGAGTTTTTTTTTTTTTGATCCGATAAACTAGAGTTCCATAGTGCAAAATCCCTTCTTCATTAGTTTGAAAAATCTCTTGAGCTTTATAAGTCTTATTTTCTTGTGGTTCGGGCCTGTGGCACTGGCCTATGTTACATGGACTCGAGTGTGAGTATCGGGTGCGGGTGCAAGTCCGAACATCAGACCTTCCCAAACTTAAAATCTTAGGATATTGGGATGTGTCCCCTAATTTGGTATGGGTACGGGGACATGTTCTGAACACTTGTTTGTAGTATATATTGCATTATTTTTTTCAGACTATGTAGTGTAAATTATATTTAGAAATGTATTTAAACAAGACGGGATTAAGGAAAATATGTTTTTTCTATTTCCTGTCCATGTGAAATATTCAAAATATCGCTTTTATAGCTAATTTGATATTCCTTTTTTGTAAATATTATAGCAATTAGAGGATCTGAGTGTCCAAAATGGATACGGGTGTCGGATACAATGACACGAAAACTTGAGCCAAAATGAAGAATCCATGTTACTTAGGAACTGTCCCCTCTATAGTATTTTGCTTCATTTGTATTGTTGACAAGGGTTCGGCAATTTAGCAAACTCTTGTAGTCTTATCCATAAATTGTGGATCGTGCATCCGGGAGTGCCGTAGTGCACTCTTATGTAGTGTGCGTGTGAGGCGGCACACAGACCGTCGATCTTATTAATTAACGGTTGCGATGTGTTTTAGAACTATTACCGGTATTAGATTGTTTTTAATCTGAACCGTTGATTGATGAGATCAACAGTTGTGTGTGAGCCACACTACACGTTGTAGTACACCAGCTGCACTACAACGTTTCCCAATCCATTAATTGCACGGTCGATACGTTTTGTGGTGTCCCCTTGTTCATTTTGAGACCCTCAACCTGCTGCTTCGCTTGACTCTTCGAAATTTGAGAAGAAAGTTCACAAGGGAAAAAAAAAAAAAAAGTACAGACAGAATCTACAAAATACACTTTCGAGCTGTCTTTGATTCTTGTTCCTTGTTTATATAATGAAACAACTAGGGAAAAAAAAACATCAAATTACCTTGAAGACTGCAATATTCTGAAATGAGTTATAAATGTCATATGACCGCTTGTGTTCGATTGTATTCTTTTAGTATCTTTTTTGGGAGCCTGATTCTGGATTGTGATTATCTATTGTCCAACATTTGAGAATATGACCTCTAAGAATAGAAACAGTGCACTTAATTTCTATTAAGGATGAACTCAATTTTTAATTATTTCCAAGTACAACTTCATGATAAAATTATCCTTTTACCTTTCAAATACTATTAAAATTCACTAAATATATTCATTATACCCTATGAAAGTGCATAAATTGTAAGGTACCCAACGGTTCAGGCACTTTCATAGGGTTTTAGGATGCACTTTCATATTATAGGGTTTTAGTGGTTTAGGTACTTTCATAGGGTTTTGGGTTTTATGCACTTTCATAAGGTACTTTAGGGTTTAGGTTTATGCACTTTCATAGTGTATCCTAGAGTGTAGATTTAGGCATTTTCGTAGAATTTTAGGGTGCACTTTCCTATTATAGGGTATTAGTGGTTTAGATATTTTTATAGGGGCAATTTTGAGCAAACATTTCAGAAATCCTTAATGGTACATTTTTGGTTTTTTTGGAGTGCGCAGGAAGGGGTCGAGCTACACGTAAAACCCCTCAATATTTTCTGTTTGGCAGCTGCATTTTGAGAATGGATTCTCTCACAATGCATTATGAAAACTACATTTTGGAGGCACAATATGCAAATAAGCCCTGAAGGAGTTTTTCCATTCTCCATTTTGGATTATCAAATTCTGGTGGGATAAAAAGAAGTAACTACCCCTCACCTTTTTCAATTATTTCGAATTTGCCCTCTACGTTATTGAATGGGAACCTTTTATTTGTTGTTGTTAAGGTATGTAGTTTGTGGGTCATTTTTGTTGTTCCTCTAGGCATGGTACTCTCTAATTTTTTATTGCATAATCGTTGTTTAAACTTTTAATCGACAAAAAATTAAGATTTTTACATGCCCAACAAAATTTGAAGACTTTAGTGGAGAAATTTATTTAGGGCTGCTTTGATTTTTTTTCCCAAACTTAAAATGGTTATTCATCAACCATAATATCATACTCCCTCCGTTCCTTTTTAAGTGTCCTGCTTCGTAATTTCAACTTATTAAAAAGACATCATCATTATACCTTTCACATCAACTTTTTTCTCCACTTTTCCTACTTACCCATCATCATTACACTTTTACTCACTTACTTTTTAAAATGGAATTTACTTTTAGGGACAAAATAGACAATTAACCAACTTTTACCCACTAACTTTACAAAATGGACACTTATTAAGGGACAGCCCAAAATGAAATACCGGACTATAAATAAAGGACGGAGGGAGTAATAAGGAAGGGCAACATGGTAAAAAATCAATTCATAATCTATTGTGAGCATTATCCTCCTAAACACTACTCTGTTGCAAAATATATTCTGCACATATCTTTCAAAGACACTATCAAATTCATAATCTATTCTGGCCATAATCCAAAATCAATAACTTACAATCTAAAATGGAAAATGCAAAAATAATTAGGCTCCCAAATGGGCCCAAAAGCTTTTTTCATATCATGTGTTTTTATAGAATGTATTAGTGAAATTCAAACTGCATGATAGTAATGATCTAATAGTAGTAAGTTCCAATTTTGTTTTTTCTAAGTGACTGGGGTGGTGGTTTTGAATATCTTTGGTGGATAGATCAGTAAGCCTCCTTCCCCTTTCCAAGCAAACCTACAAAAAGAGCAACCGTTAGTGCCACCTGGCTGGAATCAACTGGAGGGCACTCCGATGCTTGAGTTAGTACTTGGAGGGGCACTCCGATGCTTGAGTTAGTAGTTGGAGGAGAAGATAAGAGTAGAAAGTAGATCTCGGATTTGGAACAGCTTACCTCCCGTAGGGTTTATCCTTAGGCTTATGTAGAGTGAGCGTGCTTGCTCTCCAAGTTACTTGTACACGGCACGTGTGCCTGAAGTCACGCGTAACCGACTCGGTTAATGGCATCATAGTGACGCTCGGAAGACATGTGGCTGGACCCATGTGCTAGGGGCATGACACCACTATAATATCGCCATCTGACTTCCAGATCTCGGGTCGATCAGGTGACTGTTCGGCCCGGCCCGACTCTGGAAGATCTGGACTGGGTGTGCTTGGTCAGTTAACCCTTGAGATTAAAGTCCACTTTGTAATAATATATGTATCTTCTTTTTCTTTCTCTTTTCTTTTCTTTTTTGCATCAATCTTTGTATTGATTGATTCGTTATGAGCTTTGTTCTGATAAAGGAATCTTTTGTTTGTAAGAAATCAAGTACCTAAGAAATATTTACCCAAAAAAATGAACACAAGAAATTCGATGAGGTGGACAACTCATTTATGTATTGTTGAAAGCCAAAAATCGAGTCACTACATTGTACCTCACCTTCAAATGAGACCAGAGCAAAAATCATTCTGGTTGTGAAATCAATGTGTAATTCATCGTAATTGCAAAAGCAGTCTATGAGGTATATAACTTTCTATTATTGGAAATACTTTGGACTACCATCTATTGTGGGGAAGTCAAAAATTGAAGTCTTTCATTAGGACTGAATCCTAGCGAAGTTAGCATGCTGGAGGGATGACTTAGAATTTAGCTGGGAGGGAGACGATGCTAAAATCAGTGCTCTTGACCATGTCCACTTCTCGAGCAATTTCTGAAGATTAGGAAGCCTCCATATACCATGACTCCTTCGACATAGATATCAATGAGATGGTCCGTCGATGGGGTTTCTAGTTTATCTTCTCCAAAGTATTTGTACCCAATAATTCTTGTCCATGCATCATCGTATGGAAGACTCTAATATATTCTGAAAGATTATGGAGCACTTTAGAGAAGCCTAGATATTTCTGGGAGTATCCGAAAGTTTCCGGAGAGATATGGAAGACTTTGAAAAATTTCCAAGAGAGTTGGTGATGATCTTTAACGTGTAGTTCACCCAAGAGCTGTGAATACACCGTCATTGTTCTCAGTGAATCTAAATGATAGGGATGATGCAATAGAATGATTTCTACACCAATCAAATCATGTAAAAAACGAGAGCTCCTCTCTTTAACCCTAAAAACAGTCGCCACACTTTTTTTCCTCCTCTCCCTCCCTTCCAGCGGGAGGGGAGGAATCAATCCCTGTCTGCAGATTTGGTTTCCCCTTCCCCTTCTCCACCCTAAAAGCTCGTTGTTTTGCCGCCGCTAGCTTCTTGGTTTGTTGCTGTGAGATCGCCGATGGTTTATTGGGTCGCCAACGTTGGAGCTTTGAACGGTTGGTGGCTAGGCATGAGAAGGGCTGCTAAATGACGAGGGGGGTGGGATGTATATCTCTTGTTTGTATTTTCTGTTGTTTCTTGTCCCTCTCCGGTTTTGGAGAGTTATGTTCCTTGCCTGAAATCTTTTCTACCCTCTATGGGTATTTCAGTTCCCTCAGTAAGTTGCGAAGGGGAGGACGGTGAAATTGGTCAAATTACCTCTGCTGTCTTCAATACCGTTCATTTATTCTCTTTGCGTGAAACTTCTTTTCATTTACTTGGTGAGTGCCTACCCAACCCACATGGATAACCCGAATGTTGTGGTTTTACTACCCAATGGAGGGCTCGGGAATTTGGGTGTTCGTAGCCTCCAGACATTTTTTTTTTTCAATTATAAGCATGATTGTTGTTGTTCAAAAAACAATCAGATCATGTATTGATATAGCCACTTCAAATGCTCTCCGAGCTTGATTATATGAAGATACGTGTACATACCTACATGATCACAATACATGAACGCGCTTCAGGGATTGGGAATCCAATTTGAATTGATAGTTGATGTTGCTGATTTTTTTTTTTGAGATGCATGAGATTAGATATTTGATGTTTTATCGCATGATTTTTAGCAAGTTTTGAAAGAATAATGTGAACACGAGAAAATAATGCATGTTACGAGATACGAGGAACAAGAAGTGAAATACAAAAAGAAAACAAAAGATTTGATAATTGTGTGAGCATGGGAGCCCTGTAGGTCCTGAAAGAATGGTCGGCGGAACCATGGCTCGGGTGTGCGTGTGTGGCCTAGTAACCCGATAGGTCCTGAAAGAATGGTCAGCAGAACTAGTGTCATATGTGTTGAGAAATGTGAAATGCTTAATGACTTGAGAGCCCGATAGGTCCTGAAAGAGACGGTCAGTGGGATCAGTGCTTTTGGGTGGCAAAATCTGAATTTAGCCTGGGAGCCGATAGGTCCTGAAAGACGGTCAGCGGAACCAGTGCTCGAGGTAATAAGATGGAAAGTTGAATTGATGCATGAAAAACGAGGACACGGATTACGATACGTTGTGATGATGATAAACTTTGACAAGACACTGACACTTTATCTATTGATTTGGTTTTTATAAGATGAACTGTTAACTCCTGAAATTTACTATTCAAAGTTGTATCATATTTTTGTTAGTGTGAGAGACATAGGGGTAGGAGTTAGCTATTAAGTTTAATTGCTCAACGGATCTACTTTTTGTGGACCTGGCATCTTATGCCATATAATCGAGACGGACATGAAGGGTACTATAGTCTGGAGGAGTTTGGTGTAGGGCAGATGGTTGCAGAAGAAGACGGACGCCATGAGGAGTAGAAATTATCTTAGTACCCTTTCAGAAATTTGGAATTATAAGGCTATTTGGATTTGTAATGACTTAATTATCCTTTTTTTTAAATAAATGACAAGCTATGCTTTAAAATTATTTATTTAATATTTCCAAAAATCGGGGCATTACAACTTGGTATCAAAACTTTAGGTTCAAACCCTCGGCCTTGGGTAGAATGGGTAGATCACTCTTCGAGAGCGTAAACCTGAGATTATTAATCATAGCAATTACTTACGTTACCCTTAAAAAAAAAATTAGTCTAAACTATAGGAATTATTTAGTCGTCATCTGACTAAGGGCGTCAAAAATGTACGGTGAGAAAACATAGGTCATACATGTTTGACTTGTATGTGGTACGTTATCTGCTTATGTGGCATTACCTGTATAGTTAAATATCAATAGGATCCTATATAATCAAACTATTTGTATTATAAGGGGAAAAAAAAAGGGGGTTAAAAATATAAAAAGTAGAAACCCTCTCCTAACTTAAGAACTTGATCGTTGTAGATGGTGAACACACCTAACAAAATGGACACCAACGCTAATGGCAACAATGACGCCAATGGTCAAAACAGTCAGAACAACGGACAAAGCAACGGACCAATTCCCAATGCGAACGGACAACTAGGGGCACAGGATCTTGCCCAACTTTTGCAAGCCTTTATTGCAACGACTAACAATGCAAACCGACCGTCACCCCAAGCAATCGCACAAGGACCGATGACTCGTGCGCAAGCAATGAATGAGTTTTGCAAGCGCCGACCACCGGCCTTTCATGGGGAACCTGACCTAATTCTGGCTGAAGCCTGGCTTAAGGAAACCAAGGTGATATTGCGCACACTAGAAATCACTCGAGACGGAGACCGCGTGGCCCTGGCCACATATCAACTGAAAGGAGAGGCTCGCAACTGGTGGGAGCTAATGGAAACAACTCATGATGTCACCGCAATGACATTTGCTGGATTTGAAAACATCTTTTTGGACAAATATTTCCCAATGCCATTGAAACAAGCTAAGGCGCAGGAATTTAATAACCTCCAACAAGAATCCATGACGGTGACCTAGTATGCCGCCAAGTTCAAAGAGTTATCTCGCTATGCTTAGCACATTATTCCAACGGAAGACGGCAAGGCAAGGAAGTTCTACTGGGGGCTTTACTTGACTCATACGGCTGTGGTTGGGCACACTTTTCCCACTTATTCTGAAGTGGTGAAATGTGCATTGAGGCTGGAAAGGGAAGACATGGACTCTAAGGCAAGATTGAAAAAGACGGTGACCACCGTTGGAGGACCAATCAGAACTGGCCAAAGTAGCAATAACAACAATCGAGGACCGTACCCAGCTAGGCCATGCAATCAGTAGCCCAACAACCAGCAGTGGAGGAACACTGGGCCAGTGTAGAATCAGTTCCAGAGGCCACCATAGGGAATTGTTAGGGACATTTCGCCTGTGCATTGCTACAATTGCCAAGCTCCAGGACACTATAGCAGTCAGTGTCCCCAGCCCAGAAGGGAGAGACCGATGGGAGGTGGGAATCCACAGCAATTCCGACCCATTGGCTTTGGCAATCAGAACCAAGGTGGACTGCAGTCACAACAAAATGCCAAGCCACTACAGCAAGCTAGGCAGCCTCAGGACAGTTGGAAGGGGAAGCAATCAATGGGTACTCAACAGAACATTAGAGGATGCATTTTTGCACTGCAGACTGAGGAGGAGGAGTTGCAACATGATCCCTTTGTGATCCAAGGTACGCTACTATTGTTCAGTACCTGCGTTTAAGCTTTATTCGATTCTGGGGCATCACATTCGTTCATATCTGCTGTATGTGTATCTGTACTTGGACTAGAAACAGAAACCCTAGGTACAAATATGAATGTAACATCACCTTTGGGAGGGAGTATATCTGTTAACTTAGTCTATAAGGGGTGTGAGATAGAGGTAGCTAACTTGAGACTGACTTGTGACCTGCGAGTGATCGACATGTCGGATTTTGACATAATCCTAGGAATGGATTGGTTGTCATCCCATCGAGCTGTCATAGACTGCCATCAGAAGATGGTGATGGCTTTTGTTCCTAACGAAACTTGTTTCAAATTTAAGAGGGATAGACAAACTCCAGATTTGACCACGCGACGATCGAGGTGGCAGGACCAACTTTTTGGATGGCTGGCTAGCCTCAAGTTGAACTTCACTATAGAACTTCAACCTGGAACCGCCCCAATCTCCATGGCCCCATACCGGATGGCACCTACAGAATTGAGGGAGCTCAAGACCCAATTAAAAGATCTACGTGACAAGGGTTTCATTCGATTGAGCACATCACCCTGGGGAGCGCCGACTCTGTTTGTGAAGAAGAAGGAGGGAACACTCCGTCTCTGCATCGATTATAGGCAACTAAACCATATCACGATCAAAAATCGTTATCCTTTGCCTATAATCGATGACTTGTTTGATCAACTGAGAGGAGCAACTTGTTTTTCAAAGATTGATCTCCAATCAGGGTACCACCAGCTGAGGATTCGAGATGACAATATCTCCAAGACTGCTTTCAGAACAAGATACGGGCACTACGAGTTTGTGGTGATGCCGTTTGGACTCACTAATGCCTCGGTGGTATTCATGTGTCTCATGAATAAAATTTTTCAACCCTACTTGGACAGATTTGTGGTAGTGTTCATTGACGACATCTTGATATACTCTGCCTCGAAGAAAGAGCATGATGAGCATCTCAGGATTGTACTACAGGTGCTTAGGGATAACCAACTCTATGCTAAAGTTAGCGAGTCTGAGTTTTAGCTGGAAGTGGTTAAGTTCCTCGGACATGTAGTGTCAAAGGAAGGAATCGCAGTGGATGAAAGCAAAGTTGAAGCTGTACTAAATTGGAAGTGACCCACGTCGGTGTTCGAGATCAGAAGCTTCTTGGGATTGGCCGGTTACTATCGAAGATTTATACTGAACTTTTCAACTCTAGCCAAACCAATGACAAAGCTGATACAGAAAGGAATCAAGTTTGAGTGGAATGAAGCTTGTGAGAAGTTTTTTTAGGAGTTGAAGGAAAGGTTGACTAGTGCACCTATGCTTATCATTCCGGAAAGGAATGTAGGCTATACGGTTTACTGTGATGCCTCCAAGGATGGATTAGGATGTGTTTTGATGCAGAATGGAAAAGTAGTTGCGTATAGTTCACGTCAACTCCGACCACATGAGAAGAACTACCCGACACATGATCTGGAACTGGCAGCAGTGGTTTTTGCTCTCAAGTCATGGCGCTATTATCTATATGGGGAGCAATTAAAGGTTTTCACCGACCACAAAAGTCTCAAGTATTTGTTCACTCAGAAGGAGTTGAATATGAGACAGAGGAGATGGATCGAGTACCTGGAGGATTACAAGTTTACCATATCTTACCACCCCTCAAGGCGAATGTAGTAGCAGATGCCCTAAGTTGGAAGGATCGGGCGCAAAAGGCCATGGTAGCTTTAAGGGAATGGGAAATGGTAAAGACGCTGAATTTGCGATCATCGTCAGAAAATGGACAAGCTTGTCTAAATGCACTAGTCGCCGAGCCTGCATTATATCGAGAAATTTTGCTCGCTTAAAGTTTCAAGCAAGATTGTGAATTTATATGATCCCAAATAGCCGCAGGAAAAGCACTCACGGGATGGACCATACACACTGATAACAGCCTCCGATTCAAAGGTTCAATTTTTGTACCTAGTATTGGCACTCTTCGGGAAACAGTACTTCGAGAATTTCACCACTCGAACTTCGCTATGCATCCCGGTGGTACAAAGATGTATCATGACCTACAGAGGACGTACTGGTGGGAAGGAATGAAAAGAGATGTGGCGAACTTCGTGTCAACATGTTTGGTTTGCCAACAAGTTAAGGCCGAATATTAGAAGCCCGAAAGAGACCTGCAACCCTTACCGATTCCGACTTTGAAGTGGGAACATATTTCCATGGATTTTGTGATTGGTCTGCCCAGGTCGCTGAAGTCAAATATCGCTATCTGGGTAATAGTTGATCGCCTCACTAAGTCTGTACATTTTTTACCAGTAAAAATGACGGAGAACATGGAGACTTTGAGTTGGCTCTATATTCAAGAGATTGTCCGATTGCACGGAGTACCCCTGTCCATAGTATCTGACCGGGACTCGAGATTCGTGTCAACTTTTTGGAAAGGATTACAAAAAGCCTTGGGAATCGACATTCGACTCAGCATCACATTTCATCCTCAAACAGATGGACAGACGGAGAGGACAATTCAGACACTGGAGGATATGCTGAGGGCCTGTGCACTTGACTTTTCTGGGAATTGGGAACGACACTTGGCCTTAATTGAGTTCGCTTACAACAACAGCTATCAGTCGAGCATTGAAATGGCTCCCTTCGAAGCGTTGTACGGATGACTGTGCCGTTCACCTGTCTGTTGGACCGATGTTGGAGAAGCTGGGTTGATTGGACCAGATTTAGTCAGAAATACAACCGAGAAAATCAAAGTCATCCGAGAGAAGCTGATTACTGCTCAGAGTCGTCAGAAGAGTTATTCGGACAAGAGGAACAGACCCTTGTCTTTTCAAGTTGGAGACCATGTGTTTCTAAAAATCAGACCGCGTCGAGGAGGGATTGGGTTTGGGAAAAAGGGGAAACTGTCACCACGATATATTGGACCGTTCGATATTTTGGAGAAGATTGGGAAAGTAGCTTACGGTCTAACATTACTGCCGCAGCTAGATCGAGTCCATAATGTGTTTCATGTCTCCATGCTTCGCAAGTACATGGCCCACCCCACTCATGTTATCAATTGGGAGGACGTCACCCTGAATGAAGACATAACATTCGAGGAGCAACCAGTGGAAATTGAGGATCATAGTGAGAAAAATATCTGAGGGAAAACGATCAAATTGGTGTGGGTTCTATGGAAACATCAAGGGATAGAAGAATCCAGCTGGGAACGAGAAGACGCAATGTGAGAAAATTTTCCTCACCTTTTTCAGTTATAATGTGTACCTAATTTCGAGGATGAAATTTATTAAGGGGATAGGTTGTAACGATCCTAATTATCGGCAATAAAAATTCAATGTTCAATGATAATTTCTTTTTACTTAATTGTAATTTTATTAAAATTTTAAGATAATAACCTATTCTAAAGAAAACTAAATCTAGACTATGTATATACGTACCTACACATATAAATATATTACACCCCATTATTATTATATATGTGGACAAAATCCTAGACTAGTTATACATATATATCCATAAATCATTAATTACATGCATGCATATAGAGAGAGCCGAGAGAGAGGATGAGATTGGAAAAAAAAAAAAATTTGATGACTCACCCCTTATCACTATCCTTATCCTTGTGACAATCTTGGCGGGCAAGAAAAATAATTAGTAAGAGAGAGAGAGAAACGGATGAGTGGAAAACAAGAAACCCAAGCCCTATAAATACCCATTTCTCCTTCACCATTTGGGCACTACCAAGCTCCCACAAATTCTGCGGATCAAAAAAAAAAAGCTCCCACAATTCTTCCCTATTTGGAAAATTAGAAAGAGAGAGAGAAGGGGCCGAGAGAGTGAGAAAGAGGGAGACGCGCCACCCACCACCCGACCCGACACTGTTAGAATCAACCCCTACCGGCTAGAAGCAAGGTAGAAACCTCCTATCTACTCACTTAAATATAGTAGTGTTACGTGATCATTGATTTATTTTTAAAAAGTATTGTTATACGAAGTAGAGTTTTATATTACAGTAAAATTAATTGGAATGTTGGCTAGAAAAGTTAAAAATGTGGATTTCTAATAAGTGAAAACGTGACTGGGAATTCCTCGCTGTGCCGTTACAGATGTTAAAAGGATATAGAAAAACATGTGTTATTATTAAAATCAAGAAACTCTAGACTTAACTGTTACTACACGTTGAAATCCTTAATGTTTAAAGTGGAAATGTTCGATTGAATTGATAGGTGATGTTGCTGAATTTTTTTTGAGATGCATGAGATTAGATATTTGATGTTTTATTGCATGATTTTTAGCAAGTTTTGAAAGAATAAACGCGAGAAAATAATGCATGTTACGAGATACGAGGAACGAGAAGTGAAATACAAAAAAAAAAAAAAAAGATTTGATAATTGTGAGCATGGGAGCCCGGTAGGACTTGAAAGAATGGTCGGCAGAACTATGGCTCGGATGTGCGTGTGTGGCTTAGGAGCTCGGTAGGTCCTAAAAGAATGGTTAGCGGAACTAGTGTCATATGTGTTGAGAAATGTGAAATGATTAAAAACTGAGAGCCCGATAGGTTCTGAAAGAGACGGTCAGCGGAATCAGTGCTTTTGGGTGGCAAAATCTGAATTTACCCTGGAAGCTGATAGGTCCTGAAAGACGGTCAGCGGAACTAGTGCTCGAGGAAATAAGATGGAAATTCGAATTGATACATGAAAAACGAGGACACGGATTACGATACGCTGTGATGATGATAAACTCTGACAAGACACTGACACTTTATCTATTGATTTGATTTTTATAAGATGAATTGTTGACGCCTGAAATTTACTATTCAAAGTTATATTATATTTTTGTTAGTGTGAGAGACATAAGGGTAGGAGTTAGCTACTGAGTTTAATTGCTCATCGGATCTACTTTTTGTGGATCTGGCAACTTATGCCAGATAATAGAGACGGACATGAAGGGTACTACAGTCTGGAGGAGTTTGGTGTAGGGCAGATGATTGCAAAAGAAGACGGACGCCATGAGGAGTAGAAATTATCTCGAAATTTGGAAAAATGTAATTTGAAATTATAAGGCTATTTGGATTTGTAATGACTTAATTATCTTTTTTTTTTTAAATAAATGACAAACTATGCTTTAAAATTATTTATTTAATATTTCCAAAAATCGGGATGTTACATGATATCTTTGGCGGGGTAACTTGTGGTGGCTTGGCAGATCTGTAGTTATTGGGTTCAATGATGCATTCATCCTTGGTTGGAGTGCAGCTGATCGTCTGGGTATTTGATGTCTTCTGTTTTTAACTTTGCATTTTTTCTCGTTTGAGACTCTCAATTAGATGTTAGGCAGTTTAAAAGTGTCGCTATTGCGTCAGGCCATGCCTGGGTTAGGATGAAAGACATCGATTGCCTTGTGATTTACTTGTTTTGTATTTGTTAGACAATTAGTTTGGCTTTGTCCAAGTTCTTTGTAATGATCTCCGTTTTGTAAGTGCCACTGGGCGTTATCAATACAATCTTCTCACTTTTAACAACAAAAAAAGGCCCAATTTGTTGACAGTAATTGCAGAGTTCACACACATGGTTGGATCCTCTATAAATTGGGTGAACTTAGGCTAGCTCCATTCTCCTTAACTTTTTTGTTTACTTTGTTTCGTGTATTTTGTTTGTCTTTTTTGAATTGTTATTAGATTTGCGTTATATTTTTTTGATTAATCATCTGTCTCAACAAAGAGAAATCTATAAAGTAAAAATTGTGAGGAAAAGCAAGAAAATAATCACTAAAGAAAAGAAAAATGAAACAACTGTGTCTTATATGAACTTTTTTTAGTATCAGTCCCCATTTTTATACTTTTTTGATTCATCTCATCGAGACGAATGATTAACCTCAAAAATTACGACGAAAAACTAAAAAATATGAGAACTAAAAACTACCGCCAAATTTTTTCAGACAAAAAATTAGAAAGAATGGAGCCTTAACAATCATACACGAGAGTTTATTCTATTTATTAGATGTGAAAACTTGACAATCATACATGTTCTTGGTGCCGGCTTTACACAATCATATACTATTCTGCTTATTAGATGTGAAACTTAACAATCATACATGTGTTCTTAGGGCCGGCTTTGCATTTATTAGATGTGAAACTTGACAATCACACATGTTCTTAAGGCCAGTTTTTTTAGTTAGACCCACTTAAAAAGCTTAAGCATGTTAATGATGAAGCATCCAAAATTAAGACCCAATCTTTATTTTGTTTATTAGATGTGAAACTTAACAATCATACATGCTCTTAGGGCTGGCTTTGCACATGCCGAGGATGTGGCCATATCGAGCCTTCAAATTTTATTTAATTAATTTCGAGGCCCCATATTTTTATACTCTTATTTTATGTCTACACGAAAAATTAGCACGAGAGTAATTTAATTACTACTCTGACCTTAAAAAAGTCAAGGATAGTGATGCTTAAGTATGTCTTGATGATTGCTTTGTTTTGTCTGCCGGCTTTGCACAATTCATTCTCTATATGCTAAAGATTATGTCTTCATTCTCTATAATCTGAATAATTTTAATTTGATTTGATAAAAAATTAGTTATTTTATATTCTTATATTTTAATTTTTTAGAAATAAAAAATAATTACGTGACGTTGTTGAAGTAGTCTAAAGTAAAAAATAAAATGATTGGTGTACTTTAACTTCATTAAGTTAGAGTCATTTCATACAAACGTAATGTATTAAAAAAATAAAACTTTATGATACAATAAATATATGTTCTGATAAAGAATTGTTTCCCACTTTTCCGCCGCGTAGGTGTGAGCGAAAAATCAATGGCGTGTACGGTATGAGCGCGGGCGTGCCAGGACTTGTCATCGTCCAACGTATGAAATGCGTGAGCGCCTCGATCTGACTTCGTACGTAGTGCGACTGCGTGTCACCCAAAAGGTGAGTGGCCACAAAGAGGTTTGTGATTTGCCACAACGAAATAGACTTAGAATTTTCCATCCGTATGAGAAAAAGAAGTAACGTAAAAAGAACTTTATTAACCGTGTAATAAAGTTTTGCGTACAACGGGAAAGTAAAAAACCCGAATTACTTGAAGAAGTAATTGAATTGGTATAAGAAAAGTAAAATAGGTGTTTTGCTGGGAAGACTTTGAGGTGTTGAATCCTTTTTTCTTCTTGAAAACTTGTATTTATAGGCCAAACATCTCCACGACTTTGCATGCAAGAGTGTTTGCTGTCTTCTCCTCGAGTTGACAAGTGTCCCATGCCCTCTCCCAATTTGCGTTGATAGCTGATCATGGGTGGTTCTGGACGGTTAAGAGAAGTTAATTGGAAATCATGTGCTAACCCATTATCATTTTCCGTGGGCTTCTCGGATAACGAGCAGTTACATGAAATTCTTTTGCACCAAACACACCCATGTTTCATGCAATTAATTAACTCCTATAAAAGGAGTAGGATCAATTAGCCACTGATCAACCCAATTCCACGTGTTCCAAAACAGAGGTGGGCTTGACTTCCTTCGGCAATAATCCAAGTGGGAAAATTATTCAGTGTATCGCGTTTCAGTTGGGTTTTGATTAATTGAGCCTTGCTTCAATAATGAAATTAATGTGGCCCATTAATTTTTAACCCGAGAAACTCATAAATATTGGTCCAATATAATTAATATCTAATTAAATAGCCCTCCAGCGCTAGCTCAAAATTTGGTATAAAAAACAGGTGTAAATAAGATTCTGGCTCGGTCACTAACCATAGGCACGTGTCGACACACATCAACCACGCACATCCTCACGAAATCACGAGTCCCCACTCCACAGGCGTTACAAACTTACAACCATTGGATGAATTCCACACTTTTAACACACTTTCCATTTCGAGATAAGCAAACACCAGATCGACTTCATCATGTACCCTCCAAATTGGGATTTTCACTTTCCCATTTTTCCTACGGAAAAAAGCCACTTTAAATATTTTCCTTACATGTTGCATCCCATTACAAACTTATTACCCCAGCACTGCAGCTCCGTGTGGAACAAGGTTTTAGTGCATTAAGCCAGTCGTCTATCTCAACAATTAACGATTTGGATTAAAAGAATTTATTTTATAGAAGAATATTTTCTTTCTTGGAATACTTTTTCTTTGATCCGAATCATGAAAAACACTTTTGAACAGTTAAGATTATGTACTAGAACACTGTAGTGCACCCTTGCATTGCATTGTCTCCGATTCCTAACGTTGATGCTCCTGTCTTATCCTCCGTTGAATTTGCCACTTGTATCAATCTTATACTCTTTTCTCCTCTTCTTTTTTCGGGTAGAAAGCACTAGAAATACACAAATATATGCCACTACGTACCTATTGGAAACTTTCAGCGTGTTCGTAATTAGCTTGCGCACACCTTAGACTAATTCTGAAATCCTTTTCCACAACATTTTCACATGCTTAAGTATCGAACTTGAGATCTTAGGAGAAAATTGTAACAACCCGCCCTTCGACTAACTACGTGGCTTAAAAAGTTAACCTCAAGTTATACAGTATCTGGTCGGAATCACTTATAAACAAATTCCACTTTCATTTTCTTTCCGATCGATGTGGGAGTTGGACTAGCACAAAAATAAATTCTTAAGTCTCGGATCAATACCACCTTCCCAACCCCTTGGGTTTCTATGTTGGAAACTTCGTTCTATTGTTATACTATCTATATTCCTTTTTAAGTGTCCTACTTCGTAACTTTAACTTATTAAAAAGATATTATCATTATATCTTTCACATCAACTTTTTCTTTCACTTTTCCTACTTTCCCATAATCATTACATTTTTACTCCCTAACTTTTCAAAATGGAATATACTTTTAGGGACAAAATAGATAATACACTAACTTTACAAAATGGATACTTATTAAGGGACAATCCAAAATGGAATACTGGACTCTAAATAAGAGAAGTAGTATTAATGAGTCACTAAAAACTATTAATGTGAGATAGATGATTTTGAATTTAACGGTTGTAATTAAATATGGAAGTAAAATATTTTGGACTATTATACTCCTATGTGGCAAGGAGTCACTAAAAACTACCATGTGAGATGATTTTGAATAGAACGGTTGTGATTCAATATGGAAGTAAAGAATTTCGAACGCAGATGTGCGGAAGATGCATTGGATCGGAGTCTCATATGCACCGGAACCCTCTTCCATTGAATGATTTTAAAAAAACCACATCTACACGCGGGGACAATTTGTGCACATAATACTGCTCTAATTATGAAATGTGTTGGTAATCGGAGACCAACCAATTCTTTGACTTATGAACCTGATGTAACCAAGATCAGTTGAGTCTTGGGTCCCGTCATGTCCGACAAGGTCTTATTCAGTCACCATCACGATGGAGCCATCGTCCAATGCCTCTAAGGGAAGAACACCCACATGCAGGTGGAGATTGGGATTCGAACTCCTGATCTCTTAATAAGATGCAACTAGCCCCAGTTGGTTGTTCATTAGCTTTCTGTGTCCTAAATTAACAGGAACTAGTACTACTCCCTCCGTCATTTTTTAAGTGTTCTGCTTTGTAATTTCAATTTATTAAATAGACATCATCATTATACATTTCACATCAATTTTTTCCTCCATTTTTCCTATTTACCCATCAACATTACACTTTTACTCACTAACTTTTCAAAATGGAATCTACATTTAGGGACAAAATAGACAATGTACCAACTTTTATCCACTAACTTTACAAAATGAAAACTTATTAAGGGACAACCCAAAATGAGGAAGACTTACCGTGAGAGGGAAAACAGTGTGGTTGGGCCCCTCATAAGAAAAATCAGGGATGACAAAGAAAGACAGTCAGTAAACGAGAAAATCTGCGAGATGGAGATCAGAATCATACAACTTCCCATAGAACTCAGTTGCTTGCCCTACAGGAGGCACAGTCCCCGGAGGATGCAAGTCCTTGAAAAAGTATCGCAGCCAGGAGCCCCAAGATGTCTTACTAGATTTCGGAAGGGCTCGTACGTGTCCCTCTCGATCAAAGCAGGCCCCGTACTTTCCCGCCTCTGTATATGCCCTCCTCAACCGATCCACCAACCTTGCATCTGCCGAAGAAAGGTTCGAGGGGTCGAAAGCTACAGACCCCCTCTTACTCAGTTGCATCAGTACAGCCGTGTCTTGTAAAGTGGGGCCACCATCTCCCTACGAAAACACGAAAGTGTGTGTGTCCTTACTCCACCGAGAAACTATAAGATCGATATTGGCATTGTTCTTCTGAATGTTCAACTCTGCCGAAAGACGGATGGGCTCGAGGGTATGGGAAGCCCTAAGTGTATGCACCGAGTCTGGATTACTCAAAACCGACTCCACCCAGTAACTCCAGTGGACTGGCGCCTGGGAAACAGCCTTGTAGTTGACGAAACAACAAGGGATATCCCCTCTTTCCACTCGAAACCTCAAAATGGAAGAAGGAGGGATCAAATCGTCCTCCTCGTGCGGCACCTCAGGGACTAGAGAGAAAGGTTCCCTCGGGATCTCCGTCTCTAAAACAAAGGCCTCCGCCTTCTGCCAAAACGAGTCGCTCGATCCACCGAGGTACGGCGCCCGGTGCCACTCATCCGCCGAAAGTGTTCGGATGGAAGTCTACATAATGGCCTTGCTCCCCTGTTCTATGTCGTCTCTCACCATCTCAGACCAAGAAGTAGGGTTTGTGAAAATGAGGGAGAAGAGAAAGGGAGTTGTAGTCGGGAAAAGGAGGAAGAAGAAGAAAGTTGGGGGTTTTGGGTGGAGGAGAAAGAAGAGAAAGATTTAATCTTTGAAAAGTGGTGGACTGATGGCTAAGTGTGGATATTTTTATCCCGAGAAGGGTCCCCCAAATCTCAAGAAGAGGATGCTATAAATTAAAAGGGTTTGATGGTTGCAAAGATCTGAATCGTCTCGACTGTTGCACGCGCGCATGACAGCGCGTGAGTCACACGCGCGTGGGGGGCAATTGTAGGAAAGGTCAATAGGTGCGACTGTTGACTGTTTGACTATCCAATGGGCATGCGATACCTGCACTCGTCCTCGCGGGGTTGACGATTTGACCGACGAACCCTAGCTTGCCATGTGGTGCCTCAATCGCGCGACACGTGGCTCCGCGCGTGGGAGCCACGCGCTACCCATAGCTATGTTGCACCCATGTGAAGGTCGAGAGCCCAGATTCCTCCCTTAAAGAGAGAACTACATTTATTCACGTGGATGTTTGGCGCGGTCTCAATCTAATGGAGACAATAACGCGGTTTAACCAAGATGCACAAAGAACTTGCCCAGACTCTTATGTCTGCTCCGGCTTTTAGGTAGAACCCGATGGGCCCCTTGAGGCTTGGCAGAGGTATTGGCGCGACCGAGTAGGTCACGACTCTATCCTACGAGAATGAAAGGGATCTAGTGGCTTGGTGGCTGTAAAAGAAGAAGAGGTTCTCCACAAATATGAGGATACGCTTACCGTCATACTCGCAGTCATCACAAGGGTAGCGACACATCGGCGGTCAGGGTGTACAGAAGGGACACGTGTCATTTTATCAGTGCGTCACTTGGTACCCGCGCATTAGCTCGTGTGGTCTATAAATATGAACGTCTCTTCACTGAATTCCATAGAGATAGAGCTCATTGTGAACATTCCCTAGAGAGAGAGTCGGTGAGCACTGATTTCAAAGGAGGTCTTATTCTTTTTCAGGGGCTCTATTTTCTTTTCTCTTGGGGATCTCTGAGTTTAGGTCTCCACTGCCTACCCTCTCTGTTCACCTCTGCTCTTTTCTTCACCATTCTATATCACTCCTTTCATTTCTTTCCATAGACTATTCTAACCTCTCCAGCACATCTATTCCTAAGGGGTATTTGTCCACTTAGAAATCGAACCTGTTCGGCACCGAAATGGCTCAAGGACTGAGCGGGCGTGCCAAGACTTGTCGCGTCTAACGTAAAGGGTTGAGCGTCCCTGTTCTGACTTCTAGATTTGAGAGGGCGATAGTGCTGCAACCTAAGGGCTGGATTGCAGTGAAGGTTCGTGGTTTTGCCTCTTCGTGCGAGGACTTAATAATTTCCTAACTGTGTAGGAAAGAAAGTAACAACGTAGAATTACTTTACTATATCGTAATAATAAAGTAAAGGATGAAGAGAGATATGAATAACTTTATTATGTTTCGTAATAATAAAGTTGGGGTACAAGAGAGATAAAAACCTGAATTACTTGGTGAAGTAATTGAATGAGGGTGAGAAAATAGAGATAGTTGCTTCGCTGGGAAGGCTTTGGTTTTAAGCGTTGAGCTTGATTGGTGTGGGAACCCTTTTTTCTTCTTGTCTTCTAGTATTTATAGGCCAAGAGTCTTCGATTTTCTGCATGTAAAGGGCTTGTTGTCCTATTCTCATGGCGCCATGTGTCTTTTGCAACTTCCCATTCATGAGATCATGGGATAATGGGTAGTTATTGGAAGTTACAAAAGATCATGGGCAAATAGTGCACAGGTCCAGATCTGGGCCGAGTTTCCCGCCTTCGCCACGAGCTGACATGTGTCCCGCGTAGGCCTCAGATGTTGCCACGTGTCCCAAGTAACTACCCATTAACATATTTAGTGGGATAATGGGCAGTTATTGGAGGTAAATAACAATTACCCATGTGTTTATTTGATCATGGGCAATTATTGGGATAATGGGTCTATTTCTCCTCCTTCTTTTGTGGGCAGCAAAAAACCCCCAGCCATTTGACTCGGTCAAATGGCTTTCACCAGGCAACAACTTCTTTCTTTCTTTCCACTTTTCATGGGCCACTTGGGTAATTGGCCATTTAATTAAATTAAATGGCCTACTAATATATTTAGCCCATATCAACATTTGGGCCAGCCGAATTCTTTTACAAATTGGCCCAAAACCTCCAAACTCGAGCCCAAACCAAATTAAAATTAATTGGGCCCAGACAACATGGGGTTGGCCCATTAATTTTAACCCAATTCATCTCTATTTTTGGCCCAATTTAATTAAAAGATAATTAAATAGCCTTCCAACGCTTGCCCAGGACTGGGTGCCAAAAACGGGTGTAAACAATGCCCCCCCAGGCCTTGATCTTATTTAAGATCTAGGCTTGTAGTTAAGACAGAACACGGTTTTTGGCAAGCCAAACGAGTCCTTGTCCTTGGGTTTGAAAAGAAAACAAAAAGATAATTAGGCTCACTTAACCTTAAAATCCCTTAACGAAATTAAACTTAAAAGATAATTAGGCCATAATTAGGCCTAACAACTTTTTAAGTTCCAAAGTACGTCTCTTAATTGGGTTTGAACTCTCCATTTTGAATCTCAACAATTTCCGAGATAAACAACCCCCCTAGGGAGTCCTGCTAGCAGCAACAATTATCACCATTTTAGGCCTAAGGGACACGTGTCATCACCCCAGGCCTTGCATTGGCTACCATGCAGCTTTCCAAGCCGTCAGGACTCTTTGCGTCAATCAAGAGTCCAACCTTTGATTTGCCTCTTCAATCTTGATCAAAGAGATAGAGAGAAAGGGAAAAAACAACGGCATCAATTGTGCCGCCATCCACAAAGTTCCATTCTTACTTTTCATTCTCCCTCTACATCTTCTCTGCTTCCCCTCCTCTTGCACGAACGAAGTCCAGAAAAAGCCTTAAACCGCCATTCTTTCACTCAAGTCTTCTGATCTGCACCTGAGATGGCGACCCACAAAGCTAATGCTCCTCCTCCAAATCCCAATAGTCTCGCCATCCAAATCCGCAAGATTATTGACGAAGAACACATAGCGATTACCAATGACGTCTTGGTCATTGCAAACGCTGATCGAGTTGGGTTGGGGCCTGCGTTTCAATTAGGGTTTCCTTCCCAACTTGCACCGATGTACCCATTGGCTGAGGAAGTCCTTCCCTTTGAATCTCCGTCCCTTGACTAAAATTGTTTCAGCTCTGATATTCCCAATCGCCTTTGGCACAGACCTGACGCCAAGTACGTAGAGTGGCTTGATCGAATGCTTGAAGCCAAGGGTGATCTGTGGAAGCAAATAGGGATCCGAGACGCCATTCTGCTCAGTCGATCACTTATTGACATGGACAAAAATCTCTTCCTGGCTGTTTCTCAATTCTGGTCAGTTACCACGAACTCATTCCATTTTAGGGTAGGCCTCATGAGCCCCACTCTTCAGGACCTGGCTTTCCTGATAGGCCTCCGTCCCCATGGGACAGAGGCCAATTACTTTTTGTCACAAAAAACTCCTTACTTCGAGTGTAAAGAACCCTTGTCTTTTGCCCCTTTCATTAACCATTATGCCAAGAAGGGACCTGTTGAGGATAGCGAACACGTGGCCTTCCTCCTGTATTGGTTAAATAAGTTTATCTTCTGTGTTTCCGCGAACAGAGTCACCAAGGATTTTATAGACTTGGCCTGTGCCGTAGCTTCTGGGCAGAAGCTGGCACTAGGCCCTTTGGTCTTAGCCCATCTTTACCGTGGTATGAAGGAACTGATAAGCAACAAATTTATCTTTGCCCCTAGACCCCTGTGGGTCATGACCCTATGGTTATGGTCCTATTTTCCTAAACTTGCCCCACCCATGAACAAAAAGTCAGAACACACCTGCTATGGCCTTCATTACACTGATGCTCGTGGCCCTAGATACGCCTTCGGGACCTACTTCAAATTCTTCTACCATAAACTCACTGGGATGGGAAAGAACTGGCTGCCCTTTGTTAGGGACACGGTGCCCTGGTGGCTAAAACAAGAAGCCTCAGATCCGGGTGATGACTTTGATGACCATTTCGAGATCTGGAGCAGCTTTTTGATTTCTAGGGACCTCATGTATGGCATGGCCTATACTCCTACCAATTATAAGTGTGGAGTTGAGTACTATAATGCAGCCCAATTTGCCAGGCAGTTCGGCCTTTTTCAACTCACTCCATTACCTCCATACCAGTCCTTGAATGAGGACTTCACTGACAGGCCAGTGGTTCAACCGAAGGACTTAGAAAGGGTCAGGAACATTCTCCCTAAGCTTAGGAAGGCCTTTGCCCTTCATACCTATACTGAGCGCACTGACAAAGGAGCCAAATTTGATAGCTGGTGGGGAGGTTACACAAGAATGCATTTCGTCAAACCCTACCTGGAGGTCTTGGCCACACTTCTGCTGCAATCTGCTGGAGTTCCTGAGCCTGGCATTACCATGCCCTTGCAACAGATCAGTCTTTCTCCATCCTTGAACATGAAAAGAAAAGGTAAGACCCACACCTTTGCTGTTGCGAATTTCTTAAATTCTATCAATATTTGGGCTAATCTCTTCCTTGTCTCCAGGCCCAGAGAGTATCCCCGATGAGACCCCTGCTGATACTGCCCCACAAAAACCCAAAAGGACTAAAATGCTTGCTCGCAAGCAGGCGCCAGAGGTAAAACTCCTTTAGCATCTCTCTATTCCTTCCGTACATCACTTATGCCTTAAATCTCCTCACATGCCTCTTAGACCACTGTGGCTGGTAGAACAAGGAGTAATGCTAAAACCAGTTCTCCTGAGTCTGACCCTTTGGAGAAGGTTTGTACTCTTCCTGGCTCTGCCCTTGGCCTCATTGAAACATTTTGCTAAATCCCCTTCCTCTTGACAGGCCACCTCCAAGATCAAGGAAGGGCAAGCTGATTCTGCTCCTACCAAGAAGAGGTTGAGGAAGAAAAAACCTACTCCAGCTGACTCTGAAAATACCATGTCTGCCACAAAGGGCAATCCCATTGTAAGGATGTATTGTGACATGTCCTCTTCAGCATTTATGGCCCCTTACTACCATCTAATCCCTCTTGTTTTTAATCCCAAGGAAATTGATGATTACTTTGAAGAAGAGACAGAGATGGAAGACAAAGGGCTAGGTATGCCTCACCAGGAACCTGAACACGAAGCATCCTCTAGGACTCCAGAGAAGCCTAACTCTCCAGCAACCAAACCTATCCCCTCAACTGATCCTCCTGTCGAACCTGAATTTGTCATCGTAACAGAGGAAGAAGAAGAAGAAGATCTAGATACTTTGTTTCAGTCTGCTCAGGACTTGTTGAAGGCAGCCAATTCTGGTACCTCAGGTAGTGGTCTTGGATCAACTTTCCAATCTCAATTTACACCAGATGAAATTGCTGAGGCCAAAACAGCTCTTAGGATGGCCCTTCTACAGAACTTCAAGGCTATTGTCCACCCAGCTCGAGCCTCGAGTATAAAGAAGGCCATGGAAGTGCTGGTGAAGTCCCCAGGCCTTGGGTACGGAGGAGACCTCCCTTCAGTACTTCCAGAAAGAATTTCCTACCATGATTAAGTCCCATGATTCTTCCACCCACGAGCTTAACAAGGTTAATGCCAAGTTGACAGAATTGGATCTGGTTGATATCGAGCTTACCAAATTCAGTTCTGAATGGAATCAGCTGAAGGAAGATATCAAGGTCAATGAAGCAAGCATCACTGCCACCTCCAATGAAATTCAAGATCTCAAAACCCAATTGGCGCAAGCTGAAGGCCGAATGGAAGACTTTCGGAAGGAATCCAAAATCCTGGGCCAACATCATGAAGAACTGAAGGCTGGATCAAAAAGCTAGAAAATGAAGCTGAATCTCCTGGTTGAAGAAGTCCCAGGCCTTCGTGGGCAGCGGGATACACTTGAAGCTCAGCTGCCAACCTAGACACCTCGTGGGCAAACCTCAAAAGCAGTCTTGAAGGCCTTCTGTAGGTCTTGACCTCAAAAACTTTCACTTTTGAACTTTGGTTTGTAATAATTAGTTTATCTGCTTCTTGCCTGGCCTGGAACTTTCCTCTAATTGGCCAAGGCAATGGTTTGGTTTGATGATAGGCGGCCTGAACTTGAGGCCCTTATGAATTTTGCATAGTAGGAATTACGGCCTCTGTTCCGGCCTTTGCCATAAAATCTCACAATGGTTTGTTAGATTGAATTTTCCCAAAGTCTCTCATCTCCCACATAGTAGGATAGTGATGCTTTAGGTACTTTCCATTTGTTAAATGCTTAAACAGACCGCCATTTAGGTCCATAAGAAGATAGACATTACCTCTAAGGACTTGAGCAATCTGGTAAGGTCCTTCCTAGGTCGGAGACCACTTGCCATATCTTGGGTTCTTTTCCCCTAAGGGGAAGACTGCCTTCCAAACCAAGTCACCCTCAGTAAAGCTCTTTTTCCTTACACGTTTGTCATAAGATCTAGTGACTCTTCTTTTCTGAACCAACATATGATCAAGGGCTGCAAGCCTAACCTCGTCCAAGTCCTCAAGCTCCATCAGCATGACCTGAGTATAATCTGCAGGAGTGAGGCCATTTTGATATGCTATTCTTGCTGACTTTACTGCTACCTCCATTGGTAGGACTGGATCATGCCCATATACCAACATATAAGGAGTTATATTGGTGGTTTCCTTCTTTGAGGTTCTATAGGCCCATAAGGCCTCAGAAAAAAATTCATGCCAGGCCCTTGGATTGTCTTCCACCATTTTCTCTATAATGTTAACAAGAGTCCTGTTGGTAGACTTAGCTTGGCCATTTCCTTGTGCGTAATAAGGAGTAGAGTTGGAGATAATAATATGTTGCTGTGCAGCAAAGTTGACTACTTGTTCTCCCATAAATATTGTACCCCTATCTGCAACCAAGTGTTCAGGTAGTCTAAACCTATGGATGATTCTTTCCTTGATCACCTTGATTACCTCTTGTTGATCCACAGACTTTAATGGTACTGCTTCTACCCACTTGGTAAAATAGTCTGTGGCTACCAAGATGTAAGTATGATTTCTTGAAGAGGGCGGATAAATTTTTCCAATTACGTCAAGGGCCCAACCTCTAAATGGCCAAGGTTTGACCACAGCATGATAATCAGCTGCAGGAACATGCTGGATTGGGCATGAGCTTGGCATGGTTAACATCCTTTAGAAAAACAAATACAATCCTCTAAGATGGTTGGCCAATAGTATCCGTACCTTCTGATTAGCCATCTCATCTTTATTCCAGATTGATGGGCGCCACAAATTCCTTCATGGACTTCACTCATGACCCTCGTGGCCTCGGGGTGCCCTAAACACCTTAAAAGTAAATCATCCTCAAAGTTTTCTTGTATAATTCATCACCCATGAGGATATAGCTCATAGCCCTTCTCCTTACCTTCCTAGGGGTTCTGTGATAAGGCCTCTTTAGGAAGGAAATAATAGGTGTACGCCAATCATTTTCTAATTCATCATTTGATTCTTCACCTGTGAAGTCAGAAGTAAATACCTCCAGTCCTAGACCTCTCCTTCTAACAGAAGGTAACAACCTCTTTTGGACTGTGATGATCTTGTGGATTGTTTCTGGAGCTAGCTTCAGACTTGTTGAGGCCTGAGCCAAGCTGTTGGCTTCAGTGTTCATACTCCTTGCAACGTGTTTGACAGTTACATTATCAAAATCTTGAATTAATTGCACTGCTGCCATATAATAAGGAGCCAAGTCCTCACTATAGCATTTGAACGTTCCTGCCAAGTGATTGATTACAAGGTTTGAATCCCCAATAATTTTTACTTCTCTGGCCTCTAAATCTCTAAGGATCTCAAGGCCTATAACAACTGCTTCGTATTCAGCTTGGTTATTTGTACATGGGAAATCAAATTGAAAGGACAATTTAGTCCTCAGGTGTAGACACCCCAATCTGACTTCCCGATCGTTTTACTTTCTTCTTCGGTTTCTTGATTCCCCGATGATGAATCAGGTCGAAACAGTCTCGAGAACTTGGAATGGCTTGAGTTTGGCATGTGAGGAACCCATCCTTAGCCCTTAAAACCTTTAATCAGAACCTGGACCTTGGTCTGAATGTCGCGCGACAATCTAGGACCCTCGCGCGATGGTTCGTCTGCCAGGTGGTGGTCAAAGTCAAAGCTTTGACCATTGACCATCGCGGGGTTGGCTGGACCCTCGCGCGATGGTCTCACTCCATCGTGCGATGGTCAACACCTGTCATTTTCACCCAGATTGCGTGGTGGTCAGGAGGCTGCAGGCCTATGTGACCCCGTTTTCTCGGCTGAACAGCGTTCTGGGGGGGGGGGGGGGGGGGGGGGCTCCCCTTGCACCACCTCACCCCCCATTCTCCCATCACCTTTGCCACCCACTCCTCCACCAAGCATTTGTAACCAGCATTGTTGGCTGGTTACAAGGCCTTGGTTAGCCATCCACTAACCCTCTTCTCCTATAAATACCCTCCCTCATGCTTCCTTGCAAAAGGGTTACCAAGCTCTCTCTAAGAAAGAAGAAGGCAAACTCAAGCACAAGCATCTCACACCATTCACTCCCACATAATCACCCTCTAAATCTCACCATCTCATCATTCAAGCCATCTCCAAGACACTCAAGCAAAGGTATAATATCTTTCTGCTCACTGTTCGAACCCCTGAGGGGGGCTGGCAGGGTCAAGGCTGGTAATCGATACCAGTTCTGGCCCTAAAGCTGGCAGGGTTTCAAGAGCCATCACCTGGAAAACCCTCGCACGATGGTCCCATACACTCGCGCGACAATTCTGTCTGCGTGAGATTGGACCACGTGGGGAAGGGGTCCTGGTCTTTGAGTTTCTTTTTGTGTTTTTAGTCATTCCTTAAGTCTTTCAAAAAGTACTAGCTCACTGTTTTGCATGTTGAAAATCATTCTTTAGCTTAGTTAAAGCTCCTTTTGGTTTGGAATGCTCTTGGGATCCCCCTGAACATGTCTCAGAGCCCTAAGTATGCAAAGCAATTCCTGGAAGTCCAGTCTGAACAATCGCGCGGCTGTCTCAATCTGTCGCGCGATGGTTCTCTCTCTTTCAGGGACTGCCCTTGCATGAGCAACCTGGCCTTGGCCTCTGTTTAGACACCCCCACTGTTTAGGGGTTGCATTTTCATAATATTTCCATCTGTTGGCTGTAATATTGTTTACTTTCAAGTACCCATAAACTGTTTGGTTTGCACCTGGGTGAGCACTGGTCCTTCCAGAGCCCAGAAGGGGGTGAAATTCAAACTATTGGTAAAGCGTCAATACTCGCGCGAGTATATGGTTATGTCGCGCGATGGTTCGCTTGCATGCGGATGAACTCACGCATGCAAGCTGGCTGTTCGTTTGTGCCAAAATCATACACAGCGCTGTTTTGATATATGATCAACGTTTTGAACTTCATTCCATTTATTACTTGTCATCTCACTAACCCATGCCATATCTTATCACATCCTGCAAACATGTTACAGTTTTAATCCCCTTAAACTGTTCCCCCGCCCTAAATGGCTAAAAATTGATTAATAAAACAGAATCGCAAACAAATATCTTTCGCAAATGCCTAAGTAGAGACCGATCTCCGGATTGGGCGAGAGGGGTGCCATAAAACCCTTCCCCTCTCGTAACCTGACTCCCGAACCCAGATATGGTTATGACGGATCAGTTCCTTAACTTTTTCAAATCAAACAGCGCGGCAAGTGCTTCGAAATACGGTTCCTTGGGTGTCGGACCTTCAAAACCCGAGTGGCGACTCTGTATTTCGCGAGCGCTTGCTTCCCCGCTCGCGCTCCCTCGACCCGGGCCCCCTTGCCTCGTGTCTCGGAATCCGGAAATTCCGAAAACGGGCACGCATGCCCACAGTGGCGACTCTGCTGGGGAGCTTACCAATATTGGTCTATGTTTAGATTTCAATACACTTGAAGAACGATTCCACAAAAGTTTGTCAAAACGGTGAGCTTCGCGCTGCCGAAGGTTGGAATGGCGATTTAACGGGACCTCGTGTCCGGCCAATCCAATCTGGGACTTTTCCGATCATTCTCTCGTGTAGTTTCTTCTAAGCATTGATTAAATAAAGTGAGCCAAATTTGAAAAGGGTGTTTGCGAATTCGCGATTCTATTTTTATTAATCAACTTCTTTAGCATCTCCATTTGCATCGATGTGGGATAAGCCCCGTTGGATCGTTTTGGCAATCCGGCACGGTTTACCGGAGCCCGGGGACCCCGAATGACCAACAACCTTCGACGATGATGAGTCATTCTACCGTTCGATTGTTGCTCTGCGATTACGCGGGCAGTGGGAGGTATATCTTGGCTCTAGTCCGAGGAACCCGTTACAAGCCAAAACCAGCCTATGCATATACAAAGCACTAGAACTCTCCAAACTAGGACAGGTACCTGCAGGGTAAGATCTACTTGCATCTAACCCCCATATATTGTCTACGTGTTACTGCTTTCCCTATTGCATGCACTGTACATACATACCGTTTTGCGTAGGGGCATGTTTAGGGCGGCTTCTAGGTTGTCTCTCTTTCGAGTCTATCTTATGTTTATTAGGACGCTACTAGGTCCGATGAAGAGTCATGCATCTTCGCGGTGCATGTTGCTAGATTTTCAAAAGTCCTAGGATCAACAAGACTTTGGGAAATCAAAACTTTCTAAGTCCTTGGCCATATCCCGATTGAAGTCTCAAACAGAAAACAAGGAACGACGAAGAGAATGCCGTGATACTCACACCCCCCTGGTTATCGTGCACAGCACGTACACCGCTCAGGCTATGGCACTGTGCTGCCTACGTCGCCCCGGTTAAGGTGTCACGTCATTCACCCCGAGTTATTCCAAGTTCAAAGTTGAAACTTCAAGAACGGAAAAGTCAGAGGCTTAGGCTATTTTTGACATCTCTTAGTATTATTCGATTCAAACGAGGACACGCTCTCAAAAAGAAATCCGAGGATTTTGGCAGTGTCCGAACATCATGAGACAGACTCGTCTGTAGTCTTAGAGTCTAAGGGCGACACAGACGACGATGGCTGCTTTATCACTTTGAAGTCTTTTGCTTAGAGTAAGGTTGCTGCAGGGCCCTTATCGAACCTTTTCTTACAGCAAAGCAAGGCAAAGTAGGATTCTGAACCATTGCGCCGCCAAGGAAAGTATCGAGGCAGAAAGCCAAACCCACTTGGGAACGTCTGCATCAGAATTCCGTTCAAAGGCTAGTCAGGTTGCAAGCTCAGTCAGTCACAACGGAAGACTCTCCGTGTTCCCTTTTGGCCGCTTTACGATCAGGATCACCGTCAATTCTCCAGGAAATTGAATCTCCGGCGTCACCAACCTCCCCATCCTCGTCAAGCTCATCCGGGACCCCCATTATGGCAGATCATCCGCAACCACTGAGTCTCGAAACCATGCTCATGAACATCCAGAACAGCATCACCACCATGCAGCAAAGGGGTGCTCAGACCGATGCAAATCTCACTAGGCTCAATGACCTTATCAACACTCGTCTTCCGCCAGCTGCAGAAGTGGGAGGTGAGGTCGATGAGGACGACCATGCGGAACCGGTCTTTGTTGAAGACCCTAACCATGCGGGGCGGATCATAGTTCAGCCCAACCCGAGAGAGGCTCACCCGGAGGCTGCGAATCTGAATCTCGCTGTGGCAAGACCCGTTCTGGATCCTAACATGACTGCTCTCATGGCAAAGATCGTCAAGCTGGAGGAATCTGTGTCCAAGTCTGAAAAGATCAGCGCCGGGGGAATTGATTTAGATCGCCTTTGCTTGTATCCTAATGCTAAGCTCCCCGACAAGTTCAAAATGCCCGATCTCGCCAAGTTTGATGGGAATGGCGACCCGAAGACTCATCTCTATGGCTACCATGCCGCCATGAAACTCTTGGCTGTTGAACCCGAGGCCATGTCCCAGCTGTTCCCTCAGACTCTCTCAGGACCCGCATTTCACTGGTTTTTGTCGCTCGACATCGCTAAAAGGAGGACGTGGGAGGATATCGGTGCTGCGTTTATTTCGCAGTATAGTTACAACTCCCAACTCAAAATGACAACCCGAGAGCTTGAGTCCACGAAAATGGAAGCTAAGGAATCCTTTGCGGATTTTGTCAAAAGATGGAGGACGAAGGCTGCTCAGATGACCGATCGCCCGAGTGAGAGAGATCAGCTCCGAATCATCTCTCGCAATCTTCAGCCTGATTATGCTAGGCATTTAGTTCTCGTCCAAGCTTCCTCCAACTTCGATACTTTCTTCGAATCTGGGTTGGCCATTGAGGATGCGCTACAAAGCGGGATCCTGTCAAGAGGGGAGTCTTCTAATCCTTCGAAACCAAAGCCTCGGGTCTACTCAGGAAACACCAATGCGTTGTTTGGCAGTGGGACATCTTCCAACACGGCAACTAGCGGCGCTAATGCTTCCTCTTCCAATACAACCAATCGCGTCGCTGAGATTAACCAGGTGCAAACCCCACAAAATAACCGGCCCCGCGGTCAGTCCCGCAGTTTCTCTGCGTTTGAAGCTCCACTGTCATCTGTCATGGAAAAGTTAATCCAGTCAGGGCATCCGAAACCCCTTGACCCGACTCCTCTGCCTAAGAACCCTTCACCCAACTTCAAAGCTAACCTTTATTGTGCCTACCACCAAGGGGTTGGACATCTTACGGACTTCTGTTTCCGCCTCCGACATGCGATCCAGGATCTCATAGATGAAGGAACTCTCCATGCTCCACCTCCACCAACCCAAAAACCAAACATCCTTTCCAACTCCCTGCCAAAGCACAATGCTGCTCCCCGCATCAACCAAATATCCATCAGCTCCACTCATATCAACCCTAGCTCCACTATATTCAACCCCACTGACCATATAACCTCAACAAACCAACCCAGGCCGGTCGTGCCTATCCCTTCTCAGCCCGAAGCCGAGATTTCCTACATCCATCTTGAAGAAGGACAGTCGTCCAATCCCGATGTGCCTCTCGCACGCCTGCAAAATGGAACGTTCGTGTTCAATGCCTCCATCAGCGAACTGTTTCACCAGTCCATTCCTTCCGTGCAGCTCAACTCTGCTTCTTCCTTAGACAGCCCGTATTTTGATGTGACGGATCCAAACTCCTCTCCAAATTTGATAAGCCGCTTTAGGTCTGCTATCCCTTTTCTACCGGAACGGCAGGTTGATATGCAAGCAGTAGGATGGGCTATAGCCGATAATGATGATTATGCAGCCCCCATAATCAATGAGTGGACGGAGCTAGAGATGGACGGTTTCCCCCAGAACCCCGAATATGTCCCATTTAACCATGCTTGGTATGACGCCTGGATGGCTAATTATGAGGCAGGCATGCTGGACCCTTTGGATGGATTCTCTTTGAACATGCTTTTTCAACAGCCTGAGCCCGTTCTGCCTGAGGAGGAGTACTATTGGGATCCCGAGCCCGCGTGGCAGTTTCCATTAGAATTCGACCTTAATCCTCCGCAAGGGTATGCTCTGCCCGATCACGAGATTCAATTCATAGAAGAGGGTCTCGTTCAGGAGGAAACTCGCGTCTTGGGGGAATGCTTTCTCCCTTCTACGCTTGACAGGCTAGTTGGCTCTGTAACTAACACTGGGTACGATCCTACATTCTATATCATTAGCGAGGAACTCTCGCGCCCCGCACCGCCTTATCCGACCGAGGAGGATCACAGCATTATGGTTACGGGCCTTGTTCCGCCAGTAGATCTCTAGGATGTTGATGATGTGGTAAATATCCAAGTTGGGTCCGAGGTTTGGACTGTCAACCACTCTCTTGCCGATGGGGGACTCTGGGATGTCACGTTTATTGCTAACACGAAACTTGTTGAGGAGGCTGTAGTTGTTGAGGATCCAGATTTCTGGGAGTCGCTGCTATGGAATGATTTAGCTGAAGACCTCGATCTAAGTATGGAAGTACCCGTGGTTCCACCGGCAGTTGACAAAGGGAAACGCAAATTGGGGGAAGTCCCTGCTAATCTTTGGGATGACCGTCAAGACCTTCAAACGGTACCCTCTTTAGAGAACGTTCACAACGTTACGAGGAGTGGACGAATTTTTCAGCCTTCCAATCTTCAGGCTGGGAGCTCGTCCAATTCTTCTAACAAAAGGAACGAACCTTCTGCATTCTCAAGGTCTGCACCGTTTGAGGCACCTCCTAGCTCCCCGAATGATGACATGATTCAGAGGTAGCTGGAGCAGATTCCTGCTGCTATATCACTTTGGGGACTAATCTGTTCCTCCCGCGAGCATCGTCAAAAATTTTGCCATACTCTTTCTCGCCTTGAAATCCAACCCGATGTCACGCCTGAAGCCATGATATCCATAATTCTCCCGCCTACTTCGAAGCACACCGTGGTCTTCACTGACAAGGACCTACCGATCGAAGGGGTTGATCACAATCGCCCTTTGCACATCACTGTCAAGTGTAAGGGACTCTGGATTCCAACTGTTTTGATCGACAACGGATTGGCGATCAATGTTTGCCCGTTGAGGGTGGCTTACCGCTTGGGACTAGCCAAGAAAGACTTTGCACCTTCCAATCTGGCTGTTAAGGCATACGACAGCACTCGTCGCGTGGTCGAAGGCACGCTCGTGCTCAAACTTGACGCTGAAGGATTTGAGATGGATGTTGAGTTCCATGTGGTCGACATCCCCGCCACCTTTAATCTTCTGCTGGGAAGGCCGTGGCTTCACCGATCTGACATCATGGCTGTACCGTCTACTCTTCACCAAAAGGTTATGTTGGGACTGCCTACTGGAACTTTGACTATTTGCGGGGACTCGGGCATTCGCCCGCTTAAGGAAGATGGCACGCCTGTTTTGGGGATTGCACACGGCGAGGAAGACGTTGATCTCGGGGGTTTCTCTTTCGACACTTCTGGTTCGATTTTGACTATCAACGTGGATGGGGACTTCATCATAAGCTCTGTCGCCTTGGACATCATGAGGAGGATGTCCTATTTACCTGGTCTTGGCCTTGGGATTCACCAACAAGGGATCCCTGAGTTCCCTGCCTTTCCTTCCTGTGAGGGCCGCTTTGGTTTGGGGTACTCTTCCCCTACCAAGGATGCCAAAAGAAGGAAATGCACGGGAAAACCTCGATCTCTCTATGGTGAACCCGACAGCTACTTTGTGCGCGAAGTGGGGAATGACGTCTACACCGGACAGCCTGAGCCTTTTATCGATTCAGTCACTGGGGATTTGCTGCCTGGGTTTGAGGTTTTCGCTGATGACACTTGGTCCTCTAGTGATGAAGAGCCAGCAAGGGCGGAGTTCAAAAGGAAGCTTAGCCAACCTAAGCTAAAGACTGATTGGCTGATGTCTTTTGATCAAGGGAGCTTGGAGCAGCTATTTTATGAGTTCTCCCAGGTGGGTTTGGCCAAGGAAGCTGAAGAGGCCGAGGTGTTCATGCTCGGTTCCGACGACCTCGAGGACCCTCTCTCCCTCATCACAGAAGCAAAGGGTAGCCTTAAAAATTGCATTTTCAAACCACGCCTTACTTGCATTGATGATGTATCAGAGTCTGACACTGAGTCTGTTGAGTCCTTTGAGTCTAAGTCTAGCTCTGAGTCGGAGTTTGTGCCTCTTGGCCCTCCACGTCATGGCTTTTACTTTGAGTTTGATTCCCTTGTACTTGGCGACCCTGCAGGGTCTTATAAAATGAAGGAATCCTCTTCTGACTACTTGAATGATCTTTATATAAACTGTGTCGACCCCGACGATGAAGGGATAGATTTCGATGGGGACATTCCCAAGGAAATCCGTGCCCTCATCGAGAGGGAAGACGAAAGGCATGCTCAACCGTTAAAAGAAGAAATAGTCTTAATAAACTTGAAAGACGAGAATGATCCCCGAATGGTTCAAGTGGGCTCCACTTTATCTCCAGAGGAACATCACGATTTCAAAGAGCTGCTCTCAGAATTCAGTGACATCTTCTCGTGGTCTCATCAAGACATGCCCGGCATCGACCCAGAAATTGTGGAGCATCGAATCCCCTTACTACCAAATGCCAAACCTGTGAAGCAGAAGTTGAGGCGGATGAGGCCAGATTGGGTGCAGAGGATCAAGGAAGAGGTCACTAAGCAGATCGATGCCGGTTTTCTCATGGTTTCTCAATACCCTACGTGGGTTGCCAACATTGTTCCAGTTCCTAAAAAGAATGGGCAAATTCGAGTGTGTGTGGACTTCAGGGATTTGAACAAGGCTAGCCCCAAGGACGATTTTCCCCTGCCTCATATCGATGTACTGGTTGATAATACGGCGGGCCATGCCCTGCTTTCGTTCATGGATGGTTTCTCCGGATATAACCAGATTCTTATGGCGCCAGAAGACCGTGAGAAGACGACTTTCATCACTGAATGGGGGACTTATTGTTACTTGGTCATGCCGTTTGGTTTGAAAAATGCTGGTCCCACCTACCAGAGAGCCGCTCGACCATTCTGCACGACATGATGCACAAAGAAGTTGAGGTCTACGTGGACGACATGATTGCTAAGTCAAAAACTCGGGAAGGGCATGTTCCTGTATTGAGGAAGTTTTTCGAGAGGCTCCGAAAGTTCCGCATGCGTCTCAATCCACAGAAATGCACCTTTGGGGTCACAGCAGGTAAGATGCTCGGTTTCATGATCACTTCGCGTGGGATTGAGGTCGATCCATCCAAGATCAAAGCGGTGCTTGAAATGAAGCCACTAGAGACTGAAAAGGGAGTGCGGAGCTTTTTGGGGAAGGTTCAGTTCATCAGCAGATTCATCGCCAAGTTAACTTTGACTTGCGAGCCGATGTTTCGTCTACTCAAGAAGGACACCCCGTTCGTATGGTCGGACAGATGTCAGGCTGCCTTCATGTCCATTCAGAACTATTTGCAAAACCCGCCTGTCTTGATGCCACCGGTGCCTGGAAAGCCCTTGATTCTATACTTATCTGTGAGTTCTACATCCATGGGGTGCTTGCTAGCTCAAGAGGGTGACTAGGGAGTTGAGAAGGCCGTTTATTACTTAAGTAAGAAAATGGTTGGGTCTGAAGAGCGCTACACCGCCTTGGAAAAAACATGTTGGGCTTTGGTTTGGGCTTCCAAGAAGTTGAGACACTACATGCTGGCTTACCCAGTGAAATTGATTTCTCGAATGGATCCGCTCAAGTATCTGTTTGAGAAACCGGCTCTCACTGGTAAGTTAGCACGCTGGTTGCTCCTTCTGGCAGAATTCGACCTCGAATACGTCACGAGGAAGTCGGTAAAGGGGCGAGCCATCGCTGAGTTTTTGGCTGATCACCCTGTGGATGGACCGGAAGATGCAGATTTCGTGTTCCCAGATGAGGAGGTGCTAACAGTTGTCGAGGACGTCTGGACTCTGTACTTCGATGGGGCGGCCAATCAGAAAGGATTTGGGATCGGGGTCTTGCTAATCGCTCCTGATGGTTCTCATATTCCGCTTGCATTCAAACTTAACTTCGATGTTACAAACAACCAAGCTGAATATGAGGCCTGTATCGTGGGTATGGAGGCTGCACTCACGCTCGGCGTTGAACGACTCGAAGTCATCGGGGATTCCAATCTCGTTGTATCTCAAGCCAATGGGGACTGGAAGGTGCGTGAAGAGGGGTTGAAACCTTATCATCAAGATTTGGAGGGGCTAATTCCTCGCTTTAACAAAGTAACTTTCACCCACATCACCCGTTTGAAGAACCAGTTTGCCGATGCCCTCGCGACTTTGGCTTCCATGGTCGAACTACCCTTCGGAGTCAAACTCCGCCCAGTCTTAATTGAACAACGGGACCGCCCCGCTTATCAATATGTCAACGCCATTGAGGATGTCAATGATGGCCTACCCTGGTACCATGACATATGGAATTTCGTCGAGAATGGCACGTATCCGGCTGAGGCCTCCAAGAAGGATCAGACTGCGTTGCGAAGAATAGCCGCCCAGTACATCATTTGTGGGGGAAAGTTATATAGGAGGTCTCATTGCGGAATGCACAAGCTCTGTGTCAACGGGGCCGAGGCTGTCAGAATCATGGAGGAGATCCACGAGGGGGTCTGTGGCCCTCACATGAGCAGCGTCATGCTGGCTAGGAAAATCTTGCGCCAAGGCTATTTCTGGTCTACCATGGAATCTCAGTGTGTAGATTATGTGCGGCGATGTCACAAATCCCAAATTCACGCTAATCTAATGCATATTCCACCCTCTAACCTATTTGGCATGGCTTTGCCTTGGCCTTTCTCTGCATGGGGTATCGACGTCATCGGCATGGTTAGACCGTCCGCATCAAATGGTCATAGGTTCATCCTCGTGGCCATAGATTATTTTACCAAATGGGTGGAGGCCGAATCTTATAAAAGCCTAACGGCAGTTCAAGTCGCTCACTTCATCAGGAAAAACATCATCTACCGATATGGGGTTCCGCAAGCGTTCGTATCAGACAATGGGAGTCATTTCAAAGGCAGGGTCCTGGAGCTCTTCGAAGAATTCAAGATCCAAGTCCATCACTCAACGATCTATCATCCCCAAACAAATGGTGCGGTTGAAGCGGCAAACAAAAATGTCGAGACAATCATCAAGAAGTCTGCAGAGTCCGCCAGGGACTGGCACGAGCAACTGCCTTTAGCTCTTTGGGGTTAACGAACGTCGATTCGAACATCAACGGGGGCAACCCCCTATTCCTTGGTCTACGGGATGGAAGCAGTTCTCCCTATAGAGCTTGAGGTGCCATCTTTGAGGATTATGGTAGAATCGGAACTCTCGGAATCTGAATGGCTCAGTGGGAGATTCGTTGAACTCATGCTTTTTGATGAAAGGAGGCTTCGAGCCCTGTATCATGTTCTGGGGTATCAGCAGAGAATTGCCCGGGCGTTCAACAAAAAAGTGAAGTCTAGAGACTTGGTCGAAGGGGACATGGTTACGAAAGAGATTCGCGCACCAGTTTTTGACCCCCGCGGCAAATTTCGACCCAAGCGTTCCGGACCTTACATCATCAAGACCATCCTTTCTGGGGGAGCGGCTCAGCTCATTGATCTTGATGGCAACGAATTCAGCTTTCTGGTTAACCTGGATCAACTCAAATGATACTATCCCTGAGAGAAGCTCGTTGAGCCGAAAACCACAAGGGTGGGCGGTTCCAAGCAAAAATTAGAGCAAGCCTGCTAGACCGAAAACCTGAGAAGGCGGTTTAGGCAAAAATAAATAGGCATCAATCAAAGCTCGCTAGGCTGAAAACCCGAAGTGGCAGCACTAGGCAAAATTTAGAGCGCAAAAGGAGAGTTAAAATACTCGAGTGAACCTTGGCCTGAACTACGTGCTGACCTGATTCCCTGAAAGGGGATACGTAGGCAATCTCTCTGTGAGATTCGGTCACAATCCTTCAACTTGATCCACGGTTTCCCATTACCAGGAATCGACCCGATACTTGGGGGACACGGCGGTTCAACACTTGGATCAAAAGGGGGCAACTCTCGAACTTTCATGTTTATTCAAATTATAACTTCTATTACACAGGCTGAGCAGTCTTAAAAAGATTAAAGCATAAAGACAGAATAAAGTGCTCGAGGCCTTAACAGGCTCACGGTTTATTCTAGATCATCAGGATTCGTCAGAAGTCAATTGTTGTTTTGCCTGCTTGCGATTTCCCTTCTTAGCCATGTTTGATATCGGTGCGTAAGTTCCGTGCTAAAGTCTGGGTCTGCTCCTCCGAGTCGCCGCAGGCCCCAGTCGTGCTTATACCCTCTCAGATTCTGGGCAGTGAAAGCGGGGACTTGGAAATCTTCGGTCCCAGCTCGGTGGAGTCCTTGGCTCATTCCTAGTTGACGAAGGATGCGTCCGGGGATGTAGAATGTGAAAGCGGTCAGCCCAGCTATCACCACTCTCTCAAATCCTGCAGAACTCAGGGCCATGTCTGGAATGTTTAAAGCTTCATGCCGCCATGTGATCTCGTTCGGTAGCATTTCTCTCATAAATGCGCACCATTGATTCACAGACATTTCTGGATAGATCATACCCTGCTAGTGCATTCGGCCGGGCAGATGAGGCCAATTTGCTTCCGGTGCTGTGAGCAATCCCAATTTGTCAGATAACCAGAGCTGCATGAGTGGAAAAACAAGTGAGAAGTCACATAAAGCTTGAGAGAAAAGACAAGTAAGGAGCTTCGATATAGCCTTAGCTGAGAGATGAGGTAAAAACAGAACGTGTGAAAGCCGGAAAAAGGAGAGCTGAGTGAGAACTAAGCTAACCTGCAGTAGTAGTGGACTACCGCCGAACACGTCTGTTTGGCCTGAAGAAACCAAATCCAAACCTATGAGTGTCTCTGCCAGAACCAGTGGTACCACGTTTCTCCGGGCACCCATTTGAGCGGCGACGCTCACCAGCATGGGGTTGACTTGCCCATTTGGAGATACCAGTAAATAAGCAGCCAGCACGCCAATTGCCAGGGCAAATCGACGTCGAGCCTGCGCGGCTATGTTCTCTACGTCCCCTTCTGGCCCATACCACTCCATTAGGCGCATGATATTGATTTGCCCCCCAGTTAGCAAACTTTCGGCCGCTCCTCTTGTAATATCAAGACTTGACTGTAACAGCTTTGGCATGCTCTTCCTATAAGGCGGCATGACAATCACGCTCGAGGCAACTCATTGGAGGTATGCTTGGAATTCCTCCACGGTTGGGCACAGCTCGTTAATCCCAAACCTGAATACGTGAACCTCTGGGTCCCAGAATTGTAGGGCTGCCCTCAGAAACTCTGGGCGGACCCTCACATTGCGAAGAAAACGGAATGCGGCCAGCCCGTGAAACCGGAATGACAGCCAATCTCCAGCAACAAAGGCCGTGAGCCAAGGGCTAATCAAGGCCGGAAGATTATTTGCCATTCCGCTTCCTCGTGGGACTTTCAAACTGTGGGAGAAATGCCTTTCATCTGCAGAATATTGGCCTCTTTATAGGCAGAATGCATAGAGTGTCGTCCCTTCCCAGTACAAACATCCATGCCATATGGCGTTTTCTTCTTCAAAGTGAGGGCATCTCTGCACTGCCCGCCCCCACCCCCCCCCCCCCTATCTGAAGTACTCTGAGCAGTTAAAGGTTGATGACGAGGCTTGGACGTCCAAAAATCTGAGATGGTCAAATAAAGGTGGCTTGGCACGGCCCAACCATCGCGCGATGGTCTCAGTCCATCGCGCGAGAGAGCACCATCCACTCCATCGCGCGACATTCTCACTCCCTCGCGCGATGGTTCAGCCTGCATTTTGACAGGTTTCACCAGTTACTGTCCAATTTTGGTCGCATCCTATTCCAAGGGTACTTTTGCAACTTTTGTGGTTCCGGCAAGTCAATGTGAGCATATGCAACCATATCCAAGCATCGGATTCGAGATATCACGTTTAACGAGGTTTTTGAACCCTCGGTGGCTTGTTTCGAGGCCAAATGTGTGTTTCGGAAGGTCGAAACTCGTTCCGGAAGGTCGTGTCCTTTTCTCTCAGGCTGTACAGGTCATGGTGACCTGTTGTGACTGTACGGAGGTGTCGGTTTCAGTCCGGGACATAATAGAGTCTTGTTTTCCCATCTCGTGTCCCTTTTGTGTCCTTCGTAAGGATTTTGGGCAATTTTGCATTTCGGGAGGTATTCCTCGAGTCCGTCGGCTCTCTTGAGTCATTTTGTGTATTCATGACCTCATGAAGGTGTTCTTTTATCCAAGTTAGAATATTCTGGGTTTTGGCTTTTGAAGGTCCAATATTTCGTGTCCTCGTATCCTAACCGTATCCTGGGGTACATTTTCGTTTTTCTCCGAGTCAATCATGTGTGTGCGTGTGTGCGTGTTTGTGAACAGTCTCGGTACATTATCAATGCAAGCATGGTATTAGTGGCAAGCGTTTATTTACTCTAAGATCATTGCAAGAGTAAAATGAACTGAAAATGCAAATTTTATAGCTAATCCATATCTATCCGTATCGAAACAAGGAATACTACTGTGCATGCAGCGCTTCGGCCGGTCAAAAGTCATCATGTCAGCTCGGGCACACTCGTCCATCAAATCAAAAAGGCGCACAGGCCCCAAAAACATGTATCATGTATCGACTAAGGCACTCCGGCCTTCCATCTATTTACGCGGGCACGTAGGCCCGAAAGCAAAAATCAAAGATGCGGAGAGACAAGTGAGGCTTCTTAGTAGCCCTCAGTCCTCTCCGAACCAGTCACCATCCCTGTCGTCGTCGTCGTCGTCGTCTCCTCCTCTAGGATCCTGTCTAAAACCAGGGTCATCGGCTGAGTCGTCTGAACCACTGCTGTCAGGCGCCTCCTCGTCTTCCTCTTCTTCTTCTCCCTCCTCTTCCTCTTCTTCCTCGGAATCCTCGGGCAGGATCAGCCGCTTCTTGCGGACCGGCTCATCTTGCGAGGGCCTCTGGCGTATCTTCAATTGATACCTCTCCTCTGCGCGTGCCACGGCCTCTCGGGTCGCCTCCTCACTCGCGACGGGTGGCTGTACGCCCCGTGTCTGTGGTCTAGTAATAGGTGGAGGAGCGGGAGTCCTGCTTGCTAGCTTCTTCTGTGGAGGCTCTCTCGCGCTCTTCCTCCTAGGAGCCGCCTGTCCCTGTGCCTGCATTGTAAAAAATTTTGCACATTTAGTATACATTCGATATGTTGTATGTTTGCAAGCAGGTACAATCTATTTCAAAGTTGACGGCAATTAAAGTACACTATGTATCGAGCAAAGCATGCATATGTCAAGTATCGAATGCAGGAATGTATCGTTTCTCTGAAGGGTATATACCTGAGATCTCTGAGCTGCCGGTGATGGATAGCGCAAGTCCAAAGGCAGGCCACTTGCCGCCCGCCTTATCACGTTCTCCAGTGCAAGCATGCGCCGAACGGCCTCGTTCGCCCACTCATTGGGCACCTGCAAGAATAACTTGAGCATAAGTAATGGAGCAACATCTCAAAGCTTTGTTGGAAGTACAATAATGAAGGATGCAATGCCTTACCGACACAGTGACGGGCGCTGGCTCAACTCTGGCAGGAACTAGGTGTAGCTCGGCCGGATTGCCCTGAGAATCCACCACGGCTATACGCCATGTCAACTCTGGTGGCCCACCTCTCACAGGTCCACTCGGACCCCGCCTCGTGCGACTCTCGCCACTACTCTGCCTCGCAGCGACGGCCCTCCTCTCCTCAGCAGCTCCCCGGGCCTGACTCCGGACCTCCCTGAACTCTCGTACTCTCAACGGCCCCGCCAAGCGCTCTCTCTGGTAAACTGCGTAGTCCATGCCGGGACGCAGATAGCGTGTCAAGTCAGTGTCGGGCCGTGTGAAGATCTCTAGCTCGGCCAACGTGTACTCCCCTGTGTGTGAGGCCCGCGGTGGAAGCGGTCCGGGCACCTGGAACCCTGCGTGGCCAAGCGACTGGCATGTCACTCGGTCACCCAAGTACCACTGCCAACCAAAAGCTGACTCCAGCAGCACTTTGCTCGCCGTCACGGCCCTGCTCCTGGCCAAGTACTCAGGCTCTGACTCTGCCACTTTCCAAGGATCCCACTCTACCTGCGCGAGCAAGCGATGCAAACGTCGGTCAGCGACAGCATTAAAGCAATATAGGGGACGCATATTTATATTTGATGAAGTCGTGTCATACCTGTGAGGGTCGGAGCTCGTCTAGGTATACCCTGAAGCCGTTCAGGTCGCCTCGCCCTCTTTTCTCTCCCATATTCTTTTTGCTCCAGATATGAGCACGTGGGAGGATCCCCAAGTCCAGGCTCTTTGTCACTGGACGGCACATGTTCAGAACTTCATAGGCCCAGAGCTGCACAGTTATCAAGGTTCAAATCATTAGTACAATGCAGGAATATATTTAAGCAGTTTATGTATTCAAACAGATAAGTACATAATGGAAAATGTGCTTTACTCAATTTTGATCATACCTCCCAAATCCGCCAGTAGCCAGCAGTGCTCATCTCAGTCCTCGACGAGTCCCCCATGAAGCCATAGGCCGCGCCAAGCGCAGCTCCTCCCCAGTTAAAACGTGAGGCCGTCCTCAGATCCCTCAGTGCAGGCAGGTACGAGAGGTGGACCCTGCTTCGCCTGTTCGGATACAGGGTGGCACCAAAAAGGTACAGCAAGTAAGCCCGGGCCATCTGCTCCGCCTCTTGCTCCGTCGCCACCTCCTTTGCAAGGTACCGGGTAAACTGCCCATATCTCGCCATCCCCTCCTCAACCTTGGGCACCTCTCCCAAGAACCACTCCAGGGCTGCCTCGTCCTCCTGAATGCCCGAGTCAAACGGGATAGGGTCACCTCCAACCCTCAAACCATTAAGCGCCGCGAAGTCAGTAGGCGTCACTGTCATCTCCCCGAGCGGTAGGTGGAAAGTGTTGGTGGTATCTCTCCATCTCTCTGCAAGCGCAACCAAGACCGTGTGGTCATTTCTGGCCCGAGTCAAGGTCTGTATGAACTCCTCAAAGCCTGCCATATCCACCAATTGCCTCAGCCTCTCCGGCAAACCCTGGTACAACGCCAAGGAGCTACAGGCGCCCCCGAAACCCCGGATGTCCCTCTGTCTCGCTCTATCCTGCATTAGACACGGAAACAAGCAACAGGAAATATATCAGCATGTGAGGCTTTCATTTTCAAGTTCTAGGTAATCAATACAACTTGGCAGTAGATGGTTGGTTCAAGTTATTATGTCTCATGCATGGCATTCGACGTGAAACTATAGTGTCACTATTCGTACCTACTTCAAAGGATCATCCTATGTTTCTCGGTACGTAAGCAGCATGCATTGTATTAAAATGGCAATCACAAAAGTAAATGAGGGATTATCAGAAATTTACCTCAGCCCAGCTGCTCGAAATGTGGGTGTCGGGGTCTCTCAGGACAAGCTCGGGGTCGTACTCCGCTTGCCGTGGCCTGTATGCTGCAAAACCTGACGGTACAAACAGGTGTGGAACTGGTGGTCTGTATCCCACTGCTGAAAATGGAGCGCGAGTCAAGCCCTCCGCCTCTGACACTGCTGTCACTTTGGGTCCCTGCCCCCTCGCTCCAACCCGCTCCTCGGCCTCCGCATCTCTCAAAACCTCCTCCTCGGCGGCCCTCGCCCTTTCGGCCCTCGCCGTAGCCTCTGAAGCGGCTATCTCCCGCTCTCGCTCCTCTCGAGCCTCCAGCACGGCAGCCCCAATCATGGGATCCTCTTCCAGAAGCCGGGCTAATCTCTCGTCACTCAGGAACTCCGCAAGATCCTGTCTCGTGATCGGCCTGTGGCCCGATGACGTGGCCCCCGGCCGAAACAGTACCTCCTCCTCAGGAACCTCCGTGGCTTCCTCCTCCTCGGCCGCTACGCCCTTGCCCTTCGCCGGGTCCCTCGGTGGGGTCTCGCTCGGCCCAGCGCCATCACCACCAACGCAATCACCACCGGCGCCACTTCCGCCAGTATCTCTACCAAAACCACCACCAATCACCACCGAGCCTTCTATTGCCATGCTCGGATCCAACGGCTGAACAATAAGACCCACGGCCCCGACCTCCTCCATCGCGCGACGGTCTGACTGCGTCGCGCGATGATCGGCTTCGCTACCAGCTTCCAGCATGCGGCCCTGTTCGCCATCACCGCCGCCCGCTACCTCTGCACTGGGGTCTACAACAACCCCCATTGCCGGCCGATCCTCTGTTTCGACCACCATTGGTCTTCCCTCATCCTCCGGACGATCAACTACTTCCCCGCTACCCCGAGTAACGCCGTGATCAGCCATGGATGATGATACGCACGTGGGTTTTGCTTGGTTTTTAGACGAAATCAAGGGTTTGGAGAGGAAGAGTTTGAGAGAGAATAGTGTTGGAGGGAGTTCGAAACTGCTGTGAGCGGTTTTCGAACGTCCCCGTCGATTGTATGGGAGAAAGCAGGTCCGGGCCGGGTCTGGGCTCTTAACAGACCCAGGCCTGAACAGAGAACCCTCGCGCGATGGTATGACTATGTCGCGCGATGGTTTGGTTGGGCCTCCCGGCCCAATCCAACTTCTGGACAAGCCCGATCCTGCTTATCCGATCGTTCAAGGCACGGGTTTTCGCCTAGGCCCCACAACGATTTTGAGGATTATCATAAGTCAATGTCTTTTAAAACCCGAAACCCATTTATATATCCCCAGCAGTGGTCCGCCCGCACCAAAATCAAGCGACGATCCATCCGTCCAATTTCAATCAGCGACGATCTATCCGTCCAATTTCAATCCGCGACGATCTATCCGTCCAATTTCAATCGGCGACGATCTATCCGTCCAATTTCAATCGGCGACGATCTATCCGTCCAATTTCAATCAGCGACGATCCATCCGTCCAATTTTAATCCGCGACGATCGATCCGTCCAATTTCAATCAGCGACGATCTATCCGTCCAATTTCAATCCGCGACGATCCATCCGTCCAATTTCAATCGGTGACGATCCATCCGTCCAATTTTGTATCAGCAGTCAATCTGCTCCCCAATCCATTGGTGCACGGTATTTGTATATATACTTGCTAGCACTTTTTGTTTAAATCGGCTATTGGGTGGATTGGATGGGTGTCTAGAAATCTTTGACGTTACCCGTACCAGCCAATGGTGCTCCGCGTGCCGTCAAAGAGGGACTACTGTAGACACCCCAATCTGACTTCCCGATCGTTTTACTTTCTTCTTCGGTTTCTTGATTCCCCGATGATGAATCAGGTCGAAACAGTCTCGAGAACTTGGAATGGCTTGAGTTTGGCATGTGAGGAACCCATCCTTAGCCCTTAAAACCTTTAATCAGAACCTGGACCTTGGTCTGAATGTCGCGCGACAATCTAGGACCCTCGCGCGATGGTTCGTCTGCCAGGTGGTGGTCAAAGTCAAAGCTTTGACCATTGACCATCGCGGGGTTGGCTGGACCCTCGCGCGATGGTCTCACTCCATCGCGCGATGGTCAACACCTGTCATTTTCACCCAGATTGCGTGGTGGTCAGGAGGCTGCAGGCCTATGTGACCCCGTTTTCTCGGCTGAACAGCGTTCTGGGGGGGGGGGGGGGGTGGGGCTCCCCCTGCACCACCTCACCCCCCATTCTCCCATCACCTTTGCCACCCACTCCTCCACCAAGCATTTGTAACCAGCATTGTTGGCTGGTTACAAGGCCTTGGTTAGCCATCCACTAACCCTCTTCTCCTATAAATACCCTCCCTCATGCTTCCTTGCAAAAGGGTTACCAAGCTCTCTCTAAGAAAGAAGAAGGCAAACTCAAGCACAAGCATCTCACACCATTCACTCCCACATAATCACCCTCTAAATCTCACCATCTCATCATTCAAGCCATCTCCAAGACACTCAAGCAAAGGTATAATATCTTTCTGCTCACTGTTCGAACCCCTGAGGGGGGCTGGCAGGGTCAAGGCTGGTAATCGATACCAGCTCTGGCCCTAAAGCTGGCAGGGTTTCAAGAGCCATCACCTGGAAAACCCTCGCGCGATGGTCCCATACACTCGCGCGACAATTCTGTCTGCGTGAGATTGGACCACGTGGGGAAGGGGTCCTGGTCTTTGAGTTTCTTTTTGTGTTTTTAGTCATTCCTTAAGTCTTTCAAAAAGTACTAGCTCACTGTTTTGCATGTTGAAAATCATTCTTTAGCTTAGTTAAAGCTCCTTTTGGTTTGGAATGCTCTTGGGATCCCCCTGAACGTGTCTCAGGGCCCTAAGTATGCAAAGCAATTCCTGGAAGTCCAGTCTGAACAATCGCGCGGCTGTCTCAGTCTATCGCGCAATGGTTCTCTGTCTTTCAGGGATTGCCCTTGCATGAGCAACCTGGCCTTGGCCTTTGTTTAGACACCCCCACTGTTTAGGGGTTGCATTTTCATAATATTTCCATCTGTTGGCTGTAATATTGTTTACTTTCAAGTACCCATAAACTGCTTGGTTTGCACCTGGGTGAGCACTGGTCCTTCCAGAGCCCAGAAGGGGGTGAAATTCAAACTATTGGTAAAGCGTCAATACTCGCGCGAGTATATGGTTATGTCGCGCGATGGTTCGCTTGCATGCGGATGAACTCACGCATGCAAGCTGGCTGTTCGTTTGTGCCAAAATCATACACAGCGCTGTTTTGATATATGATCAACGTTTTGAACTTCATTCCATTTATTACTTGTCATCTCACTAACCCATGCCATATCTTATCACATCCTGCAAACATGTTACAGTTTTAATCCCCTTAAACTGTTCCCCCGCCCTAAATGGCTAAAAATTGATTAATAAAACAGAATCGCAAACAAATATCTTTCGCAAATGCCTAAGTAGAGACCGATCTCCGGATTGGGCGAGAGGGGTGCCATAAAACCCTTCCCCTCTCGTAACCTGACTCCCGAACCCAGATATGGTTATGACGGATCAGTTCCTTAACTTTTTCAAATCAAACAGCGCGGCAAGTGCTTCGAAATACGGTTCCTTGGGTGTCGGACCTTCAAAACCCGAGTGGCGACTCTGTATTTCGCGAGCGCTTGCTTCCCCGCTCGCGCTCCCTCGACCCGGGCCCCCTTGCCTCGTGTCTCGGAATCCGAAAATTCCGAAAACGGGCACGCATGCCCACATCAGGCCTTGAGGAGAAATAATAATTACTCTACAGCCTGAGACCTGCTGAGTCCTTGATCCGTCAAAGAGCAGTGTCCAAGGAGTAAGTGATATCTCAAGGGCGTTCAGACTTATCTCAGACTCGTCGCCGATATCCACGCATGGATGATCAGCAAGAAAATCTGCTAAGGCCTGGCCCTTTACAGCCTTTTGAGGAACGTATTGAAAACTAAACTCCATTAGAGCCAAAGACCATTTGCCGATTCGGCCCCTCATGATTGGTCGAGAAAGCAATTATTTAATTAGGTCTGTTTTACTCATAATGTAAACCAAAACAGGAAGCATGTAATGCCTCAATTTTATTGCTGAAAAGTACAAGGCAAGACAAATCTTTTCAATAGGAGTGTACCTTCTTTCACAAGGAGTCAACAACCTACTCAAGTAATAAACCACCTGTTCTTTTCCTTGAGTGTTATCTTGAGCCAAGAGGCCTCCAATAGAGCTTTCAGCTGCTGAGATGTAGAGCTTCAACGGCCTGTTCTTGATGGGAGGCATAAGGACTGAAGCCGTTGCTAAATAGCCTTTGATTTCATCAAAGGCCTTTTGATGGTTTGCCTCCCAAACAAAAGCGTCATGGTCCTTCAACTTCAAGAGTGGAGAAAAGACTTGAACCCTTCCAGCTAGGTTTGAGATAAACCTTCTCAAGAAGTTGAACGAACCCAAGAGCTTCTCCAACTCCTTCTTGGTGGTAGGAGGCTTCGCTTCCATGATTGCTTTGGCCTTATTCTTGTCAACTTCAATCCCTCTGTTGTGGACCAAGAATCCAAGGAACTTGCCTGCGGAGACGCCGAAGGCACATTTCAAGGGGTTTACTTTCAAATCAAACTGTTGCATTCTCAAGAATGACTTCCTCAAGTGTTCCAAATGTTCATCATAGGACTGAGACTTGACCACGATATCATCAATCTAGATCTCCATGAAATGGCTAATGAAATCATGAAATATGGCGTTCATTGCTCGCTGGAATGAAGCACCAGCATTCTTTAGGCCGAAGGGCATTACGACCCACTCAAAGGTTCCTCGGGCTCCAGGACACCTAAAAGCGGTCTTAGCCGTATCGGCCTCGTCGATAAAGATCTGATTGTAGCCAGAATGCTCGTCCATGAAGGACAAGACCTTGTGACCAGAAGCTCCATCTACCAACTGATCTACGACTGGCATTGGATACTCGTCCTTTGGGGAGGCCAAGTTCAAGTTTCTGAAGTCTATACACACTCTGACCTTGCCGTTCTTAAGGACTGGCACAATATTAGAGAGCCAAGTAACATACCTGGCTGTGCGTATGAATCCAGCATTGAAAAGGCGTTCAATTTCATCTTTGACCTGTAAGTAAACCTCATTGGACATCCTCCTTGGCGGTTGTTTGAAAGGTCTGAATTCTGGTTGTATAGGCAATTTGTGTTCCACTAGGTCTCTGGACAGACCTGGCAGCTCTCCGTAAGTCCAAGCAAAACAGGACTTGAATTCCCTTAAGAGCTGGATGAACTTTTCCTTCAAGTCCTCTGGCAGAAGTTGACTAATATATACAGGTTTGGGATTCTCTGAATCTCCCAAATTAACTTCTTCTAAAGGATCTTGCACGTCAGCCTTTAAATCATCCAACTTGGCTGGGGCTGCTTCGAGGTCTTCCAGGCGGATTTCATCAAGATCTTCAACCAGGTTTTCGTCTTCGTTGATTACTTCGGCCGCACAGGCCGAAAAATCTTCCTCAGACTCTTGACTTCCCATTAGCCTCTTCTCTAGTAAATAGGCTTCAAACTTTGACAATGTGGTCCGAAGAGCCACATGTTTCTCTGCTTCTGAAGGGCTTACTGACATTGAGAAGGGTGTTTGGATGAAGCTATAATCGGCCTGCTTGACTCCGTAATCATCGGACCGATTAATTCTTGAAAAAGTGCCTTCACTTCTTCAGCTGACTTGTTGTTATGAATGGGGGCTATTCTGTGGCGGCCATACTTGTCAAGGCCTGCCACCTTCATTGGACCAACCCCCTCATCATATAGGTGGGCCTCACCATGGTTAGTAGAGGCCTTGAATGGTCTACGGTCAGCCCATATTACCTCCACGTCGTCTTGATTCCAAAAAATAAGACATTGGTGAAGGTTTGAGGGGACCGCTAGACAGGAATGAATCCAATCTTTCCCCAGTAGAACATTGAAGGAAGAGTGTGAATTGACAACAAAGAAAGGTGTCGTTAAGGTCTTGGACCCTATCGTTAAGTTCATGATCAAAATACCTTGGCATGCTGTCTCCTTCCCAGTGAAGTCAGTCAAGGTGGCGTTGCATGAAACCAGGTCTTGATCAGTCTTCCCGAGCCTCTGCATCATGGCCTTAGGAATGAGATTGGATGCTGAACCATTGTCTACAAGGATACGGTTCACTGGAATCCCATTAAGGCAACCAGCAATGTACAAAGGCTTGATGTGTTTGTTCATCGTAGGACTCGGCCTCTCAAAGATCACACTAGCCGCACGATCTTCATTCTTCTCTTCAGTCTCGTCCTTCAGCACGATCACTGAAGGCCCATTCAGTCCTACAGAGAAGGACTCATTTAAAATCTCCGCTGTCTGCCCCATCTCTACAACATCTCCCTCCATGGCTGTTGGAGTGTTGTCCTTGGCTTCCAGATCTGCTGGTAAGAACACGACCATGTTGCATTGCATGTTATGACCCAGTCCAGGCACAAACACCTTAACCTGTGGGTTCAACTTCGACTTGTTCCCCGAGTCTGGCCTCCTTGGTTCAAGGGCTGTCTTCTGGAGCAAAGAGATTTGTCTTGGTGGAGGCTGAATCCTAGCCTCCTTAAGAGTTCTTTCTAGGAGAGGTTGTTTCTTGGGTATCGTTGCCTGCTTTGGAGGTGGTTTGGTTACAGCCTCTTTGTACGTCTTCTTGAACGGGATTTGCTTCTGGGGTAAAGTCCTTGGAGGAGGCTCAAAGATAACCTCTTCCATAGTCCTTTCCAAAGGCTTGTATACTCTTTTAGCCTTAGGTTTTTCGACCATAGGCTCTTCCACTAGGATCTCCATCTTCGTCTTCCCTTTTGGATCATCTCCATTCATGAGGTCATCTTCATTCATGGGATTGTCAAGTAGGTTTACTTCTTCCTCAGCCCTTCTTGCTGCCTGCCTAAATCGTTGGCGGCGCCTCTTCTGAGATCTGGACAAAGGTGGAGGTTCAGAGGGAAACTTTGGATGTTCAACCCTATGCCACTCATCTGGAGGAGTGACTGGAGGTTTCACAGTCCTTGATTTATCCCTGGAAGGAGTAGATATCCTCAAGTTGACGAGCTCATCTTCAATTTCAACTAACCCTGGCTGAATTCGGTTGAACACAGATTCGCGTACAACCCTTCTCCCTTTAGACCTGCGTGGCTCCTTAGGACTTGGCTTAGCCCTTCCCACAATAATGCTTTTTAGGACTGGCTTGCTAGGACTGGCATGACGTCCACACTCTGTACACACCATGGAACAAGTTGGTTTCTCTGCTTTCTTCACTCCCGAAGGTCTGGACCACCAAGAGTTCAGTTTTTCGAACCTTCTAACCCGCTCAGTCCTGACATCACCCTCATCATAATAAGGATCCCAATACCTGCATGGGCTGGATTTATAGACTGCTCTGGAAGGGGCTCCCAAACTTATCCTCTGCCTAGGAACAGTCCTAGGCATGTCCCTCATGTTGACGGAGACCATATTTGTACTCAGCCCTGAAGGAAAGAGATTGCCATCCACCCCCATGGGCTGCTTGTCTTTCTCCGGGAATTTGAACTCTCCCCGCTCAATTTTGTCCTGGATATCATTTCTAAATACTATGCAGTTATTAGTAGTATGACTCCAAGAATTGTGATACTTACAATACTCTTTGCCCTTCAGTTCTTCCGGAGTTGGAATCTTGTGACCAAAGGGTAGTTTGAGTAGCTTGTCGGCCAGGAGTTGATCAAAGATAGCTTCAGCCCTACCCACGTCGAGTGTATAGGTCCTGGTTGACTTATTGAAAGTGCTCTGGGCTGGCTGCTTTGTGGGCTCCATCTTGACAAAAGCCTTGCAAACGTATGGCTTTTTGTTGATGATTTCAGCCACTGCCACGTCTGGGTCTGCCTCTGCTTCCACTGCAGTAACCTCGTAATTAGGGTCGCGGTAATACGTCCCTTTGGATGCCGTCTTCCTATCCTGCTCTTCCGCCAAGAACTTCTCATAATGAGAAGCCTTAGAAGATAATTCGAACAGGTCTCTGAACTCCGTTCCATAAAACTTCTTCTTCATTTCAAAGCCCAGGCGGTTTAGTGCTATATGCACGTATTCGGCTTCAGGAAGGACTATCTTGCATTTGAATCGAGCAGTTTTGAAACGTAAGAGGTAGGACTCCACAGACTCTAGATGGGTTTGACGATAGCATGACAGGTCCGCCAACGTGACTTCTGGTTCTACCCTGTAGAACTGCTGGTGGAACATCTCCTCCAACTGTGCCCAGGTTTGCACCGAGTTAGGTGGCAAGTTGATGTACCTTGTGAAGGTTGTCCCAGTAAGAGAATTGGGAAAAAGCCTCAACTTCAGTGCATCAATGGTTCCAGCTTCTCCACATTGAACTTGAAACCTGGCAATGTGCTCCACCGTTGACTGCATGCTCTCACCATTGAAAGTCTGAAATTCTGGGACTCTATAACCCTTTGGGAAAGGTGTATTGTCCACCTCCTCGGTATGAGGCTTCCTATACATTGGCCTTCCCAAAGGTCTGAAACCAGGTCCTAACTGCTCCTGGAGCAGGTTCAAGACTTGATCCCTTCCCATGACTAGGTCTGGCTCAGGAGGCGGCTGTGGGTACGCCTCTTGTGCCTGCTGGTTCTAGGCTGGACTTGCCCCCCGAGTATCAGAGCTTTGAGGAGTATGTGCTCCTTTGTCCTTTCCAGAGCCCTGGCCTCCTTGCAAAGGCCTTCTGTCTGTCTTGTCAGACTTGTCAAGCTTGTTCTGGTCCTCGACCAAAGTAAACCTTTGATTGTGATTTGGAGGCGTCGAAGCTCCTCCAATCACGACTCCCTTCTCTTTTTGCCCCCCGAGTGCAGGACTATTAGACGAAGTGGCATGGTAAAATGTCTGAGGAGGGGGAGGAACCCTCAATAAGCCAGCTTGGTCTTGACCGTTGCCAAAGACACCAAACTGTGGAAAGCCCTGCTGCTGAGGAGCGAGCGGTAGCCTCTCTGTAAGCATAGCAACCATTTTGTTAACTGCTATGGTCAGAGGTTCTAAGGACTGAGTGAACGATTGCGAGATTGACTGCGTAACGTTGTGGGAGATCTCACGTCCTGCCATGAACATATAATTTTTGACGCTGTCGGTAGCGTCGCTAAGATCTTGGGCGCTGATCTGAGGACCAGCTTCCTCGAGTAATGGCACGTCGACTGCCACTCCCTCAGGACTTTGTGGTGGATCCGGGATGGGTGGATCCGGTTGTTGCTGCGGCTTCCTAACCATGATAAAACCCTTAGACGATTAGGGTCCCACTGGGCATGCCAAAAAGATGTTCGGCTCCGAAATGGCTCAAGGACTGAGCAGGCGTGCCAAGACTTGTCGAGTCTAACGTAAAGGGCTGAGCGTCCATGTTCTGACTTCTAGATCTGAGAGGGCGATAGTGCTGCAACCTAAGGGCTGGATTGCAGTGAAGGTTCGTGGTTTTGCCTCTTCGTGCGAGGACTTAATAATTTCCTAACCGTGTAGGAAAGAAAGTAACAACGTAGAATTACTTTACTATATCGTAATAATAAAGTAAGGGATGAAGAGAGATATGAATAACTTTATTATGTTTCGTAATAATAAAGTTGGGGTACAAGAGAGATAGAAGCCCGAATTACTTGGTGAAGTAATTGAGTGAGGGTGAGAAAATAGAGATAGTTGCTTCGCTGGGAAGGCTTTGGTTTTAAGCGTTGAGCTTGATTGGTGTGGAAACCCTTTTTTCTTCTCGTCTTCTAGTATTTATAGGCCAAGGGTCTTCGATTTTCTGCATGTAAAGGGCTTGTTGTCCTATTCTCATGGCGCCATGTGTCTTTTGCAACTTCCCCTTCATGAGATCATGGGGTAATGGGTAGTTATTGGAAATTACAAAAGATCATGGGCAAATAGTGCACTGGTCCAGATCTGGGCCGAGTTTCCCGCCTTCGCCACGAGCTGACATGTGTCCCGCGTAGGCCTCAGATGTTGCCACATGTCCCAAGTAACTACCCATTAACATATTTAGTGGGATCATGGGTAGTTATTGAAGGTAAATAACAATTACCCATGTGTTTATTTGATCATGGGCAATTAATGGGATAATGGGCCTATTTCTCCTCCTTCTTTTGTGGGTAGCAAAAAACCCCCAGCCAGCCATTTGACTCGGTCAAATGGCTTTCACCAGGCAACAACTTCTTTCTTTCTTTCCACTTTTCATGGGCCACTTGGGTAATGGATCATTTAATTAAATTAAAGAGCCTACTAACATATTTAGCCCATATCAACATTTGAGCCAGCCGAATTCTTTTACAAATTGGCCCAAAACCTCTAAACTCGAGCCCGAACCAAATTAAAATTAATTGGGCCTAGACAACATGGGTTTGGCCCATTAATTTTAACCCAATTCATCTCTATTTTTTGGCCCAATTTAATTAAAAGATAATTAAATAGCCTTCCAACGCTTGCCCAGGACTGGGTGCCAAAAACGGGTGTAAACAGGATCTATTCTACACCTTTAAAACAAAATTTATTTTGGAGCCGTACGATACACATGGGTCCTCATGTCGATACACATGAGTGCTCATCTATCGAACGGCTAGGGAAAGAGTACTTTTGTCCAGAGTTGTATTATAAATTACTCCCTCCGTTCCAAAATGGATGACAATTTTTGAAACTCGTGTTATTTTTTATCGCTTATATCTTTCAATCTATAATAATTTTCATGAGTTTGAAAACTTTGTATAATAGAACTAATCAAGAACTATCAAACAAGATCCATATTGCATATATTTTGAGATCCATATTGACAGATATAAGTAATTGAAATTGACACAGATATCAAAAATTGACATCCAATTTGGGACGGAGGGAGTAGTAAATTACAGTACTATATATGTTCATAGACTTACTGTTATGAATTACATACATAAACAGCTTGAAATGGGTATATATGTATTCGTTGAACAGAGCACTAAAATTACAAACGCACACAGTACACAAGCAAGTGCTCTTAAAGCCAACGCATGACGTGAAGAAATTGCATGAAACATGCACTCACTGGAAGTAAACCCTAACACGTGTCCCAAGTCACAACACAGAGTTGACTCCCAATTAAATAAATACGGAGTACATTTTCTGTCAACTTGTACATACATTCTCAACGCTTGGACAACCTCTAATTGGGATCAGGTAGGTTGCAGTAGGAGAACTTTTTTTCATGAATGTTCGTTCGGACGTGAATGGCATGCTTGTAAACATGGAAAACTATTCAATGCTTATGGTTACCGTCACGTGGTACTTCAAATTCTTTCTAAGTCATATATTTGTACGATTTCTACCACAAAGTGTGTGGAGTTCACACATGATATGTCTGGTAGAGAAGACATTTTAAGTTTGAAATTTGACAACCTTTTAATTTGGGTCAGGCTCCAAGAGAGAAATCACTTGTGAATTCTCTAGTCTTGACGTGAATGACATGTCTTTGACCGAGAATGAGAGTAGTTAGATATGTGTAAGTAGACTCGGATAACCTTGATCGTCGAAAAAAAAAAAAAAAAACTTCGCTAGCTGCTTGATTATCAAATACGAAATCTGACGTAAACCCATTAATCTAGGACCGTACCACTGTAGCCGGACGTGAATCATGCTGCCATATAACTCCCTATATATACCTTATCATTCCCCTACACACATTCCAAACACAGATACCACTCCCTCATCATAATTATAAAAGCTGAGAGAGAGAGAGAGAGAGAGAGAGAGAGAGAGAGAGAGAGAGAGAGAGAGGATGAGTCCAATGGTGGCAGAGAGATCATCATCAGCACCTTCTTCTCGTGGAGGAATTATGGATCCTATGAGAGCTATGAGAGCGGTGATGATGGCGGTGGTGATAGTGGTGGTTTCGGGGTGGGTCTTCATGTGGGTCATGGCTCCGACTCGTGTGTATGGCCAGATTTGGTTGCCTAAGATTCGAGCCGACACCATTTCAACCTTCTTTGGAACACAAGGTTACATTTCGCTCATTGAATTTGTCCGTCTTCATGAATCTGTTGTTTAAATTGATAGCGAGAGCTCATATCATTCTTCGCAAAAGTAACTTGCTTAATTAACTCGAAGTAGTACTTAAACACTTGTTTCTAGTGGATCGAATAACAAAATTTTGTAAACCTACCTACCTTGATGAGTTATTACTTTATTTGAAAAAAACAAGGACAAAAAGGATAATTTAGTTCATTAAAAAATCAAATGAACTAACATTTCAGAACATGTAAAAATCTAAAAATGAGCAAATAAATCGGGACGGAGGAAATATTAAATTGTCATTATCGTATGTGCTGAATTTATATATGATAAACTAATAAATTATCTTCGACAAAAAAAAAAACTAATAAATTATCATTATTCTATTCATGTGGGTTTTTATTCATGTCATTAACTACCATCACCTTACTTTTACCTCAACATCCTCAATGAATATACAAATTAATTAAATATCTCTATGTAACAGGTGCAACAATTTTGCTATACACATTCCCCATGCTGTTCATTGCTGTCTTGGGCAGTCTATATCTCCACTTGGGCAAAAATAACATTTCCGCCATTGCAGAAAGGTACGTACGTAAGACCATCGATCATACAGTTAGGCCCAATTTGGCTTCAAAAGTTAAATAGTAATTTTTTTTTTGTTTTTATTTAAATTTTTTTCGTATTTGATAATTTTGCATCAAATTTTTGTAACTTATTGATTCGTCTTGACGAGAGGGATCAGAAAAGTAAAAAATTATGATCGAAACTCATAATTTTTTCCAAAAAAACAGGAATAAGTAAAAAAAAAAGTTGCCTTATTGACTTGTTTTTGTCTTTATTCAAAAAATTATGAGTTTCAATCAATTTTTTATTTTTTTGATTTTTCTCGTCTAGACGAATCAATAAGTTACAAAAGTTTGATGCAAAACAAACAAATACAAAAAAAATTTAAATAAAGCCAAAAAAATAAGTTACCCTATTTTTCAATCCAAACCCACCCTTAATTGTTGGCCTTATTTAGATGATTTATTTGTTTTTAAATCCTTCGTTACGAAAACGTAAATGGAGTTGGAGAGATTCCTCAAGTGGGTATTTTCATTTATAAACATCTGTTTCTGTTTGTATTTGAAACAATTAAACAGCAAGGGAAACAAACATAAACTGGCCGGAATATGGCGGCGGCCGTTGATTGTCAAAGGGCTGGGGATTGTGTCTCGGATAGAGCTAGCCTTCTTTGCCATGTTCATTGCACTGTTGGTTTGGTCTTTCTCCACTTACCTGCGGATCAGTTTCGCCAAGATCACCCCTCTCTCAGCCGCGGCAAATGGCGAACAAGTGTACGACATTATTTTCTACTCTTTTTTTTTTTTTTTTACAAAATGAAGAAGATTATATTAATAACAGCCCAACGATTCATTAACATAGCAACAATAATTTTACAACTACATGCAAAACACTTATACACACACTGCACACATCCAGTGTATGTGGGGCCCACCCCTTTGTGAATGTGTGTGTGTGGTTGTAGTATTATTGAACATAGCAGAGTTCATTACAAATATTTTGCACAAAACCAAACTATTTATCTTAATATAAGATGAGAAGACACAATGATCTATATCTGTCACTCAAACCTAGACATTGAGCCTGACCCAAGTAGCGACACTCACAATCTTTAGTGGGGTTAGGCCTGGTCCTGAGATTTTCGAGACCTTAGGCGAGATTAGAAATTGGGGCCTCTCATTTTTTTTCTATATATATTAGTTCAATTTGATAAACAAAAGTGCCCCATGGCTCAGTAGCATAGCTTGTGTGAAGATGTTTCTCCACCCTTAGAATGCGAGTTCAAGTCTTGATGGCAGCAGATTGAAGGTAGTTTTTTTGTACAACTTGAACAATTGTTCACCAAAAAATCAAAAGAGCAAGGATCGAATCTTGACCTTGCAGTTAAAGAGCATAGAACTTGCCACCATGCTACCTTGGCCCATTTGTAAAATGTTTCACATATATAATATATTCCAAGTTTTTGTGGCCCTATAATTGGGGCAAAAATAGGAGGTCCAAGGCGGTCGCCTAGTGAGCCTATGCCCAGGCCCGGCTAGCCTTGAACGGAGTTTATTTTCAACTTTCACCTAGACATTAATTGCAATTCTTATCTTCCTTTTTCTTTTTTTTTTGGTAAGCATTGCAAATCTTATTTTATCCCAATACTACTTCTAGATCTAAGATCACCTGAAGTTGCGTTATCTATGGTCACTTGGATTTCACGTGATAAATAGCGAACATGCAAATTTAAATGTGCACATAAACTTCATGCGTATGTAATGCGGACCAGGGCCCTACTGTGCACAACAGGCTGTTGTGTGTCTCTCGGAGCTCAAAAACATGACCTGAAATCGTTTATTGTTTAGAGTTAGATGCGAACAATAGCCTTGTAAAAAATCAAGTCAATTGAACATTGGCAATCGAGTTAAGCAATTTCGCTGTGCATTTTTTAAAGTGTATTTGTTGTTCATGTACTAAAAAAAAAAGGAACGTGATTTGTTTACTGAATTTTCAATATCCGATTGACTTGAATTTTGAGAGATTATTGCTCGCATCTAGTTCTAAACAATACTGAACAGTACGTTCCTATTATATTTTCAAGCTCGAGACAAGACCTGAATAGTAGCTGTGCCCCAATCCGTGCGCCCTTGGTTCCACTTATGCACCTTTGCTTTTCATCTTTTTTTACCAACCAATCTATCAAATCATGGAGCCATGTTTCAAGTTTTGCTTTGACTGCTAGCTACTATATGCGCGTTTTGAAAACAAATTGATTTTTTAATGGCCCGAAATTGCAGGAACATCATTTTGCCCCCTTTTATGAGTTGAATCTAGGCCTGTCAATGGACCGGATTCGATCCGGATCCGATCCGAAAAATCCGATCCGGATCCGGATCCGAATCCGATAACATCGATCCGATAATCCGATAATCCGGATCCGGTAATTCAATACGGATCCGGGTCGGATCGGATTAAATCCGTTATCAATCCGAATCCGAACTTTATTTTTTTTTTTAAATTTTAATTTTTTTTAAAAAAATAGTAAAGTTTTTATTTTGAAAAAAAAAATGTTTAAGAAGTTGTATTTTTATTTTTATTTTTTATTTTAATTTTTTTAATTTTTTTTTCTGAAAATAATTTTTTTTTGAAAAAAAAATTGTATTTTTTTGAAAAAAATATTTTTTTTTGGCTAAAATTTTTGAAGTAAAAAAAGTTTCCGGATTGGATTCGGATTTTCGGATCGGATCCGGATTTTTCGGATTCGGATCCGGATTCTCACTATCGGATTTGAGTCTTATCAGATCCGGATCGGATTGTGTCTTATCGGATTCGGATCCGGATCCGGATCTGTCGGATCCGGATCCGGATCTGTCGGATCCGGATCGGATCCGGCCCATTGACAGGCCTAGTTGAATCTAATGCAGACTATACCATAGCTTAAGAGATAAATTACTCTCCGTTACGTTTACGTAGTTATATGTCACTTAATGCTAAATTCTACTATCACTTTTAAGCCGTCTTTGTTTGTATAGTATATATATAGAATAACACGCAGTTTTAGAGCGTAAAAGCATGCAGACGGTTACTAGAATCACCTCCCTCACAGGGGAAGTTTTCAAAGTTTTCTCCCTATTAATCTCCTATTCAATACTATTTCATTTCCTTTTTCACTTCTATTCGAGGGGCTTGAAGATCGGCATTTGACTTCACCCGATCACAGCATTTGACTTTCCTTAGTGAATATCTCCCACTAATCGCTATTATAAAATGAAAGTGTTTCTCATTCATCATTCATGTTCGTTGAATATTAGTTAATGATGCATGCTGTTGAAAAGTTGGAAAGTCATCTTGGGTGCAAAACTTGACAGTAAACTTAGGACTCATCAAATGATCGTCACATCATCCATGTCAATTGGTCTGTATAAATAAGTCAAATGAGTTTAATTCAATAGTTCAGAATTGAGATTGTACCAAAATGACACTAATCTGATGCTGTTCTTATGGACTTAATTTAAACATGAAAATTTTGTCCTTATTTGAATTTTTTTCGCATTTGTTAGTTTTGCACCAAATTTTTGTGAGTTAGACGAATTGGAATAGTAAAAAAACTTTACTTTTACCCAAGTATTTTGAAAAATAACCATTTTTAGTGCAAAAAAGTCACTTTTTGCTCTAAAAAGTGGTTATTTCTCAAAATATTTGGGTAAAAGTAAATAAATTTTACTTTTCCGATTCCATTCGTCAAGACGAATCAATAGCCGTTAAAATTTTGGTGCAAAATTAATAAATGCAAAAAAAATTCAAATAAGAACAAAATTTTCAAATTTAAGTTAAATTCAAACATCGCTACTTTTCAGTTTCTTGAGACTGTAACAAGTCAAAAATGACTTCGGCAAAGTCATTGACACAAATGCTGGAAGTCGCTCTTATATTTAGTCCTTATACGACCATTGTAATGGTATGGTGGTGGTGGGTTTTTTTTTTAATGGTATGGTGGTGGTTGTTTTGGCAGGTGGGAATCAAAGTTGGACAGTGCAGCTCTAAGGCTAGGCCTTGTGGGGAACATATGCCTGGCCTTTCTTTTTTTTCCGGTGACTCGCTGCTCGTCGGTGCTTCCACTGTTTGGGCTCACGTCGGAGGCTAGCGTGAAGTACCATATATGGATTGGTCACATTGCCATGACCCTCTTCACGGCCCACGGTGTTTGCTATGTTATCTATTGGGTTGTCACGCATCAAATATCACAGGTATCTATCTTCTAACTGACTTGCTTAATTTCATCCAACTTGTAAGCTTCACTACTAATGGTTTGGGTATAGTATTATATGTTCATTTCAATGCTGTCTGGATTCAATGCCTGTCTAACCTCATTCCCTAAATTTATGTTACTCAATAAAAACTATTCTCGTCTTTTCAAATAACTATTATCACTATTAATTACTCCACTCGCATCGTACGTAGACTTAGTAGTTTTTGATCATATGAATGTAATTATCTAGTAGATCGGGAGTACCAGGTAGTTGTGCATGTGATTAATTGGCTCCGTTATGTGTTTGAATGACCGAAAAAAGATTAATACCGGAAATTTGATGGGACAATATTTGGGTAGAGTAAATAGTAACGTTGTGTTCTAGTACTACCTCACATGATGCAAGTGATCGATAATTTTTCTTTGTAATTTTTTCTCCTACTTGACTGTATTTTTAAATTGAGGTTAAAGAAGAAACCCTGGTGGCAGTTTTCTTTAAAATCGAGAAATATAGTTGGAGTTTGGCTCCACAGTGTAATTTGTAGGGGGCCCCATAAGTTGGTGTTTGTAGTTTGTGACATTTGTATGGCAAAGTTCTCACTCTAATAAGATCACACTTTAATTCCATCCATCTAGTATTTTGGAAGTGAATTGGGTTTGGGCCTAATATTCCACGTGGCCCACAAGATAAAAGATAGTCAACGAGACCTAGTAGAATCTTCAAGAGATGATTCGAGCATGACCCAAAAAAAATAAAAAATAAAGAGATGATTAGAGCACTTTGTGGCCCACTGGAGCCATAGTCCACTGGTAGTGTCTTCCAAAGTGAGAGTACAGCTAATAATCGACCAACAAAAAGGGAAGGGAAAATTTCTAAATAACCCTGACTTTCTCACCCAAATCACACAAAAATACCTGACTTTTACAAACTGTCACATGAAAAACTCATCAAATTTTCCTATGCCGTCACCCGCTGTCTAAAAACTAACATAATGGGTGACATCGACTACATGTGGTGGTTTGTTTAATTTTCCAGGAAACCCACATAACCCAACCCTTTGTTTTTCAAAAATAAGCAATTCAACCTAATTTCAAACACTTTTTACATTAAGGGTCGATGATGATGGAGGGATGAGTTTTTTGGTGGTTTTGGTTTTGGATGAGTTGAATTGGTAAATTGTTTCATAATCGTCGTTAACTTTTATGAAACTCGAGCTCGGCTCGGCTTGACGCAAGCTCACCCTTACTGACCTGAGCCTCGAGCTGCTATTCAATGGCCAAGGTTCATTTGCAATCTAAGTAGAACTCCATATTTGTTCCACCAAAACGCACTTATGCTTTGAGAACTGCCACAGATAGATTCAATTGGTAGAACTCAAGTCACTCCACTACATTAAAACCACCTAATCCATCTCTTCAATGGTTGTGTTCATTTGCAATCCTAAGTAGAACTCCATATTTGTTCCCCCAAAACGCACTTATGCTTTGAGAACTGCCACAAATAGATTCAATTAGTAGAACTCAAGTCACTCCACTAGATTAAAACCACCTAATCCATCTTTCTACCATGTGTGGAATGAAATCAGATGGTGAAATGGGACAAAACAGGGGTGGCAAATGTGGCTGGAGAAATAGCTCTGTTAGCAGGACTAGCCATGTGGGTGACTACATTCCCCAGGATCAGAAGAAAGATGTTCGAGCTTTTCTTCTACACCCACCACCTCTACATTGTCTTCATAATCTTCTTCGTCTTCCACGTCGGAATTGCCTACTCCTGCATGATGCTCCCCGGTTTCTACCTCTTCCTTGTCGACCGTTTCCTCCGGTTCCTCCAGTCCCGGCGAGGCGTTCGGCTTGTTTCTGCCCGAGTTCTGCCGTGTGAAGCTGTGGAGCTCAGCTTTTCCAAAAGCAGAGGTAAAAACTATAGTAACTGATCACATCCGTATCCGTCCCAAATTCTTTTATCCTTTTTAGTTAGTCATCATGCTAACATTTGTGTTTATTACTATCAGGATTGAGTTATACTCCAACAAGCATCATGTTTATGAATGTCCCCGGCATTTCCAAGATGCAGTGGCATCCTTTTACTATTAGTTCAAGCAGTAATTTGGAGCCTGAGAAGCTGAGTGTGATCATTAAGAGTGAAGGGAGTTGGTCTAAAAAGCTGTACCAGATGCTTTCATCACCAAATTCTTCACTTGATCACCTTGATGTCTCCATTGAAGGGCCTTATGGACCCGTTTCAACTGATTTCCTAAGGTATACATGCTATAAAAAAGCAATTTATATTTTAAGAACACATAAATCAACCACGGAACTGTGTACCAAATATATATATATATATATATATATTTGGACGGTTCAAGGGACACCCAAAAAAACACCCCAAATCTCAATCTCATAGTTCCCGATCAAATTTTTATGATCCGAATCGTTCAATGTGTGCAGAATGTGATTTTAAGGGTGATTGCAAGAAATTAGCAAAAAAAATGACCGGAAAAGACTTGATTTGAGCAGTTTTTATTTGAACCGTTCAATAAAAAACTGTTCGGATCAAGCCCTTCGCGGTCATTTTTTTTTTCCGATTTTTTTGACGAGTACCCTTAAAATCACGTTCTAATCACATTGAGCAGCTTGGATCATAAAAATTTGATCGGAAACTATGAGGTGTTTTTTTAGGTGTCCCCGGAACCGCCCCGTATATGTATATGTATGTTTGTATGTATGTATATGGAGATCGAGACACTTCTTGCGAGTAGCCTCACCAACATATCTCATAAAATTCTACTATCTATCAAATTCTACTATCTATCTATTAAGTTATTTTTCTATAGTCAATTATGTGGTTGGTTTCTGTGTCCATAGAAATAGTTACATATTACTATGTCTTTTTAAGCTTTATATGCCTTATCATATTTGCTTTGGTGGTAGTATGGGTAATATTAAGTCAATAATACTTAGTAAACATAAACCAACCAAATCACAGTGCAACAGACACTCGCAAGAGATTCTATCTACGTCTACATGAGTATTGTGAGTAATTTTATGAGGTCGATGACTTCATTCGTAAGGGTGCTTAACATAGATTTTGCACATATCAAATTCCATGCAAAATGATGTGGCTTCTTCTGTTTCCCTTCATTTCCGGTCAAAACAGCTTGCAAAAGTGTCATTGTCACATCATTTTATATCCTTTCGTCTCTATACCAATGTTGCTTGTATATGATTTTTCCTTGGTTGGATTAACTAGGAATGTTGTTAATTGCAGGCATGAAACAATAGTGATGGTGAGTGGAGGGAGTGGCATATCCCCATTCATCTCAATCATAAGAGACCTCACCTTCTTGACTGAAACATTGAAATGCAAGACTCCACAAATTCTCCTCATTGCTGTATTCAAGAACTCCTCAGACCTCACCCTGCTAGACCTCCTCCTCCCCATTTCTGGCGCTCCCAATGGATTCTCCAACCTAAATCTCCAAATCCAAGCCTACGTCACAAGAGAGAAAGAACCCATAACAGATAACCGAAAAACGCATCCAACAACTGTTTGGTTCAAGCCCAAATCCTCAAATGCACCAATTTCCCCTATCCTTGGCCCAAACTCTTGGCTCTGGCTTGGTGCAATCATATCCTTGTCATTCGTCATGTTCCTTCTATTCCTGGGTATTTTGACTAGATATTATATATACCCGATCGATCATAACACGAATCGTATCTACTCCTACTCCCGCAAAGCTGCATTGAGTATGTTGTTCATTTGCATATGCATAGCTACCACAGCTAGTGCAGCTTTCTATTGGAACAAGAAAAAGGGTAGTATGGAGATTAACCAGATTAAGAACATGGAAGGGGCTTCCCCGTCGGCATCGCCCGGCTCTTGGATTTATAATGCTGATAGGGAATTGGAAAGCCTCCCTCAACAGTCAGTTGTTCAATCTACCAATTTGCATTATGGCGAAAGGCCTGATCTAAAGAGTAAGTCAAATCCTTGGTTGCAGTTGTTTGGTTACTGTTTACGAAAATAAATAAAACCCATGATTTTTTATTTTTATTTTTGGTTCACATAACTCAAAAATTACAAACACAAAAATGTCCACAACGCCTAGTAAGATTCTGTCTCACAAAACCGTCCTCCTGTCCTAATACGCTCTAATAGTATGATATGCTGGAAATCTAGAAATAAATGGACCTTGAGCACGATTACGCAGTTTTGAGAGAGAGAGAGAGAGAGAGAGAGAGATTACAAGCACAGAAATCTGTTATGTCCAGATTGTATCTTGTCGTTCTTAGTGGGCTAGGAGTCCGACAGCATGAATACGGTGTCGTTGTCATGCTGTACTTCGTACACTTTTCACTCAGCCTAACTCGTAGTATTAATGAGTTTGCCAATGTGATTACTATACAATAATTTCTTTGCAGGGATTTTGTTGGAGAGGAAGGAATCGAGCATCGGAGTCCTCGTTTGTGGCCCGAAAAAGATGAGGCATGAGGTTGCAAGCATATGTGCATCTGGTCTGGCCGAGAACCTGCATTTTGAATCCATCAGCTTCAGTTGGTAATCTTCTCAGAAATGCAAAAGACTGGTGTGCCTGCCGCCTATTTCAGACGGTGAAATACATTGTTCGGATGGACCATGTCAATGTTTGCTTGCTCTGTTTTGCAATGTTGCTTGCCTTTTCTTCTTCTTCTTCAAGTCCAAGTTTGAAATGTAATTATGCAAATGTAGTAGGGGGAGAGACACAAATCTCTTCTTCTTCTTCTTCAAGTCCAAGTTTGAAATGTAAATGTAGTAGGGGGGGAGACACAAATCTCTTCTTCTTCTTCTTCAAGTCCAAGTTTGAAATGTAAATGTAGTAGGGGGAGAGACACAAATCTCTTCCTTTGTTTGAAGATGGAACATAAATAACTGATTTCAGTTGAAATTTTCAGAACAAATTAGGGGGTGTTTGGGTGTCTAAATTTTACATTATGCCTGTTTAGGAGATGATTAGAAGGCATTATGTGAGAGAAAAAATGATTTTAACACCACCTTTTATCATTAACACTCTGTCATTATTCACGTGAAAGTATCAAATTGTTTTTCATAGCTCAAGAGGTAAAGGGTACTTTAGTAATTTCACAATGAATAAAAGGCGAATGTGAAATTAATTTCTATATACATATGCATTTTGACAAATGAAACACAGATTACAGAATTCGAAAATCACCACCAAATGAGCTTTTTGAATTCTAGTTATACTTTTACTTACCAAATCCTTATGCGAAATTTATTATGCATATATCATGTAACGGTCCGAATTTTTGAGTAATAATTTTTATTTGCAAATATAATTTTTGTATGTTAGTTATATGAAAAATTATTTATGTAGTCACACCAATTTTATTTCCGTAATCGATCGTGTACGCGCTTATCCGACTAGTGATTTTTCTAGTGTGCGTGTGTTACTCCGGACCAAACCAAACATCTCTCCCATTTCATTTTTTTCGGCAGAAAGGGAAACCAATTCCCCCTTTTCCTCCCTAAATTCCTCATATTTTGACACCTCATGTTTGTCCAAGAGTTAATATCCCTTGCACAAATCTAAAACCCTTTTTAATATCCTTTCTTCCTTTTATATTTTTGTTCTCAACTCATACACATTTCGGCAGAGAGAGAGAGAGGGAGAGAAATCTCAGCCGGCCACCACTCCTCCATTCTCCAACCCCAGCCGTGTACCTCCCTCACCACCCCGAGCATCACCACCGTGGTCCATCTCTTCACCACCGGAATCCCACCACTGCCGTACATTCCCATCACCACCGTACATTGTCATCTCCATTAACTGGGTCACCACCAACCGAGCTCCACCGCCGCTCCGACCCGCCACTGAACCTCTCCGTAGATCATCTCGCCGGATGAGAGGTAGTCCGAACTCACCTCCCTAAATATATATTATGTTCCGTATTGATTGTTTCGCGTTTCGGTATGAAAATAATCGAATCCGATGTCGCCAGTCGAGTCCGGCCGTACCTCTGTTTCGTAGTTCCATTTTGTGCAGCCACTGAGATTTGAAAATCTGTTTAGAAGAATTACAGTTTAGTCCTTGGTATATAGTTAGTTTGTAAATCCACCCTAGCATACGAAGAAATGATATTTTTAGCCCCAAAGTTAACAAGTTCCGGTTCGATCCTAGTTTTGTCCCAGGTACAAATTTTATTAATACCGTCAACACTCCGAAATGATATAGAATAGACGCAGATTTTTGGTTCTGAAAAAGGAAAAGAAAAATAAGAGGAATGACTTTAATATTCTTCTTTTATTAATTTTATCGCATGATTAGTATACCGAATGATTAATTTTATCGCATGATTAGTGTACCGAATAATTAATTTTGTTGCATGATAAGTTTATGGCACGATTAAATGTACAATAATCATTCTGCTTTTTGTTGAAATCTAAATCTCCTTGGCATTGTTAGATGAATTTTATGTGTAAAAAGACAAATGATTTTCATTCTGTGAATTATAATGTTTAATTGTTGTTCACTATGTTTCACGAGAACTTAGAATGGACATTAGGTTCATTGGGGTTTGGTGTACGTAGGTAGAAGATCACATAGACGATTTTTAAGTTAAAAGAAATCGAAAGATAGGAGATGATGTGATTGGCGGTTAGCCAGAGGAATGATGTTTAATGGGATTCTTGGAGGTTATCCAGTGAATCCGGGTCTGTTGGAGGTTATCCACAGAGTCCAGTTTGAGAGAAGAGAAATGAAGCCAGGGTATGACAGTTGATGGTCGATTTGAAACCTTAGGATATGGCATTGCGTGATCACTCTTTTTGAATAGGAGATAAAAGAGTGATATGTATTATAGTACCAGGTTATGGTCTATATACTCCCAAGGTTACGGTTAGTTCCTTGTGGGCCCAGTGGTTACGGTTAGTTCCTTGGGGAATTCATCTTTGCGAGGCGGGTGATGATGACTCCGACTAAGTAAATAACTTAGGTTGTTTCATCTTGGCTCCCGGTTAGGGCAAGCAAGGGGGAGCAGTATCACGAGTGGCCATAGTCCTAGTGGTTAGCATGGGAGGATGTTTATCAAAGGTTGAGATCCTAGATTTCACTAAGTTAAAGGCTAGTAATTAAAATTGATCGCTTGCTACTTTAATTGTTCTTACTTTAACAGTATTGTACATGTCTTTGTTTGTAAGTTATGGGTTTCGGGTGGGTTTTGGCTACTGAGCGTCATAGCTCACGGTACTATGTTGCCCGGGTAACTCGAACACTAGGTACCGAAGACAGAACAGAAGTGTCATACGATCCAATTGGAGTCAACGCTACTAACGAGGGAGCTGAAGAACCTTGGTTTCCGTATGCGTAGTCACTCTGATTAATTTAAGTCAACATTATTTTGGAAGCTTCAAAGTTTATTTGGGGAATTGTAATATTTGGTCAAATTCGGCTACTTTAACTTAATTCGATATGGCTGTAATATGATGATATGTGCTTTTGAAATTGCTTCGTTTGCTCCGATATAAGAGATAACGCCCCAAGCGTAGGGCCTAATACGTCAGTTGAAGCATGATAATCCGGAAATCCGGGATCGTACCCAAGGGAATAATTAATACGGCTTTGCTGGATTTGTAGATGCAAGCAAGGGCTTTCGGCTTTTAGACAGCCAACTGGGTTTTACGTGCGTAGTGGAAATGAAAAGGGACTAAATTGAAAAACTAATAAACTAAGATAAAAGACAGGTTAGGTCTAGGAATTGCTAACACTCATGACTCAAGTTAAAACTGCATTTCTTACCCAAATCTGCAATTCAGGATACACAATTAAGGTTCCCGAATCGGAAAATAGAATGGTTCGATCACCAAGTTAGCTCTAGAATTTATTTAGCAAATGCCTCGTGCGTCAGAGCTCCAAGTATCATGTGTGGTAGGTAGGCGATGCTCCTACCTACACATGATCAAGGAGATTAACACCTTAGCGATTTGACAAATAAACCCGAACCTCACATCAATGATCGAAACCAAAGGTTTAAACTTTATGGTGAAAAAAAACGCAATTCTACTTGAGCCATGAGGTGCTAATCACCCCATGACCTAACCTTGGAAAACTACTCACCCATATTTAGAGAGATAAGAGCAAGTAAAAATCTACTTAACATAATGAAATAACAAGACTTGAAATAAACTAGAGATTAAGATAGATCGAGAGTAAAACAATAACTTTAATTAAAGCGACAATATCAAAAACTAACAAATAAAGGCAGAAATTAAAATATTCAAAGCTGAAAATGAAGAACACTCAAGAACAATGCGAAGAGATTCAAAATCTATTCTAGATCTAAAAATTGTACTACTCAATTCTATCTACTTTTTTGTACAAAATGATGTCACAAGCTTTTATACTCCGGGGATCCACACGCAGAATATACCGCGAGATGCTCTGAAGATTCGCCCCTAAGGCCCTCGGCATCGATGGAGAAGGGTATAGACTGTTTTGCTAAAGGCCTCGGCATCGATGGACTATTAAACTTTACATTGATGCCGAGTGGCTTAGCACTTGCCTTCTACGAACCTCGGCATCGATGGATCATTTCCCTTTACATCGATGCCGAGCCCAATAGCTCCAGCACTTGGCCTGTTCCTATGCCTTTCCTTGCCTTGGCACTTCTAGCCGTCGGGTCACTTCTGCCTTGCCTTGCCTTGGCTAGGTAACTTCTGCCTGAGCTGTTTTGCTTTGCCTTGGCTGGGTCATGCCTTAGCCTTAAAAAATTCCTTTATTTGGCAATTTACCTACAAAACAGAACTAGAACACTCTACAAGCAAACATCGTTAACAATAACTAATTAGTACTTGAATTAAACTAAAACTAAACACTAATACATTACATTCCCGGGTGCTTATCACACCCCCCCCCCCCCCAACTTAAGGTTTGCTAGTCCATAGCGAACAAAATGCAGAAAATTAGAAAACTAGCAACTATGCAATCCTTTCGAATTCACAACTTAGAACATGCTCAATTCTGTAACCTAGCAAGAGTTCAACAATTCGACTCTTTATTTCATTTCTACAACTCACATTTTCAGCATCCAACTAAACAAGCTAAGTATCAAGCAAGTTAAAGGACAAGCTAAAAGGGTTTGTGTCCTCGAACAATAGGAGGATACGGGACACAAAACTTGCGAATTCAAACTAAACCATATCCACCGAATAAGTGCTTGACAAACAGGCAACAACGAACAAGAAATACCATGCCTTAAACAACGAAGCACTTTATTCAACAGAATTAACAACTAACAGATGAAAGTTGGATAACGAAAGGAAAGCATGTCATTAACTAGTTATGCAACTATCAGATAGTCAATCAAAATGGAATCTATGCGCACAAAAGATCAACTAAGGCCTTTTCCAGCTTGTAATAACCTTGGTTACAAAGAACGGATTAGCAAAAATGGGCGACGGTCTATTTCTAGCTTGGTTAACTACCCGAGTGACCGCCGCCAACATGTGAAATGAACCAAGTCAAGGCCAAACCGGCCAAACCAATAAACCAACTACTAATAATGTGCAAAGCTATGCTACGAAATGAAAATGTAACAAAATAAAAGGATAGGATAGTTGGCATGTCAACCAACCAAGACCCCGACCAAGTAAGGGAAATTTCTAAAACCACCGACTTTGCATCAGATCATCACCATATCATCCAATCATCAAGTCATCCCATCAATCAACCAACTCCTCTCTTTCGTACCCTGCAAAGTCATCACTCACTTCCCCCTCATCAACCGGCTCGGGGACATACTTCACCCCGTGCTGCTGCTTCAGAATTGATGTCTGCCAGGCTATCTCTCTCCTTTGTGCTTCTTGTTCCCTCATCATCTTTCTTCTTTCAGCCTTCTCCTTTCTTTGAGAGTTAATTATTGACACCCCTTGACAGAACAGCTTCTTGATCCAAGACCCCTGTTTCTCCTTTCTTGATGGCATCGTAGTCAAATAATCCCCTTTTCTCACCTGTTTACCCTTAGCAGTGTGAATCTGGGATGAGCTCTTCACATCAAATGTATCATTTATAGGCCCCGGGGAGAGTTCCTCCAATGTCTCATAAGCTGCCCCCTAACTCCTTTCTCTTTACGCAAACTAGTAATCATACAAGGGAAGGGCATGTTGGCAGTAATCAGAGTATTGGCCCTAAAATCACGCAGCTGAGTAAAGATGAACATAGCCCAATCTACTATCAAATCATTAGCCGTGAATGCAAACAAAATTTCTCCACTTTTCCTTGTTGGTCTACTCTCTGAGCCTCGGGGGTAAAGATTATAATGAATCACTTTGTTCAGGAATCTAAAGCTTGCTTTGAAATTTCCGGGCACATGAGGTAATGAAGCCAAAGCGGGGTCACTATACAGAGTCTCATTCACAACCTGCAAATCAATCAATTCGTCCTTCCTAGGGTAGTTCACAGATTCAGGAGGGGGCCTTTGAATTTTCAGATATGCAGCAATATCATTTGGAGTAATCACAATATCAATGCCTCATACTCTCAAAATAATTCTAATAGCCGGGTCACTTTCCCAATCACCCTCAGGAATAATCATGAACTTATAAAATTCAATAACAGCATTCTTATTATATCCAATTAACTGCTCAGTCCAAAAATTCAAATATTTCCTCATGATGTATTATCGAAGCCTCGTGTGATCATTGGGCAAAGCCGTAGCATCCACTTGCCGCTCGTTTTTGAACTTTCTGCCCGTAAAATTGTCCTCCCAAACCCTCCTCTTATCCGCTGCAATCTGACGCGGAGTCCGTCTCCTCCTCTTACTCCTAGATCCCGAAGCCTCCGCGGGTTGATTTTCTTCCTCATTCTTAGCCATAAAGTCATCCTCCTGTTCGATTTCTGATTGAGATGGAGGCGCACGGTGCGTGGTTTGCTTGATTCTCGGCATTTTGGGTTGAAAAGGCTAGGGTTTTTTTTGGGTATTTTTGGATTTTTTAGGGTTTTTTTGTAGAGTTTTGATTTTTGGTGGGAAATACGGAATGTAGGGTAGAATATGGTGGGGAATGGGTATGTATAGGAAAATAGGGTGAAAGCAAGGATTTTCGTGGGGAAAAATAGAAATTTTCGGATTAAAAGTGAGGAGATGGGTTTACCTTATTTTTTGGCTTGGAAACTTGAAATCAATGGGGAAATCTTGAGTATTGTTGAAGGAGATGAAGAATTTGGAAGTTTTCTGTGGAAATATGGAGGATTTAGTGGGTTAATTGGAAGTTTAGGTTAGGGTTTTGGAGTTCAATGGAGAGTTAGGGAGAGAGGGCAATCGGCTGGAGAAGATGAAATTGGGTTTTGGTCGAATTGCCACTAGACTGCCCGACTGATCTGCAGCTGAAAACACCTCGGCATCGATGTAAAGAGAAACAATCCATTGATGCCGAATGCCTTAATGCTGCCTGAAAACCCCTCGGCAGCGATGTAAACTCCTGCGTCCCATCGATGCCGATGCCGTTACTGCCTAGGGGGATAACCACTTCGGCATCGATGTAAAGAGAAACATCCCATCGATGCCGAATGCCTTAACTCAAAAATTCTGCCTTTCTTCAATTTGGTCCCCAGAACTTCCAACAACTGATCCAAAACCCAAAAAGACCTTTGCACATTGAAAACCACACCAACAATCCTCCAAAAAACCGATCGCCTAGGTTAAAGCAAAGAATGGGAAAATAACAGGATGCAAAATAGGACTAGGTGACACATATGTGGTATGATCATGTAAAGAATGCCTTGTATCCTTTCTTAAGTGCGCTTTGGATTCCAAAATGATTGAAAATCGACATTTAAACACAATTAGAGATGGACATACGATTATTCTCCTAACTACAAGCATTTTTATTGGAAGGGTGGGGATATGGACAAAGCTTGCTCAAAAACTTAACTCAACACTTAAACCATTCAGTTTTCAACTAAGCATGCAAGTTAAAAAGCACAAAATTCTTAGGATTGCTACGAATTCTTGCTAACGAACAACGATTGAGCATGCAACAAGTCATGAACAAAACTAAAAACTATGACAAAAGGAAGAAATTGCAAGTAAAAAGCTTTATTTATTTTTGAAAAATTTCAATTTTCTCAATTTTTTTGGTTTTTCAATTTCTATTGTTTTTTTGAATTTTTCAAATTTTCTACAAAATGAAACAAATAGCATAAACAAATAGCACATAAGCTAACCCCTCCTCCCAACTTAAAGCAATGCTATGCCCTTATAGCATTAGGAACAAGAGCGAAGAAAGGAAGAGTGCGCGAATGTACCGTCCAAGGGGAATGTCAACTCCTAAATACCTCGACCAAGTTGGAGGATTTTATGTCAATGTTTTGCTCCGGCCAGATTAGATGCTTCCAGGGTTTACTGCTTCGGTTCTACCAACTCGGAACCACAGCTAGCCACACAGGGCCATATCCAAAGCTTTATCGGACTAACAACCGCGGCGCTTAGCTGCACCCATGCTTAGGGCTCCTGAACGCCTCACTCACTCCGGCTTTAGACCCAAACTACCAAGGCTGGTGTGGTAGCAAATAAACCCTGCAGAAGACTTAAGAGGACGGCTTTTCACAAAACAAATGACATTAGAACCACCGGCCTGTGTTATCCGGCTTCCAAACAAAACAAAAAGTAAAAGGATAAAAGGGAAAGGAAAACACGAAGAAAACACACAAAACAAATAGAAACATGCAAAACAGAATGAAATGCAATGCACCACCCGATCATCACGCGATCATACGAGTCATACTTTTCTTCCCATTCCTTACCATTGGGGTAAGAAATGGGTGGCTATACTAGACTGTTGAAAATTTGTTATGCTAGCGCCCATAATAAAATTTATCGCTTGACCTCGCCAAACAACTAAGTTCAGCGTCCCCTAGGATCAAAACAAAGCAAGATGTAATACAACCTAGCGTGCACTCTAGGCAATATCAACCCTCACTCACAGACCTAAGTTGCCTCCGATTAGGGGCAATCGCGGAGAGCATGGATTATTTACGATAAACTATTACCAAGAAGAACTAATGAAAGCCCTTTTTACACTAACATGTTGGTGAAATCTTTTGCATGTGATGTATCTCCAAGATTTTATTTGATGCAAACATAGAACAAAGTAAACAAAACACAACAAAACAAAGCATGCATAACTAAACTAAAATAGAACAAAGCAAGAAAGAAAGAATAAATATGTACAGTATATACAAATTTAATTTCAGAACTCGGAGCGTCAAAGTCACAGTTAGACTCCGCCAAACAATGAAGTCCAGCATCCCCTAAGATCGTAACCAGGCAAGCAAACAAGATAGAGCCAAGTGCGTGAGCACGGGAGTATCAAGGCCAAACCTAAGGATCTATACCTCCCCCGTTGGGGCTAATTTGGAAAACGTGAGTGGTTTACTGTGAATTACTCCTATCAGAAAAGCTAATTAAAGCCCTTTGTCACTGATATCAAATGATTTGCCCTTCGAACCGGAGCTGGGCACACGATCCTTCTTTTAGTAGCGGCGTACGAAGCTACATATACCCAAGTCAATGGTAGGTACCCCCTACCCGGGGGCCGGGTCCGACAAACAGTTAAGTTCAGCGGTTACGCTTTCGCTCCCCGTGCAGTTTTAAGTACCAAACTAATCAATCGTGTAAACTGGATCGATTAACTCCTCATCCGGCTCTCCAACCTCAAAAGTACCAAGAAACAGTTTAAGCTTTTGGCCATTAACTTTAAAAGATTTACCATTTAACGGATTCACAACATCAACAGCACCATGAGGATAAACATGTTCAACAACGTAAGGGCCCGCCCAACGAGAACGTAATTTGTCAGGAAACAAATGAAGCTTAGAGTTGTATAGGAGTACCTTTTGTCCAACCTCAAACTCTTTCCGGTGAATTCGTTTGTCGTGAAAAGCCTTGACTTTTGCTTTGTAAATGGAAGTGTTGTCATAAGCATCTCTCCGAATTTCTTCAAGCTCGTTGAGTTGGAGCTTTCTGTGTGTTCTGGCTGCCGGTAAACGATAATTTAGTGTCTTGATTGCCCAATATGCTTTGAGCTCGAGCTCTACCAGAAGATGGCATGCTTTTCTAAAAACCAAACGATACGGCGAAGCTCCCAAGATGGTCTTGTATGCTGTGCGATAAGCCCAAAGTGCATCGGTCAAACGAAGACTCCAATCTTTCCGGTTCGGATTCACCGTTTTCTCCAAAATGTGCTTGATTTCCCTATTCGCCAACTCAGCTTGCCCATTTGTCTGAGGATGATAAGCAGTGGAGACCTTGTGGTTGATACCGTACTTCTTCATCAAGGCCCCAAAAACGCGATTGCAAAAATGAGTTCCTTGGTCGTTTATGATTGCTCTTGGCATCCCAAAACGTGAAAGAATGTTGTCTTTGAGAAACTCCACCACTACCTTGGCATCATTGGTACGTGTTGCGATGGCTTCTACCCATTTTGAAACATAATCAACCGCCAATAAAATGTATAAGTTGCCGAAAGAAACGGGGAAAGGTCCCATGAAGTCTATGCCCCAGCAATCAAAGATCTCAACCACCATAATGTTAGTCAATGGCATTTCGTCCCTCCGTGACACACTCCCAAGCTTTTGACAACGTTCACAAGCGACACAGAAGTGATGAGCATCCTTGTGCAAGGTTGGCCAATAAAATCCACATTGTAGCACCTTGGCAGAAGTCTTCTTAGAAGAGAAATGGCCTCCACAAGCTTCTGAGTGGCAAAACTCAAGAATTCTTCGTTGATCTGAATCTGGAACACGACGGCGCACTATTTGATCTTGGCAATACTTGAAAAGATAAGGGTCATCATAAGAGAACATTCGTACTTCATGAAGGAACCGACGACGTTCTTGAGGAGACCAATGTGGTGGTAAGAGTCCCGTAGCCAAATAATTCACTATATCTGCAAACCATGGGGTACTCGAAACAGCAAACAATTGTTCATCCGAAAACATGTCAACAATAGGTAAATTCGGAGTAGGATCCTTAAACTGTAACCTTGATAAATGATCGGCTACCACATTTTCGACACCCTTTTTGTCCTTGATAGTCAAATTGAACTCTTGGAGAAGTAGAATCCATCGTATCAAACGAGCTTTGGCATCTTGCTTGGTAAGTAGGTACTTGAGAGCAGAATGGTCCGTATACACAACAATAGGGGTGCCACCAATGAGATAAGACCAGAATTTATCAAGAGCAAACACTACCGCAAGTAACTCTTTCTCCGTGGTAGTGTAATTTACTTGAGCATCGTTCAAAGTCTTGCTTGCATAATGGATAAAACATACAGATGCTTGTCCTTCCTTTGTCCTAAGACAGCACCTACAGCATAGTCACTTGCATCACACATAAGCTCGAACGGAAGGCTCCAATCTGGTGGTTGCACAATAGGAGGAGAAGTGAGACTAGCCTTTTACTTTACAAATGCTTGCTCACACGCGGGGGTCTATTCAAACGGAACGTCTTTGACAAGAAGATGGCACAGGGGTCTAGAGATAGCACTAAAATCTTTGATGAACCGACGATAGAATCCGGCATGCCCGAGAAATGAACGAATATCCTTCACGCATTTAGGAGTCGAGAGATTGGAAATAAGATCGATCTTGGCCTTATCCACTACGATACCATCCGACGATATAATATGCCCCAAGACAATCCCTTGAGTGACCATGAAGTGACACTTTTCCCAATTCAGAACCAAATTTTTCTCTTCACACCTCGTTAAAACTTTCTCCAAATTGGCCAAGCATGAATCGAATGAATCGCCAAAAACAGAGAAATCATCCATGAAAACCTCTACTATCTTCTCAACCATATTACTAAAAATCCCCATCATGCATCGTGAAAAAGTCCCCGGAGCATTGCACAACCCGAAAGGCATACGACGATAAGCGAACATTCCGAAGGGGCAAGTGAATGTAGTTTTCTCTTGATCCTCTAAAGCAACTTCAATTTGATTGTAACCGGAATAACCATCTAAGAAACAATAGAATGCATGGCCGGCTATCCTTTCCAAAATCTGATCGATAAATGGTAAAGGAAAGTGATCATTTCTGGTACTTGCGTTGAGCTTCCGATAATCAATACAAACTCTCCATCCAGTCTGAACACTAGTAGGCACGAGCTCATTCTCCTCATTTCTCACAATTGTAACTCCGGATTTCTTTGGTACAACTTGAATTGGGCTCACCCATTTACTATCGGCGATAGGATAGATGATCCCAACATCCAAGAGCTTCAAAACTTCAGCACGAACTACATCCTTCATAATCGAGTTCAAACGACGTTGAGGTTGACGGGACGGCTTGGCGTTATCTTCCAAAGCAATATGGTGAGAGCAAAGAGTAGCATCAATCCCTTTGATATCAGCAATGGTCCACCCAATAGCCTTCATGTGCCTTCTTAATGAATTGATTAACTTCATCTCTTGGAAATTCCCAAGAGAGGAAGAAATAACCACAGGATAAGTCTCGTTGTCTCCAAGGAAAATGTACTTCAAAGTATCAGGTAGGGGTTTCAACTCCAATTTCGGTGGTTCAACACTAGATGGGAGAACCTTCTTCTCATTTGGTGGTAGCTCCTTAAACTCTTCAAACTTTAGAGTCCAAGAATTTATAGCGCAAGCTTCATCTTTTTCATCAAGCAATGAACTCAAATAACTCACTTCAGAAGACTCGAGAAATTCGACCTCTTCGGCTGTAAGAGCAACTTCCAAAGGATCACTAAAAAGCAACTCATCCACGTGTTCTTCTACAAGAGTATCGATAAGACTTACTTCATTCACGTACTTGTCATCTCCCATTTGACTACCCACATTAAAAATGTTGACCTCCATCTTCATGTTACCGAAGGTCATATTAAGAAGTCCGTTTCGACAGTTGATGATTGCATCCGCCGTGGCTAGAAAAGGTCTTCCAAGAATCACTGGAGTAGAAGCAGCAGAAGAGTCAGTCGGATTTGTATCGAGAATCACAAAATCCACCGGATAGACAAACTGATCAACTTGGACTAGAACATCTTCCACTACTCCCTTTGGTACACGAACACTTCGATCGGCTAATTGGAGTGTGACACGAGTAGGCTTCATCTCCCCCAAACCAAGTTCTTGATAAACAGAGTATGGAAGTAGATTAACGCTAGCACCAAGATCGAGTAAGGCTTGTTCGATACGCTTCCCTCCAATTGTGACAGCGATAGTAGGGCTCCTCGGATCCTTGTACTTAAGCGCGATATTCGTTTGAATGATAGAACTCACTTGTTCAGTAAGGAATATCTTCTTTTGAACATTAAGCTTGCGCTTCCGAGTGCATAGATCTTTAAGAAACTTGGCATATGACGGAATCTGCTTAATTGCATCCATAAGAGGAATGTTAATCTTCACTTGATTGAATAACTCATGCAACTCCGCATTTAAATTTGGTTTCACCAATGCCCTCAAACGGTTGGGAAATGGTGCCAGTGTTGGAATAACTTGAGGGTCCGGTACACTTTCCTTGTCTTTGCCTTTATCCTTTCCTTCTTCTTCAAGAGTCTCCTTGCTTGTTTCCTTGAAAGATTTCCCAAGGATTGGAATTGAACGTTCGATAGGAGAAGGTAAAAAGGTAGGTTCCGGAGGCATCACCACTTGATTATCCACCGTCTTGCCACTTCGAAGAGAAATAATAGCCTTTGCTTGCTCGGGGAAAGTCACCGAAGAGCTAGCAAAGTGAAGACCTTGAGAAGATGGATTAGAATTCGGTTGCGGATTAGGTTGAGGTTGAGTAGGAAACTTCCCTTTCTCTTGTTGTAACAAACCTACTGTAGTTGTCAACTTGCCCAACTGATTTCTAATATCATTCATCATTTGAGTTTGTTGCTCATTGATAGCAGTTTGACCTTGCAAAAGAGCACTGAATTGATCTTCCCAAGAATGCTTTGGTGGTTGTTGGTGAAACTGGGTAGGTTGTTGTTGAAATTGGTTTGCATGTGGAAATGGAGCAGAAGGAGCAAAACCAGGCGGACCTTGAGCTTGAGGGAAACGGAAAGCATTCTGAGGTTGCTTCCAAGGTAATTGAGGAGCGGGGGGTGGAACTTGAGAAGAATTCCCTTCATTAGATTGATTCCAACGGAAAGCTGGATGTTTCCTTGTCCCCGGATTATAAGATTGAGAATAAAGGTCAAAACGTTGCACTGCATGTACCTCTTCTGGAGCAATCCCATTAATCACATTCTTAAGAGCAGGAATATTGGGGCACGCTTCGGTATAATGGCCCACAATCTCACAAATAACACAAACTTCCTCCACTTGACGCACTACTTTCACTTCTTGAGATTGAGCACTCTTTAATTCCAACTTGTCAAGTTTTCGAGCAATCTCCTCCAATCGAGTTTCAAAAGCTGTATGTTCCGCAATAGAGAATTTTCCTGAACCTGTAGGACCTTGATTGAACATCGCTCTATCTCCTGGATCTGCAAACTGCCAAGACTGGGTCTTCTCAGCTAGTGACTCATAGTAATCCCAAGCATCCTCCGGTGTCTTTCCCATAAAATCACCTCCGCCCATAGTATCCAGAAGCTGTTTACTCTCTTGAGAACACCCTATGTAGAAATAGTTGACTCTGAGATACAACGGAAGGTTGTGATGAGGAACCGACATAAGCAAGTCTTTGTACCGCTCACAATACTTGTGGTAAGTCTCTCCATCCCTTTGCTTGAAATATTGAATCTGATCGATAAGTAACTTTGTCCTGCTTGCTGGAAAGAATTTAGTGGTGAAAGCATCCTAAACTTCTCCCCAGTTACGCAAAGATTGTGGCTTCAAAGAATTGAACCATTGTTTCGCCTTGTCTTTGAGAGTGAATGGGAACAACTTCAGGCGGGCTTGATCAAGTTGCCTCGGAACTGTAACGAAAGAATGTAGAATATTTTCGAACTCCCGGATATGCAAATAAGGATCCTCCAATTCTCGCCCCCGAAATTCTAGAATTATCCTAAGATACTCGGCTTTGAATTCAAATGTATTCCCAACGGTTGGAGTCGGAATAACGATAGGAGATACTTGAGGAGCCCGTTCTGGATTCAGATAATCACGTAGAGTACGAACTGGAACTTATTCGGCCATTGGGCCTTTGCGATTGCGATTTAATTTGCGAGGCGGAGAGTGGGCAGGATACGCCCTGGCAATGCTATGGATTCTTGGTGGTGAAGAAGAATGATGAAGCCGATTGGAAATTGGGCTTCGATAAACAGGCATACACAAGCAAATACTACTAACTACCAACAAACTACCAGACAGGAGGGGCTATGCCGCTACCTCAACTCAGCAAACAGAATATGCGAGGGGTTATGCCACCACCTCGGCTAAGCAATGCAATCAAATTTAAACTAACTAACTAAATTAATTAACTACACTATCTAAGAACAAACTCGATATTTAGCTTGGCTTCGTTACACCTCAAGTTTAGTATAACCAAGTTAGAGGTATCCACCAAATTAAATACGAACTACTAACACATAAACTACTAAACTACTACTAAACGAAAGCGGGATACTTACAGTGGTTTGTCGAACCTCCAAGAAAGCCATAATAAGAAATCCCCGGCAACGGCGCCAAAAATGCTTCGTTTGCTCTGATATAAGAGATAACGCCTCAAGCGTAGGGCCTAATACATCAGTTGAAGCATGATAATCCGGAAATCCGGGATTGTACCCAAGGGAATAATTAATACGGTTTTGCTGAATTTGTAGATGCAAGCAAGGGCTTTCGGCTTTTAGACAGCCAACTGGGTTTTACGTGCGTAGTGGAAATGAAAAGGGGCTAAATTGAAAAACTAATAAACTAAGATAAAAGACAGGTTAGGTCTAGGAATTACTAACACTCACGAGTCAAGTTAAAACTGCATTTCTTACCCAAATATGCAATTCAGGATACACAATTAAGATTCCCGAATCGGAAAATAGAATGGTTCGATCACCAAGTTAGCTCTAGAATTTATTTAGCAAATGCCTCGTGCGTCAGAGCTCCAAGTATCATGTGTGTTAGGTAGGCGATGCTCCTACCTACACATGATCAAAGAGATTAACACCTTAGCGATTTGACAAATAAACCCGAACCCCACATCAATAATCGAAACCAAAGGTTTAAACTTTATGGTAAAAAAAATGCAATTCTACTTGAGCCATGAGGTGCTAATCACCCCATGACCTAACCTTGGAAAACTACTCACCCATATCTAAAGAGATAAGTGCAAGCAAAAATTTACTTAACATAATGAAATAACAAGACTTGAAATAAACTAGAGATTAAGATAGATCGGAAGTAAAGCAACAACTTTAATTAAAGTGACAATATAACAACTTTAATTAAAGCGACAATATCAAAAATTAACAAATAAAGACAGAAATTAAAATATTTAAAGCTGAAAATGAAGAACACTCAAGAACAATGCAAAGAGATTCAAAATCTATTCTAGATCTAAAAATTGTACTACTCAATTCTATCTACTTTTTTGTACAAAATGATGTCACAAGCTTTTATACTCCGTGGATCCACGCGCAGAATATACTGCGAGATGCTCTGAAGATTCGCCCCTAAGGCCCTTGGCATCGATGGATAAGGGTATAGACTGTTTTGCTAAAGGCCTCGGCATCGATGGACTATCAAACTTTACATCGATGCCGAGTGGCTTAGCACTTGCCTTTTACGAACCTCAGCATCGATGGATCATTTCCCTTTACATCGATGCCGAGCCCAATAGCTCCAACACTTGGCCTGTTCCTCTGCCTTGCCTTGCCTTGGCACTTCTAGCCGCGGGTCACTTTTGCCTTGCCTTGCCTTGGCTGGGTAACTTCTACCTGAGCTGTTTTGCTTTGCCTTGGCTCTGCCTTGGCTGGGTCATGCCTTAGCCTTAAAAATTTCTTTATTTGGCAATTTACCTACAAAACAGAACTAGAACACTCTACAAGCAAACATCGTTAACAATAACTAATTAGTACTTGAATTAAACTAAAACTAAACACTAGCGCACCCTACATTACATTCCCGGGTGCTTATAAGAAATAGTGATGTATTAAATCTATGAATTTTAATTGGAAAAATTGTCTTTTAAATATTTTTATTAATGTTCCGAAATTCGGGGCGTTACATATCATCAAAACGAGAAACTTATTCACAGTTTTGCGTAATCTAAGCCGTCTATTTTGACAATCAATTGTTCGAATTTAAAAAAAAACTCTTCTAGGGAATAATTTTTTAAAATTCGGACTATCCAAAATATTTTTGGACACGCGCGATTGAGCGTTGTAAAGTATATTCACGGCTCGGCCATGAAAAAGTTTTTCTCATCATCAAAACTCTAGCAAAATTTTCATTGTCAACTGTAATATACAACAATCAATTCTAAAATACTTACCCCAAAAAAAAAAAAAACAATCAATTCAAAATCTTTAAAAAATGATACTCCCTCCGTCCCTTTTTAAATGTCCCGCTTCGTAACTCCAACTTATTAAGAAAATATCATCATTATACTTTTCACATCAATTTTTGCTTCCATTTTTCCTATTTACCTTTATGGAGACATCATCATTACGCTTTTACTTACTAACTTTTCAAAATGAAATCTACTTTTAGGGACAAAATAGAAAATGTACCAACTTTTACCCACTAACTTTACAAAATAAACATTTATTAAGGGACAGCCCAAAATAGAATACTGAACTTAAAAAAAAAAGAACAGAAGGAGTACATTATATTTCCCAGACCCAAGGATTTATTAGTTACTGGACTTCTAGACAATCTATTTCCTATTGCGTTGGAGAATGTTATGGTGGGAAAAATTATTTCCTGCTCATCCAAGGACCATTACCACCACACACTTACGAGGAGATCCAAAGTTAAATGTATGGACTCCACATCAATGTAGTGGTAGAAGCTCTTGGATTACCACGTGGTGGTGCTGTAAAAGCACTGAATAATCACTCCTATTGCGGTGGTGTCAAGAAATCGAATGGATGGGCCGGAAATGGTAGGGGTACCAAAAATGTACAATGGCATGTAGGATCCACTTTTGAGTCTCCCACGAATAATCTGAACCATAATTTTAAAATAATCTCGAATAGTCCTTGCAAAAAACTAGCTCAATTGGATATGCGTAAATTGTTGATCCAATCTTCAAACTTTTCATACATAATTTAGGATCTTAAATTCTATACGGAAAATTTGAAGATTAGAGTACATACATCCATATTCAATTGTGCTGATTTTTTCCAGAATCACCTGTAAAATTATTTTAAAAATAACAAAAAGTTTGAAACATTCACGCAAAATCCAAAAATAAGTCCCTCATGCCGTTATACATTTTTAGTACCCAAAATTCGGTAACCGTAGTCGGACTCCTCAAAAACCAGCTAGAATGGAGTTGGCAACTGGACTGGAGTAGTAGGGGATACATCACGGGCCCTGATTGACTTCACTTGCTACCCAATTTCCAAAAGGTTATGGCCCAGTCTTCCGCGGCCCATATTTGCCCACGTTATGGCCCAGTTATCATCTGTCTTTATTTAGAGGAATTTTTAGGCTGGCCCCGTTTTCTAGGTCTGACAAAAATATTTTTTCTTTATGTCATTTCTCTTGACTTTTCATGTATTTTTATTATTTTGCTAATTCTTCTTAACTTTTTGTCTACGTGTCCATTTTTAGTAAAATTTATATTTTTAGAATCAATTTCTTACCCATATTATTTCGGACAAAAATACCCATGACTCTGTGAACTAGACTGCCAATTTTCATAGTTAGTTCTATGAGAACTATGTAAAATGGCTATGTAAACCGGAAAATACACAGTTCAAATAGCATCACCACATAGTAAAATACATAGTTCTCATAGAAAGATACCAGTTCTTATAGACAATCATCATGGACAATAACAGTTCTTATAGAAAAAAACACAATTTTCATAGAAAAAACAGAGTTCTCATAGACAGTTATCATGTGAAATAGCTATGTGAACTAGAAAATACACGGTTCAAATAGCTTCACCACACATTAAAATACACAGTTTTCATAGAAAATATATGATTCTCATAAAAAAAATACACAGTTTTTATAGACAATCATCATGGACAATAACAGTTCTCATAGGACAAAAAAAAACACAGTTCTCATAAAAAATATACAGTTCTTATATAAAATACACAGTTCTCATAAGGAATTCTCACAGAAAATACACAATTCTCATAGAAAATACACAGTTCTCATAGACAGTTCCCATAGACAATCATCATGGACAATAACAGTTCTCATTGAAAAAAACACAGTTCTTATAGAGAGTTCTTATGTGAAATGACCATGTGAACTGGAAAATACACCGTTCAAATAGTCTCACCACACATTAAAATACACAGTTCTCATAGAAAATATATAATTCTCATAAAAAAATACATAGTTCTCATAGACAATCATCATAGACAATAACAACTTTCATAGAAAAAATACAGCTCTCATAGAAAATATACAATTCTTATATAAAATACACAATTCTCACAGGGAGTTTTCATAGAAAATACACAATTCTCATAAACAATCATCATGGACAATAACAATTCTCATAGAAAAAAACACAATTTTCATAGAAAAAACACAGTTCTCATATACAGTTTTCATGTGAAATGGCTATGTGAACTGAAAAATACAACGTTTAAATAGTCTCACCACATACTAAAATACACAGTTCTCATAGACAATCATCATGGACAATAACACTTCTCATAGAAAAAAATACAATTTTCATAGAGAAAACACAGTTCTCATAAAAAAATATACAGTTTTTATATAAAATACACAGTTCTTATAAGGAGTTTTCACAGAAAATACACAATTTTCATAGAAAATACACAATTCTCATAAATAGTTTCCATAGAAAAATACACTACAGTAACGTTCTCATGAAAAATACACACACAGTTCGGAAACAACAACAGCCATCACTGCGCAAAGAAAGTTGGAACAATCACAAGATGACTAACAAAATCAATCTAATTTATTCTTTAATCCAAAGAATGAATTTCACAGTTTTAATATAAATTTTAAAAAAATAGAAAATCAGAAAGGATATGAAGGACGAGGATGTTGGATGGGCGATCGAAGGCGATGACTTGCGCATCGAATTCGTCGCAGAGAGTTGTTTTGATTGAGAGGATGCATCCCACCGCAAATTCCTCGCCTACGCCAGCGGCTTCGCTACTATTCATATCCACATCGTCACCTCGGAGCTGTGACGGTGCCTCCTACTCTGGTAATGGTAGCCGTGTTGGTGTTGACGGTGCCGTCATCGTTTATTAGATTGTCAGTCCTCCGCCTTGAAGTCCACTGCGAACGTTTGTGTTCGCCACTCTCTCTCTCTCTCTACAGGGTGGGTTCAAAGGACCAGAATAATGAGAGTGTGAGGGTGAGGGGCACAAAAGTCAGTACGCAATATATCCGAGCCTTCCAACTTCGGTAAAATATTTCAGGGTTGGGTTCAAACCAAACCTAAAAAACAAGGGTGGCATTTAATTTTGTAATTCATTTATGAAAAACCTCTCCAATTTGGATCAGATTTTAACTAGTATATGTCTTTGAAGGATATATATAAATTCAAAATGTAGGCTCCGTTTATTTTGATGTAAAATATTTGGTGCATCTGGACCGTTCAAAAGTATTTTGGATGGCTAGATAATTTTGGAAAATTTCTCTCCGGTCCTATTTTTTGCTTGGGGTTTTGTGCGGACCCTCTTTTATTGAGTTATCCCATTCACCCCCTTTTCTAAAAATGCTTTCCCTATTTTGCCCTTTTGTAAAATTCTTGGGGGTGTAAATTCTTGGACTATGAATTCTGGGAGGTGTAAATTTGGCCTCAATACACAATTCACACCCTTTTGCACAGTTCACACCTTTAAATTCAGAATTCACACATCTGCATAAATCACACCCCCAAATTACACAATTCACACCCCCAAATCAACAATTCACACCTCCTTAATTCACTGGTCGACAACATATTATTTAAATGGTAAACTAAAACCCTAATTAAAATCAGTTGACGACAATGAACAGCTCTTTCGTGTCATTGCAGAATCAAACATCAAACTAAATTAAGAAGAAAAGGATACATTGATCAACATATATACACATGGAATATGTTATTGTGTAATGGATCAAGAAATAGATATAACTATTTGAGGAGGCTATCGGCAATTCGATAGTAATGGCGGAAGAGAAATCGATTGTCGACATCGACCCTTCGAGCGACGACGTTTAAGTAGATCGACGTTGGTGTGGAGAGCTTCGGTGGGTTTATCGCCATTACTATAGAATCTCCGGTGGGTTAAGTTTAGAAAACTCCACGGTTCTTCTGTTTTTTTTTTTTAATTTAAAAAAAAATCTTTCGGGATATCTTTATGTATATATATATGTCAACATAGCATGGGACGGGGGGTTTGACACAGGTTGGGGAGGATGGGTGGTGGACAAAGGAGGTGGTGGCATTGGCGGTGGATCGAGATGAGAATGTGGAGCTAGAGGAGCCAAAGGCCGAGTAATCGTTGGGGAGTGGGAGGTCGGGCAGAAGGCCGAGAACAAGAAAGAAAAGAAAAAAGCTAAGGAGTGGAAGGCCGGAGGAGGGTGGGGGTATATTGGGTAGATTACTTAAAGAACGCTGCTACTCACACATCATATATACACAGATTGTGTGCATAGTTCTAGTGTGGGGCCCACTACGGATTCCACACAAATAATTCGAGCCGTTTATTAATTTTACTACATTTTTTCAAGGGTCCTCACAAAAAATCAGCTAATTCCGATACTTATAGGTGCTCGTTTTTATTCAGATTTCAGGACAAATGAAAAGTTAGATTGTTGGATCGAGTACTTATAGGTATCGAATTAAGCTGATTTTTTTTGGAGGAGCCATTGAATTTTTTTTTTATATTTAATGAACGGCTCAGATCATTTGTGCATGACTTGTAGTAGGCCCCATACAATGATTTGTGCACGATCTGTGTGTCAAAAGTCTGTGTCAACCAACTTATTGTTACTTAAAACGGGGCCTGGACGAGTATGATTAGACACGGGCTAGGCCTGAACGGATAGACAGTGACAAAATGGGATCGGCCTTGGAAGAACCCCATTTAAAGAGGGTATTTTTTATTATTTTTTTGAAACATCTCTTTAAATTTGAGCCGTCCAAAATACTTTTAGAATGCTCGGATGCACCAAATGGACCGAACTAGTTAGTAGCAAATTGATCGGATCCGCCTCCGTTGTGTAATGTGAAAAAGCCCCGAGTAAAGTTAGAGCATCCGCATTAGGCTCTTTAGATTTTGGACCAAATTAAATATTAAAAAGTCACTTTATTGTTTTAGCTACTTACTTTTAAAATGTCTACTGCATCAAGGTCTCTATATTAAACTCTCCCATTAAAAATATTTGTGTTTGGTTTACAATTTTGATATTTATTTTTGAGAAAAAAAAATTCTATAGGTTTGCGTATTTTTTCGTCTTTAGTAAAAAATTTAACATTTTAATAAGCTCTTTTACGTTTTGAATAGAGATACGCTATGTATATCCAAAAATAAAAAAATAAGTAAAAAATTTGACAAAAAATCACTAAAGAGGAAAAAACGCGGATGACGAAACAGTAAAATTTTTTGAAGAGATTATTTCTGAGAGAAGAACCAAACAAATGTGTCATCTCTCACTCTCTTCTCAATTAAATATTTCTTGCTAATGGTCCTGTTTGGGGCACAACAAATGGGAAAAAAATTGATTATTTATGAGGGGGCAATTATAGATCCTACAAAGATGATTCAGCCTATGAAGTCATTCTTGAAATATTTTTTTATGAATTTCTGAAAAAAATTAGCTCAATTCGAATTTAGTAAGGGCTGTTTCAGAATTTATAGGGCGCCCTACGAATTCTGAAATAGTCCTTACCAGTTTTAACTAATTTTTTTCAGAAACTTATTAAAAACATTTTAAGAATAACATGCAGTTTGAATCATTTTTGTAGGAACTACTCCCATAATAGACCCTGCAAAAATCAAAACATTTGAAGCCGGTGGATTTTATTCTTTTTTGAAAGTAATATTTTATTCAATCACGAGGGTACAGTGACACACTTTTCTTAGCGAGGCACCGTAGCAAAAACTAAATACACGGAGAGGGAGAGAATGATGAGGCTGATGCCATGCAACTTTTCACTTTTGGCTCGTTAAAATAACCTAAAGGGTCATGTGGCGAGTGTGCTACGGATGCTCATATAGGAGCACTGAATGATCTTTCTCTTTATATTGGAGTAGGTGAAACAACTAAAAAAGGTAACCAAATATGATCAACATTTATACAACGCGTAAGTCTGTTGACACAGATAAAACGTGCACAGATTGTACACAGATTCTATTGTGGGGTTCACTACGGATCCCACACAAAAAATCCTAGCCGTTCATTAGATTTAAAACATTTTTCCAAAGGCTCTCGTGAAAAATCAGTTCGATCCGATACCTATAAATACTCGATCTAATCATATAAGATTTCATTCAGGTTCAAAGTTGAATGAAAAGTTAAATGATTAGATCAAGTATTTATAGTTATCGGATTGAGCTAATTTTTTGTGGGGGGCGCTTGAAAAAATGTTTCAAATTTAATGAACGGCTCGGATCATTTGTGTGGGACCCGTAGTAGATCCCACATCGAGATCTGTGCACGATCTGTGCCCCCTTTGTCTGTGTGAATAGCACCTCTCTTATACAACGCATGCCAATGAGATAGTGTCATATCATCGTGTTATGGTTGGTGCGGACCCGGGGGCTCTGCTGCTTCCAGGGCGCAGCAGCCCCTACCCATTACTAGTAAACGGTGCGGTTTTATTGGTGAAAATAATTGAAAATTTCAATTTGCAATCCTATGGAGCAGAAATGTGATTATGAGAGCTTTAGAGATAAAATTTAATTACGTCTCTTTAGAATAATATGATCAGAATAATATCTTTGTACCGGTTCAAATGGAATGAAATTGGAGCACTTAATTTTTTAACCATATTTTTTATTATATAACCGTCTAAAAAAATTATTCTAAAGGCTTATAATAATTTTATTCTAAATTATTCTAAAGCGTTGTAATAATTTAAACAGGGGCAATAATTTTGTTCTTTTATCATGTTATTCTAAAGGGTTATGATTAATTTTTGTTTATAGGGCTCTCATAATCACATATCTGCTCTACAGGGTTCTAAATAAAAAGCATATACTTAATATGAGAGCTCTAGAGATAAAAATGAATTACGACCCTTTAGAATAATATGATCAGAATAATAAGATTTTTGCACCGATTCAAACGAAGTGAAAATTTGAACACTTAATTTTTTGAGACGGTTATATATTAAAAAAATATGGTTAAAAAATTAAGTGCTCTAATTTTCACTCCGTTTGAACCAGTACAAAGATGTTATTATTCTGATCATATTATTCTAAAGAGACATAATTAAATTGTCTCTAAGACTCTCATAATCACGTTTCTGCTCCACAGGATTGCAAACAGAAGATAATAATTTTTTTTCACTTAAACGGCAACGTTTTATTAATGGGTAGGGGCTGCTGCGCCCGTGGAGGCAGCAGAGCCCCCGGGTCCGGTTGGTGCAAAATTTAAGCCTTCCAAAAAAGTAAATACTTATTTGTAATTTTCACGTTTAAAAATAATGGACTTACTAAAATATTTTTTTTGTGTAATATGGATCTTATTTGATAGATCTCGATGAAATCTTTTGAATGATACATTAAAATAAAAAAATCACTTTTGTAAATACATTATTTTTAAGTTTGAAATTTAAATAAGTATTTATTTTTTAATAAGGTTTAGCGGAACGAGAATGTGCTTTGGCCTTACTTTGTAGGGGCTTTTTAACACAGTAATTTTTTTTTTTTTATCGTTTCTCTTATTTTTTACTACTAGCTTGAGGTATAATTTCACATCACATGGTTTGGTTCGACGAGAGAAATCGAAAAAAAAAAAAAAGAGATAGACTAAAGTTGAAAAAGTTCATAAAAGACGATGAAAAAGACAGTCTCGTCGACTAAAAATTATGCTGTTGGGCACGCTGCAATAACATCATACGTAGAACCCCAATTTTCCAATTTTGAGTAGAATCAACTGTGATTGTGCTTATGAGACATGAATTTCAAAGTAGGGACCCAAAATTTAAATCTAAGAAATAGGAGTGAGTTTATACATTTTCGCAATTACTAACAAATCTAAGTAGAATAAAAGTTTTAATTTTTAGTAAATGCAAAATTGAAGATTATCATTACTTGTCCAATCTGCTGTCCGTTTTTACTCGAAGCATAACGATTGCTAAGTACAAAGAAAATATACTCCAAAATTATCCCAAAAAGGTAAATCAACGGTACATTGATTTACATTTTTGGGGTAATTTTGGGATACATTTTCTTTGTACTTTCAATAAAATACTAACTCAAAACCTAGTACTTTAAGATGTCCAAAACCAGGCATATAGAAACAAAAAATTATTCAATTATCTTGGGACAATTACGTTATGCCCAATACTCATTTTATAACACATTTTCGGGGGACTTAATATTGTGTATAGATCCCACAAAAATCTGTAGTGGAAAAGGGTATTGGAGTTCCACGTGCGGTGCGCAAGACCACTAATTACGGTCAAGCTCCCGTAATCCAGTGCCCATTACCATCCAATTCCGGCCAGTTGGCCATTTTCGGGCGACTATCGGTTTTGTTCAATGATCGGATCCATTCATATTGTTGATCTCTTCGAGCTGCATAAGCATGTTAAAAATCATGTCCATCGGATATCGTTTAATAAACAAATGTAATCCGTTTATTTTGGGAAAAATACATACCCACACTGGATTGGAATGTCTCTCATCCATTTTGTCCAAAATGAATATGTTCCGATCATACATTGAGCGACATCCGATGGAAATGATATTTCACATGGTTATACAACTCGACGAGATCTACAATATGAACAGATCCGATCATTGAACAAAATCGATATCTGCCGAAAAACGGCCGACTGGCCGGAACTGGCCAGTTTATGGATATTGGACGGGAGCTTGACCCCACTAATTAGTGTTTTCAAAGAGATGCATTCCTCTGTACAAAAATTCAAAAATAAAAGATGGAGTAGAAGCTTATAACGATGGAGTTGGAGGTGAAGACGACCACGACAACGATTAAGAAGTGGAAAGAGAAACAACCAGGGATTTCGTTACACTCAAAAAAAAAAAAAAGGAAAAGAAAATCCTACTACCCCTCCTTTTTCTTCTTCATCCTCATCCTTAGTCACTCCTTTCGCAGGAAGTATTGTTCGCACCATCCGAACATTTGTTGGAACCATTTAGATTCCCCTTGGAATCCTTTGCGGTTTCGTTGGATTCGCACTCCGGTGCGAAGTCGGGGTCGTGCTTGTCGTCCTGCACGTCGAAGGCGAGGTCTTGAAGGTTGGAGACCGCACGGCGAAGGGGTGCAGATAGTGGAGATGAGCCTCGTGATTTGCACGTTGAGTTGCTCGATCTCCTCTCGGTAAAAGGCCATTTCGGCCTCAAGGGAGATCACGCACGCAATAAGGCTGTCATCCGCCATTGAATTTGCTCTTGACAAGTCTGGAATGCAATCTGCTCTTGAAAAGTGGTAGAAGAGTTTTAAAGAGACTTTGTTGGTGATGCATGGAATGAGGCACCACCCTCCTTTTAAAGGGGACGTTAGCCGTCGAAAGGGCACGCCTGTATTAATGGGCACCCTTAAACCAGCTAACTGTTTTCGAAAATCAAAGAGTTGCATGGGAATTTGAAATACCTCAAGGTGTCATGCTCAACCGCACGACATTATGATTCCATAGGATTAAATCATTTTTTTCCTTGGGATTTGTTCGAGCCAGCCACTAATATCATCCTTGGGAATGATATATTCCAGCTACTTTGCATTAAAAATCCAATAAAATGTCGTGCCTTGGTCAAAAGGCTTATTTTCGTCCTCCGGGACTCGTCGAATTTTCGTTCTCCGGGACTTGTCGCATTTTCATCATCCGGGACTCGTTGAATTTTTGTCCCCCGGGACTTGTAGTATTTTCATCTTTCGGAACTCGTCTAGAATTTTTGCCATTCGAGGGCTCGTCTCGCCTCGAATTTTGCTCCCTGAGGGCTTGTCTCGATTCAAATTTTGCCCCCTGAGGGCTCGTCTCGAATTTTCGCCCTTCAAGGGCTCATCTCGCCTCAAATTTTTCCCCCTAAGGGCTCGTCTTGAATTTTCGCCCTTCGAGGGCTCGTCTCGCCTCAAATTTTGCCCCCTGAGGGCTCGTCTCGAATTTTTGCCCTTCAAGGGCTCATCTCGCCTCGAATTTTGCCCCCTAAGGGCTCGCTACGAATTCTTCACCCTTCAAGGGCTCGTCTCGAACTTATGCTGCTATTTCCATTTACTTCTAGTTTTGGAAAATTTCACAACACTTGGCACTACTGGCACTCAATCTTCTCAAGTTGACTGCATAATTTGCATTGTCCCAATTGAACTACAATGGTCTGATCCTTACATATGGGGTACGTAGGCAGAGCTCCACGAGCACGACCACCACCATTATCTGCTTACACTTTGATTTTTCATGCGTTTTTGTCTCTGTTTAAAGACTTTGGAGCAACGAATTGGGATGCCTATTCTTTAAGTGTCACTCGTACCAACCAATGGTATTCAAGTTCCATTAAAGATGGACTACTGTAGACACCCCAATCCAGACCTCGGAAGATCTTTAAATGCCCTGATGATAAAATAAAGGAAACAATACCTTCAAGAGCTTGAATGAGGACTCCCACAGCCCAATAAAGCCCAATAAAGCTTACAAAACCAATAAAGCCAAGAAAAGCCCAAAAGGCCCAGAATTGAACCTAGAACATTGTACGACACACTTCTACACCGCACGGTACAATGACATTCATTACACCGCACGAGGTCATGAAGTAAACCGCACGGCGTTTTAGAAAAGTTCTAACTAGCTCAGAAAGCTGTTGGCCATGCTCACTCGAGCTACAACTACAAAACGGCTTAGCTGAAAAAAGCACTACCAGCCCGCCCAGAAGACACCTCCCTTATTTTGAATTGAAATAATTGGCTCTTGCCTATAAATACACCACTCCACTCAAGTGAAAAGGGCCCCTAATCTCTCTCTTTCATCTTGCCCTTACATCCCTTCTCTATTTCCAAGCCTTGAGAAAGTTGTTCTAAAAACATTCTCCGGGCATTTCTTTTCTCAAAACACTCCATTTTTCTCCTCACCTTCAAAACTTAGTCTCTTCCTAACTTTGAAACCCCCCCTCCACCCATCTAACCATCCAACAAACTATATATACCCACACATCCATACGCTTTCATCTACAACCGCTCACCTTCGTTCAAGCTCAAGATCAAAGGTAAAAAGAAAGTTTCCTTGGGCTAGGCCCTGTCCCTTCCCTGAAGGGACTTTTCTGCAGTCAGGCTTGACCTCTTTTGGGTTGAGTACTCACTTAAAAATCATTTTCAGAAACTAAAATGATCACTGCACTGGACATACCACACCGCACGGTGTTCTGATGCATCGCACGGTGTAGTATGTTCAGGCGCACGATGTTTTACTGTTTACCGTTTATTTATCCAGACTGTCTGGATCATGCCCATTCCTTGTCAGGACTGTTTATATAACTAGAATACCATCATCTGTGCATTTCAGAATGAGACCATATCTACAAGCCATGTCTCGCTTTCTAAATGAAGTTTTTTTGATTGTTCCAAGCGATCAAATGAATCAAAAGGTTGTTTTATTTTCATGGCTTGAAGGAATGGTGTTATTCTAAGACGAATCATAAGTTATATACTGTTTAATGTCTTTAAAATATCGTGCGGGATATACGGTGCATCGAGCGTTATTCTGAGTATTGTTGATAGCCTGATAGCAAGAAGGAGACACCGCACGGCGTATCATAAAGCCGTGCGCGACATTATGGTAAGCCGTGAGGGGAATGATGTGATCTGGATAGTTTGCTGATTAGTTCTTTCATCTTTCACGACATCATTCTCTTATCATTTCTGCACAACAAGCACCACATGCACGCCAATGTGATATATTTTCCCACATCCCTTTCCCCTTTACTTGTTTATTCAAAGTTTGATTTCCCGAAGGATATTCAAAGTTTTCCCCTTTTGAAAATGTTTAGTAGAGACCGGTTTTTACCGGGCGAATGTGGTGCTTTTTGACAAAACCTTCCCCATTCGTAACATGGCCCTCAAACCCAAAATCTCAACGTTTTTGCTATGACCAAAAGCCTTTTTCGAACGAGTTCTTGGTTTTCTCAGATCATCCATCTCAAAAATCCGGGTGGCGACTTTCGAGGGCGTGCCGGTCGAGGAGCCCACAATAAGCCTTATTAATCTCTTTTTTGTTAAACTTCTGTGCTATAGTAGTTTCCTTTCAAATTAAACTATCACAAACACAAGGTTCATGTTCAACAATTTCTGCAGCATCAATCTCAAAAGTAGGATCTTTATAATAGGTTGAATGGGAAGAATTATTCCTATCTATATCCTCTTCTAACAAAGATTCTTATATACTTTGTAAGTTAAATCAACTAGGTCTCTAAACTCCATAGAATCAAATTTCCTTTGAAGTTCTTTATTCAGACCATCCTGAGCTAATGTAACAAATTCTGCTTCAGGAAGTTGAAGCTTGCATTTGATTCTAGCTTTTTTAAACTTGCAATAAACTGTGCAACTTTTTCATCTGGTCTCTGCCTTAACCTAGCCAAATCTGCCATGGTAACCTCTGGCTCAATCTAATAAAACTGTGCATGGAAAATTTCTTCCATTTTTTGCCAACTTTGAACTGATCCAGAAGGCAAATTTGTATACCACTAAAAAGCTACTCCTGTCAATGAATTAGGAAACAATTTTAACTTTTGGAAATCATTATTTGCTAATTCCTTGCATTGAGCAGTGAACCTAGCAATATGTTCCAGTGTGGATTGTCTTCCATCTCCATAAAACAAAGTAAAATCTGGGATCTTAAACCCCCTTGGGACTTCAAATTGTCTATCTATCCATTCTGGATAAGGCTTTTTGTATACTGGAGTTTGTACCTCCCGAGTTAAAGGTCCACAAACTTCTTGTATAAGTCCTATGACTTGTTCCCTTAACAATGGGTCTCTTCCCGGAGGTCCTCCTTGATTGTAAGGATGACCCCAATAGGGTTCTCTTTGTTCCCTATGATAACCAATGTAAGGGCCATCATCTGGCCCGCTTTGTGATTGGAAATACCTTTCTGAATTCTGAGGGGGAATATATCTTTCCTCAATCCTATACTGTGTTCTTCTAGGCTCTTCTTCCAACTCCTTATACGAGGGTTCGAAGAGCAAGTTAGTATAAGACCTTTTCGTTCTAGTTATATTGGTGTGTCAAGGAATTTTAGGAACTTGTTTAAAGCTTTTCATTCCCATCCCTTCCTCAGGATACCCATAATTATGAGCATAACCATGCTTATCATGCATAACATAACCATTTTTTGATTTTATTTCTCTTTCTTGTCCTTCGAATATAGGTTCGAATAGAGAGTCATTAGGTGGTTCACTCCTAAATGTCCTTTGTGTTTTGGGGACATTATCTTGTCTCACAAAAGGAACTTCTTCTTCAAAATTAGGTCTTCTAACAGGCTCATACCAAGATTTGGGTGCTTCTTCAGCACCCATTGGTTCTTTCCCAGGTCTAGACCTATTTTTACTGGTACTACTAGTTCTTTCTCATTCCTCTTCTTTGTTGGAAGGTGTTTGAGAATTACTTTGAACTGGTGACCAATTTTCCATGTCTTAACATGGCTTTCTGTGTTATAGTCAATTCTTTAAAAGCATCTAATATTTCTGAAATTTGGTTCGAAGGATCTTTTCCTCGATTAGGGACACTAGTTTCTTCTGCATGAACTACTCTAGCGCTCTTGTAGTGCACGTGTGGGGTTCATCCTAAATCCAATATTGGTCTTGGACTTTGGACACCCTGACCTATGGGAAGGTTTTCTTGTCCAGTTATTCATTTTTTCAGGTTCTACTTGAACATTTCCCTCTGGTTCTAGACCAATTTGGGAATCGTCTGCATGTTTTCTCAATTTTGGAGCCATATCTAACACCTGAGCGGGTCCCACCGAGCGTGCCAAAAAATTGTTTGGTTGGGATTTTGGCTAACTTCTGAAATATGATTATGTGTGAGCGTGCCAGAAAAGGCTTGTAATTATCCTTTTCAGATTTCAACTTATAAAAAAGCCAAACTTAATCATGCGATTGTGGTGTCGGTTCAATTACCTCAATGAAGAGGATTTCTCTACTTAGAAGTATTAGAACGGCACAATGATTCACTGAAAACTTGATAAACCAAAGAATAAGCAAGATATCTTGATCAATTCAAAAACGAACTTGCTTTCCAACTGATTCTCCAAATTTCCACTAACGAACAGGATGAGTTACAAAATGATTACTACTACAAACTACTCCAAACTACTTCGAACTAATGGACAAACCAATCATAGCATAGCTGTTTGTTTGATGATTTGTCTAGAACTTTTTCGTCCTTCATTTCTTCTATTTATAGGCAAACTCTTGAGTCTTCTGATAAGCACCCAATAATGCATATTCTTGGTGCTTAAGTCCTCTAGTATGTTGTGTTTGTACATATATGTTGTCGTTTTTATGCGATTTTGCACGTAATGTGTGTTTTTGTGTATTTCAGGCGATTTGTATAAATAAGGTGCGTTTGATCGTCAAGGAATGCTCCAGGTGCACCCAAGTACTCAAGGCTATGTGCCACCCCATTGTGGTGCTCGAAAGATGGTTTGGAGGTTGCTTGGGTCGCCCAAGAGTCAAGGGAATTGAAGAAGAAGTGAGGATTTTACTAAAACTACTCATCTTCCGACGTGCTGAGAGTAGAATTGTCATAACTTTTGATGTAAAAATTACCTTTTGATCCAAACCACTTGGGTTAGAAAGTAGGCTCGACGAGCTTTCCAACGGTTCAAAGAACGCCTAAATCCGAGTTTGGGAGTGTCCGGAGCGAGCCTACGAAGTTGCCCAAAAAAATCTGTCAATCTTGTACCGGTACTAGGGATTGCCCAGTACTGGTTCATGCTGTCTAGAGTTGGTGTTTTTTATCTCGTTTGAAGGCCTTGTACCGGTACTGGGATTTGGCCAGTACCGATTCATACTGGAGAAATATTCACGTTTTTGCTACTTTTTCAACCTTTCATTTATGGAAAGTTTCCATTTATGGAATGTTTTTGGAATATTTTGAAGACTTTTTAGTCCTTTGTAACTTAACTTTAGGGCCCTATAAATAGGCTTATATGCCATATATGGAAGAGATGGCCATTTTAGTTAGATTTAGGCCTAAATCTTTCTTTTTTCCTAGAGAACTCCATTGTTATTCTTCAAGCTTTTGTGTTAATTTCTTCAAGAACTCAAGTAAGTATTTGTCTTATGTTAATTTCTCGTTTATTAATGTTGTAGCTACGCTTCAGATCTTTGCATAAATCAAGTTTATTTTCGTTTTCTTCGGTTAAATCTTTCGCTCAATTTTCTTACCATGTCTAGTCTTTTAGCTATGTGTGAGTAGTCTTTTGGCTAAGTCTTGGGCTAATCTATCCTAAAGATCTAGGTGGTTATTTGGTTCTCGAAACATTTGGGCTTAAAATTATGATTTTCGAAATTAGGTTAATCTAGCCATTTTGGTCTAAGCGAGGGGTGTTAACTCCTTGGTATGAAGTTTAGTCAAGCGGTCTTGGCAAGCAACGTACCGAGGGCTTGTGGCCTCCTACATGTTAGATACATTAGCAAAAATAGGTTTGTTTAGTTCCGTTTAATCACATCTTTTGATAAACGTAGTCATTAAAGTTAAATCTTCCAGGCGTGAGCACGCGGTCATGACTCTCGCTTGAGTTATAATCAAGAACCGGTAGCGGTCTTTGTCAAGGGATGGACGATCCCTAGACTTGCCTCTTTTAAGTTAATTAAGCTCATTTCTAGTCTTTTATTTAGTTTTCACTTTTAAAGCAAAATCAAGTTGGCTGTCTTGAACGCCGCACTCTACCATATAAACCTACAATCCAAACTAGCTATATTTCGATTCTCTGTGGGTACGATCCCGGACATCCGGATATTATGCTATCGACGACCTAGCCCTACGCTTGAGGTGTTTCTACCTTATTGGAAGGCGAGGTTCGAAGTCTAACCATCTTCTCCACATTTTCTGTTTCCCACCTGGCTGTCTTCGAAGTCATCTTGGTTTTGAATTCAAACTTTCCTTCCATGATCTTTAACTGTGGTGATTCAATTTAATCCATCATCTCGGCCACTTACTTGTTGATAGCATCGTGTTGGAAATGGGTAGTTATATACTCAAGTCTCAACTCCTTTGACTGTGTCAATCGTAACTGCCTCTTGTTTGAATTAAACTATTCACGCCTCTGAACTTCAAACTGCTTAACTTTTAAGCTATCATTTGAATGACACCTGGCAATAATTGTCATCACCCATAAAACGACTTTATTTTGATCAGAACGTCATCGTTCTTTTAATTTTGTGTTTCCATGTATTTCAATCTATGCGTGCTCCATTTTGTCTAAAATGATTGGCCACTTGTCACTAGTTGATTGGGCCAATAAATTCTCATGCAAACACCTATGTAAGGTCCTAAAATTCTTTACTATATATGTAAAGAAGTTTAGGACCTTAAACTAACTTTTTATGTTAGTTTTACATTTCGAATTTCTTCACCTATATAGTAAAGAATTTTAGGACCTTAAACTAATTTTTTAAATTAGTTTTTCATCCTGAATTTCTTTATCTATATAGTAAAGAATCTTAGGACCTCAAACTAACTGTTTATGTTAGTTTTACATCCCGAATTTTTTTTACTTTATATAGTAAATAATTTTAGGACGTTAAACTAACTTTTTTATGTTAGTTTTACATTCCGGATGATTTTGTCGTGATTCCGGATGATTTTGTCATGATTTCTGTATTTGTCATAACTTTTTCATGGTTCCAAATGATTTTAAGGCTCCGTTCTAGAAACTTTTTTAAAAAATAAGCAGCTTATTTCACATTTTCAAACTCAAAAATAATATAAATGAAAAATAATTTTTTAATTTTTTTTGCATCGTATAAAAGATCTCAATGAGATCTTTCAAATAAGATCCATATTGTATATTTTTAGATTTCAATAAGTTCATAATTTTTGAGCTTGAAATTACCTTCTTAAAAAATAAAGGCTTTTTGTCGTTTCCGGAACAGAGCCTAAGAGAGCCGCTGCGCAGACCAAATTAAATAAGGAATATTGACTTTGTCCAAAAAATTATTAAGAAATAAATGAATATTATTTAATTAATTTCAGGATGAAAACGTAAGTTTTCAAATCTAAAAAAATAAAATTTAATTATCAATATTGGGTAGAACCCCTATTTAAGTTCCCCTAGTTTAAATCCGTAGGGTAAGTAAAAGTAGAAACATATGGAGGCGAAAAGTTAAGTTAAAACCCTCTCTCGTTTTATCGGGTTGTGTGAGATCTACTGCAACACTTCAGTCACAAAAGCAATACACACATATATACATACATATATAGAGCGACAAAACTGTCGTGGAGAGAGAGAGGAAAAAAAATACACCCCCGACGGCCGACCTCCCATTTCCGCCCTCCGCTGCCATGAGAATCCGTAAACACGCCAAGCTCGTCGGCCGCTCCTTAACCACCACCACCACTGCCGCCGATCTCACCCCTCAAAGTAGCAGTCGATTCCACTCTCCTCACGTCTGCCAGCTCAATCAGTCGCCTTGGGACCTTCTCTCCTTCGCTCCCGATTCCCCTTCTTCTCCCTTCCAAGTAAGTCTCTCACTTTCCCTCTCTCTCTCTCTCACTCCTCAACTAATCTCCCCATCAAATAAAAAAAAAAAATCTCTAAATCTCGTCTTTCCGTCTGCATTTCCTCCTTCATTTTAGGGTTTCACTTCATTTCACATCGTCCACTCATAAATACTCAATTACTCTAATCCGTTATTTTGTTGCATTTCTTTTCCGCTAAAATCAAATTTATGGAGATTTTATCCTCCGTTTCGATTCCATTATCGTCTGTTTATGCAGGTGGATGGAGGAGAAAGTAATTATAATGCAAATGGAAGCTCAGCAAATTCCATCGGAGCTGCCGAGAGGTAAATCCGGAAACAGATTCGAATCCTGTTGCGCAAATTTGAGCTCGCTTTTTTTCTCTGTCGGAAATATTAGGGTTTCTATTATTGAACTCACTTTCGTAATTTCCTTCCCTAATAATACATGCTAGGCGTTTGATTAGTCGAAATTACATCGTAGTAGTAATATGTACTTTTGTATTAGTTCCTTTGAAATATAGGAAATATTTTTTGCTACAGCGAGGCTTCGATGAAAATATCGCTGAATGTCGAGGACAAAAATGTCAGTAATTATAACCATGGGATTGAGCTAGGGTTTAGGAATGGCGGAACGATTTTGTGCTGTAAAACCAATGGGAAGAGCTGGAAATGTAAAAAGGAAGCTTCGAAAGGGCATTCTCTTTGTGAACACCATTTGGCTCATCAGTTGAGAGATTACGACAGCTTGCCTGCCCACCCTTCTGCAGCTGCGAAGAAATTGGAGAAGCCAGTCGCCATCGCCCCAATCCGCCGCCGCGGTCGTCCCAGAAAAGTACAAGCACCGCATCCTCCCTCGCCCGCAGCGGCGAACCCATATGAATTTTACTACTATTCTGGGTTCGGCCCGCGGTGGGGCAAGAAGAGAGGTGTGTCGTCGCATGTGCCGAAGCCGGATAGAGCTGAGAAGGAGGGGATTGTTAGGGGAATAGTCCCACATTCCTCCTTAGCACCATCGTCGGAAATCGAGAGTGATGAATTTGATTACGTTGAAGACGAGGAGGAGAAAAATAATTTGAATGTGAAGAAGATGAGAAGAGGGAGGAAACCGATCAAGGCTAGGTCGCTCAAGTCTCTCATGTGAAGGAATTACTAATGTGCTGGGCTTTCTGGGTTTGTTTTTGGTAAAAACTTCTGACTTAACAAATGTGGTTGAATTTTTTTTTGTGTTTGTTAAAGTTGAAGTTAGGGTAAAGTTAGTATTTCATTTTTCTACTACTTCGTTTGGTTGTGTGGTTTTTGAGATGGGTGAGGATAGCATTTCCCCGTATCATGACATCACATGTATACGATATTTGGGTCGTGTTCTTGGAAACTTATTTGTTTAGAATTTATTTCAGTAGTTTTTATTTTTCGTAACTCTTTTGTTTAGCTATTCGTAATAATTTTTTGGGTTAATCGTTTGTCTCAATAAGACGAATTGAAAATGTATAAAAATAAGGACCGGTGATTAAAAAATTTATATGAAACAATACTTTTTTTTTTATCGATAAAAATAAATTTTATTAAAAAAGGGGAAAGGGAAAAGAGATCCAACAAATAGTTGAATAATACACCTCGGCAAAGTCCAAAACACATTATAGGATCCACTACAGAAACAACATTAAGCTCAACTCAAACTAATCAAATACAGCCCAAGCACCTAAGACCCGGCCCAAGCCTGGACCAGCCCACCCAAACCATCTCACAAAACCCTACCTACACTGGCGGCCACCATCGTACAAATCACCGGAGCCCAAACCTCGCCGTTAAACAAAAAAGACAGTTTGATATTTTTTTTGTTTTTAGTAAACTTTTTTTGCTGTTGATCATAATTTTTTACTACCTTTTAAACTCTTATCGCCGAGACGGATTATTAATCGAAAAAATATAAAACAAATCCAACAAAAATTCGGAAAAAGACAAACAAAACAAAGAAAAAAAATAAGTTTACAAGAATCCACCTTAGAGCGTCTGCCATGTATACCTAGTTGTATGTTATGTTTAGCAGTTTGAACTCGAGGGACAGTTATGTAATTGTAGTTTGAACTCGAAGGGGTAGTCATGTGATTTGCTGCTCTATCTCATTTTTCTTTTCCTGTTCAATATGTGCGTGTTTAATATTTAAGTCAGCTATAGAAACCGGGTGTAGTATATCCGGTTTTGTGGAGTGATTTTTTAGTACCGAGCAGGTATATCCTACGTACCCGCTCAACACATCCAAGCCATCTAATACACTTTTGGACGGCTTGGATTGAAATCCTCTCTCTCCTCTCACCTCAACACTCTCTCTCCTTTTTCTCTCTCCAAATTTGAGCCGTTCAAATAAGTAGTGGACGGTTCGGATGCGCGAGCGGGCACCACGTGATACCCGCTCGGCACTGAAATTTTTTCCGATTTTGTGTGTTTCTTTTAGTCCTGGATATGATATCCTTGAATATATATATCCCCTTTGAGGAAGATAAATTTTAGACACCCTTGGGGTCGGATCCGAATCCTCTATGAGGATTCTCCCTGTAAGAATCGTGTGAGGATTTTCATAGAATTGGGATCGTCCATTTCGACAATTAATGATCTAGATTGAAAACAAACTTTTTTGAACTAAAATCCTCATAGGGAAAATCTTCATAGAGGATCTGGATCCGTTGATCAGGTCCTTGATCATACCTGCCTATTTTCATCATTTCCGAATAAATTCAAACAAACCAAACATCACAACCTCGAATGCCAAGAAACTGTTCAAATTTGAACTGTCTGAGATAGAAATAATGCCGCGTGGGGCTATCCAACAGCGCACGTTGTACCAAATCCAGTTTGATTCTTGAAAAATGTACTATCAAATAGGCACAGGGCCCAAAAGTGAATTTTAGGAATTCAAATAATCTTTGAACAGGGCTCAGAACCCAAAAATTCTGCATGCTAAGATGATATGCTGTGTGTGCGTTCCGGAATGCCGTGCGGCGCTATGGGTTTTGAACCCGGTCCAAATTCAATTCCAGACGAACTGGTTCAAGGGGTATAAACGGGTGAGGCGTACACAGTACGCCCCCCCATTTGAAATCTTGCGCTCCTCTCTCTTCTCTCTACCCTCTCAGCTCTCTCTCTTTCTCACGACATCTCTCTCTCTCTCTCTCTCTCTCTCTCTCTCTCTCCCGATCATCTCTCTCTCTCTGCTCTCGTCTCTCTCTTTGTCGGCTCTCTCTTTATTGGCTCCCTCTCTCTTTACATTGTGATCATGGATAATATTGCCGTACCCAGTGATCAACCACCAAGGGTCGAGGTTACACTGCCCCCGGTCCTTCCGGAGAGTGACACGGTGATCGGGGAGGTTCGGGAGACTCCGGGGGCTTCGGGTTCGGCGCCCATGGCCGAGGAGGCCACAGCCTTGGCGGCTGCCCCTCGGTGATGGAGGGGCGATCAATGGTGACCAAGTCCCGGAGAGCTCAGGTGCAATGGAGCCAAGAATTGAGGAAGAGCTACAGGCCAATCGGGGGCCGCGGGTGGTTTATAGGAGAGGGCCATGATGGTGGTGGTTCAGAGAGGGCAGCAGAGGAAACGGAGGCCTCTCCCGTGAGACAGCCTCGGGCCGACTTGGGGAAGGACCCCGTTGTTGAGGAGGAGCCAGTGGAGGAGCGAGAGACGTCAGCGATGTTTGTAGGTAGTGGCGAAGGTGTGGGTCGTCACGGCCCATAGGTGTGGGGGACTTTCTAGAGACTGCGTCCCTTGCGGACTTGGTTGAGACCCTACGGGGGGTACCTGGGCTGGCGGAGGCTTTGCTCGAGTCTCGTGAGAGAGAGCTTCAGGCCGAGCTCGAGATTGGAGCAGCAGAGGGTCCGCAGGGTGAGGAGGAGACCGAGGGTGAGGTAGTCCATCGGAGGAGTGTTATGGATGAGGCGACAATGGCCCTTAAAGGTCAAGGGGCTTACAACGAGGCGACCTACGTGCCCTTCCAACACGTAGTGGTGCCTTCTCTTTTGGATGCTTACAGGCCGGAGAGGCCTATGTACGACGAGTCCTTGATCCTGAGGGAGCCACAACAGCACCTTTCCTTACGACGAGATGAGGTATACTTTCAACATTTACATTTCAATTTCAATGCTGTAACGCCCCGAATTTTGGGTACGTTAAAAAGACATTTTATTCATAAAATCAAATGGAGTCTGGCGTTAAATAAGTAATTTTATTGAAAATAAACTGAGTCAAGCTCTTTATTACAACAGAAACTTAAAAGGAGTACTTTTATTACAAACGGAAGGGAACTAAGGTTCCTAACTACAGCTCCGCCTGCTCCTCCATCTGAGCCAGCTCTTCAGCTCCAAATGCCTCCAAGGTGTAACGTTCACCCTGTTCATCTACAAAGTCTGACACATTATATCAGCGTCGCCACCGATATAATATGTCAGGGTCACCGAAAAGGCAACACCGTGAGCTACGAAAGCTCAATAGAAAAATCCTATACCCGCTAACCCATAACTAACAAACAACAGGTTATAACGTCACATCGATTTCCACATGATATGTGTATACACAGCTACAAAAGATAACATTAATAACACATCCGCAATTGCTATATCACTATCGTTGGTGTCCAAGATTCTCTGAGTTTCTCCTACGCAACTCATCGTAGACCGTGTCAACATTTTCACATACCAATTCATCTTTTCAAAAACCATTTGTTTAACTCACACAATTTGCATTGGCTCCGTACCGCGGATAACCAAGCTACACACCCAACCTCGGTTTCGCCGCGCCGGTCTCCCGAGTATCCTCACAATGGTTCCGCCGCGCCGGGTTCCCATTGGCACACAAAACTTGCATTGGCTCCTCTCCGCGGATAACCAAGCCATATTACCAATGAGGCTACCACGTCCGGCCGCATTGGCAATCTTCACAATGGGCTACCAAGTCCGGCCACATTGTGGTTTTCACAATCCACGCAATGGGCTACCAAGTCCGGCCACATTACGAGTTTTCATACACACAACGGGCTACCAAGTCCGGCCACGTTGCGGTTTTCACAATCCACACGATGGGCTACCACGTCCGGCCACATCGCGGGTTTCCATACACACAATGGGCTACCAAGTCCGGCCACATTGCGGTTTCAAAACACATCTCATCATTATCCACACCCTAGGTGTCATGTCTCTACTTTCTTGGTTCTCGTGTCACGTTATCATGCATAGACTCCGCGGTGGAACTTTTTCACATACGATATCATTCATTGTACTATTCAATCTAACAAGATCATCCATTTTAAAACTACTTGACATGCTTGAATCACTAATAACAAACATCATGCCTTTCATATACTTTCAACAAAAGATAACATTATCTACTTTAAATGACATGATTAAAGTTTCTTCCTAACGAACTTCTAATTGGGTACAAGACTATATTTGGGAAAATAGGTAAAGATAACTACTTGGGATGGAAGATAAGGATATCCTACACATACGTAGAGTTAGGGGACAAGGAATCCTACCTTGCTTCTTGGCGGTAGTCGGCTACGGAAAGTTAGTCGACGGTCGGACGGAGTAACTTCCTACGGTATGCCTTCGGGAGCTTCGAAAGAGAAAGGTTTCTCTCGAAACTTCTACTTGACTATTACTACTACTACTTTTGGATCGAGGGGGTGGTCGAGTGGCGGTTTAGTGGCGGCCTAGGTTGAGTTTCTTGAAAAACTCAAGAACTACTCAAGAACATGAAGAACAAAAAGAAAGAACAAGAAAGAACACAATTTTTCTAGAGAGAGAAGTTGCTAGGTGAAGGTGTGAGTTGAATGAGAAGTATGGAGTGCTATTTATAGGCAAAACTTGGGCTCTCCCTCTCTCTCTAAGGCCGGCCCTCTCTCTCTCCAAATCCTCCATGGATTTGTTCCATTAAGTTGTCAAACCACATCACATGTCATGCCATGCTTTGTCCAAACATATCTTAGGCAAAATCTTAGGTGTAAGGCTAAGAAATCAAATAAGATCATTAGGCTTTTTAGGTGAATCTAGGTAATGAAAACCTAGGTCTAGCTTGTAGTCAAATCTTAGGCTAATAAAGGCTAGGATTATGGCCCATCATTGGTTGTCATTAGGCAAAATAGACTTGGGTCTAATGTGGTAGCTTACAAGGCTAGTTTAGTCCTTGGATTGGACTCTTGAAAGATTTGTTGCAATGGAGGAGACATGGGTACAAGATTCTTGGTTTAAACAAATGAAATTGGTACAAAGGAGGACATTGAAGGAAGATATGGAAGATATACATCTTCAATTTTTGAAAAGATGAAGAATCACCAAGTACAAGTCCCATCTTTCTTCTCCTTCCTTCTTCTTTCCTTCTCTCTCTCTCCCTCTCCCTCTTTCTCTCTCTCGGCCTCTCTCTCTCTCTCTCCCTTACGGCTCTCTCTCTCCCTCCCTCTCTCTCTCTCTCTCTCTCTCTCTCTCATGTACTATATATATATATATATATATATATATATATATATATATATATATATATATATATTATACTAATGCAAGACAAAAATAAATTAATAGGTACTTTTGTACAAAAGATCAAACTAGCCTTTAAGGGTCAAGATTCTACTTAATAAACTAACAATTGGGTACAAGTGTACTAAGGCAATTTACATCATCCAAGTACTTATATACATATATACATATGTACAAATATATACTAGGGCTAAAAGGGTCAAGATTCTCCCAATAAACAATTAAAAGGTACAAGTACTTTAATTAATATAATAATGTACTTTTGTACTCCCGGGAATCTTAACAAAATATTATTTTAATGGGATAAGTACTTTGTTTGAAAGATGAGCCTATTACCCAATGGTTAATAGAATCCCTAATGGTTATTATCCAAAGGATAATAAGGTAGGGGTACTTTAAAAATTAAGTTTTTGGAAAAGACTACATGTCCTTTTTGAAAATACACATGTGATATATATATATATATATATATATATATATGTACTTACCAAATAAAATAAAGAAAAGGCTTTTGTCCAATGGGTAAAGATTACCCTAATGGTTATTGTCCAATGGTCCATAGTTACTTGGGTACTTTTATTAGTAAAGTAATTGAAAAGTACTTTTAAAGTAATTATAAAAGTCTACTTCCAAAAGATTATAATACTTGGTTTAAATCTTTCAAAATCCTTTTAATATAAAGAATTGGGTTTCTATTATCCAATGGATAATAGTTCCCCTAACATTTATCGTCCAATGGATAAAGAATAAAACTAAAACAATAAAAGAAAACAATTAAACGATTTCTAGTCTAGGGTTCAAAAGGTTCAAAAGGTTCAAGATGGGCAAAATGGTCCATCTTCGGTTAGGGAAACGTAACTAGGTGACTTCCTAGTTTGGTTTCTCCAACAAGTCGGTTAGAAGCTAACTAGGCTTGCTAGGTAGGGCTTAAAGTTCAAGAAACGATTCTTGAGGGGCTAAAGTGTAATTAGGGTTTCTAGTCGAGAGTTAACTAACGACCAAAATCTAATTACGACAAAAATAAACAAGAAGTCATGTAGCCATTCAAGAGAAAATAAGTAATTCAAATAAAATTCAAATTTTTAACGAAATTTTTATTGACCAAAATTGAGGGGCGTTACAAATGCATCATGTTTTCATTCCCTCACTTTGAATGTTACACCTGTTTGTTGAATACTGCCAATTTACTGCAACAGGCAATTACGATCTCGTGCTACGGTGGTGCGGCCGACGTGCCAAAGTTATGGGAGAGGCTCCTGGAGGCGGTGAGGGAGATAGTGAGGGAAGCAGCGTTTGGAGAGTTCGTCAGTATCCTGACGCGGGCAAGCAACCATCGCCAGGTGGTGAGGGCTCTTGCCGAGAGGTGGTGGGACACTACAAATTCATTCCACTTAACCTTCGGCGAGATGACGGTGACACCATTGAACTTTTCGGCGATCACCGGTCGGAGGAGACTGTAGAGACCTGTATTTTTGGGGCCATATTTTTTTCTTTTGCAATCGTACAACTTGTTGAGATAGACGGTGTGGATTTACGATGTGGCGTACCCGTGGAAGGATATAAGGGTAATTGTGCGAGAGGTGCACGTGTGTGTGTCGGGTGGGAGCATGGGATTACTCCCCATGCCATCAAATTTTTCCAGGAGAATCGTTTCTCCCATTTCCTCTCTTTTTCTCTCTCGGCTATCTCTCTCTCCTCAAAAAATTTCCCTCCTCTCTTCTCTCTTCGATTTCATCTACTTAGGGTGTGATTCCGGACAAGGGCTGAGAATTAAAGTTGTTATACGGAGCATGGGCTTTCTGAATATCCAAGAAAAATCTTGATCGGACCTCGTGGGAGCTCGGTTGACTTGGTCAAAGGGCCGGGTTTTGCTCAAAACCCTTGACGTAGGGATTTCTTACTCTTGTTATACGTTTATACAGTGTTTATGTATCTAGATCGTGCCTTGTTTCGTTGTTTGAGATTGTTTCTTCCATTTTCGAAAATTTGCAGAACAGGGTCTTCGTTTTGGGGGTTTTACGCCTTCTTAAGCCCAGGATTGAATTTTGGTTGGCTCTGTTTGGAACTTATAGAAAAGAAAAGAAAAAGGGAAGAAAATGAGAGGAAAATAGGAGAGAAAATTTACTATTCATTGAACTTTAAACTTTTATTTTCTTCTCTCTTTCTCTCCCAACCACACAATGGAAGGGAAATTTTTTTAATTTTCCTTTCCTTTTCTTTTCTTTCTATAAGTTCCAAACAGAGCCTTAGAGCCTGTTCTAATGCCGCTGGAATCACCCGAAACCGTTGAGAATTGAATTAATGGTGGACTTTAGAAATCTGGTCACGAATCTGTCTCGGTTTCTGCTCGTTTTCGGTTTGTGTCCAACTTCAAATGGCTGTAACTTTCTCGTCTGATGTCCGATTCATGCAAACTTTATATTGATTTCGAGGCCTTGAAGTCGGCTTTGTATTGCCACTGGAATCGCCTTAGAACTCTTAGTACACCGAAAGTTATGATCATTTGAGTGGAGGTGTGTCAATTTGTCACGTTGATGCGTGGCAGATTCGTATTGCTTCGGTAAATGCCTGTTTAAACATCCTTGGAATGCAGATTTGACTAGGGTTCCTTCGTACCTTTTAAGCTTCATTCACTCATGCAACTTTTGGGATTGGAATCGTTCAAAAGTATTGAGAACTCAATTTATAATGATTTTTAGAAGATTGCCCTGTAATCTGGAAGTCTGGGCAGCGTACAGGGCTGCGTTTTTCATTGTTTGCTATGGTTAAGCGACGCTTTTGGTTATGGGTCCTTATGGGTTTTAAAGATTGGTAAGTTGCTGAACTTTTGGCATTGGAATCATTAAAAAATATTGAGTATGGAATTTTTATTGAATTGTCGAACACTGACTGCTCTCTGGGACAGTTTTGATCCGTTGATTCTCGTTCGTCTATTTTAACTCCCGATCACTTCTAACACATTTTAAACATCATTAAACCATCCCTAAGCTTGATTATTTGAGTTCCAATGATTCGTTGATCATTCAATTTCCTTCGATACCCATCAAGTGCTATCTTAGTGTCGTCGTAAGTGGATGTAAGGTTGTTTAGGAGTACCGAAGGCTATGTGGGACGTTGTGGGAAGTATAGTGGGTAGACATGATCTTTTCTAGTGAACCGAGTGGTAATATAGTAATGCGTGTCCGCATGATCACTTACTTATCCTTCAAACTCTTTTGGCGTTCGTTCCATAAGATCTAAGTATCAATATTAGCGAGTAGTATGTTGTAGAGTCGCTATGGAGTCAGTAGAATGTTATGATGTACTAAGAAATAAAAGGCGTGTACTGATTTATCAGTCTATTTTCTGTTGTGATTGATCGTTTGGAATACATTGAATTGTGATTGTCAATGCGTGTTTGACCTATAAGTCGGTTTGATTGACGTGCTTTATTGTGTTTTGAGATTAGAGAAGTGTTTGTTGAATGAGTTGTATGATTATTGGAATTTGAGTGGTTGTAATTGAGAATTGGAATGAGGAAGTGACTGCAACGCAAGGGGTGGAAATGCAGACTGCAACGCAAGAGGTGGTAATGCAGAGACCCAAATAATGGGTGATGTTGACTGCAATGCAAGGGGTGAAAATGCAGAATGGTTAAGATTATGAGAAGTGTCAAAATGGTTGCGAACCTATTGTGAGTACGTTTGATTGATGTGATTTTTAATAATGTTTTTACATGACATGTGAATGGTTAGGAATACTTACAAGCTGTTTGGAACTCTTTGGCCGTAGTCTGTCTTTCGTTGTGATAAACTCATGTTTCTCATATTTACTTAACAAATTCTTTCACTTTTTGTGCATACTTCATCGTATTTTCATATAGTTTGCATATAGATTTTCCTACTGAGCTAGTGTAGCTCAACCTATCATTTTTCAGGTACACTACAGGGATTCAATCTTGGAGGGTGTGCAGTGCATGCAGACATCACAAGCTAAAGTTAATTTTTTTTTGAAGTACTTATCTTTCTTCGTAAATCAAACTGCATTGTACTATTTTCTCTACTTTGGAATATTGTATAAGTTGACATTTTTGTGAGATTCAGAAACTGTATTGTAATTTGGGGTACCGTATGTACTATTGTGAGGATTTGTATTTAAAATGGTATTGTTATTTATGTTAAAAATCGAGGGTGTGACAGGGACCCTATCCCCTATGATGCCACGATGGGGAGGAGTGCTGAGTTTCAGAAGCTGCTGTTGGGGTATGTACGCTCAGCTTTTGGACTTTTGGAAGGATCCCCTGGAGGGAAGAGTGGAGGAGGAGCAGATGGCAAGGTACTTCTTGCTGTACGTACTCGGTGTGTCCTTATTTCCTAACAGGCGCAACTGGGTACACCTTTCTTTCGTGCCAGCATTGAGGAACGTCGGGGAGATAAGTCGTTTCTACTGGGGCGGTGTAGCTTTGGGGGCATGCTATGCCTTCATGGGGTCTCTTTCCTGGGGAGCAGGGAAAAGCCTCGGCGACTACTGGAGGTTTGGGAGGTATACCCCAGAACTTCTCTTATGGATAGTTAACTTTCCTTTTGTATACCTTGTGCTAACTCTTGATACTTTGATCTACAGCTTTGGATGTACGAGGTCCTTGGTATGTACCCTCCTGAGACCTCGTGTCCTGATGACGCGATACTCCCTCAAGCCCTACATTGGTCGAAGGAGTATCGAGGAGTGAAGAAGGGCCACCTCTTTTTGGACGAGCTGCATCCCAATCAGGTATCCATGTTTCCTCGATTTCTCAATTAACGCTCCTTGCGCACTTCAATCGAATAATATCCTGATGTACGCTTTTGATTGCAGGTGCACTGGCACATTTGGGACCGCTTTGAAGTCCGTTATGTGGATAGGAGCAGAGAGGTGGCAAAGGGAAGAGTACTCTTGGAGTCCCCCTATGGCTAGCAGTGGTACTTGGGTGCCTGGGTGTCACGTTAGTTGCTAGCGCTGGACGCTTTCTTAGTCCCTGGTCTACTCCCTCCTCTCGTGCAGAGAACGAGCGAGCACACGTTTGGGGAGATTGAGCTGCTCACACAATCGGATCCTGAGCTGGCACCGCTCTTTCAGACAGGTGCTGACTATGCAGAGTACCAGGCTCGATACTTGATGAAGAGTTTCGAGATTCGTGCTGCTTGGGAGGCACGACAGCGGGCTGGTGGTGGCAGAGGCGATAGAGGTGGAAGAGGCAGTAGAGGTGGAAGAACAGGTCGTGGTGACAACGTGGGTCAGAGCAGGGGCACTTTGCCTGCTCTTTCTTGGACAGTGGATGTGGTCTTTGCTCAAGGAGTCCCTGGTTTAGTGGAGGTCCCATGTCTAGCAGTCGATCCTCCGAAATTTCTCATCGAGGTATAATCATATTTCCATCTCTTTCCATACCTACTTTCCCTTATGCATATTTTGATTGACTTTCTTATTGAGCAGGTGACTCTGGAGTATGCTCGGGAAATGGCGGCGGCCATGTTAGGCTTGGAGCAATTGGTACGGTTGTATGCATATGCTCGGGAAATGGCGGCGGCCATGTTAGGCTTGGAGCAATTGGTACGGTTGTATGCCATGGGCCATGCGCCGCCGGTACTACCTCGCGTGGGGGGAACAATGGTATACTTTCATGCTCAAACTTCTTACTGAGCCTTTATTGCTTTTATGAATTGATATACGAATGCTAATGCTTTTGCAGGCTAGAGGTGGGGCTTCTCAGGGTTTGCGTCGGAAATCTGTGCGCATACCCACACCATAGGCTTTTGTTTTAAGTACTCGGGAAGAGCGACCCTCAAAGAGACAGAGACGTTCACGCCCTACTGAGGAAGAGCCTAGCGCCGACTCAGAGGAGACTGAGGAGCCTGAAGATATCGATCTGGAAGATACCTCAGAGAGCTCGGTGCCTAGAGCTGTAGTCGTCCCCGGGGTTATTAGCTCCGAGGAGAAGGAGGGTGCTTCTGAGGAGGATGATGATGAGAGCAAGGATGATGATGAGGATTGAGCCTCCTGCCTTTTCGCTTTTTGCCATTTTGAATGGAGCCAGCGTGCTTCCCTTTCAAGGGCGTTTGTTTGCCCTAATAGATAGGATTTTGATCTCAGGGCCTGTGCCCCAATTTTGTTCTTCGACTCATGAATGCTATTTGGCTTATATAAGAATTAGCTATTCAATTTCCTTTATTATTGTTGCTTAGAGAAGTTGAATATTGCACACCATAACTTGCTAGAGCATCATGAAACTGAGTTTGATTCCTAACTTAAAATAAGAAACATATTGATGAAGGAATAGAAAATATGAAAAATATTGACGCCACACCATGAGAGTTTTGTACAAACGTCCTTTTTATGAACACGGTCATATATGGTAATGATGACCTTTATGACTTGAAAGAATACTCAAAAGCTTGTCCCATGTCTTGAATATGCTTTGAAAACGAGGGAATATGGACTTTTCAAGGTCATGACTTCGAGTTTTGACTCACGGCTCAATCCAAACTTGGACTAAATCACATTTGGCCATAATAACTTGTACGACTCAAAAGAATAGCTTGAAACGATGCCAAATGGATTTTGATCCCCCAATCCAACTCAAGAATAGGACTTTATTGACTTTTTCGTAGCACGACCTCAAATTTTGGGAGTTGACTGGAGGTGAGACGTCCCTGAAGTCCCACATACTCATTGAAATGTGTTTTGGCAATTAGCTGCACCCCTGGAGGCCTTAAATCCATCTCCAACTTCTACTGTCAAAATTGTAGGAATACTGGCTTTGAAATGCTGTGTGCGGCTATGGTTAGCCATGCGTGGTCTCCTACAACACCATGAATTTTTGAAATACCGTGCGTTGTGATGATACACCGCACGATATTGGTTTTCTAATAGTTCTGCAGTTTGCTCCTTCCCAAGACAAATTGCACAGTGACTGAAGTTTGACTCCTGCAGTGGTATGTCCGGGCCAGTGCATGCTTATGTTGGGTTTCCATGTTATGACTAAGCCTTCCCCATGCAAGACTCATGGAAAATTTGCACTTTTTGAAACCCAAGGCTCTTAGAAAGTTGAAGTTGCCTCCCCATTTCTCCTATAAATTGAGGCTTCCATCTTCAAATTTTCTTCACCCTAAACATCCTCCTCTCTTCTTTCAAATGGCTCTTTCTCTTATCGGTTCACTTCGCCTTTGGTTGGTTGCGATGGATGGCATTGATTGGCTCAACTTTCGAGCCCATGGCCTTTATTCCATGAGGTTCCTTCATAACATTCGCATTCGTTTGGAGCTTTTGAAGGCATCAGTGAGCTTTTAGGATCCAGAGGTCCATGTGTTCCGGTTTGGTGAGCAAGAGCTTTATCCTACCGTGGAAGAGTTCCGCGCATACCTTAGCGGCTTAATTTCTGGAGTGGTTATCATCCCTCCCATGCGTGTGAACATTTCCAAGGTCCTAGCTGCGGTTCTTGGGCTGAGTGGTGGCACCGGTCGCTACTTGGTTAGCGACGGTCGTCTTAACATCATGCGGCTTATCGAGATGTTCTCTCCTCCTGGTGACTTTATGGACATGACCTATCAGTCTCGGCGCAATCACTATCTGATATTCTTGGTTAGTGTTGCTGTCCAAATTGAGGCTCGGAAGGACGTTATTTTGACGGTCTTGGCTGAGACTTTGATCAGTTTGGAGAAGGTTTGTTCTGGGGAGATTGGGGTCTTTGGGAGTAGCCCTCTCCTCCTACAGGTAGGCTTCTCACTCAGCTCAGCTTTTCCCACATTCTCTTTTTACCTCAACACTCGGCTTGGCTTTCTATAGTTTCTTGTTTTCTCTCTTTCTTGGTAGATTTGGCTTTGTGACAAGGTGAACGTGTTGACTGTTCCCCCTGGCAACTAGACATATGAGGCTAGACTGCTGTCCAGTCAATGCTTTGAGTTATGCGGACCGTCGTGTTTCTGAGTGGGTCCACTTCTTCAAGAGACTGTGAGCTGAAACCATTTCTTGGAGATGCCCTTGGTTGGACCTTCCACCCATGACGATGCACTACATGGAGCCTTAATGGGTCGTACTTGCCGGTTTGGAGGCCTTCTCATTCTACATTCCCTACCCGAATCGAGCGTCAGCTTGGTTTGAGGCAAGAGGCTTCGATGGAGGTTCTGGTGGATGTTGTCTTGCCTCTCTTTCGCCCTTCTATCCTTTATCACTACCAGGAGTTTTGGGGCAACCGAGAGGTTACTGATGCAAGCCCTTATCCATCTGTGTTGCCACGTGGAAGCTATCGAAAGTGGTTCAGGAGGGACATTGCTGCGAGGGCCAGAGCTTGCGGAAACTGATTCACCCCTACCACTTTGATTAGGAAATAAATTGTGGACCCGCTTTGCTTTATCGTGTTGTGCTTTTATTTTCGAGAAGTATGCTCAGCCTTATGTAGTAGAAGTAGTAATTTAAATAAAAGTGAGTTATGAAGGGTTTTCCCCTTCTTGATTCTGTGCTTTGAGTTCTTACAACTTGGTTTTCTTTTGATGTTGATAGATCGTGACCGGGCCTCAAAGCAAGGCTGCCTACGTATCCTTTTTTGCAAAGGAATCAGGTCTTGATGTAGTTCAGGATAAGGTTCGCTCTGGTTTTGGCACTCTCCTTTTGCGCTCTAAATTTTGCCTAGTACCGCCCTTTCGAATTTTCGGCCTAGCGAGCTCCTTTATTGTACGCCTTAACTTTTGCATAGGTTGCCCTTGCTGGTTTTCAACCTAGTAGGCTTTCGCTCTAACTTTTGCCTGTGATTGCCAGCCCTTGCGGTTTTCAGTCCAGCGAGCCTCTTTCAAGGATAGTAGCGTTTGAGCTGATCTAGGTTAGCCAAAGTTGAGAACTCATTTCCATCCAAATCGATAAGTTGGGAAGCTCCTCAGATAGGATGGTCTTGATGATGTATTGCCCTGACCACTTTGTGGTGGGCCAAAATATCTGAAGGTTCAAAAGGGGCATATGGGTGATATCATTGTGGATTCATAGTTTAGTTGTCTCAATTCATCTGTAAGTCAAGACGCATCTTTACATTTCTTATCACCTGTTTTCCAAACAATAGGCGGGCCACTAAGCATCTTGCCGAGCTTGCTAAGTATAACCAAACGTTTAGTACTAATTTTGCTCGGGAAGTATTCCTATCGCTCGGTGAGGTCCTTTCGCTCGGTAAACTTTCCATTGTTTACGCTCTGTAGGATTTCATGTATCTAGTAATGTGTTTGCTCGGCATAAACATTCGGCGATCGTCTTTGTGGAACCTTCTAGAAGGTTCTAATGATATGTAGGTTGTCATCTCTAATAACCGAGATGACATCTTTGATTGATGTGATTTGTCTGACATTGACAAACGCGGCTCTGCAATCTCCAAGAAGCGGCATTCATTAAATGCTCCTGATAAGTGATGTCATCCGAATGTGACAAAGCACGTAGGCTGTAGAACCAGCCTATGCAGCACTCTACATCTTTGCCTATAAATAGAAGAGTGCCCCTTCTAGGGGAAAGGGAGATTTCTTACTCTCAACTACTCACTTCTGTCTTCTAGCAAATTTCTTACCAAACCTCCTTTTTTCTCCACTTATTGACTTGTTCGTCGGAGCTTCTTCCTGGTGGAACACCCCCCTCTAGTTCTGCAGGTACACAAAGATCAGCTCAGAACTTCCGCAATTCATCAAAGGGAGAAAAAGAAGATCACAGTGAAATCAGCCCCCCACAATTGGCAACTCTGATGGGGAAGTTCTTCACACTTCTTCCTAGCAAATAGTGGAACTGATTTCCACACCTGATCTTATCCTTTCTTCTCCTTCTTTCTTCAACACCAAAGATATGGCTCATCGTCTTCCCCCTCCAGTTCCAAAAAACTTCACCCTCGGTCTTGCTGGTTACAGATCCCTTAATATCGAACCCAACCAGACTGCCAGGACCGCCCCACCAGTTTCTCGACAACTTTCGTTCCCTCAAACCGAGTTAGACATCGCCCTGGCGGAGCAAAAATGTCAGGCGGTGGTTATAGCCATGCTCCAACAATGGTTAAAGGATCGGGATGGTGGCGTGGTTGCCACACCAACCCATGCCCATCATGCCGAACCAAGTCATCAGAAGAGAGCCCACAAACGAAGCAGAAAGTCACGCCCTGCACAAACAACTGAATTAGCAACTTTCGAGCGCCGAACCGTCTTCGAACGTCTCGAGCGAGCTCTAAGACCTCAACCAACAAGCTCTCGTCCGCGTCTGGCGAGCCTCATTCAAGTTGAGAGTTCAAGATCCTCTGCTACAAGCACAACCAATGGAAATAATAGAACGGGGGCATCAGGCCGAACGCATCATCCCTCACGACGAGATGTGGAGTTAAGAAAAGAGAAACAACCCATGAATTTGAATAATCCTCCTCAGCGCACCCATACGGGAGAGTATCCCGAATGATCTAAGCAGTCAAGATCAATTTCCGAATGTTATTGTGAGGGTCGACATTTGGTCAATTCTCGAGATCACCACCGAACGACAAGTAGGGATAGATGTTCCGAACATGGCAATACGCTTGTTTTATATGATCAATTCACGGGCTTACCAACCATGTATCAGCCCGTTGTTGAAGGTGCCATGCCTCATCATGCTCATTTTTCAGGCTCCAGAGGTGAAGCCCCGGAACCCTCGGGAGGAGGAAGTCAACGGTGACAGGAAAGAATTGAACATCCTTGACACCATCACCGAGAGCATAGAAGGGTTCCCAAGCCACGAATTGAAATTCCACCCCCCGTCGCTCAACCAAACCCCATTCCCGAAGATAATTCGAAGCTCGGGAAGGCTAAGGCTTCCCCCTTCGTCGACGCTATTCAATAGGAAAGACCACCTGAACGATTCACCATGCTGAAAATCAAGTGTTATGAAGCAAAGGAGGACGCAGTCGCGTTCGTCTGCTTCTTCTGACAAATGATGAGCCTCCACAATTTCATTGATGCGCTCATGTGCAAGATCTTCCCCCTGACGCTGAGTGAACCGATCATGCTTTGGTACAACCAGCTGAAACCCAAGTCTATCACATGCTTCAATGAGCTGGAGTTGGAGTTCACCAAATGATTTGTAACGAGCAACGTCCAGCCAAAGACGTTATCTATGCTCGTGAACATGAGAAGAGTAGCGGGGGAGACTCTTCAGCTTTATACTGAACGATATTGGGAGGTTTACAATCTGATCACAGACTGTGATCAAAGGGTCACAGCCGAGTCATTCATGAATGGGCTGGATCCTACTTCGGCGATGTTCTGAGATCTCTCTCGAAACCCTTTGAAGACAATGGGGGAATTGATGGTGATCATTGAAAAAGATTGCGTCCATGAAGAAGCAGTCGCCAAATGCAACGTTCCGAAGGCCTCCGAATCTTCTAAGGCACCAACTGTAGCTAAAAAATAGGTGGCCAACGTAGGGCAAAGTTGAAGCTCAAACAACAGTAACCAAGGACCGAACAAACAAGGCAGTAAGAACCGGCTGCCACAACACCCTCAACAGCAACAACCGTGGCAACAACAAAGACGGGAACCGCGGCCGGACGAATATGTGGCCGAACGAACTACATTCACCGAGCCTATCTATAAGCTCCTAAACATCATAGGCCAGCTTCTATTTTTTGTCTGGCCGACGGGATTCTTGGGCACGACAGGAAATGGCCCCGGGATGTGCACGTAACACAAGGAGCGCGGCCGTTACACAACGCAATGCCAACCGTTCAAACGATATTTGGTGGAGCTTACCGCTATTGGGCATCTCAATCCATGGATTGACACTCGGAAGAATACGCTTCCCCCTCCTCCTCCAATCATAGGAAACATTGTGGGGGTTATCCTGGGCCTAGTATCCAAAGGACGGGCAGTCGAGCTTCAGTCCGAGATTGATAAAGTCGTTGCTGCATTATCGGTCTACAATATTGGCACGTCAATGAAGCAAAAATGGGTGGATCCGAGCCTCGAAGACCCTATAACTTGTACTTCTGAAGATTTCGTTGGAGTGTAGCTGCCTCATAATAACGCCCTTGTGGTCACCATTACTATTGCCCAGTTAACTATACAACAAGTATTGATTGACCAAGGAAGTTCGGCTGAGGTAATGTTCTATTCAACATTTAAAAGTCTCGGACTTACCCCTGATCAACTTCAGACGGCAACCACTCCACTCGTCAGCTTCAGCGGTGCCCCTGTTTGGCCGCTCGGCTTAATCACCCTACCCATGCGAGCCAGTTCCCGAGTGGTAGATGTTGAATTCATGGTGGTTAATTCTCCCAGCCCCTACAACATCATCCTCGGTCGAGCCTGGCTACATGGAATGAAGGGGCCTCTACCCTCCATCAAATCATGAATTCGTTGGCTTGAATGGTCGGCTGAAAAGACTTCGAGGGGACCAAGTGCAATCAAAGAAATGCTATATCAGCACGGTGACTAACAAACCGAGTTTTTTGGAGGTGCAATGCGTAGAGGCAGCTGATGTCCTAGTTCTTGAAGATGTTGGCTTGCTAGCCGAGCAAAGGTCAATAGAAGAGCTTACGCGGATACCATTTACTGAATACGGCGGGCAGTATTTTCTTATCGGCAGCTCTTTGGACGAGACCGAGCATATGGAGATGTTCGAATTCCTTAAAAGGAATATTGAAGTGTTTGCTTGGACTCCCCAGGAAATGCCAGGAGTGGATCTCTCATTCGCTTCTCACTCTCTTAACGTTGATCCGAATAGAAAACTGGTGGTGCAAAAGGTCCGACGTTTGGCTGCTGTGCATGTAGAGGCAATGATGACGAAGGTAGACCAATTGCTGGAGGCGGGAGTGATTCGAGAGATTTTATATCCAACCTGGCTCGCCAGCCTTGTTGTCGTACCGAAGAAAAATGAGAAACTAAGGGTTTGCATCGACTACACAAACCTTAACGACGCTTGTCCGATGGATTGCTTTCCGTTTCCTCGGACAGAGCAAATGGTGGATGCTACAACGGGGCATGAGCGACTGAGCTTTATGGATGCATATCGGGGCTACCATCAAATTGCTCTGGCAAAAGAAGACCAGGAGAAGACGGCTTTCATCTCCCCTTGGGGAACATATTGTTATAACGTTGTTCCGTTCGGATTGAAGAACGCTAGGGCAACTTTTCAACGGATCATTACCAAGATGTTCCCTAGAATGCTCGGCAGAATATTGGAGGCTTACATTGATTATATGGTTTGCAAGAGTAAGTTCGCTCAAGATCACCTTTGGGATTCGGGCAAAGTCTTTGCCGTTTTGAAATGACATAAGCTTCGTCTAAATGCGGAGAAATGTGCATTTGGAGTCGGTTTGGGTAAATTCCTTGGTTACATGGTGAGCCGCCGAGGAATAGAAGTAGATCCAACACAACTCACAGCAGTACAAAATCTTCGAGCTCCAACTACAATCAAGGAAGTACAGCGCCTTACAGGAATGGTGGCCGCCTTGAATTGTTTCATTCGATGCTCTGGAGATCTATGCCGACTGTTCTTTCAAGCAATCAAGACTAGTCGACACAGGTTCGTGTGGACCGAGGAATGTGAGCTGGCTTTCCAGTCATTAAAGGAATACCTTTCCCGTGCTCCGCTCCTCGTTACACCCCTGCCCGAGGAAGACTTGTACCTCTACCTTACTGTTTCAGATCATGCCACGAGCGCAACCCTCATTCGAAAAGAAGGAATGGAACATCTGCATATCTTTAACTCGAGCAAAATGATGACGGACTCTCAGTCAAGGTATTTGCCTATGGAAAAATTAGCATTGGCTCTTGTTTCAACTAAAACAAGCCTTTTGCCTTACTTTCAATGCCATAGGATTGTGGTCCTCACTGAGTTTCCTCTCGAAGCTGTACTTCGCAAGACGGATTCATCGAGTAGGATTTTGAAGTTTTCTCAGGATCTGGCCAATTTTGACATCCAGTTCGAGCCCCGAACTACAATGAAGGGACAGGCTTTGGCCGACTTCTTTGTTGAACTTACTCCTAGGTTGCAAGATGAAGCCAATGCTCTGGCCACGGCCGCAGAAGAAGCTCGGATTGCCGACGAAGAGGCTTTTGTGGACTGGAATAATCCTCCCCCTGAATCCTTGCGTGCTCGGTATACATCAAGTACGAAAAAGCCTAAGAGAGAATGGAAGCTCTTTTCAGGAGATGCTTGGCGAATGACGGTCGATGGGGCTTCCAATGTTAATGGACCGAGGGCTGGGATTATTCTCATCTCACCAAGTGGCATTGTTCATGAGAGTGTGGTTTCCATCGGATATGCGACAACGAATAATGAAGCAGAGTATGAAGCTCTTATCGCTGGTTTACAACTTGCTCTTCGGCTCGATGCGGATTCGGGTCATGTCTTTTGTGACTCTTGGCTGATTGTGGGTCATTTGACTGACGATTACCAAGCCAAAGAAGGGCGTATGAATGCTTATGTTAGTCACGTTTTGGCGCTTCTCAAACGGTTTGGCTGAGTGGAAGTGGAGTGGATTTCTCGGGATCATAATGCTCATGCTGACACCTAGACAGGTCTTGCTTCGGTTTACAAGACCTCGGGCAGTTGCACCATTGTATTTGATGAAGTTGAATTCCCGAGCTTCGAGCCATTAGCTTGTTCGGTCATGGCAATTACACTCGGTCCAAGCCAAATGGATCCAATCGTTGCATACTTGAAGAACCAAGTTCTCCCACTGAACAAACGGGAAGCGCATAAGATCCGTTGCCAAGCTGCTAACTATTTCCTTGATCCGAACGACAACCTTTACCGAAGAAACTTCACTGGCCTTGACTTACGAGTTGTTCATGAAGATCAGGTGGAGAGTGTTTTGAACGAGTTTCACTCAGGAAGTTGTGGGGCACACTTGGGAGAACGGACTATGGCCCAACGAGCGCTAACCCAGGGTTACTGGTGGTTAAAGATGGCCAAACAGTCAGAGGATTATGTGAAACGCTGTGTTCGGTGTCAGCAGCAAGCGTCACTCATCCATCAGCCTACCTTTCCTCTTAAAATGATCACCAGTCCATGCTCATTCGTGGTCTGGACTTTTGACATTGTTGGCAAAATGCCAAAGGCATCTGGAGGATTTGAGTACATGCTTACAGCCACTGATTTGTTCACTAAGTGAGTGGAGGCTTCCCCGTTGGTCAAGACCATAGTTGGGGATGTGGAGCATTTCATCTAAAAGCATATCATTTCTAGGTTCGGCGTACCTTACGCCATCCTTTCTGACAATGGTTCCCAGTTTGTTGCGGCTGCTATCAAAACCTTCTACAAAAAATGAAATATCACAATCCATAACTCATCTGTGGCTTACCCCCAAGGCAATGGTCAAGCCGAGGCCTCCAACAAGACCATCACTCGGGGGCTAAAGCGTCATTTGGATCGAAAGCTTGGCTTGTGGGTCGAAGAGCTTCCTCATGTTTTATGGGCCTATCGTACTACTCCTTGGTGATCCACAGGCCGAACTCCATTCTTGATGGCCTATGGAATGGAAGTAGTACTCCCCTTGTCCACATTGATCCCCACGGCTCGAACGGAGAACTTCAACCCCACTGATAACAATGCTCTTGTGGGTGCCGAGTTGGACTTCGCCAAAAAACTTCGGGATAACACCAACCTTCGGCACGCGGCATATCAGCAAGAAGTCGCTGGGGGCTACAACAAGAATGTTCAAGCTCGACCGTTCATTGTTGGCAATTTGGTCCTTCGGATGGTCACCGAGGCAGTAAAGTTGACCAAGCTCAAGAATCCATATGAAGGTCCCTATCGAGTGGTGGAAAATATTGGCCACGGCATTTACAAACTCGCCGAGATGGATGGTACGTCGATCGCTAACCCGTGGAATGCCCAAAAACTCAGGAAGTTTCACGGGTAACCTTGGCGTCCTCCTTTTCTCTTTTGCTCGTCTGTAATTTCTATTTTTGTTTAGAATGTAAGCCTTCGGGCATGGGTAAACCGAACGAAAAGACTTGAAATTTCTGGCATTTTTTACATTTTTGGTTACACGAGCATTCAAACTTGTAAGACAACGCAGTGGGGAATCCGAGTGCTAGCAAAATACAAACATTCACAAAGAGGAATTAGAACGAGTAAAAAGACTTGTAAATTTCTCTTAAAACTTCCATCATTACTTAGGGCATTGCGGATGGTGCATCGTTCGTTGCAATCTCCTAAAAACATTCCTAAATTTACTGAGCCGTGGCAATAGTAGATCGTTTGGTGCCACCCTCAAAACCTGTATTAATTACATACTCTGGTGCGGCTAAGGCCTATTGTTTGGCGCCGACCATGTCAACTAGAATGTTCAAATTCAAGAAACAAAAGCAAACAAAAACTCTAAGGATTAAACTCCGGGAAGAGCTCCAGTTGGAGACTGAACAGGGTTCGAGGGAACTTGAACATTTGTGGCCTCGAGAGGGTTGGCTGCAGGCTTAATATCTTCGGCCTCGGCAGGAGTAAGGGAGGGCACTTCCACTAGAATTCTCCTGTCATCATCTGGCTCAACCCCTGCATCATCCAGGCCTCTGTTGTAGCCGAGCATAAAGCTCTCCTTGTGTTGAGCCTCTTTCATCTCGGCCTGGGCTGCCAGGAGCTCATCCGCCACATCCTCCTCGGCTTGGTAGTACCCTTGGTCATACCACTCCTGTAGCTCTTTCTCCATCTCTTTTTTCATCTCCTCTCTCTCCAGAGCTCTCCCCTCCGTGAGTCCCTCATCCTTTCCCTAGGCGTTGGTACGTTCGGCCGAGTCTTGTAGTCCGTTGATCTAGTCATTCAGATTTGTAATCTGAAGCTCTTGGCTTTGGCGCACAAGCTCGGACTGCTCTAAGCTCTTCTTGTAATCCTCGGCTACATTTTGGTTGTGCACCACCGATTGCTTCAGCAATTTTGTTTTCTTATCATGCTTGGTAAGATGGCACTCGGCGCTCATGATAGATTAGGTGGCCTGTACTCAAAACAAGTTAAAATCATCCGAGGAAAATATAACAAACAGGCAAGAAACTTATTGCAAGACCGTAAAATTGAAGTTACCCTTCCAACGTGAAAGTAATAATCACTCAAAGCAGCTTTCAGAGAAGAGGGGCTTTGGATGTCCCTCGGCAGGGCAAGCCCAGATTGCAGAGTGAAAGCCAGTGAAGGATCCTCCCTCAAGCTATCAGACTTTAGGATCTGCTTCTTGTCAGGAGTGATGAAGTTTGGCATCCACGGAGTATTGAAATCCAAGGCTAACTCCTTTCCCTTCTCTCCCTCTTCTTCTTTTTCCATCTCCTCTCCCCTCGGATATTCAACCTCTGAACCTTTTGCCCTCGGAGTAACTTTGGACCTCTTCCCAGTAGGAGCATCCTTCGGGGAGGTAGGGGCAACCGGAGGTCGCTTATGAATGTTGGAGAGCTGGAGCCTTTTGGCTTGGGGTCGATCCTGAGGCCCCAGGCGCTCCGAATTTCCTCAGTTCGGCCTTTTCTTTTTCCTTTTCCTCCAGCTTCTTCTACAGCACGGCCCTCATACTTCTGGGAGGCATTTCTTCCTCTTATTCTGGCAAGGTTTCTTCAATTGGAAGTCTTAAGACCCCCCGTAATGGTTTGTCCTTGCTGGGTAAAAGTTCTTCGGGAAGCTCGGTATAACCTTCTTCTGGGACCTGCTTCTCAGCCTCGTCAGAAGCTTTCTCTCGAATTCGACCTCTGTAAGTTGCTTCGTAGCCGAGAATTGTGGGAGCGTCTCTTTCTTCCTCGGAAAGGTGAGAAGAGCAGCAGCAAGCCCACAACCCTTTGCTGCCCTCGATAGATCTTTGTTTAGCTTCGGAGTATCTGCCGAGCAAATAAAGTTAAAACAATCATGAGACAACAGACATGTCTATTATGCAATAATAAACAAAACAAAAAAAATTTATGCTTAAATGGATTTCCCCTATGGGTAGCAACTTCGAATCGCCGGTACTCTAATTGAGGGAACTGATAGTTACCCCGAACCTCTACGTAATCCGAGGCCCACTTCTTCGAGTCGTACATACCCTCAGGAATAATCTTTACCATATTCTTTCGGGAGCACAAGTAGTATCGAGAATACCTGACGTTCCGAGACATCATATAATTCTCAAAAATGTGGTAAGCCTCTAGAGGGAACATTTTTACCTCGGCTAATTTGATTACCGAGTGGATAATACGATATGAGTTGATGCTCAATTGACACGGTGTAAGATCAAAAATATGAAGGATCTCTCTCAGGACCCTGTGCATAGGAAACCGAAGCCCGCCTTTGGTGATCGCCATTAGAGGGACTGTGATGTGCTCGTCACTGAATCTTATTCAGGATCCTGGGATGGGCGTTATGACAACATTGTCTGGTAATTCATAGGTCCTTCAAAAAAGATCGATCCCCGTTTGATCCCCGAAACAATCCCAATACGGGCAGGGATCTTTTCCCGTTCGGTTTGGGATTACGTCGAGGTCCAAAGGTGTAATTTTTCTTCGTACCCTCGGCACTTGAGAAGATGACTCGCCGACGGCACCAGTCTCCTCGTCTATTTGGCTAGATGAAGCAACAGGTGTTTCCCTCTCAGATGCACCTTCATTTGCTCCACCTTCGGCTCCTTCTTCCTCTTCTTCATGCGAAACTTCTACTCCTTTCTCCGACGATTCCTTGTCAATGTTTATGATATTGGGATTAGGACCCATTGCTCAGAGAGGAATTACCCTGGTAGGATAATCAATCCCCTCAGATACCCCACCGCTCGATCTGGCTCGGTAACTCCGAGCTTCATCTCTGATTATTTCAGTAAGTTGAGGATCGACCTTACCGAAGCCCGATGCGCCGGAATCTACCGATTGGGATGACTTTCCAGATGAGGTGGACTCTGATGACTCCATACCTAAAGCATAAGTGCAAGGGATAAGACCGTTAGCGAGTTGCATGGTGAAAATTCCTAACGTGCCTATCGTTTGGTATTCTACTGTTTCCGAGCATATCCCAACTTTTCCGAATGACGATTTGTCATATTGGAATTCCGAGTGTGCGATTCTATTGTGCTTCAGCAAGGTCAAATAGGAGTCAACGTACGACTTATTTTTTCCTGTCTTCCTTCGGAAGAACATGGATGAGTTTTTATCGGAGTTCGGAAGAACACGGGTTGAAGATGCATATAAGCTCGGAAGAACACATGAACACCTTCAACGTGTTCTATAGTGTTCAGGTGACTGGAAAAGTTGAAATGGAAAGGAAAAACCCGATTTCGTGGGCTAAACGTGCTTGAAAACAACCAAAATGCAGTGAAAAGTGCTAGGAATTGAGAAATACCTGAAAACCACGAAAATTTTGTGAAATGCTTCAAATCCTCATATTTCTAACATTTTTTTGGTGTTGAACTCCGCTCTGCAGATGAAAAGATCAATGGATGGGGAGAAAAAGTGATTTTCTCTCTCCATCCTCTTTTATACCTAGGGCGGAATTCGAAGTGGTTCAAAGCCCCCAGCCGTTGGATTCGAGCGGGAGATTGATGTGTCGTTCGATGGATGACACGTGGTGACTGATGGGATGCGCTGTACCATTACCCAATAACAAATTGACGCATGGCACAATTTGAAAATGGTGGTTTCAGAAGCATTAAATGCTAATCTTGATCTCAAAGGGTTAGCAGCTCGGATTCAAGGAGTTGTTCAAAACCAACTGTTTTCTTCATCCTTTGTTCGGCCATTATTTTCAACTTCTCCTTCCCAACCAAGCGTGAGAAGCAGAAGTTGAGGGGCTATTGTAGTGGGCCAAAATATCCGAAGGTTCAAAAAGGGCATAGGGGTGACATCATTGTGGATTCATCGTTCAGTTGTCTCAATTCATCTTTAAGTCAAGACGCATCTTGCCGAGCTTGCTAAGTATAACCGAATGTTTAATACTAACTTTGCTCGGGAAGTATTCCTATCGCTTGGTGAGGTCCTTTCGCTTGGTAAACTTTCCATTGTTCGTTAGATGTTGTTTGCGCTCGATAGGATTTCACGTATCTGGTAATGTGTTTGCTCGATATAAACATTCAGCGACCGTCTCTGTGGAACCTTCTAGAAGGTTCTGATGATATGTGGGTTGTCATCTCTGATAACCGAGATGACATCTCTGATTGATGTGATTTGTCTAACATTGACAAATGTGGCTCTGTAATCTCCAAGAAGCGGCGTTCATTAAATGCACCTGACAAGTGACGTCATCCGAACATGACAAAGCACGTGGGCTGCAGAACCAGCCTGTACAGCCCTCTACATCTTTGCCTATAAATAGATGAGTGCCCCTTCTAGGGGAAAGGGTGATTTCTTACTCTCAACTACTCACTTATCTCTCTTAGCAAATTTCTTACCAAACTTTCTTTCTTCTCCAATTACTGACTTGTTCGTCGGAGCTTCTTCCCCGAGGAACACCCCCCTCCGGTTCTGCAGGTACACAAAGATCAGCTCAGAACTTCCGCAGCTCATCAAAGGGAGAAAAAGGTTCAAGAAGATCACGGTGAAATCAAGCCCTGCCCCCCCCCCCCCCCCCCCACACACACACATACTTTGTCCAAAACTTTCCTTGTTGATCATAAATCGATGCCTGAATTTCCTTCGAAACCATGTCACCTCCTGCAAAGTCCCTAGGTTTCACCTTCTTGTTGAATGCTCGGGCAACCTTCGTTGGTACCCTTGGATGTGGTAAAGGGCTCTCAATTTCCGTTCATCAAATAACATGAGTTTCTTGAACCTATTGCTTAACCACTCCGCCTCTTGAACCTCACATTCAATCATGGTTCAAGGGATGAGATCTCTAACTCAATAGAGAGCACGGCCTCCATGCCATAAACCAAAGAATAAGGCGTTGCTCCTGTTGGCGTACGTACGGACGTCCGATATACCCATAGGGCGAGTGGTAACTGCTCATGCCAATTCCTTATGGATTCAATGGACTTTTCCAAAATGGTTTTAACAGTCTTATTTGCGGCTTCCACGGCTCCGTTGGTTTGGGGCCAATATGTGGTCGACTTGTGCACTTGGGTCTGAAATTCCTCCAAAATTTCCTTTGCTCGACCCTTGAAGTGAACCCCATTGTCTGACATGAACACTTGAGGAACCCCATACCGATAGATGACATTCTGTTTGATAAAATGTGCGACTTGTACCGCAGTCAGGGTTGCGTAAGAAATAGCTTCTACCCACTTTGTGAAATAATCAATTGCAACCAAGATGAACTTGTGACCGTTGGACTCTGCTTGTGTGATTCTTCCAATAACGTCGATTCCCCATACTGAGAAAGGCCAAGGAGAAGTCATTTGGTGCAGTTCTGATGGCGAAACATGCATGAGATTGGCATGGATTTGACACTTATGACATCTCCATGCATATGCTATACACTTCGTTTCCATGGTGGACCAGAAGTATCCCTGTCTGAGAATTTTCTTGGCGAGCATCATGCCGTTCATATGAGGTCCGCAGACGCCTTCATGAATCTCCTTCCTCACTCTTTCCGCTTCTGCTCCATGGATACATAGCTTGTGCATTCCACAGTGTGACCTCTGATACAAATTTCCCCCCGCAGATGATGTATTGGGCTGTGAGCCTTTGGAGAGCAATTCGGTCTTTCTTGCTTGAGTCAGCAGGATATTCTCCCCTTTCCACAAATCTCCAAATGTCGTAATACCAGGGGTGGCCATCGTCAGGTTCATCAATAACCATAACATGCTGGTACACCGAGGAATCTCTTTGCTCAATCACAATGGGCCTTAGTTTCATACTAACGGGGATTTCGACCATGTATGCCAGCGTTGCCAAAGTGTCCGCAAATTGATTCTTGAGCCTTGGCACATAAGTAAAAGTTACTCTGTTGAAATGAGGAATGAGGTCTTTAAGGTCTTGATGATATGACTTTAGTTTCTCCTCCTTGACTTTCCAGTCGCCGTTGGCTTGTGACACCACTAAGTTAGAATCTCCCACCACTTCTGATTTTTCTATACCGATTTCAATGGCTACTTCCATGCCAACAATACAAGCCTCATACTCTGCTTGATTGTTGGTGACTTCAAAATTTAGCTTGAATGCAAACAGTATGTGGGATCCGTCGGGTGCTATTAACAGCACACCAATTCCAAACCCTTTCTGATTAGCAGCCCCGTCACAGTACAACTTCCAAACATCCTCTACTATGATCATCAAATCCTCATCCGAAAACTTAAACTCGACATCTTCTCCTCCTTTAACTGGGTAGTCAGCTAAAAATTCCGCAATGGCCCTTCCTTTCACTGACTTCCTTGTGACATATTGGAGTTCAAATTCTGCCAACATAAGCAACCAGCACGCCAATTTCCCAGTGAGAGCTAGTTTCTCAAACAGGTACTTCAAAGGATCCATTCGAGAGATTAACCTTATTGGGTACGCCAACATGTAATGTCTTAGCTTCTTGGAAGCCCAAACAAGTGCCCATCAAGTCTTTTCCAACGAAGTATAGCGTACTTTGCATCCAACCATCTTTTTGCTTTAGATAATACACAACCCTTTCAACCCCATCGTCTTATTCCTGTGCCAGCATACACCCCATTGCGGATGAAATGATAGACAGATATAGGATCAAATGTTTTCCCATCGTCTTAGTACCGGGGGGTTTTGTAGATAATTTTGGATCGCCTCAAAAGCTTTCTGACACTTGTCATTCCATTTGAATGGTTCTCCTTTCCTAAGCAAGCAAAATATTGGCTCACAGGTTGAAGTCAACTTTGCAATGAATCGACTAATGAATTGCACTTTGCCGAGGAAGCTTCTTACATCCTTCTCGGATCGAGGTGGGTCCATTTCTAGAATGGCTTTGATCTTCGAGGGATCCACCTCGATTCCTCGAGTGGTAATCATGAATCCTAACATCTTCCCTGTAGTGACCCCAAATGTGCACTTGGACGGGTTAAGCCTCATTCTGTACCTTCGGATTCTTTCGAAGAACTTTCTGAGAGCTGGTAAGTGCCCCTCTAGCTCCTTTGCCTTGACGATCATGTCATCAACGTAAACTTCCACTTCCTTGTGAATCATGTCGTGTAACAAAGTTGTGGCTGCTCGCTGATAGGTAGACCTGCGTTCTTCAATCCAAAGGGCATGACCCGGTAGTAATACGTTCCCCATTCTGTGATAAATGTGGTTTTCTCCCGATCCTCCGAAGCCATGAGGATCTGATTGTATCCCGAAAAGCCATCCATAAAAAAGAGCAAAGCATGCCCAGCGGTATTGTCGACTAGTACATCAATGTGTGGTAACGGAAAATTGTCTTTTGGACTTGCTTTATTTAAGTCTCTAAAGTCAACGTAGACCCCAATTTTGCCATTCTTTTTAGGAATGGGCACGATGTTTGCGACCCATTGCGGATACTCAGTTACTATTAGGAATCCAACGTTAATATGATTAATGACTTTTTCTTTTATTTTAAGCACCAAATCGGGTCTCATTCGCCTTAGCTTTTTCTTCACAAGTTTTGCATCGAGATAAAGAGGAATCCAGTGTTCCAAGATTTCAGGATCGATTCTGGGCATATCAGACCATGCAAACACATCATCAAATTCTTTAAGCAAATCTATGTGAGCTTGACGCTCCTCTAGAGATAGCTCGAAACGGATCTGGACCATCCGGGGATTCTCCTCATACTCTCAAGTTTATTAAAATTACTTCTTCTTTTACAGGCTAAGCATGTCTCTCATCTTCCCTTTCGACTAGGGATCGAATTTCTTTAGGGATATCCCTATCGAAATCCGTCTCATCATCATTAGGGTCAACACAATTTATTTCAAAATCAAAGAAATAGGTAGAATCGGCTTCATTTATTTCATCATCAGCAAAGACCTCGGGGGCGCCATACACACTAGTAGACTCAAATTCAAAGTATAGACCATGAGGAGTTGGGCCAAGAGGCACTGACTTAGACTTAAAGGATTGGGAAGACTCAGAGGACTCGGACTCAGACTCAGAATCAGACCCATGGCATGTCGTGCTTGGTATGAAAGTCCAATTCTTATATTCTCCAGCGGCATCCATAATGAGCAAAGTCGGGTCTTCGAGGGCCTCCTGCCGTAACATCTGCACTTCAGCTTCAATGACTGTACCCATTGGGTCGCCTCCCTCAAACAGGATCGCCAGACTTCCCATGTTGAAAACCTCAATCCAATCGGTTGGTTCCTTCTTTATGACTACAGCCTTGATTTCCTCTTTTTCATCTTCCGGCCAAACGTCATTGGTGAATATCTCAAACCCTGGCAGCAGAGTGTTGGTTTCCTTGTCCCAAAATGGCTCTGGCTAGCCTTGATAGATTTGCTTAGCTTCCTCCTTCACAAAGTAGTCCTCCAACCGGTTTCCCTTTTTCACCCTTTTGCCCTCAGAGGGCTTGTAGCCAAGGTCGGTTGTACGTATTTAAAGTTCCCATGATTTCAAACTTTAGAGGTCCTTGCAAATTCTTTCCTAGTCCTAGTCCTGGCATGTAGGACATCTTTTTCATTATCTTTATGGCGACATTGCTAATGACAAAGTCACTGCCAATCTGGACTGAGAAGACAGAGTTTGTGGTATCTAGTGAAAAACCTCCCAAAGCGATATCTTCCTCCCCATGTTGAATTTCTAAGAGCGGGCCATTATCCTTAGTGGGGGTGCGAATTCCAAAGTCCCCATGGATGGTGAGCATTCCTATCTCAAGCCCCAAACGGATTTTCTGGTGGAGAGTGGAAGGTACAGCCAGGGCCTTCCTAGCAACAAATTGAAGGAAGCAGGGATGCTTACCACATGAAATTCCACCTTAGTTTGGTAGGATCCGAAGGTCATAGTAAGCATAAGGGTCCTGACTACATCTCGACGAGTGTTGTCATATGCTCGGACCTTGACTTCTGATGGAGAGAAGCCCTTATTTTTGTACCCCAAGCAATAGGCAACACGGAGTGGGCAGACGTTGATTGTTGAACCATTGTCAATCAGGATTATCGGAACCCATTTACCATGGCATTTCAGGGTGACATGTAGTAGCCTATTATGGTCCGTTCCTTCAGTGGGCAAGTCTCGATCGATGAAAGTTATGGCATGCTTGATGGGTATGGTTTTGATGAGTGCCACAAGCTCATCAGGGGTTATATGGGAAGGAACTTTCAGATGGGAGAGGGCTTGGATGAGTCTTTCACGATGGCGGGTGGAATGAACAAGTACATCCGAAATAAAGATTTTAGCTTGAGTCTGCTCAAGTTGTTGCTTGATCATTCCTTCGGGGTTTTTATTAGGACGGGAAGGCTTTTTGGCTGGTGGAGCAAAGGGTTGGAAAGTGTTTTTGATTGGGGTAGTGAAAGGGTCAGATGGCTCTTTGGCTTGGGGAGCTGTAGAGTTGGAGGATTCTCCAGTTTGGAGGTTAAGGGGTTGGTAGACATGGCCACTCCTAGTTAGATGGTCAATCTGGCGGTACTTTGATTCTTCACTCCATAAATCAATAAGAGCCTTGCGTTTGCTCCCAATGGTAGTATCCCGGAGATGGGCGGCCAAATCAGCGATAACCAAATCTTCCTAAAGGTCCTCAGGCTTCCACTGCTCAGCTTCCATCACCGCCTTGTTACAGTCCATTCCTCATTTCCCACTTTTATGTTAACTATTTCAGAGTTTGCCCATGGATTGGTCTGGTCCCTGGCTCGTCTTCCCATAAGTTCGTCATGGCGACATTAGCATCCTCAGGAAAAGTGACCGATGGCTCTGATTTGGCTTCGTCCACAATGTAGTCCATTGGGTTAAACTCGTTACTAGCTATCTCTTCCTCATGCTCTAGGGGCCCCGGATTCAAATACCACGGGTTAAGACCCACGTTGCTCTACAAATTATCAACGACAAAGTCATTGAAATGGGACAAGTCTAGGCGATGCAGAGCAAGTTCCGCCCACTTGTAGGCTGCCATCTCGGGTTGGTATTCCTCAGCAAACATTGCGGGTAGGGAGAACATATCCAGTGGGTTATCTCTGGCCAAAAGCTAATTCGCATCTAGGGTTGGGCCTCATTCTCATTCGAAAGCTTCTTGAGGGATCTGATAGTTCTCATTCTGTCCTTCAAACATCATGTATAAGAAAAGTCCATCGAGAGAGTCGATTAGTATGAACATTTTGCCAATCAACCTCCCATCCAGGCTCGAATGGAGGTTCAACAATTCTTTGAAAGTTAGCGGCTTCAAATTCCTCCCAATTGGCAATCAAGTTTCCCCACGTGTCTTCCCATTCCCAGAGAAAACAAAGGGCAATTTTTTTAGGGATTTCCACAACTGGCCTTGGTTCAGTGTCAGGGATGATGAAGAAGGTTGGGTCAAAGTCCTGGGTAGTAAAGTCATCGGTTAAGGTGATTTGGTTAATACAGAAAGGGGTGTTATGCTGTGGTATGGGGTTTGAAATGGTATTTGGCTTATCTGGGGGAGGAGCTTCAATGACCTTGTTGTCAATGAGGTTTTGAATCTCATGACGAAGGCGAACGCAGTTGTCAGTGGTGTGACCAGGCATCTGGTGAAACTCACAATAAACATTTTGGTTAAGGTTTGGTGGGATAGTTTGTGGTGGTGGGAGCACTTTCAGAACCCCACACTCAACAAGCTTTTTGAGCAAGGCGGATCCAGGGGTGCTGAATTGGGTAAAGGTTCTGTTCTGGGATTTTAGTTTTTCAAAGATTTGGTTTACTTCTGCAGGTTTGGTTGAAGAGGTTCCAGCTTGGTTGGCATTTCCAAAGAGGACATTGTTGTTCCCCGAGTATGCCCTTTTGGACTTCGATCCTGATTCTTTCTTTTCCAAGGTACCATCCCTCAGGGCTTCTTCCACACCTAGCCCGGAGTCATAAAAGGTTTTGAAGTTTGGGGCGGTGATAGATGCCAAAATATGCATATTTTGGCCCTCCAATCTACATTTATTAGTCCTTTATTTTTGTTAACTGATTTTTATTATGTGTTTTTGATTTTATAGGTTGCTCGAGCCTGTTGTCCAAGACTTTGGATAAAAAGAAGATTTTAAAGAAGTTTGGGATCGAAGTGAAAAGTGCATTGAAATTTTTGATGGTTAATTTAATATTAGACAAAGTCAAAGGACCTTTGTATGATATAAGTCTTCAATACCTATATAAACCATCTAACCTACTGGTGAAAGGGGCCTGCCGTGGAAAAGAAAGAAAAGAAACAGAGGCGTGAAAAAGAAAAGCTGCGCATAGTGCGGCAGCGGTACGACAGACATTCCGCATTTTATTTTACAGTTTTAGATTAATTTCTTCAGAGCTTTGTTTTTCCCTTTCAAGTTATTTAAAATTTTGTTCAATTGTTCGCACTCCGGTAACTCGTATTAATTTTCGTTTTTTATCAAAGTTTTTCGTTAGTTCTTATTTAACTTAGATCCTGTGTTTATTTTGTATTCCGAGCAATAGAAGTATGTTTCAATTTAGGGTTTCTTTTGCTTCTTGCTTCTTGTTTAATAATGAGTGAGTAGTCGTACATGTAGGGTCGCGGGGTGATTAGCACACCGTGGCTAGTTCGGGCACTACTTCTTTTATCAAACAATAAAAAAAACGATTTTAGATTGGAAAATACTTCCCGCGGACGAACTTGGGCATCGTCGGAGCCCATGTGAACGGGAGAATGGGGGTCTAAAACTCATTCTTCGCTGCACATGGGTATACGGCGACCATAGGGTCTCGCATCTTGCGGGGTATCTATTTCAATCTAAAATTAAACGTTTTTAAGAACTCCAAACAGAGCAGGTTAATCCGAACTAGTTACAAGTGCTATGAACCCTATGGCCATACCTTTTTTAATTATTTGAAAAATACAATCAATTTCTAGATTTTAGTTAATCTCAGCATCAAACTACAAGGGGTGGCTACCTAAGAGCCCATTTAAATTATAACAACTCGAGTTTTTAGTCAGCACACATCACCGTCTTTGTGGATTCGACTCCGGTCTTACCGGATATTGTGCTACGTCGGTCTCCGCCCTACGCTTGGGGCAACCCATTATTTTAGGTCTAGGAAATCGTCAAGCATTTTTGGCGCCGTTGCCGGGGACGGTAACGTGTGTTAAGAATTCGGGTAGTTATTTTTTTTATTTGTTTTCTTTTTAGTTCTTTATTTTTATTTTTATTTTTATTTTTTTAAATTGTTGAAAAGCAAAAAAAAAAAAAAAGGCTCATTTTGCAAGGCACTATGGAGGTTATGCAAACCAATTTGATTATTCAGTGTCACTGCCTATATTTTATGGTTTGGCATCAGAAAATCATTTTTTGCATGTTCATAAACTTGAGGAGGTTTTTGCTAGCGATGAAGTGGCTCTTTTACATGTATTCCCAGCATCTTTGCGTGATAGTGCTCTAGATTGGTTTAATTTATTGAGTCCAAGATTGACATGGGATGAGATTGTAATACAATTTTTCAATCATTTCAATCCCTCATATGAGACTCATATGCTTTTACAAGAACTATCAGATTTCTCTCAACATGATGATGAGTATTTGTCACAGTGTTGGGAGCGATTTAAATTTGTTGTATTCTCTTGGTTGAGTTATAATTGTGAGCTTGGCAGTCTTCTGGTTATCTTTTGTCGTGGTTTAAACCTTAAGCCATGCGAGGTGGATTTTAGATCCACTGACGAATTCCTGGATAAAACCCCTCAAGACGCTTGGGATTTCTTAGATGAATTAACCCAAAAGCTCCAATTTTGTGAATTGACTAAAAGTTCTGAGGGTACCAATTTTGATGATAGGAAAAAAGAGGAAATAGAGCTGCTTCCCGAGGATACCAATTTTGATGCTAGAGAAAAAGAAAAAATAGAGCCACTTCCTAAGGATATTGATGCGAGAGAAAAAGAGGAAATAGAGCTGCTTGTTATTAGTGAAGGCTATATGCCTTTTGAGGAATCATTGCCTATAGTTGCACCAGGTTATATGCCTTTTAAGGAGTCATTGCCAATAGTTGCACTGAATAGTCAAGTACTTTCAGCTCTAGATTGTGCCACCCCTTCTATTGAGTCTCCACTTTCACAAGAGTTTTTAAATGTGAAGCATAATGATTTTCTTGGTGTTGATGAATTTAATTTAGTTTGTCATTCATATCTTGTGGATTTTGTCAACAATTTGAAAATTGATCTAGTTTTGGCTATACACTTGTTGGAATTTAAATGTCTAAAACGAATTCGGCAAATGTGCTACTCGAAGTATCTTATCTTGTGGCATGGTCGGGTTCAATTCTTGATAAAAGGTGTAGAATGGAGCGCTATGTTCATTGTCTTAGCTTTCATTGGCATGATAAATGTTCGGTACCCACGTTTGGCTGCTTGTACATAAATTTTTTTTTGGTCTGGTATAGCCACCCGTTTCTTGCTTGAGAAATGGAGAGAAAAGTAGTACTCGTGTCTTTCGCGTGAAGAAAGTGGATGATTTTTTATCTTTCATTTTATTTCTTATCTTGTTTATTTCTTTCAGTTATTTTTCTGGTTATTTTGGAGGCTAACATTTTGCAGGTTGTCCAATCCAAGTTGGGGGGTCTCCCTCTAAACGTTATTTACTCTACTTAGCCCCTCCTTTTCGAGGTGTTTGGAAGCTTAATACGTTAGTTGCTGATGGAAGTGTGAATTGCGCCATATAATTTTTCCTCCACTGCACAGTGGTGTTTGTCTGTGTGAAGTGAGATGAGTTGCAGAAAATATTCCAAGTATTTGGTGGGCCCAAAGTGGGCCCATGAGGAACACGGCTTTGATGGGCAACGAAGGAATAGGGTTTTACATTGTATAAAGGAAGATAGCAGCAGTTTTTGGGAATTACTTCGGGAAGGACGATAACAATAAACGAAGAACAGGACGCAGCAGATGCGAAGCGGGGGCCACCATCGAGATGGTTTCTTCGAAAATTAATTAGAGCTTTTAACTCACTGTTGTTTCTTCTTGCAGTTTATTTTTCCCTTAAAGTTTTCGAAGTTTTGTTCAATTTCTCGCACACTGGTAACTCGTTTTAGTTTCTGTTCTTTAATAAAGTTGTTTTTTTGGTATTTGTTTATTTCGTATTTAGAAGCATGTTTCAAATTAGGATTTTTCTTGTTTATTGCTTAAATATGAGTGAGTAGTTTTTATGAGGTATTGGTCGTTGGGTAAAGACGCGCCGCGACCCAATTAGGATTCGTCTCACAATTTTTATGTACATTAATTTAATTAAATAATTTAGTTGGTGAAAACTACGTCCGTTGGACGAATCCGAGGCATTGTCAGGGCTCATGTGAGCGGGAACAGGGGACCAAAACCTGTTCGCCGCTGTGTACGGGACCGGCAACCTTGGGATTCGCATCCTTCGGAGTTTCCAATTCTTCCTAAATTTAACCGTTTTTTTAGAACTTTGAAAAGCGAGCAGATTCTGATTGGGTAGCGAGCGTCGGATTCCCTACGACCGTGCCTCTCTTTTTAATCATTTGAGCAAGTTATCTGTTAGTATTAATTAATCTCAATCAAGTCAACAAAGGGTGGCTACCTAAGAGCCCGTTTAAATTAGTAACAACCCGAATTTTTAGTCAGCACACATCACCGTCTCTGTGGATTCGACTCCGGACTTACCGGATATTGTGCTACGTTGGTTTCCGCCCTACGCTTGGGGCAACCCATTATTTTAGGTCTAGGAATCGGTCAAACAGGCGGCTTGAGAAAGGACCATGTATGGAGCAAAGGAGCTTGGCAAGTTCTTTGTAATGATTCGAATTTGTTCCTTCAGATCTGGCTTGTTTTGCATTTGCGCGGCCTTGGCTCTCCAACATTTCACATAATCAGCAAAGCTTTCTTTGTCACTCATCTTAGTGCTTTCTAGCTCCCTTGTGGTCATCTTTAAGTCCACATTGAAATCATACCGGGCTACAAAAACTGTCCCAATATCTTCCCAAGTCCTTTTCTTAGATGGTTCAAGGGTAAGAAACCATTGCAGTGCAGGGCCAGTTAAAGACTCGTGAAATAGTTGTGCCATAGCTTCTGTTTCAAGCCCTCGCATTGTGAGGGAACCAACATACCCCTGGAGATGAGCCCTTGGATCATTAGTTCCATCAAACTTTGCAAAGTCAATGCCTTCAAATTTTTCTGGCAACTTGGCATTTGGGAACAGGCACAGTTTGCTCATGTCAATCTCCCATTTTCCAAGCTTCTTAGTTTTTCGAACAGACTCTTCCAACTTTCCAATCTTGGTAATGAGGGTAGCCAGGGTAAGATCCGTGATCGGTGTTTCTTCCTTGGGCTGTTCAGGCTGTGGAGGAGGCCTTTCCTGCAACTTATCACTGATTTCTTGCATAGTTTTCGTCTTCATGAGCATGTTTTTCTGCATTGCATTGACAAAAGCCTTGCGTTTAGCATCGACGTTGGCGATAGACTGCTTGAGTTGGGCATCCAAATTTGCCATGTTTTGTCTAAGTTCTTTCACCCCATTTGGTTGGTTAGCCATCAATATAGGTTCCTTGAGTGGTATTGTTGCTGGTGATTCTTGCACTATTTCTGTCGACGGTTGCCCTTCCTATTGTACTTCAACCTCAAATAATTGTGTTTCTTCCACGGTGTCTATGCGAACTATTCTTTGGAGTGGACAAAACCAATTGGGAACAGTCTCTTCTTGCGATCGAGCAATGTTTCAGAACTGGCAATGAAGCAAAAAGGGGTGACTCAAAACTAATCATGGTAAATTACTCTACCATCTTCATGCATCCTAGAAGCTAAGCCTAGGAGCTACCGTGATCTAGTTCTCACTTAAAGGCGTTTGTATAGAAGATTTTTGATAATCCGGGTAGGTACTGTCAAGCAAGTTAAATTCTGCCTATTTTTGGGGAACCAGAGCCAATCTCGTTACCTAGACCATCTGAGACAAAGCAATATGATTATCGAAATCTAGATACACACACCTTTAAGGCTAGTTCAGAACCAAGGGAGCCATTCGAGCACGACAAACACCGGAGGTATCACAAACTCCATGGATTTATAGTCTCCTAGACTGACCGGGGGAAGACACAAAATCCTAAGGGAATCCTGTCCTCTAGCCTGCGGGATGCAATGATGAATGAATGATATGCATGTATAGAAAAGAAATGCACATAAACAAGATATATCACACAAGCCCTAACCACGGGTTCCTGTCCTAGTTGGGAAGGTTCTGTAGTTATGTACAAGTGCAAAGGCCAGTTTTGATTTAGCAGGGTTCCCCGGACTAGAGCCAAGATGTACCTCCCATTGTCAAGTGTATTGCGAGACAACGGTCGAGCGGTACGATGACTCATCACGGTCGGGGGGTGCTAGGTATCTTGGGAGAGCTTATCACCGGCAAGCCAGGCAAGATTGCCAAAATATACTAGCGACGTTGTGCAGTGCAAAGTGTACAGAATAACGAGAGTTTGATCCTCCAAAAGATATTGAAAATTCCCCTTTTGAAAATGCCTTTCAAGTTTGGCCCTCTTAGATTATTCAATTCTTTAAAAAATAAAAGCAAGTTTCAAAGTTTTGAATAATCGTGAAGTCCCCAGCAGAGTCGCAACTGTGGGCTCCTTGACCGGCGCGCCCTTGAGAGTTGCCACCTTGATTTTTGAGATGGATGATCCGAGAAACTGAGAACTTGTTTGAAAAAGGCTTTTGGTCATAGCAAAAATGTTGAGACTTTGGGTTAGGGGGCCATGTTACGAATGGGGAAGGTTTTGTCAAAAAGTACCTCATTCGCCAGGTAAAAACCGGTCTCTACTAAACATTTTCAAAAGGGGAAAACTTTAAATATCCTTCGGGAAATCAAACTCTTTAATAAACAAGTAAAGGAGAAAGGGACATGGGAAGATATATCACATTGGCGTGCACGTGGTGCTTGCTGTATAGAAATGATGAGAGAATGATGTCGTGAAAGATGAAAGAACTAATCAGCAAACTATCGAGATCACAACATTCCTCTCACGACTTACCATAATGTTGTGCACAGCTTTATGATATGCCGTGCGGTGTCTCCTTCTTGCTATCAGGCTATCAACAATACTCAGAATAATGCTCGGTGCACCGTATATCCCGCACGATGATTTTAAAGACACACCACAAGAAAATTTGCATTAGGTGACAAATGAAAATTGTCACAAATTGCATATTTTTTGTCACAAATAGTATTCGTGACGAAAAAAAATTTGTCGACTAAAGGTTGTCGAGGATTCTTACCTCGTGACGAAATTTGTTTTTCGTCACCTATGGTGTCTTTCGACTACGAAAAATTTCGTCACAAAAAATCACTTGTTGACAATACTTTTTTGTCACCCATTATTCTTTTTGATGACGAAATATTTCGTCACCATTCTAATAGTTATTTGTCACCCATTTTCAATTTCGTCACTAATTTTGGCAGGTGATTGAACAATGTAAATACATAGGTGACAAAAAAAGTTTTGTCACCGAACAAATTAATTAAAAATAATAATTGTGACAAATATTTTGTCACCTAAAATTTTCAATTTAAGCCAATTAGTGACGAAAGATATAGTCATTGAAAAGTTGATAGAGAAACATTTTTGGTGATAAAAAAAATTGTCACCTTAAATATGTGTATAAAAAGTAAAAGTGACAAAATAAATTGTCACTAACACTCTTCTTATAAGACAATATCATCCTATTCATTTTGGAATTCAATACTCAACCAAACAAATGAACTATAAGTTACACCATAATAGCCAATACATCTTCATAAACCATTATAATCATGTGCCAAACTATACATCCATTAACCACAAGAACTATGTATTCTACACCAAATTAATGTCCATTCAACCATAGGATCTAAGGCATCAATATTCCCATGACAAAAACATGAAAGATAGACCATACCATATATGTTCATCATAGTTCGGTAGCATCATTAAAATGAAAAAAGAAGACTCGAAACTTCATCCCAAAAAAGGAGTCTTCATAGAAGCATATATCCAGAAAAGAAGACTCGGACCTTCATCCCAAAAAGGAGTCTTCATAGAAGCATATATCCAAAAAAGAAGACTCGGACCTTCATCCCCAAAAGGAGTCTTCATATGTCCAAACAAAAAGTCTTCATAGAAAAGCGTATATATACCATCTTCCCCGCTACCAACCTTATGCGTATTCAATATGCACATAAAAAGTAGGATAAAGTATTTTGGTTATGACGTTAATAGAACACAAAACATTGTGGAAACTTAACAATCTGCATAGTACACCTTATGCGTATTCAATTTGCACACACAAAGTATTTTGGTTATGTGTTGGGTGTGTTGTGTCCACTAAAGGTGTGTGTTGGTGTGAATTGTGTGTGTGTTGTGTCCTCTAAAGGTGTGGATTTCATTACTAGTGTGTGTTGTGTGGGTGTCAAGTGAGTTGGAACGCAAAAAACAGCCAAAAACCATCAGCCAAGCAATCCAGAAAATTAAGAGCAGCAACAACAAACATGAGCAGCCAAAAACCACAATCACACCACTAGATACAACAGCCAAAAGACAACAAACAGAGCAGCAGCCCCCCCAACAATATAAAACCAGGAATAGAAATAAAGGAACGTAGACCAAACATCACACAAAGTAGGAATGTGCACTTGAATAAATGACTGTATAGCTTTCTGCTCCATTATCTACCAAAGAGGATATATCTTCTTAACCAAGCACTTGTTACTGCATCATCAAAACCTAGGTATCCCTTTTAGATAATTAATCCTACTTCACTATCACTATTTGGCATTGGTGGATTCTAACAAGTTACATTGGTACGGAGTAGTGGTTATCACTACCACATGTTTCCTGTTTAGCTTTTTCCTACCTGGAATGCACTGTGGTGATAGTCAATCTCTCCCATAATTAGACTTTAACAAGTTTTCCTGCAGTGATAGTATGGCATGGTAAGTGTTTGTGTTGACTTTTTACCACCACTATTAGAAAGAAAAACAATACCAAATTCTATGTTCATAGCTTCTGTTATCGTTATACTTCTTTATGTCTGAAATACCACCAAAATTCCAATGTATCTAGACTGTATTATGTCTGAAATACCCCAAATGCTCCAAATTTGAAGGTTAGTCTTATATCTATTAAGTGAGAATTGCTTCATTAAGGTCCATTACCTTCCAATACAATAAAAAATTTACAACCCATTCAGAGAGACAAAAACTGCATTAGGAAGCAAGTACAAAGAAACTATCAAAGAAGAAGAATGGATGAAAGAAGACGAACATTTTCCTTCAGAAGGAAGAGATCAGATAAGTCTGTAAACTCTTGTTTAGTGGAGCCAAAACACCACAAAGGATCAGCGAACAAAAGGGAAATCATAAATCCAACTATAAGAAGAGTTCTAATTACATACTGTGCAACTTCATAACAAGCAAAAACTACTCGGCACAATACCGTAAACTGGTTTTCCTCGAATAGAAGACTACTGAACAGCGAAAACTTTAAATAAATAAATAAATAACAATATCCTCAGCAGTAACAAGTGCTTGGTTAAGAAGATATATCCTCTTTCTCTTGTGTTTCATAAAATTCCATTTTTAACTTGGTGGTATGCTAGTATGGACTTAGGAAACAGTAGCAAAGTGCAAAATGTTGACTCTATGATGATGAAGATGATGAAGGTGGACTGCATAAGGTGGAACCTGACTGCTACAAGGTAGTTGTCTATCAAATCTGCTTGGTCTTCTATTAGGAGACAGGCTCCTCAAGTTAGATGGGCCAAAGTGGTATGGTTCAAATATGCAGTGCCTAAATGGTCTATCATTCAATGGTTGGTTGTATTAGGCAGGTTATCCACTCTAGATAGGCTTCATAAATGGGGGATTGTCATGGAGTCTCACAAATATGTAGTGCCCCTGTGCCTTTGTAAGTGGTTTAAGCAGGTTATCCACTCTAGATAGGCTTCATAAATGGGGGATTGTCATGGTGTCTCATAAATATATAGTGCCCCTGTGCCTTTGTAAGTGGTTTTGGCTATAAAACTTAACTTACCCAAAAAATATATATATAAATAGGGAAAGCATGATGTACTAACCAGCAAGTTGTTAACCGGTGAATCCTTGTTGTTTAAGAAACGCCATAACACTAGCCAAAGTCTTCCCCTGTTCCTCTATCTTATTGTTTGCTGCTTCAATTCCTTCCGCTTGCTCCTGAATTTTTTCAGCTTGCTCTTGCACCTTTCCCTCGAGGTGTGTTACATACTCCTTGTTCACAGTCCTAATAGAGGAGGAAGGCCTAATGCCAAGTCCCTTCACATAGCCTGACTTTGCCTTGAGTACTTTAACGGAGAGCTCCTCTTGCGTAATCAGGATTGCACCTTCCTACGCATTATGTTCAATCTCTATTTGTATCATCTTATCCTGTCATTTTATAGTAAATGCCAAATTTAAGTTCTGACAATTTAGTAGAGACAAGTTCTAATAATTTAGAAGACAATAATACACCACAAAAGTACTTGATACACGTACATAGAGAACTTCAGATTCTGAAGAGATCCATTTTTGCGTGTCCTTATTGAAGTGGGTATCCTTGTACATCTCTGTTACCGCGGGCACAACACCTCCATTATCGTGCATCTGATATATTAAGTTCTCATCAAATGAGTTAATAAAGCATATTCATATTGTAAAAAAAGTGAAGGCCAATGTAATGGAAAACTCACCACAGTGGCAACCCTAACTGGGAGTGACTTTGATCCACATCTATGTTTTGTCTTAGACCAAGACCTGTTTTTTATTTTTTATATTGGCAAAAGAAACATATCGATAAAATAGAAAAGGAGTTACGAAGAGAAGAATCTATTAAACTAGCCCAGTTGTTATCGGAATATAAAATATAAATGCCCAGAAGATATCGATAAAATATAAAATAGCCCAGTTGTGATTGAACCCAAAGCAAATTTCAGACTTAATTGTCAGTTGGTAGGTATTGAACTAGCAGTGGAATTGAACCCAAGTATAATCAGGAAAACAATTAAAAGCCAAGTATATGAAGATTGCATGAGTTCTAATGGAGCTAGCTATGATGATGAAGAATCTAGAATAGCAACATGTCTAATCCTCTCAGAAGCTGAACCCCATTTCTTGAATAGCAACATATTGATTACTCCTGAGGGCTACATAGCAGCCAACAAACAGCAATAGCAGACTTCTAAGTACTAAATAGAAGCCAGCAAACAGCAATACAGGAACAACAGTAGCATTGCAGAATTGAAGGAAAAAATGCAAAAATTTGAAGAGGAAAATGCAGAATTGAAGAGATTACCAGCCATTTTGAACCTTGATGAACCTTGTACAAAAGCTAAGTGGAGAGATGTAACAATTGTCCACACAGAACCAAGAAGCAATCAAGTGAAGTGAGGAGTTGGTGAATCTCTCAACATTATCTTGTCGAAAAGAATGGCACCAGCAGCTAATTGTATTGTCTTTGCTTGTCATTTCTATACCCATGTTTTATAAGTATTGTAATGTGGTTCGAAATGGCAATTCCTAGCATTGCCATGAGAAGCACCTATGTACTGAAAATGGCACATCTAGTCCAAATGCCTTGTAGCCATCTGTAATGTTGTTCTATATGAATGACTGAATTGTTTTCTAGCATTATGAATGCAGTTCAAATCCCTAGCATTATGTTTTTTTGATAAGTACTTTGTTTGGACTTGAATCAATAAACCTATCCTCAGTTTGGAGTTGAATTAGAGAGGAAACATGACTGAAATTCCCCCAAGTAGATCAGCAGAGTAGCAAAGCCATATTGAATGTCTAAAGACTGATTAATCTACTAATTCGACAGCAATAACAGTCCATGAGACCAAATGGCAGGTTTTTCTTCAAAAGAAGCAGCAACAGTTCACAATATAACAGCTTGGCAGTCAATATTAGAGACCAAAAAGCTGATAATCCTATAGCTGTGAGCATACATGGATGAAAGCCATGATGAAGGCCTAATCCTACAGTTGTAATCCATAAACAGCCATAATGTTATTGGTGATGTTACTTAGTAAGTGCCATGGGCACAAGGGCAGAAATGAAGGCAAAAAGGCAGCAGGAAAAGTAGCATTAGAAAAGGGAAGAGAATAAAACCTGTTTGAGGTGTTTTTTTCTGATCGCTCCTACAAGACCACAAACCAACAGAGAAAACTATAAGGCTTTCAAGTTTAGGATGTGGTTTTTCAATAAAATCCAAGATTAGGATGCTATAACAAGAACCATGACTAGTTCTCTGGTGAACGAGATTACCAGCCATTTTGGAACAATCCACTTCTTAGTGACTAAGCTCGTCCACTGCTCTGGATTGACACCAGCTGGTGGGTTGTTTCTAGCATACTCTTCCCCCTTTGTTTCTTTAAGTTTCTTGTACTTTTTGTGCAAAATGAAGTTGTGATTGCTCAACCTCCGTCCATATTGTGTTGCCACTGCCTTTTCAACATCGATTGGATCTCCTTGCAAGTCAAACTTATCCTGCAATATTTGACAATTTTAGTAATGACTTGATCCTAAGTTACAAAATTAATACTTTATTTGTAAACTAAGAACTGCTCTAGGTTAACAGCGGCAAGTTTGTGCTATGTAAAAAAATCGTGTGTACAAGACTTCATTTGTACAGCGGCAAGTTTCTTTAGGTTCTTACTTCTGATAGTGTGAAATGTGAACCAAATGCAACAAAAATAAAACAAAATATGAGAAAGAAGTAGGGGAATCAAATCCTAATCCAGGTTAAATACATTTTTGTTTCATGTGTTGTGTGATACTTGAGCGTCTATAGAAGGGAGAAACAACCCTTCTTCTCTAGGTGAATAAAAGTAATGGACTTTAGTTATGGAGGTAACAGTAGTGGCTCAGGTGATGAACAAAAGGCCTCGAATAGTCGGAAAGGGAAGCACTATCACCACCACACTACCTATCAGATACAACAGCTTGAGGGGTAAGACATTATTTGCTGGTTGTAGTTTTGTTTTGTGTAATGCTATAGCCATGGCTCTTGAGTCTTGCCAACTTTTCCCCCCATGGGTATGGATTAGTCCTTCTTCTTTTTCTTATTCTTCTTCTTCTTCTTCTATATGTATGTATTCGTTCTTATATATGTATTTGGAGGAGAGATTCAGATATACGTCATAGAACTACAGAAGCCATGGGATGTAACATCCTATTATCTTAAGGTGCTTAAGAGTTCATTTTATAACTTATGGGCTGCACAAATATTTTAATTGCATGTGTGCGAGTCAGTTATCCTTATAACACTTTAAAAAAAAAACAAGTAAGAAAAAAAGAATGGAAAGTGAGTTTTATTTTTTATGTGGACCTTAAATGTGATTTCTTAGAACTATAGGGTCTTAGTTGTAAAAAGAAAAAAGAAAAAGAAAAAGATGTGCTGTGTGTGCACGTGGGCTTCACCTGAAGTGCATGTGTGTATATGTTATACATAGCTATAGAAGTTAAAAAAAGAAGAAGAAAGAAACCCAAATCAAGAGAACTCTTGTTCTACGTTACAGAAGAGAGAGAGAGAGAGAGAGAGAGAGAGAGAGAGAACTGATGGGAGAGAGAGAGTCAGCAAGGGGGAGAGAGAAGGCTGGGAAAATTGAAAATCCTAACTTGGTAAGCAACTCTTACTTATAGAATTAATAGGGTTTAAGTATCCTAAATAGGGCTATACTTTATCTTCTTCTTTTGGAACTGAGATTTGTGATGGAAACCAAAAGAATTCAGTGCTAAGAGTTGATTTTGGTAACTAGGTTGCCAAAAATGTCGAACCTGTGTTCTTGAATGCTGAAATTTGTATTTGACACTGGAAAATGTATTCTTTATTTGCTGGAATTGCCTCTCTAGTTGCTGAAATTCATCGCCAAATGCAGGAATTAGGCGGAAAACTGGTTTTAAAATGCTGAAATTGGATTGTAGGTGCTGAAACTGAAACTAGGTGCAGGAAATATGAACTTTAGATGCTGCATCTGTGAATTGATCGCTGAAAACTGGGTAGAGAATTGCTGAAACTGTGCATAAATGTTGTAACTGGTAGATTAGGGTGTAGAAATAGTGTGTTAGATGCTGAAACTACCTTTACAAATGCTGTAAATGAGTGTTGGGTGCTGAATCTGCTGTTTAGATGCAGTAAATGGTTTTAGAATGCTGAAAATGTATGTGTAAGTGCAAAAATATGAGTAGAGCATGCTAAAAGTTTATTGTACGTGCTACAACTTGGTGAATAGATGATTTAAACTGATCATACTCGCTAGTAATGTGATCTAAAGTGTTAAAACGCTTGCTGGAACTATTGAGAGTTAGTTGAAAAGGGGTGTTGAAGCTTGTAGTAGTATTTGGTACGATTATTTACTTCTTTGCTTTCGGAATTGATGCGGAATATTTGTTAGGTTCGGAGGCGACAACGGGTACCGCAGCTCCACATAGGGAGTGATTGTGTTGGTTTTCTTTTTGTTGGAGACCGAGGTGAGTGTTCGATTCATAGATGTTCTTCGATTGGATTAAATTTGTGATATTGGATTGTGACTTCGTGTCAATGGGCAACAATGGCCAACAGCCGGACTTTGTGTCGTGTCACTGACTTCGTGTCGATTCAATGGCTTTATGCCAAAATTATGACTTTGTGTCGAGCTAGTGACTTTGTGTCGGATTAAAGACTTTGTGTTGATTATTTGCTTAATGCTTAATTAATGATGAACTTGGATTTATCGTCTATATTGAACAACATCCATGTCTCATTTACACTCCTGGAACTCGCTTGGGGTTCCAGTTTTGCAGGTATAGGTCGATGTCCACTACGGGTCTCGTTTTGCATTTTGTGACTCGCTCGAGAAGTGCGTGGTTGAGGCCTATGGGAGTCTTTGTCTCTTGGCCCGTAGATGATTTTTTTGCTTAGTTTAGTTTTGGATAATAGTTGGCTATGTAAAGTTTATTTCTTGACAGACTTCCGCTGTAGTTTGTAAATGACAAGTATTTTGAGATGTAAATAAAAATGTGGCTGTTGAACTTCAATATTTAGTTATTCGTGGAATTGCTAGTAGCTGGTTGTTGTTGGGCTGTTGTCGCGTGTCGTATCGGGATAGGCCGATGAGGTGCTATTCTGGAACGGGGCGTGTCATGGGAGGTATCTTCGAGAGAGAGAGAGAGAGAGAGAGAGAGAGAGAGAGTGCCTGCTTGGTTAACGATCTCTATCGGTAACTTAGGGCCAAGTAGTGTATATTTTTTTCTCTAATTGCTTTTCATTTACTTTATCTATAAACAATTGTCAATGGAGCTTTGATGATACTGATTCATTCTTTGCCTTGGATTTCTTGAAATTTGTTTGGGCAATGCTGTTTCACCATAGCTTTCGTATTTTGTAGTTTTTAGCTTATTTGGTTGCGTTCGATATTGATCTGATCGTTCCTAAAGCTCTATGTGTCTGTAATAATGGGATTTTTGAATGACGTGAATTTAAGGTTCTTCAAGGAATGCCCACATCCAAATGATAACCAGCGGCGTCAACTGAATAGGGATCTGGGGCTTGAGCCTAAGCAGATCAAGTTTTGGTTTCAAAACAAGAGGACTCAGACAAAGGTGCTCACTTTTCATCACTCTAACCTTCCGTTTACGTGTGCTGCAAATGAAAGAGAGTAGCTGCAAATGAAAGATTAACTGTTGGAAATACTCAGCGTTTACCATTATGCGCTGAAGTATAGGCGCTTTAACACTCTCATCTACTGCTTTCCACCTAGGGACGCCAACGTCTATCACATGTGTGCGAACCTCGACACCAATCCTTGAGGTCAATTGAGTAGCATGCTTTCCTACCGGCGCACGGAATAGTTGTGGAATGGGAACTGGAAGCTTTCCTTGTTTGTCAATGAGTCCCTGAGCTTGAATGCCTCGCGTAGGTCCACGGGTAGGTCTATTGATTTCTGTCAAAAAGAAAACAAAACAAAAGTAAATAAAATTGTTTACACCAAATGGCCACATGGGCTAAATAATATGCGATGTTTCCAATCCATCCAGTAAAGAGGGAAGGAAAACAATGCCATAGTAACAGTAACAAAATAGGATAACAGAACAGTAGCAGCACTGCTACTGGTCTGACAGAACAGAAGCAACAGTAGGCTTCACACAATAGAGCAGCAGCAGCTGTAGGAAACTGTATTTTGCCCTGGCTTGAAAAACAGCAGCCATAATAGAAAACAGAAACCAAAATTCAGTGACTTCACTATGACAAACTAGTAGTAAAGGACAATATTTGTATCCTAGTCCTCTTAAGCATTTACAAAAGAGATGGCAGTAAATGGTAGTAATTGATAGCTGGCAGCTGGTACCAGTTCAAACAGTCCATTTGCAAATGGATGGAACATCAGTAGCAGTAGATAACTAACTATTGCTATTTGAGCAGCAAACAATAGCAGCAAAAGCAGTAAGCATCAGAATATAGAAGCAAACAACTATGTACAGCAAGCAGCAAACAACAGTAAGCATCAGCAGTAAGAGTCATTCAGAGCAGCTAAAAGAAAACAGCTATGTACAGCTAGTCATTCAAAGCAACCAAGCAAAGACTAGAGGATCTAAATATTCTTAATGAGACCAGTTACAATAACAGCTAATATACACAGTATTAGCAAAAAAATCCAGCACATTCAAGTATCATATACTTGGGACACAAGTACAGGCACTTTCCAATATCACTTTCCAATAGCACACAAGCACATATATGTTAACAATGGAATTGACAAGAAGTTAAAGTAACAGCAGGTGCACAAGTGTCCTAAGCACAAACCTTTGGGGTCATCACATGACAAATGCCCACCAATGAAAACCAAAAACCCCTCAGGTATGATAAAGTGATATGAGGGTAAGTATGATATAGCTATCACAGCCATGCATAGAAACAATCAAAGAATGAAACCCTTGGTACATAGCAAGCTATCACATTACCTCTTCTTTTTCGTAAGGTTTTCAGTCAATTGTTCTTTTTTCCACAAAGAGCACACCAGTCATAATTTTACTTAGACTACCTAAAACAAGATAATGTAACTGTAAAAATAAACCATATATTACATTACTCACCGCCATTGTTCTCAGGTAGCACCTCATTTTGTGGCTGAGCAATAGGAGGCAGTGAGGCCTGGCTTTCCATGTAGGGATGAGGTGTTGATTGGGTGACCCTCTCAGAGATCAGAGTTGCACCACATTGTGGCTCTGTATGCGATTGTGCTGGTAGACCACCTGGTGGTATCTCTATGTCCTATAATAATAGAATACAAAATGCACCAGTATTAATACATATTGCAGTTCTTTCATACGAGAAGGCAATAGAAAAAGTACAAGAAGAAAGGATTAAAAAAAAGATACATTATTACCTCTTGCTCAAAAGAGTCATCAGACTCACTGTTATCGCCATGACCATCCTCATCATTTGATAGTATATAGTCAGGGTCGTCCACCTGATCAGCCCTACCACGCTTCCCATTATCATTTGCACACTGGTGCCGAGCCGATCCCATCATAGATGTTGCAATTTTCATAACCCCAAGAGATTCCAATACCTCATTGTTCCTCTTTACTTTCTCATCTCTTATCCTCTCATAATGTGTTTTGTAATTAATGAGTTGCTAGAAAATTAGGTTGGAGCATTACTTTTCCTTGTTTTTTTTTGGTAGGCACTTTTTCTCCTCTAGACATTTCTGCGTGACGATGAACTATAAATAAACAACGCAGTTTAAAATTAATGCAGATTAAGAGCAGTGTAAAACAAAATATCTAATGAAAACCCATAACTTCAAAAACTAAGCACATGTAAAATACATATAAGGATCCACATACAATGCTTAGAAGTACATATATCTACCCAAAAAAAAGAACTCAGCGTCATAATCCATATTAGGATCCATATCAGCATCGGATATTTCATCATCTTCACCAGCTTCATCATTTATATCCTCTCATATTATTTCATGCTCTTCATCAAATTCATCATCTGTTAGGTTTTCTGTTATTTCATTTAATGGCCCAACTCCAGCAATAACCTCAACTTCAGCGTCTTCCCTACGGAACCGAATATTACCTTCAATGTCAATTGGCACTCCTGAGGTCATACTTTCTTGTTGGAAGGCATCGGTACATTCTAGAGAATCCGGTGGTTCACCATCTCCCACCTCTGGTAAATCAAACACACCCCTTTGCTTGACCAACTACACAACTTGCCAAGGTTCACCACATTTTGTATCATTTAGGTAGAAAACTTGCTTTGCTTGGCTAGGCAAGATGAATGTGTCAGATTAACACCACCGACTCTTAACATTAATACTTGTGCAGTATTTATCAGTTCGTATAGTGCCATTTCGGCCTGTGTTGCCGGTGTTGTACCACTCACATTGAAACAAAAGGACTGTATTCTCACACAAGTACTCGAATTCCCAAACTTTCATCAAGTGACCATAATACTTGTGCATCTTCCCCTCGTGGTCTCCATGAGCAAGCACGCCACTATTTTGACTCCTACGGCGGTCATCTACTTCTCTTGTACGGAACCTTAACCCATTAGTTATGCAACCGTAGTGCTCCTTCACTAGCAAATTGGGACCATTTGCTAATGACCATAGTTCATCGGTCGCCTCTATTGACTTGTTAGCCCTCAACCAATTTACCTAAAGTAGTATATATAACCAAGGAAAAGTTAGTTATGCTAGCTAAATTTAAGTTATGGTTCGTTAAATACTAATGACTAGCATCACTAAAAGAATTTCAAGTATCTTACCTTCTCTTTGAACCACTTTGGAAAGACTTTTCGTTGCACACTGGTTATGTTTTGTCCATTTGAAACATGCAACAGTTTTTTGTGTTCCCTATTCAAAAAAGAATGTCATTAATAGCCGAAATACTATCATTGTCATCAGAGCCACATAAAAAAGTCAACTACGTACTCTAGATACTCCTCTATCTTAGGGCTATTTAACAAAATGAACCAATGGGCCATGTCACAGAGTTCTTGTGACATCTCACCATTCCTTGTGACTAGCCCAAAAGGACGAGCTGTCTCTGTGAATACTGTGTAGCCTTTACGACGTTTGCCAAAGTCTTCATTTCGTTGAGGTCGATTATGCACGGTTTCAACCTCATCAAGATACATCAAGCAAAAAGTAATGCACTCCTTGACAATGTAAGCCTCTGCAATCGAACCTTCTGGTCGAGCTCGATTAGAAACAAACTGTTTCAGAGTTCCAAGGAACCTTCAAGACCAGTTAAGAGTAAGATTACACATGTAAAACAATGACCTCTTTCAATCAATAATTATGTTTGTTACAGTTACCTTTCTATTGGGTACATCCACCGATAATGTACTGGTCCTCCAAGTATGGCCTCACGTGGTAGGTGAACAGCTAAGTGGACCATCATGTCAAAGAAGGCTGGAGGAAAGATCTTTTCAAGCTTGCATAGTATGAGCACTATGCGTTCTTCTAATTTCTCCAATTCACTACGCCTCAATGTCTTAGAACAGAGGTCTTGGAAGAAACTACCCAACTCAAATAATGTTGTACTAATTTCCTTATCCACAAAACCACGCATCCCAATTGGAAGAATCTGTTGTATAAGTATATGGTAGTCATGACTTTTTAGGCCAGTTAGTCGACCATTAGTTGAATTCACAGACCTTGATATGTTTGCTGCATAGCCATCTGGATACTTGACCGATTTCAAGAATTCAAAGAAAGCCTCTCTCTCTTTAAGGGTTAGCGCAAAGCTTGCACAAGGCTTGACATACGATCCGTCGGGACGTTGTGTCAACCACAGATCTTTTCGTATGCCCTTATCTTCCAAATCCTTTCGTGCCTTGTTCGTGTCCTTGTTCTTTCCATCAATGCCCAACATTGTTCCAACAATATTTTCACTGAAATTTTTCTCACAATGCATGACATCAATGTTGTGTAGAAGTTTCCTATCCTTCACATATGTTAGTTCATACAAAATACTTTTCTTTGTCCAGTTCAGTTTGTGGCGTTTCCTTTTCTTATTGGCTGGATTCTTTCCCAAGATGACCTCGCTTACATTGTTCAATTGCTCTTGTATCTTTTCCACCGGCAACTCTAAAGACCTCTTCCGATTTTCAGGCTTACCATTATAGGCTAGCCTCTTTCTCCATTCAGCATGATCTTCCGGCAAGTAGGCTCGATGATTTGTGTACGCAGTCTTACTTCTCAATGACTCAAAATATGGTTCATCGTTGCAAGTATAACAAGAATAATGGCCCTTTGTTCTCCACCATGAGATGTCACCCAATGCTGGCCAATCATGTAGTGTCCACCAAAAAGTTGCACGCATTTGGAACCCTCACAACTCGCTGCGTCATAAGTTGATGTACCAGTGTGCCATAACTCCTTCAACTCATCAACCAAAGGTCTCAAATAAACATCAATATCTATCCCGGGTTGTTTATCCCCTGGAATAAGCAATGTTAGCATGAAGAACGAATCTTTCATAACCAACCATGGTGGTAGGTTGTAGGGAATAAGAATGACAGGCCACATGCTATAAGAGTTGCTCATGTTACCGAAAGGGTTGAACCCATCAGTTGCTATTTCTAGTCTCACATTGCGAGCCTCACAAGCGAACTCAGGATGCTTAACATCAAACTCCTTCCACTCATCACTGTGGGCTGGATGCCCGGATTCTTCACCATCAGTAGGATTATTCATGTGCCATCTCATGGCCTCGGCTATCGCTCTAGTCATGAACAACCGTTTTAATCTCGGTGTCAAAGGGAAGTAACGCAAAATCTTACGTGCAATCTTCTTTCCCCTAGCACAATTGATCTTGTACCTCGACACATTGCACTTTGGACATCTATCCAGTGCTGCATTTTCCTTCCAAAAGAGTATACAATCATTTATGCAGGCATCAATGAGCTCGTATGACAAGCCTAAGCCAGACAATATCTTCCTTGCCTCGTATGTGTTTTTGGGAACTAAATTACCTTATGGTAAAAGTTTAATCTGGAACTTCAAGAACATATCAAGTGATTTATTGGTCCAATGGTTCGTTACCTTCATATTAAATACCTCAATAACAAACTTCAACAAATTATAATCTTTGCTACCTGGGTATATCTCACGCTGGGCGTCATTCAAAAGTTTATCAAAGTTCTGGATTTCCTCATGATGTTGGGTTGTATCTATTGGTTCCCCTTTTATCCGATCTTCCACCAATGCATCAATACCACCTAGATCACCATCTCTCATTTCATGACGCCGAACATCATTTGATTCACGGGGTTCTCCATGCTCATGCCATGTAGTGTAACTTTGCATAATCCCATGCTGAAGCAAATGAATTTGCACATATTCTGGACTTTTTTGGTAAAAGTTTACACACTTTAGACACGGACACAGAATATTACCTTGCGCATCAACAACTGCTCTTGCAAATTGAATAAACAAAGTAACTCCATTATAATACAGCTGACTTATTCTTCCATCTGCTGTCATGCCCATTTTCATCCAATTTTTGTCCATGTCTGATAGCAAATGCAAGTACGATTTAAGTAATCAAATTAATGTCATGTCATGCATCACATAGTAATTAAGTTGCTTACCATGAATGAGGTCTTTGGATTGGATAGATTTGAATAAACAAAAATATTAGAATAGACCTACTTACGAAGCTAAGGCATGGTACAAAGTTCAATTTAATAATTTTATAGTAACCTAATTAATGGAAGTATTTAGTTTGACTGTGACTAAGTATACAATGGAGTAAAATTCTGAAGCAGAGGAAAAGCTTAAAGCGCCATATGGAAAGCAACTAATGAAGTTAAGAAACCTCCATAATCCATAGACTTCCAAATTAATGAACATCAAAACCAAATAGAACATTATGTCAAACATCTTAGACACATATATTCTTAAAACTTGACTAAATGCTGGGAATCTCTCTCCTTTTCACATTCTCCAATAGGAAGAAAGAGAATGCCAGGAAGGTCAATACAATTATGGATTGACAAAAAACTCTCTTAGCATGAATACTCTTCACAATTAGCTATAAATAAAGCAACACAATACATTAGGTAAAATGCATACTTCAAGCTTAAAAAGTTCTGAATATGCGTGCATGTGGAAGAATCGCCGTCTTCTACTACCTCTTAAAGTAAAAAAGCAAAAATGTAAATACTACATTAAACAACTATTCGTCAAAAGGTCATCTACATCAGTTTGGTTAAGATTTAGTATGCCTTCCAGTCTTCACGATAGCTTTTATTTCGAAGGATTGTTTAGTCCCAACATATTTCTATACCTCAATGGCTACTCTTGTTTCAGCGATTCCTATGTACAAGCTTGGTGGCGGTAGCCGTTGTACCATATAGTTAGAGGGTTTAGCTAAACCCCTAGTTTCCAAAAATATGAACTATACCTATGAAGTTTTAAGTTCGAATGACTGAAGGTTCGATTGAACCCGCTGAATTCTGTTTAAACCACATGAATGTTCTGAGTTAATGGTGAAAATTCACAATTTCATTGTCCAATTAAGGACAATTCCCTCTAACCTATATAGGCTATCCCTATTACTCCCAACCCCTCTCCTCTATATAGGCTGCTAATTACCAATACGTGCTCTATCAAGTTATGGGAGTAAGAAAAGAATATAGTCCAAAGAAAAATGCATACAAGAATGGAAAAAAAACCCCTAAGACCCTACAAAAATAACCCCTAAAACCAGATGAAATAAACTCTGAAATCATCTCTAAAACCAGTCCCAAAACAGCCCCCAAGCAGCCATAGCCCCACCCTTATTCCTCCTCTATTATCTAGAATCATGTTTGACTTGAAGAATATAAAACGTTAAAAGAAATATATGAAGTTAGCTCCATTAAAAAAACTAGGGCATAAGACATAAGGGTACGAGTATCAGAATAAAGAAATGTTAAACAATCTCATTGTGTTTGAGACCTTTGGAGTGGGGACAACCATTTATGCTTGACTCTGACATAAAAAAGATGTTGTCCATGCTATGTGCAAGGTTATCCTTCCATCATGTTCTCGATGTTGTGGACTTCCTGTTCATTGAGATTCAATAATCTAATATCTGAAGAAAACTTAGATAACAATCTAAAGGCTGATTTTAAAATGAAAACAGACCTTGGCTTTTATAGCCATTACATGACACTCAAATGAAATGCAAATGAAAGCAAAGATGTTTTCATACAGACCAAATGGAAGACACTACTATAAAATTGTTACGGTATCAAGAACAGAGCCCCAACAGCTCATACCGTTAGTGACTTTCCACGTTTTGAACCATTTTCTGGCTTGATTACAGAATAAACTAATCACAGAATGGGAAATCTATATAGCAAACATAGAATAGGTTACAATGACTTTATGAAGAAATCGACGGCGGCTTACAGGATCTACTCGGGATTTCAGATCTAAGGCTTTACTAATACTCCAAAGTAAGAAATTCGGAACCTAATCAAGAAAAATCGAGAGAGAGAGAGAGAGAGAGAGAGAGAGAGAGCTCACTAGAATCGGACATTGATGACTGATCATGCCGCTGCAAAAAAAAAAGGAATGCAGTAGAGGTTAGAAATCGGGGGAGGAAAGTGATGAAGGGGCCATAGAGGAGAAGAGAAATAAGTTGAATAACATACCTTGAGAGAGAGATTCGGCGTTGCAGAGATGGCGAGGGAGCGGTGTGAGTGATGGAGTTGCAGAGATGGAGTGGGGCGTGGTGTGAAAGAGTGATGGGGTTTGTGAGAGAATAGAAATGAACAAGGGCTTTCAGCTAAAATTTTGGGATTAACGCCCAAAATTTTCACCGCCTTTTCCACCCGCCAAAATTTCCCCTTAAGAACGACAAAAAAAATTCGTCACCCAAACCCTTTCTTTTTGTGAGGAACTAATTTGTCACGTAATAGTTGTAAGCATCTCTGCAGATTATGAATGGAATAGATTAGTGACGAAAGTAAATTTTTCGTCACCTTATATTTATTTTGTCAACCTTTAGGTGACAAAATTTATATTTTCCTCACTAATTAACTATTTTTATTGACAATATAAAATTTCCTCACCTTAAATTTGTCTGCCCTATTAATTGGTGATGAAAAAAAAAAATTCCTCACCAATAGGCACAATTGGAGACGAAATCTATTTTCCTCACAAGTAATTTCGTCACTTATTCTCATTTTTGTTGTAGTGACATTAAACAGTATATAACTTATGATTCGTCTTAGAAAACACCATTCCTTCAAGCCATGAAAATAAACAACCTTTGGATTCATTTGATCGCTTAGAACGATCAAGAAAACTTCATTTAGAAAGCGAGACATGGCTTGTATATATGGTCTCATTCTGAAATGCACTGATGACGGTATTCCAGTAATATAAACAGTCCTGACAAGGAATGGTCATGATCCAGACAGTCTGGATAAATAAACGATAAACAGTAAAACACCGTGCGCCTGAACGTACTACACCGTGTGATGCATCAGAACACCGTGCGGTGTGGTATGTCTAGTGTAGTGATCATTTTAGTTTCTGAAAATGATTTTTAAATCAGTACTCAACCCAAAAGAGGTCAAGCTTGATTACAGAAAAGTCCCCTCAAGGCAAGGACAGGGCCTAGCCCAAGGAAACTTGCTTTTTACCTTTGATCTTGAGCTTGAACGAAGGTGGGCAGTTGTAGATGAAGGCACATGGATGTGTGGGTATATATAGTTTGTTGGATGTTTAGATGGGGGGGGGGGGGGGGGGGGGGGGCGGTTTGAAGTTAAGAATAGACTAAGTTTTGAAGGTGAGGAGAAAAATGGAGTGTTTTGAGAAAAAAAATGCCCGAAGAATGTTTTTAGAACAACTTTCTCAAGGCTTGGAAATAGAGAAGGGATGTAAGGGCAAGATGAGAGAGAGAGATTATGGGCCCTTTTCACTTGAGTGGAGGGGTGTATTTATAGGCAAGAGCCAAGGATTTCAATTCAAAATAAGGGAGGTGTCTTCTAGGTGGGCTGGTAGTGCTTTTTCAGCTAAGCCGTTTTGTAGCTGTAGTTCGAGTGAGCGTGGCCGACAGCTTTCTGAGCCAGTCAGAACTTTCCTAAAACACCATGCGGTTTACTTCATGACCTGTCAACATGAACACACTCCAGTTTGGCAGAGGAAGACCATATATTGGCCAACCTCAAAACACTATGACAAGGAACAATGGTCTTGGATACGTTAAGAGGGACCAGCCACAAAGGAATATGGAGAAAAATCATTTTCCAATGTTGGAAGCATCTTTTCTAGAATGTCTATGTGTGGAATGCAGAGCCAATTACTTAATTTTCAAAGATTTGGATAGACAAGGAGCAGACTTTTTCCCTAAGAGAATGGAACTAAAGGCCTTGAATCAGAACAACCAAGGAAGACCTTGGATGGCTGCTAGTCAGATTAGAGAAGAGAAGCCATTGTTGACTTCGAAGAGAAACACACCAACAAGCCCAGCTCCGCCAACTTCGAAGAGGGAATATCCTCCTCAGATGAAGGTCAATACTGGAAAAGAAGCAGTAACTCAGCGAGATCAAGAAGTGTCACAAGAGCAATTCTCTTTGGTAAAAGGAGTACCTAATTGGTTTTTGAAGAAGATCAAACCGGAGTTATTTCAGGGATATAAGGATTTGTCTAAAATAGGCAAAACCTATAAACCACCAAATTCACCCGTTGGTCAATGGGTTTTGGTCAGAGATCTAAAGACCAAGGTGCCACAAATGGTCCCTATTCTAACAAGGACTCAAAAAAGGAAACTTCAAAGAAGGTATACTCTTTTCCAAATGGAAGAACTCCTTCCAAAGGATAAAATGTGGAGAGAGGCCAAGCCAAATCATAGTTTAACAGGGTTCGAAAGGAAGAATCTGAAAAGCTTATTCAGAAAGGTTACCAGCATTTGAAGGAAAAGACTTTGATGGAATTAACAGCAGCCATGGATGATGATGAAGATGATCAGAATCTTAATTCTATAAACTCTTTGGCTAGTTACCAGTTAGGTTTGCTAGAAGCTATGCTAGTTGAATAGGAGGAAAAAGAGAGAAGTTCTTCTCCTATGGAAACTTCTGCTGTAACAGGCAATGAAGCAGAAGTAAAGGGTGAAGAAGAACAGGAATAGTCATGTAGGGAGAAGGTAATTCAATTTGGCTCAATACCAGAGGTACAGATCAATATGGTACAACCTTCTAGTATGACTTTTGTAAGCCCAGATTGGTCTTCAACCCCATCAATTTCTAAGCCCAGTGAAGATCCATTGGAAATAATTGAGATTTCCAGCAGTGAGGAATTAAAAATTCGGGAAGAAATGCAGGAAACCAAGGAACCACAAATGATAGATGGAGATTATGATATTCTCATTTTGACCAATGAGATTCAAAACACTGAGGCAACTTCAAAGGAAACTACTAGTTTTGCCCCAAATGTTGATTCAGACTCAAATTCACCCTTAATAGTGGATTTTAACTATGCTGATGTTTCTTATCCATTCAAACCTCCATCTGATGCTATGAGATATCATTTGAAACCGTTATACATTTCTATAACGTTTGATGGGATCCCTCTCAACAGAGTTCTAGTGGATAATGGAGCTGCTGTGAATATATTACCTATTCGAACTCTCAAGAAGTTGGGGAAAGAGAAGGTTAAGTTGATTCCAACTAGTACTTCCATTGCATGTTTCACTGGAGAAAGCAAGAGTGCCAAGGGAATAGTTTCTATTCGATTGGCAGTGGGAGGTGTAGAAACTGATATAGCTTTCTTTGTAGTTGATACCTTTGCAAGTAAGTATAATGCTTTACTAGGTGGAGATTGGATACATGTGAATGGTTGTATTCCATCTTCTATGCATCAAGCTTTAATGATTGTGAAGTATGAGAACGGTAAAGAAATATGGATCGAGGAAATAAAGGCAGATCCTCATCCATTCAGTGCTTCAGCAAACTTTGCTGAGGCAGAGATGTACAAGCCTGAAATTATACCTCTCAGTGACTTGACACAAGCAACCACACACCCAACCAGCGAGATGGACAGTGGGGAATTGGTTAAGTTAAAGGCGAAGCTGAAACAAGCAGTTAGTTATGAATCAGACACCCCAACAGATGGTGCTTAGATGTAAATCCAAGGAGATAGAAGAAGCCAGTTGGTTGGCTTTGGTGAAATATTTAGCTCTCAAAGTTGAACAGAAGGTTCAGGAAGAGGACATTTGGGATGATGCTTTAGAAGATAGATCTGAATTGATCTCAAAGCTTGAAGCATTCAAAGAAGTATTATCTAGTGCTATAGATTCCCAAGACCCTTTAGAGGAAGTCAAATTGGGAGATAATGAAAATCCTAATCCCGTACAAATTAAAAAGTGGCTAAATGCTGATGCAAAGGCCAAGTTAATAGAAGTATTGAGGGAGAATAAAGATTGTTTTGCTTGGAGCTATAATGAACTACCAGGTTTAGACAGAGAATTGGTGGAGCACAGACTACCTATTAAACACAGTTCAAACCATTCAAACAGTCACCTAGAAAGATGTCCCTAAAAATCATAGCCAAAGTCAAGGAGGAAGTCCAGAACCTTTTGAATGCTGGCTTTATCAGGACAGCAAGGTATGTTGAATGGTTATCTAATATAGTTCCAGTCCCTAAGAAAAATGGGAAAATAAGAATTTGTGTTGATTTTAGAGACTTAAATTTAGCAACACCTAAAGATGAATATCCAATGCCAATAGTGGACATGTTGGTAGACAGTTCGGCTGGCCACAAATTATTGTCTATCATGGATGGGCATTTAGGGTATAATTAAATTTCTATAGCAGAAGAAGATGTTCATAAAACAGCATTTAGAGCTCCTGGCAATATAGGGACCTTCGAATGGGTTAAAATGCCTTTTGGTCTTAAAAATGCTGGAGCTACATACCAGAGAGCTATGAATACTATTTTTCATGAGCTTGTTTGGGCATTTTTAGAATGCTTTATATATGATATAATTGTAAAGTCTAGTTCTATTGATGATCATCTTGAGCATTTAAAAATAGCTTTTAAGAAGATGAAACATTACCAATTGAAACTGAATCCTACCAAATGTGTTTTTGGAGTTACAGCTGAAAATTTTCTAAGGTATTTGGTTCATAATAAAGGGACACAAATTGATAAGAATAAAGCTAAAGCCATCATTGAGGCAAAGCCACCTTCCAATAAGAAGGAATTGCAAAGGTCTCTTGGTCAATTAAATTTTCTTAGAAGATTTATATCTAACACTGCTGGAAAACTAAGGTTTTTTCTTTTTTGTTGAAATTGAAGGATGGGGAAAGCTTGGAATGGACAAGAGAGCATGATGGTGCTTTCAAGGCCATCAAGGAGTACTTAGCCAACCCGCCAGTTCTAGTTCCACCTAGCAAAGGGAAGCCTGTGAAATTGTATTTGGCAACAAACTATGACTCGATGGGAGTGTTGTTAGCTCAAGACAATTGTGAAGGCAAAAGAGCAAGCTATCTATTATTTAAGTAGATTTTTTAATGCTTGTGAGTGCAAATATCCCATGGTGGAAAAATTATGTTTAAGTTTGTTTTTTGCTTCTAAGAAACTCAGGTATTATATGATGCCTAGAGTTACCTACGTTATTTCTCAAACTGATGTAATGAAGTACATGTTATCTCAGCCTGTACTTAGTGGAAATATTGGAAAAAATGGATAGTATTTTTAATAGAATTTAGTCTTGAATATGTGCCTCAGAAATCTATAAAAGGGCAAGCTTTGGCCAATTTCTTGGCTGATCACCCTAGCATAACAAAAACTCCTGAAATAGCTGAAATAGGCATGGTAACTTTAAAGCCTTGGAAAATGTGGTTTATTGGTTCAAAAACAAGTCAAATGGCTGGAGTGGGAATTGTGATTGAAACTCCCTAAGGTTTAAAAACCAAGTATGGATTTCGGATCAATGAAGGAGAATGTTCTAACAATCAAGCAGAATATGAAGCAATGATTTTAGGTTTAGAAATATTGTTGTGTTTAAAAGTAGATACGGTTGAGATCTATGGGAATTCTCAATTAGTTATTAATCAAATGAATGGACTGTTTCAATGTAACAGTCCCTCTTTGATAAATTACTTTCAACACACAAAGGCTTTAGTCAAACGATTTTATCTGTTGACCTTTACATATATCCCAAGATTCTTAAATGAAGAAGCAGATGAAGTAGCTCAAATTGCTTCTGGATATAAAGTAATAACAGAAAGAGAAAGAGAAATGTGTCAGTTAACTTTGAGGAAATCATTACCTCTGTTGAGAAACAGACCAATTGACTTTGAAGTATATGAAACAAATGTTATACCAAGTCAGAATCTAGATTGAAGGCGGCCTTTGATTGATTATTTAACTAAACCTGATGCTCAAGTAGATAGAGCAACAAAGTTGAAGTCAATCAATTACATAATGTACAATGGTGAGTTATTTAAAAGCGGTGTAGATGGCCTTCTTTTAAAATGGTTAAGCAAAGTGAATGCCTTTAAGGTAATGGCTGAAGTACATGAAGGCATTTGTAGAGCTCACCAAGCTGGTATTAAAATGAGATGGCTAATAAGGAGGTATGAATTCTATTGGCCAACCATTCTTAAAGATTGTATTGATTATGCTAAGGGATGCCAGGTTTGTCAAAAGACTGGACCACTTAAGCATTTACCAGTCACAGAATTACAACATGTGGTGAAACCATGGCCTTTTAGAGGTTGGGCAATGGATATGATAGGAATGATTTATCCACCTTCTTCTGGTGAACACAAATTCATCCTAGTGGCCATTGATTGTTTCACTAAATGGGTAGAAGCTTAAGCTTTGTAAGTATAACTCAAGTCCAGGTTATAGAGTTTGTAAAAGGGATTATCTTTAGGTTTGGATCCCCTGAAACAATAATTGTGGATAATGGGTCTATCTTCGAAGGAAGATTAGTAAAAGCTTTTGTGGCTAATCATGGGATAACTTTGACAAATTCTACTCTCTATTGTGCTCAATCAAATAGTCAGGCCGAATCCACCAACAAAATTATCAAAAGAGGAATTCAAAGGATGGTGGATAACAATCCAGAGGAATGGCCTAACATGCTTTTGAATGTGTTATGGGCTTATCGAACTACAAAAAGAACTAGCACTGGGACTACACCATTTGCCTCAACATATGGGCATGACGTTGTTTTACCTATGGAAATAGTAGTAAGATCTCAAAGAGTGATAGCCGAAAATAATATTAGTTTGGAAGGATATATCACCAAGCCATGAATATGGAATTAAAAGAAATAGATGTGCAAAGAGTAAAAACTCTAAATCAAACCTTCCTCCAAAAAGCTAGAGTAGTGTAACAGCCCTGATTTTCAGTCAATAAAAATTTCGTTAAATATTTGAATTTTTCTTTTAATTACTTAGATTGCTTTTAATATTTCCTTTTAAATTTCCATAATTTGTCGTAATTACACTTTAGCCCTTCAAAAGATCGTTTCTTGACTTTTAAGCCCTACTTAGCAAGTCTAGTTAGCTTTTAATCAACTTGTTGGAGAAACCAAACTAGGAAGTCATCTAGTTACATTTCCCTAACCATAGATGGACCTTTTTGCCCATCTTTGAACCTTGTGAACCTTTTAAACCCTAAACTTGAAAATTTATTAATTATTTTCTTTTATTATTTTGGTTTTCTTCTTTATCCATTGGACAATAAAAGTTATGAGAACTTTTATCCATTGGATAATAGAAACCCCATTCTTTATATTAAAAGTGTTCCTTGATGGATTTGTTCAAGTACTAATATTTATAAAAAATAAAATTTTATAATTATTTAAAAGGACATTTTGATTATTTTAGTATAAAAGCTTCCTTATTACTTTTGTCCATTGGACAATAAATACTAGGGATTTTATTATCCATTGGGTAATAAGCTTAGTCTTTCCAACTAGTACTAAGGTTTTCATAAACTAGTCATTTTCTAAATCCCCATGTGATGTTGGTACCTATATTATATTATGTATGTACCTTGGATTTAAAAGACCTAAGATTTCCTAAGTACTCTTATATTGTTTTATATTAGGGTTTTGTACCCAATTGGATTAATTTATTGGGAAGATGATCTTCCTAGATCTCATAAGTACCTATGTATATATTATATATGTACTTGTATGAATATTTATATCAACTTAGTACACATGTGCTTATTAACTAGTTTAATAGGAAAAACTTAGCCTTTAAGTTTCCTTGACTCAAGTACCAAAGTACCTATTATTCTATGTTTATTTGTACATAAGTGTGTGTGTGTGTATATATATATATATATATATATATATATATATGTGTGTGTGTGTGTGTGTGTGTGTGTGTGTACTTTTGCGAGAGAGAGAGAGAGAGAGAGAGAGAGAGAGAGAGAGAGAGAGAGAGAGGGCCGAGAGAGACAGAGGGGAGAGAGAGAGAGAGTTGGCCGAGAAAGAGAGGGAGGGAGAGAGAGAAAGAGAAAAAAGAAAGATTTGGGTTGTACCATGCCTTAACCACCATGATCTTCTTCATCCTTCCAATCTTTGACAAATCTAACCTCCATTGTCCTACTTTGTACAATTATCAATTGTTTAACACAAAATCTTGTACAAACTCTCCTTTCTTCCACAAATCTTTCAAGAATCAAATCCAAGGACTAAACCTAGCCATGCAAACCTAGAAACTAGACCTTGATCTTCCTTGAAAGCTTAATTTCTTGAATTAAAAAATGGGATATAGAGAGAGAGAGAGAGAATCGGCTAGAGAGAGAGAGAGAGAGGGGAGTCTTGGCCTATAAATAGAAGTCATTCCAAGCTTCAAACTCACACCTTCAAGCTTTGCTCTTCCTTCTCTCTAGAAATTCCAAGTGTTCTTGGTTCTGAAGTTCTTGTTTTCTTGTGTTTCTTGAGAGTTCTTGAGAGAAACCACCAAACCACTTCCAAAACCACCTCTAGATCTCTAAAGAGCTTAGCTTAGTTAGTAAGTTGTTTCTAGGAAAGAGAAAAGTTCATCTCTCTTCCTTTTGAAATAATCCGGAGCCGTTACGCCGCCGAATCGCAAAACCGACGACGAAATTCTCCGTAGCCGACCACTGCCAAGAAGTAAGGTAGGAATCCTAGTCCACCAACTTTATGTATTGTATAAGATCGTATGTTGGAAAATAGAACGTCATTAAGAAGTAAACTTTGATCATTCTTTCTAAAGTAGATAAGGTTATCTAAAAATGTTGGAAATGCATGATTTATGTTCGCTCATGGTGATTTAAGCATGCTAAGTAGTTTGGAGTTGGATGATCTTGTTAGAATAGTTTTGAATTTTGATGAATGCTTGTTTATGTGAAAAATTCTACCGCAGAGTCTATGCATGAAAACGAGACACCGAAATCAAGAAAGTTAGAAATATGGCACCTAGGGTGTGGTTAACAAAAAAAAAGTGTTCAAAGAAGGAAATATTTTGAAACTACATAATGACCAATTTTGGTGGCATTATGTGAGTTGGGGGTGTGTGTGTGTGCCAATGGGAACCCGGAGCGGCGGAACCATTGTGCTGATACCCGAGAACCCGGAGCGGCAGAACCGAGGTAGGGTGTGTGGCTTGGTTACCGCGGAGAGGTGCCAATGCAATTGTGTGCCAATGGGAACCCGGAGCGGCGGAACCATTGTGCGGATACCCGGGAACCCGGAGCGGCGGAACCGAGGTAGGGTGTGTGGCTTGGTTACCGCGGAGAGGTACCAATGCAATTGTGTGCCAATGGGAACCCGAAGCGACGGAACCATTGTGTGGATACTCGGGAACCCGGAGCGGCGGAACCGAGGTTGGGTGTGATAAACAAAGGATTTTTGAAATGTTGATTGTTATGTGAAAATGGTGACACGGTCTACGATGAGTCGCGTAGGAGAAACTCAGAAAATCATGGACACCAACGGTAGTCGAATATCGAATGTGGATGTGTGATTGTGATGCATTGTTATATATTGTTTGTAAGTTAAGGGTTAGTGGGTAGGGTTTACTCTATTGAGCTTTCATAGCTCATGGTGTTACCTTTGGTGATCCTGGCATATTATATGGGTGGCGACGCCGATATAATGTGCCAGATCTCATAGACGAACAGGGCGAGCTCTTCACCTTGGAAGCCTTTGGAGCCGAAGAGCTAGCCAGGATGGAGGAGGAAGCGGAGCAGTAGATAGGAACCCTAGTTCCCTCCCTTATTTGAATAAAAGTACTTTTGTAAGGTAATGATGTAATATTGAGCCAGACTCTATTTCAATTTTCAATAAAATGTCTTCTTTAACGTACCCAAAATTCGGGGCGTTACAAGTAGCCAAAAGTTACAATAAGAAAGTGGAATATCAAAGCTTCAATGAAGGGGATTTGGTATGAAAGGTTATTCTTCCAATTGGAGAGAAAAAGCAAGGACTGGGAAAATGGGCCCAAATTGGGAAGGACCTTTTCAAGTTCACAGAGTTCTAAGAGGTGGAGCATATCATTTAAGAGAGTTGAATGGATGTGTTCAATGAAGGAAAATAAATGGTAAGTATCTAAAGGCCTATGTCCCATCTATTTGGAAAAGTTTTGCTAAAAAGTAAAATGTGAATGATCTAAGTGTTTCGAAACATGTGGTTTTATCCAATATTGGAAATTTGGTTAAAAAGGGCTTCATATCACGTTGGAAAGACAAGAGTCATTTCTAGTAAATATTTCTTGCAGTAAGCAAATGTTCTATAAACCAAAGTTGGAATTATAGATATCGAACTCCAATATTGCAGACATGTTTATTCAAGTGATTAATCGATGATCCCCTTAAGATTAATCAAATAACATAAATGGAAAACATAGAGAAAAAGAGATTTTCATTCATCTAAACAATATTTACAATACAACACCCTAATGGGTGGTAAAAGAAATTAAAACAAAATCCAAGTGGGTTTGAACAGAAGAAAACAGACCTAAGTAGGTCTGAATTAAAAAAACAAAATGAAAATCTACTATGATTTTTATACAAAAAAAAAGGACCAAACCTTGGCCCAGAAACCAAAGTGAAGATCATTGCTGATCCTCACAGTCCTAAAGATGAGCCTCTATGGAGACCCACCCTCCGGAGGACTTTTGGCTTCATGAGCCACAAGAATGGCCGTGAGCTCATCCCAAGTCTTGGCTAGGCTGAGACGAGAAGTAGTTTCCACGTCCACCATTTGAGCACGAAGCTCACGAAGTTAGCTTCGAAGGGCCTGAAGCTTGGCTTGTTGGTCCTTCTTGAGCTAAGAAAGGAGTGTTGCCATTTTATTGGCAAATTCCTCCATTAGGGCAGCAGAAGAAGGATTTTGTTGTTGATCCGCCATGGCTAGGTAAGTGCTCAAAGAAAGAAAAACTAAGAGAAACAGAAGGGATGTGAAGAAACGTAGTGATCATTTGGGGTTTGTACCTAATATTTATAGCCAAGGATTTGAAGGGTTATCTCTTGACCAGCGTGTTGGTTCATTAATTAACAGATGTATAAATCTCGAAAATGAAAAGACCGACACCAATTACGTCATGAGTAATAATGGTTACAGCTAATGGGGGCTGTTGAACAGTCCTTAATAATTAATATATTGGTTAAAGCATTTACAACCAAAGATATGTAGACACCCTATTTTGGACTGTCCACACCAGCTTGCTTACGGTCTTTTGTTGCCCCAATGATGACTAAAGGTCGAGAACATTCCGAGGTCGATGGCAGGTATTGAGCTTTGAGCTTCGAACATTTCTCATTCAGGCCCTTTCGAATTCCATCCTCAAACCCTTCGAGCCAAATGGCCCCAGCAAAACCCTACTTGCTTACGCCAGTGTTCTCTTGGCGTGCGCTAGTGATCTGCCACGTGTCGGTCATCGACCGTTGACTCAGTTATCACTGGCCAACGCATGTCAAAACATGGCGCACGCCAGTCAAGCCCAGTCAAATCAACTTTATTCAGCCACTTGAACGAGACTTTTGTGCCACCCTGACGTGGGCTACAGTCCCCCTGATGATTACACTCGGCAGGGACATTCCCCCTCTCTCCTACACCCTCCATCAAGCCAAGTCCCATGCATTTAATGCATGAGAGGCTCTCCCCTTAACCAAACCAGCCCTAACCCAACTGGTTAAGGCCCTTCCTCAGTCCCTCTCTCCTCTATAAATACCCCCCTTGCATTCATTTGCATGGGGTTAACCACATTAAAGAGTCCAACCCCCCTTTTCTCTCCTTTCTTGCTCTCTATCTCTTCTCCTCCATCAAAAGAGAAAGAAGAGGAGTCTGCTCCCACACCCCCTATTGTCATTCAGTCACCATCCAACCTCCATCTTCAACCTAAAAGCTCAAAACCACCTTCAAACCTCAACACAAAAAGGTATACCACCTTTGTGTGGCTTTCTATTTTCAACTCTTGAGGGGGACCAGTAAGGTCCAGGCTAGTAGTCAATACTAGTCCTGGCCTTGAACTGGTAAAATAAAACAATCGTGTGAGATGAAACATGGCGCACGCCAGTACCGTGATGCCGTACGCCGGTAATGGCAGTATGTGCACTACTGGCGTGAGGATCATTTTTTTTTTTTGATCCTTGATCCGCGCGTGGGGATCATTGATCGTCCATTTTTACTTGCTTACATTTCTGTCATCACCTTAGCATGCTAATAACCAGTTTTACAGCTTTTCGTACCCTAGAACTGTTTAGATGTAGCGTTCAATATTTGCTTTTATCTGCTTTGGAAGGCTTCTGGGATCTCTCTGGTCATGTTCCAGAGCCCAAATGATGCAAAGCCAAGCACTGGGTACGGAGAATAACTGGCGTATGGTCTCATTTGACTGGTGTACGGCAGTTACGTCAAGATCTAGTGGCTGGCCCTTGCATCTTAGCTTAGTCTTGGCCTCTTTTATGCCCCCACACTGTTTTTGGGGTATTCTGTTATCCTTCGTGGCCTGAGGCCATTCTATCTGTCTGTAACTGTATATATTCTGCTCTATGAACTGCGTGGTTTATCCTGGGTGTGCGCTGGTCCCTTTCCAGAGCCCAGAGGGTTGCAAACAAAGACTGTGAGACCAGATAAGTGGAGTACGCCAGTTTTGTGGTGGCGTGCGCAGGTCGTATCAGCATGCAGTGGCTCAGCCAGTGCATGCTGGTGCGGAGCCTGCTCACATCCCTCCAGAGCAGCGTACTCCAACTTATTTAGACTGCTCTCAGTGCTTGTTCTCAATCTATGTTCATCATCGAAAAGCAAATCATCATCCATAAGCATTTTATCACATAAACTGCAACTCGTTACAGTTTTAATCCCCATTAACTGTTCCCCCTTCCTAACTGGCTAAAAATGATTAGTGAGAGAAAAATGCAAACAATTTACAAAAATACCCGAGTAGAGACCGATCTCCGGATTGGGCGAAAGGGGTGCCATAAAACCCTTCCCCTCTCGTAATCTGGCTCCCGAACCTCAGATATCGAAGGTGACGACAGACCAGTCTATGCCTTTTCAAAATCAAACAAACGTGGCAAACGTTTTCGAGTTCGGTTCCTTGGGTGTTTCACCGCTAAACCCGAGTGGCGACTCTGAATCGAGGCGTTTCGCCTCGCTTTTCAAAGAGGGCCGCACCCGACCTTAAAACCAAAATCAAGGATTTTCTGGGGCGCGTGCCCACAGTGGCGACTCTGCTGGGGAACTCATTGCATTGATTGGTATTTGGCAATTAATACATAATTGAACAAATTTTCAAAAGTCTGTCAAAATAGTACGCTTCGCGCTGCTGAAGAACGGAATGGTAACGTAACAAGATCTCAGAATCCGACCAATCCGAACTGGGGCTTTTACTATTGTTCACTTGTGTAATTTTCGCCAAGTATTGATTAATAAAGTGAGCCAAACTTCAAAAGGCATTTTTCCAAAACGTTGCATTTCTCTCTCATCGAATCATTCTTCGGCATTCTCCGTTCGCATCGATGGTTGGTCAACCCCGTTGAGGTGTTTTAGGTAACCGGCACAATTTATTGGAGCCCGGGGTCCTCGAATGCCCAACAACCTTGGACGATGATGAGTCGTACTACTGTTTGAGCATTGCTTTGCTTTACGCGTTGTAACGGGAGGTATATCGCGGCTCTACTTAGAGGAACCCGTTAAGCCAAAACCGGCCTCTACACGCTTACAAAGCACTAGAACCTTTCAACCTAGGACAGGAACCCGCAGGGTAGGATTATTTGTAGCTAACTCCCATATTCTGTCTACGTGTTACTGCTTTCCTTATCGTGTGCCTGTACATACATTCATGACCGTTTTGCGTAGGAGCATCCTAGGGCGGCTTTTAGGGTGCCTCTTGTCGAGTTTGTCTTATGCCCGTTTGGCATTGCCTTGGTCCGATGACGAGTCATGCATCTCGATGTTGCATGTTATCAATTTTCAAAGTCCTTGGATCAATGAGATTTTGGGAAATCAATACTTTCTAAGTCCTTGTCTAAAGCCCGGTCGAAGTTTCAAACAGAAAACCAGGAACAACGGAGAGAATTCCGTGATACTTACTCCATCCAGGTTAAAAGTGCTAATCACTTACACCGCTCAGGCTCCTGCATAGTGCTGCTTACGCCATTCCGGTCACGGTATCACGTCATCTACACCGAGTTGTTCCGATTCCAAAAGTTGAAACTTCGAAGACGGATTTGTCAAAGGCTTAGTCTATTTTGACATCTCTTAGCACGAGTCGATTCAAATAAGGATACATTGTTGAAAGAAAAAATAGCCGAGGATTCTTGGCAACGTCCAAATGTCGTAAGATAGACTCTCTTTAGTCATAGAGTCTGGAAGGACACTGACGATGATGACATGCGCATTGCATTCCTTCAAATTCTTTCAAAAGCTTACTGCAGGAATGCCACTGAGTTCTTATTTACTTTGCTGTCAAAAGCTCTAGGCCATTTCACCGAAGGAAAGAGCCAAACCTACTTGGGAGCGTCTGCCAGGGCTATTTCACCGTCACTTCCAAAGCCATATCACCCTCCTCACTCATCAATCCAAAATGGCAGCACAAACAGAGCTGGCTGAGCTGAAAAGGGCTGTTCAAGAAATGAACCAGAAAATGGACAAACAAATGACTATGGCCCAGGGACTGGTTGACCTTTTTACCTCTGTCATGTCAAAGCCGGATCTGGGGCTAGTCAAAGAACCTCCTCAGGCCCGCCACACTGTTGTTGTCGGAAACAAGCTGTGCTCGAACGATATGTTCAAAGGCCCGGCTAAGTTTCATGAAGCCAGGACTCACCCGAAGGAGAATGTTGAATCCTTGTTCAAAGCCAATGCCGAAAGGGAGGATATGCACGACAAAGAAATCAATCCCAAAGGCAAAAGAGTGCATCCAGTGGAAGGTGCAATGTTGTGCAGCTACAAAGCAAGCAAAGGTTCCACCTTGAACCCCCAATCGAATCGCCGGAACCCACCAAGGACCTTTTCCCGCTTCTCCACACCTTTGTCCTCGGTTTATGAGAAGCTCCTCGAAGCTGGCTTCCTCAAGCCACTCCTTCCAACTCCTTGGCATTGAACATTCTCGGCATCCTATAGTCCAAACGCCTATTTTGCTTTCCAGCCACTCCTTCTAACTCCTTGGCATTGAACATTCTCGGCATCCTACAGTCCAAACGCCTATTTTGCTTTCCATCAAATGCCTGGCCATCCCACCGATGCTTGCTTCCGCCTTCGACATGAAATTCAAAATCTCATTGATAATGGCACCATTCAAGCTCCACTCCCATTAAAGCCCAATGTCATATCCAACTTCATGCCTCAACACGGTTCCAACCCATGTGTTAAGCCAAATATCCATCAGCTCTACGCAAATCAACTCAAGCTCCGCTCAAATCAAACCTAGCTCCACCATATTCAACCCAACCCTTTTCATTATCCCAGAAAATCAAACCAAGCCAATTTTGTCTCTCCCATCTGAACTCGAGGTTAACCTGATGGCCATAGGTGCAGTCGAGGTCCTTACCGCCGATACCTGGGTTGATAGTAATGAGGAGCCTATAAAGGAGGAATTCAAGAGGAAATTTAATCAATCAAAGGAGAAAACGGACTGGCTGAGATCCTTCAATCATGAGAATTTGGGGCTGTTGTTCAAGGAGTTCTCTCAAGTGGGTTTGGACTGAAAAGCTGAAAAAGCCGAAGCGCTGTTGCTTGAGCCTGTTGTCCTCTAGCTCCCACCTCTCTGCGAGGAAGTCAATGGTAACTATAAAAGTTGCATTTTCAAATCGCGTCTATTTTGCATTGACACTTTCGAGTCTAAGTCTAGCTCAGAGTCGGAGTTTGTGCCCCTTGGCCCTCCATGTCATAGCTTCTATCTTCAATTCGAGTCTTTTTGTTGTACTTGGCAACCCCGAGGGTTCTTATGATATGCATTATCCTGCTTTTAAGTACTTTGCTGGCTTTTGAATAAACTGTGTCGACCCTAACGACGAAGGGATAGATTTCGATAGGAATATTCCCAAGGAAATGTGTTCCCTCCCCGAAAGGGAAGACGAAAGGCATGCTCAGCCTCTAAAAGAAGAAGTAATTTCAAATAAACTTGAAAGATGGGGCAGACCCCCAGATGGTTCAAATTGGTTCAGCGCTGTCCCCATAAGAGTATTGCGCCCGTTCAAACTTGTTCAAAGAATTCAACAATATCTTGGCATGGTCTCACAAAGACACGTTTGGCGTTGATCATGGGATAAATAAGTATCAAATCCCTTGCTATCGGATGCCAAGCTAGAAAGCAGCAGCTCAGAAGGCTCCAGGCCTCGTACCATACTCAAAACAATAACAGCAGCGTTCCATCAAGCACACATTAAAGAGGTACAAAGGTGGCCTGGAGCGGGGCATTTCCAACCAAAGCAGTCAGAACCCTTCACTATCAAAGTCATTTCATCTGGGGCTACAGTAAAAAAATCACCGACCTCGGCGGCAGCACATCAATACCTCGGTCAACCCAGATCAACTTAAGCATTATTATCCCTAAGAGATGCTCGTTGGATCGAAAACCACAAGGGTGGGCGATTCCAAGCAAAAGTTAGAGCAGCCTGCTAGACCGAAAACCTATGAAGGCGGTCTAGGCAAAAATGAATTGGCAAAAAGTCAAAAGCTCGCTAAACCGAAAACCTGAAAGGGCGGTACTAGGCAAAAGTTAGAGCATAAAAGGAGAGGTACAACACACGAGTGAACCTTTGCCTGAACTACGTTTTGACTTGATTCCCAGAAAGGGATACGTAGGCAGTCTCTATTCGAGGCTCGGTCATATTTTATCAATTGGATCCAAGGTTGACGTTTTGGTGCACATCAAGGGTCAAGAAAGGTCGAGAACAAGACAAGCCGAAGTGCTCACTGGTAGGCTAAAGTCCATTGATTCATTGGAGAATCAGAAGGGGGAAGCCATTCGTCTTTCAAGTTTAATGCAAACTGCTGTTTCAATTTTAAAGTTGAGCAAAAGCCTTAAAATATTTTGAAGCATCAAAAACAGAACAAAATGCTTATGAGGCCTAACGGCTCACAGTTTATTCTAAGTTCAGCAAACGTTTATTTTAGGCGGCTGCAGCAGTTTTGCAATCTCGCGCGCTAGTTTGAGGCTCACACGCACTCGTACAAAAGTGATGCGCGTTGGTCTCAAGCCTACGCGCGCTTCTTCAATCCCTGCATCAGACAGCAGTAGGCAGCCACCATGCCTAACAAAGATTTTTAGACCCTCGGGGGCACATTTCTAATTCAAAGCACCTCGAATCTCGTTCAAAGAGCTTTTACCAAGTCTTGTCGTGCTGTGCAAGTCATATGGTCCTAATGTGGCTACACAGGGGTGTCAGTTTCAGTCCAGGCCTATATGAGTCATCATTTGCATCTTTTGTCCATCTTTGTGACACTTTTCAAGTTTTTCAATCCATTGTCATGTCGGGATGCTTTTCCTAATTTTACCAATTTGTACAGGTCAATGTACATTTATTGGACCTTATGCAAGTGTCAGTTTCACCTGTCTAAGGGATACTGTGAATTTTGGCACATTAATGCCCAAAATTTCATTATATTCCATATGTCTAGGAGTCCGTGATATATTTGGGGCTCTTCTTCCTTTCTCATTTGAGCTAGGCGAGTCTGTACATATATGTGTCTGTTTGTCAATTCAGTTCGCTTGTCAATACAAATTAGATATTAGCGATTGGTTTATGCATTCTTTTAGACATTCTCAAAAGAAAGTCAAATAAACTAAAAAATGCAATTTACATTGCTATCCTACCATCTGTGGTCCACAAGCAGTGGAATCATGTGAGCAGCGAGGGCATGTCGGCTCAAGGCCAAGCAAAGCTTATCTATGGGGCTCATCAGCCCCAGCATCAAAGCAAAGTGGTACATCGACCCAATGCCACTTCTAAATGTCAACTGGGGCAGGCCAGCCCACTCAATGTCTATCTATCTGGAAGTGCATCTAAGAAGCAAAGGACAGTGAAGTAAAGAGGCTCAATGCTAGTCCTCAGTGGTAGAGCTCGGCCTCGTTCTCGTCGTTGTCGTCACTCTTGATCTCCTTGAAGTATTTGGGGCTCTTATCCCATCCGCCTCTTCTGAGGAGGCTTTCGCTGATGGACTCTTTCTCTCTCACTCTCTTTTAATCTCTCAGACTACTCTCTCTGAACCTCTGAAAACTCTTTGGCACGAGCCACCCTTTCTATGGGGCTTTCTTTCAACTGCACACCTTTAGCCGCTGGTTATCTATTGCTCTCGTATCTCTGAGCTGTGGCTAAGGTGACAGTACCGCTTTGTGTAACTCTTGTTTATGTGGCCATCCTAGGCCATCATCCTCTAGAAGCCGCCCTAGTCTGCCCTTGCATTTTCAATTTATGCATTCAATTCCGTACATATCATTGCATACTGTATATCAACTGTTGAAAACAAGAAAAGCCTATCAAGTGCCAAAACATGCTTATCCAGTATCGAAAATGGCAAGTAGTTTGGATTTTGGGGGTTCATACCTGGGATCTAGTCACTACTAGAACTGGAGCCGGAGCCGTTACTCTGGGAAAGTGCAATTGTAAGGGGGGGTGCCACATGTTGTTCTCCCTATCCATTTCTCCATGGCAAATGTCAAGCACACAGCCTCACTGTCCCACTCCACTAGCACCTGGAGCACACTTTGGCAATCAAAATACAATTCAAAGCAACAATGGCTTGTGCTACCCATTTCAAATCAATCAACGACGATCAGCCATGTCGTTCCTTTCAATCAAATCAATGACGATCAGCCATGTTGTCCGTTTCAAATCAATCAACGACGATCAGCCATGTCATCCTTCAAATCAACGATGGTCTACCCGTCCTTCAAATCAATTCAATCAACGACGATCAGCCATGTCATCCTTTCAATCAATCAACGATGGTCTACCCGTCCTTCAAATCAATTCAATCAAAGACGGTCAGCCATGTCGTCCTTTCAATCAATCAACGACGGTCTACTCGTCCTTCAAATCAATTCAATCAACGACGATCAGTCAGGTCGTCCTTTCAATCAAATCAACGACGGTCTACCCGTCCTTCAAATCAATTCAATCAATGACAATCAGCCGTGTCATCCCTTTCAATCAATCAATGACGATCAGCCATGTTGTTCATTTCAAATCAATCAACAACGATCAGCCGTGTCGTCTTTTTCTATCAATCAACGATGATCAGCCATGTCCTTCAAATCAATTCAATCAACGATGATCAGCCATGTCGTCCCTTTCAATCAATCAACGACGATCAGCCATGTCGTCCCTTTTCAGTCATTCAACAACGATCAGGATATCGTCCGCTTCAGTTAATCAACGACGATCTGCCATGTCGCCCCATTCAATCAATCAACGGTGATCCGAATATTGTCCCACGGTCTATCCGTCAGCAATTAATTGTTCCCGCCGAGAGTCCGCCTTGGCCTACCCCGAACGAATACCTCTACTTCAGTCTAGCTTCAAACACATCTTCCAGCAGCCTTATTGCTCTGTCTCGGATGGTCTTTGATAAGAAGATTGGCTCTGATTCCCAACAGATGGAATTTAACCTACCTGACATGACCTACCCGTGTTCGTTGGAAATCATGTGTGCCAAGGATAGCTTGATCCCCTCAACGACGGTTCGCCCGTCCACTTTCAAATCAAACGTGCGACGGTTTGCCCGTCCAACATCAAATCAACGATGGTTTGACCGTCCAACTTCAAATCAACGACGGTTCGCCCGTCCAATTTCAACTCAACGACAGTTCGCCCGTCCAATTTCAAATCAATTTCAAACCAATGACGGTTTGCCCGTCCATTATCAAATCAACGACGGTTTGCCGTCCATTATCAAATCAATGACGGTTTGCCCGTCCAACTTCAAATCAACGACGGTTTGCCCGTCCAATTTCAAACCAACAACGGTTCGCCTGTCCATTTTCACAACAACGACGGTTTGCTCGTCCAACTTCAAATCAACGACGGTTTGACCGTCCAACTTCAAATCAACGACGGTTCGCCCGTCCAATTTCAACTCAATGATGGTTCGCCCGTCCACTTCAAATCAACGACGGTTTGCCTGTCCAACTTCAAATCAACGAAGGTTCGCCCGTCCAATTTCAACTCAACGACGGTTCGCCCGTCCAATTTCAAATCAACGACGGTTTGCCCGTCCATTATCAAATCAACGACGGTTTGCCGTCCATTATCAAATCAACGACGGTTTGCCCGTCCAACTTCAAACCAACGACGGTTCGCCTGTCCATTTTCAAATCAACGACGGTTTGCCCGTCCAACTTCAAATCAACGACGATTTGACCGTCCAACTTCAAATCAATGACGGTTCGCCCGTCCACTTCAAATCAACGACGGTTTGCCCGTCCAACTTCAAATCAACGACGGTTCGCCCGTCCAATTTCAACTCAACGACGGTTCGCCAGTCCACTTTCAAATCAAACGACGGTTCCCCTGTCCATTTTCAAATCAACGACGGTTTGCCCGTCCAACTTCAAATCAACGACGGTTGGACCGTCCGATTTCAAATCAACAACGGTTTGCCCGTCCAATTTCAAACCAACGACGGTTCGCCCGTCCATTTTCAAATCAACGACGGTTTGCCCGTCCATTATCAAAGCAACGACGGTTTGCCTGTCCAACTTCAAATCAACAACTGTTCGCCCGTCCAATTTCAAATCAATAACGGTTTGCCCATCCAATTTCAAACCAACGACGGTTTGCCCGTCCATTTTCAAATCAATGACGGTTCGCCCGTCCATTATCAAATCAACGACGGTTTGCCTGTCCAACTTCAAATCAACGACGGTTCGCCCGTCCAATTTCAAATCAACAACGGTTTGCCCCTCCAATTTCAAACCAATGACGGTTTGCCCGTCCATTTTCAAATCAACGACGGTTCGCCTGTCCATTATCAAATCAATGACGGTTCGCCTGTCCCACTTCAAATCAACAACAGTTCGCCCGTCCACTTTCAAATCAATGACGGTTTGCCCATCCAATTTTCAAGCAACGACGGTTCGCCCGTCCAATTTCCAAGCAGCGACGGCTCGTCCTTTCCAATTCAACGACAGCCAGTCCTATCCAAAGTCAACGATAGCCTGTCCTGTCCAGTCCATTTGCAGCATCACTCTGTCCTGGTCTACAGTGATCCAACCATTAACACATTTTCCAACAGTCTTATTGCTCTGTCTCGGATGGTCCTTTATAAGGAGATTGGCTTTGATTCCCAACAGATGGAATTTAACCTCCCAGACGTGACCTACCCGTGATTGTTGGAGTTCTTTATGTGCCAAAGAAGGTTTAGTCCCCAAACAGTGGCAATTCGCTCGTAACTAATCATTCCCCAGGGGAGTCCACCCCAGAGTCAGCCTATTCTGTCCAAATTCAACAAGCGGCGGTCTTCCCATCCACTCAACTTATCCCCAGCAAGCGGCGGTCCTCCCGTCCATTCAAATCAACAAGCGACGGTCTTTCTGCCCTTTCAAACCAACAAGTTGTGCTCTTCCCGTCCCCATTCAATCAATCAAGTTCTTTAAAGTTTCATGTTTACATTGACCCGTATGTTCTGTTCTGGATAGCCTAGAATGGGGTGTCTAGAAAACCTTTGACGTTACTTGTACCAAGTCAATGGTGCTTCAAGTGCCGTCAAAGGGGTGCTATTGTAGACACCCTAGTTTGGACTGTCCAGACCAGCTTGCTTACGGTCTTTTGTTGCCCCAATGATGACTAAAGGTCGAGAACATTCCGAGGTCGATGGCAGGTATTGAACTTTGAGCTTCGGACATTTCTCATTCAAGCCCATTCGAATTCCATCCTCAAACCCTTCGAGCCAGATGGCCCCAGCAAAACCCTACTAGCTTACGCCAGTGTTCTTTTGGCGTGCGCTGGTGAACTGCCACGTGTTAGTCATCGACCGTTGACTCAGTTATCACTGGCGCACGCATGTCAAAACATGGTGCACGCCAGTCAAGCCCAGTCAAATCAACTTTTTTCAGCCACTTGAACGAGACTTTTGTGCCACTTTGACGTGGGCTACAGTCCCCCTGATGATTACACTCGGCAGGGACGTTCCCCCTCTCTCCTACACCCTCCATCAAGCCAAGTCCCATGCATTTAATGCATGGGAGGCTCTCCCTTTAACCAAACCAGCCCTAACCCAATTGGTTAAGGCCTTCCTCAGTCCCTCTCTCCTCTATAAATACCCCCCTTGCATTCATTTGCAAGGGGTTAACCACATTAAAGAGTCCAACCCCCCTTTTCTCTCCTTTCTTGCTCTCTATCTTTTCTCCTCCATCAAAAGAGAAAGAAGAGGAGTTTACTCCCACACCCCCCATTGTCATTCAGTCACCATCCAACCTCCATCTTTAACCTAAAAGCTCAAAACCACCTTCAAACCTCAACACAAAAAGGTATACCACCTTTGTGTGGCAATCTATTTTCGACTCCTGATGGGGACCAGTAAGGTCCAGGCTAGTAGTCAATACTAGTCCTGGCCTTGAACTGGTAAAATAAAACAATCGTGTGAAATGAAACATGGCGCACGGTAGTACCGTGATGCCGTACGCTGGTAATGGCAGTATGTGCACTACTGGCGTGGGGATCATTGATCGTCCATTTTTACTTGCTTACATTTCTGTCATCACCTTAGCATGCTAATAACCAGTTTTACAGCTTTCCGTAACCTAGAACTGTTTAGATGTAGCATTCAATATTTGCTTTTATCTGCTTTGGAAGGCTTCTGGGATCTCTCTGGTCATGTTCCAGAGCCCAGATGATGCAAAGCCAAGCACTGGGTAAGGAGAATAACTGGCGTACGGTCTCATTTGACTGGCGTACGGCAGTTACGTCAAGATCCAATGGCTGGCCCTTTCATCTTAGCTTAGTCTTGGCCTCTTTTATGCCCCCACACTATTTTTGGGGTATTCTGTTATCCTTCGTGGCCTGAGGCCATTCTATCTGTCTGTAACTGTATATATTCTGCTCTATGAACTGCGTGGTTTGTCCTGGGTGTGCGCTGGTCCCTTTTCAAAGCCCAGAGGGTTGCAAACAAAGACTGTGAGACCAGATAAGTGGAGTACGCCAGTTTCGTGGTGGCGTGCGCAGGTCGTATCAGCATGCAGTGGCTCGGCCAGTGCATGCTGGTGCGGAGCCTGCTCACATCCCTCCTGAGCAGCGTACTCCAACTTATTCAGACTGCTCTCAGTGCTTGTTCTCAATCTATGTTCATCATCGAAAAGCAAATCATCATCCATACGCATTTTATCACATAAACTGCAACTTGTTACAGTTTTAATCCCCATTAACTGTTCCCCCTCCCTAACTGGCTAAAAATGATTAGTGAGAGAAAAATGCAAACAATTTACAAAAATGCCTGAGTAGAGACCGATCTCCGGATTGGGCGAGAGGGGTGCCATAAAACCCTTCCCCTCTCGTAATCTGGCTCCCGAACCTCAGATATCGAAGGTGACGACGGACCAGTCTATGCCTTTTCAAAATCAAACAAACGTGGCAAACGTTTTCGAGTTCGGTTCCTTGGGTGTTTCACCGCTAAAACCCGAGTGGCGACTCTAAATCGAGGCATTTCGCCGCGCTTTTCAAAGAGGGCCGCACCCGACCTTAAAACCAAAATCGAGGATTTTCTAGGTCGCGTGCCCACAGATATTAGTTGGGAGACTTAAAGCGCCTCGAAACCATAGATGAAACGAATAAATACGTGGTTATTTTCTTTTATCATATTTTGATTACCATTTGGGGTTATGTAAGCAGATTTCGAAGTATACAACTGAGTTTTGAGCCACTCACAAAGTGTTTTTTATCTATAAGATATATCCTGATTTGATACATGATTATGATAGAGTATGCATAACTATGAATATAATGGGAGGAAGATTACCTATAATGGAAAACCCATTCATTTATATTCATGTGCCAAATAATACAAAACACACATAAATAGGCGTGTTAACAAAGGAAAGTAGAAGCAACTTTGTTTTTTCTTTTTAGAGAGAAATTCACTTTTCTTAGACGTTATTTGGAGTGTTAAAATGGTTTTCTAACCATCAAGAGACTAGTTATGAATCATTAGTCTGTCGATCAAAACCACACGAATGTACAGTGATAAATTGGAAAGAAAACTTTCCATTCATTACATTCATAGGAAAAGAAACATCCAGAACACCCATGTAGGGGACATTACAGGAGTAAACCTAACTAGGTTTAAATTTCTATCAGAAGCTGATCTTTTATGATCAGGCAACTAAGATACAAAGACTTGATCTGAGCTCCATTGGTAGGTGAACACGCTCCGAAGACCACTTTTATTAGATTATTTGGTCTTCGAAGTTTCAGCATAACGTGAAAACATCACAAGAGTTGGTGTGTCTATACCTAAGAGCCATAGACCAACATAAAGGCATCACGAGAACTAATGTGGCTATACTTCGAAGTTATCTGTCTTCAGAAACTCTGGTTGAATCAACATAACACCCACCTCATGCATTCTTGACTCCTTAGATCCAACTCAATGATTTGGAGTTTGTATCTACAGATTATAGAAAGAGAAAATAGGAAAGGTAGGGGCGAAGTTATAACTTTAAGTGGTATTTATAAGCCAAAAGTTATGAGGGTGTGGTTTAGCCTTATTAAATCCAGCAATAAATGGATAAATATGCTTTGAAGATGAAATTACTAGTAGTAGTTGAGATTTTAAGAGGCTTACATGAATAATAGTTGCAGTCAAATTGGTATAATTATATACCAAACAAAGGGTCACTTTAACTAAAACTTTTTAGCTAAACACTAACCCACCTCAAACTAATACAAAACCATATAATTGGATTATAAGCAAATACAAGTATTAACCAGCAAGTTAAAATGGTTACATACTAAGAAGAGTTCAAAAGTTGGGCAGTAACAGTTTTACACTCGGAAAGAATGCTATTGTATTTACCACATGCATCTATAAAAACGCGTTTCTGGCCAGAAGATCGAGCAAATTGTGGGGAAGCCAGTTTAATAGCTTCACACTGAGCTTTAGCTTGTTGCTCAAAAAGTGTCAGTTCAAAGGTTGATTGTGAAATTTTCTGTCGAATATCAGCTAGAGACTTCAATAAAGCTTCTTCTTGAGCTCAAAGTGTTTGTAGTTTCAAGAGACCCTCTCGGTAGGAGTTCCTCTTGGAAAGAGCTTGAAAATGTAGATGTTCCATGTTTTCCTCCACCATCTGTAAGGTCTTGCACTCTTGAAACAAATCTTGAATGTAGGGGAAATCACTTCGAATGTTTGAAATTCCATGTTGAAGCCGTTGAGTGAGTTTTGACTGATTTGGCTTCAAATGAGCCAAAGCTTCACAGCATATTTCAAACTGATCCCATAGCTGATGTTCGATCAAGAATGAGAAATCCAATGCAGCAAATCCCTGATGAATCTCAATCAGTTCTTGGGCCTCCTCATTGGAAAAAGTAAATTTGATACGTGAGGCTGGAGGGTCTAATAGAACTACTAATTCATCCATAGGACTCAACACTGGTGGAGGTTGAATTGGCAGACAAATCTTGTCACAGAAAGCCTTAACTTTCAGATTAAAGGCAGGTACATCAAAAGAAACAGTAAATGAGGATGTCATATGAGAGGAGCTGTAACGCCCCCAATTTTGGGTACGTTAAATAAGAAATTTTATTGAAAAATAAATTGAGTCGGGCTCTTTATTACAACAAAGCTTAAAAGAAGTACTTTTATTATAAACGGAAGGGAACTAAGGTTCCTAACTACTGCTCCGCTTTTTCTTCCATCACAGCTAGCTCCTCGGCTCCGAAGGCCTCCAAGGTGTAAAGCTCACCCTGCTCATCTATGAAATCTGACATATTATACCAGCGTTGCCACCGATATAATATGTCAGGGTCACCAAAAAAGGCAACACCGTGAGCCACAAGCTCAATAGAACATCTCATCCCACTAACCCTTTAAACTTAACAATTCGTAGAACAATAACTCCTTTATTATCGTTGTGTCCAATATTTTAGAGTTTCTCCTACGCGACTCATCGTAGACTGTGTCATCATTTCCCACTTTAATCAACATTTCAAAAATCATTTGTTTAACTCACCCAACCTCGGTTCCGCCGTTTCGGGTTCCCGAGTATCCTCACAATGGTTCCACCGCACCGGGTTCCCATTGGCACATAATTTCATGGGCTCCATACCGCGGATAACCAAGCCACCCACCCAACCTTGGTTCCGCCGCGCCGGGTTCCCAATGGCATACACACACACAACTCACATAATGCCACCCAAAACCGGTCATTATGTAGTTTCAAAATATTTCCATCCTCGGAATACATTCCCTTTCATTAACCACACCCTAGGTGCCATGTTTCTACTTTCTCGGTTCTTGTGTCTCGTTCTCATGCATTGACTCCGCGGTAGGACTTATCGCATACGTAAACATAAATCATGTAACGAAATCTTGAAACCAACAAGCAAGATCATCCAATTCTATATCCCCTAACATGCTCATGTTACTAGAAAACAAGTAGTGCAAACAATTCATGCATAAAACTCATGTTATCAAAATTTAAACTTATCTTGCGATCCAAACTTATTAACGAGAAGTAAACTCATCTTTAAAGCATTATCCTATAAACTAGCAAGTATAGGCTTTTAAACAAAAGGTAGGATAGATAAGTATATCGGATTAAGGGTCGAGAAATCCTACCTTACTTCTTGGCGGTAGATTAGGTAGGTTTTGGTCGTCAGTTTTGCGATTCGGCGGTGTAACGGCTCCGGATTGCTTCGAAAGGAAGAGAGATGGACCTTTCTCTTCCTAGAAACAACTTGCTAACTAAATTAAGCTACTTTTAGAGATCTAGTGGTTGTTTTGGAAGTGGTTTGGTGGTTTCTCTCAAGAACTCTCAAGAAACAAAAGAAAACAAGAACTTTAGAACTAAGAACACTTGGAATTTCTAGAGAGAAGGAAGAGCAAGGCTTGAAGGTGTGAGTTTGAAGCTTGGAATGGCTTCTATTTATAGGCCAAGACTCCCCTCTCTCTCTCTCTAACCAAATCTCTCTCTCTCTCTCTCTATATTTGACTTTTCTTTCATTTGTCATGGTTGATTGATAGGTTGATGGGTGAAGTTAAGGCTTGCTTGCACACTAACTGTAGGTGGACAAATTCAAGTAGTGCTTTGATCAGCACTAGATTGTAACGGCTTCTCGTGCCTCTTGACTGGAACCCTAATTCGTCGTCGGAACCCTTGACCTGCAAAACAGACAAGGAGTGAGCGCACCTTTGCCTCTCGTGGCAAAGGCCCTCCGATGCCTTTGTTAGTATCTCGTACTGATTGTAAACCCTAAATATCAATAGGAAGTCACGTATGAATGCAATGTATTGCGTACCTTTCACCTCTAGGTTTACCTTATATTTATAGATTCATGGATGCTTACTGCCCAAGAATCCATATTGCCCTAGGTTTCCTACCTCGTATAGGAAACCAGGGTATCTTGGATTCTCGTTCCCTTATCAGTTCATTACCTTAATCCTTGTAGGACTCTTTTCCATAATGAGTCGAACTGCCCATTCCCGTTGCGTATCTTTTACAGATCCTACATTCTTGGGATCTCATTCTTTAATGGAATACCACTGTTTCTGGACTCTTCCAGAGTGTTCCCTCTACTTCAACATCTGATAGGACTTCTCTCCTTGTTCGGCCATCTCATGGCCGAACAGACGGCTTGGACCAGTCACTTCACATGTAACTGGTCCTTTATCAATTATTTGGACCATTTCCTTCTTAGGAGCTCTCCTCCTGTTCGGCTTTCTCATTGCCGAACAATTTACTTAAACAGTGGCTACACATGTCACTTTCCTTTTATTTGGTCCAATAACTTCTCATGTTTTACAGAACCAAGACTCGTACAACTTCTCTGGACCAATGACTTCTCTTGTCACTAGTCCAGAGCGCGATGACTTTTCCTTCACAGCGTGTTCGGGCCCTTCTTGGACTTGTTCGGGAGTACCTCCCTACAATTGCTCCCCAGCTTTACTCGTTATGTTTTACTCAGATGAGGAGTAAAGCTCTTTTACCGAGCAAATTTATTCTGTTCCCGCACCTTATTTCATATTTTGGTGCAATTTTCATCATTTTGCCAAGGCGAAAATATCTCTTCGTCTGGCCGGGACAGGCTTTTAGTCCTAATCTTTACACGTGTCGATCATTGTATTGCTTTCATTAAATGCAAACAGACGTGTTTTGAAGAACGAAACACTCAAACGGCGTCTGGGATGACGTTTCACATACGCCACCCCACTTTTTAGGATATTTTTGGGTTTTCGTCCCATTTTCAAAACCCCATTCTCTCTCTTAGACTCCCTCTGCAGAAAAGAAGGTTCAAGCTTTTACCCGCCATTGAAGCTCTGTTCACCATCTCAAGGCCTCCTCCTTTCTGCTTTAGGTATTCCATCAACCAATTCGTAAGTCACCATTCTTCTTTTGCTCCATTTCTCTTGTGGATTGCTTACAATCATTTTAGGGTTTCACCGTCCCCCTTTCTCTATATTTCAAAGAACCAAAGAAAAACTTTTTTGGTTATGGGGAGATTTCGGAGGCATTGTAATACTCCTCAGACCATGTCAAGTTTCAGATCTCGTTATGAGATTCCTGACAACGTAGCTACTATTTTGGCTCCTGAGGATGCCATTCGTGAAAGTTTTGATTTTGACACCCTTCACATTCGAGTAGTAGCCGTCGTTGAGGGCGGGGTTAGGTTTCCCTTAGCTCCCCTGCTTCGTCAGGTCCTAGCATACTATAGGCTTTCCCTAATGCAGGTTTCAGCCAATTTCTTTCGAGTGGTTATGGGTATAAATGCTCTGAATCAGATGTTAGGGACCTCTTTAGGTTTGTACGGCATTCACCATTTATACAATATCTCCAGAACTGGGGATATGCCCTCACATATTATTTAAAAATTAGGGATTCTAGAAAGAAACTTGTCCTTGAACTCCCTGACTCTGCTCGAGGGGATGACGACGACTTTCTGATTGTTACGGGCAACTTCGAACCCAGAGATGAGGACGACCAAGTGATTGGTTTTCATGCTCCTCACGTATTCGGGAGCCCACGTTAGTGCTCTCCTCCTAATTCATATGTTCTTCTTTTTCAAAAGAAAAGCTTTCTCATGCTTCTAATTATTTGTGCTTTGTGTTATGTTTCAGCTTCAAACATCAATCGAGGCCATAATATCATAACCCCTGAAGTTCACGTAGCAGATATCAGACGTGCACTTGCTTTCAACGGTGAAGGGACATACCTCTCAGGCCGAGCAAGGGCAGCTCAGGTATTGCTTAGTTACAAAGCTTTATACGGCGGTTTCATTGATCAGCGTACCCGTGCAGCCTACAACCCTGTTATAGCTGGTCCTTCAAGACCGTTCCCCGAGCAAAGAGAGAGACGCTCTCAAACACCTCCAGTTCCTGACGAGCCAATTCCTCTCGCTGAAGAGGCTTCCAATTCTACATCCAACTCCTCATCTAGTGGTTACACTCCTTCACCTCCAGAATCTCCAGAGATGAACCGACCAATTGACCTAGGGAGCTTTCTTACCATTCCTCGTCGAGGTCGTAATGTTGTTCGGGGCCAGGGTGGTCCTCAAGGTCATGGGCGCCGTGCCCAGATTCAAATTGATGCTCCCCTAGGATTTTCCCCAGGAGAAATGGAGGCCCTCCACCTAGAAAAATGTCAACGAGTGGAGGAATCTCAGGAAAGACCCCCACAAGTCTCTTCATCTCCAGCTCCTACATGGGCCCCTTCTTTCACTCATGGGAACCGAGCTATTACTGCTCGGGACAGTGTTAAGTCTGAAGGCACTACTCTTGCTCTATCCCAAGCTTTTCTGCTGCCTAGAGACATGCAGAAAGAAGTGGCAAGCTCTCCTAACAATCTTCTAACCTCATTCATGTCCCATGATGCCAAGGTAAAATTTCCCTTTGTAAACCATATCTTTTGGTATCTGTGTTTATCTATTTGAATGTTTTAGGTGATGCAAAAGATGGTGGCTATGGCTCAGAAGCTCAGCCAGTCCGAGCCCCAACGTGCCAAGCTTGTCAATGAGAACACCAAACTGCAACGTACTATTATTAGGCTTGAGAGGGAGAGAAACCAAGCCCTGGGGGTAGCTGATGGGCTAAAGGGACAGCTGAAGGGGGGTGAAGACAGTCTGAACCAATCTTTGAAAGAGCTTGAGGCGAGTCAAAATGAAGCCAAAGCTGCATTTGAGCGAGGATATAATGATGGAATTAAAGTAGCTACGGAAAGCTACACGAACCAGATGCCGGGGATACAAGATCAAATTTGGGTGGCCTCCTGGACAGCTTGCCTTGCAAAAGCTGAGATATCTGAGTCATCTCCCCTCTGGACCAACATTGAACTACCAAGCTCAGTTGCTGGTCGTGAGGAAGACATTACTGAGGAGGGAGATGAAGAGCAAGATGTGCATACGTCTGAGCAACCTGTTACTAATGTTGAACCAGGTAATGATATGACCAACCCTGGCCAAAAGGAAGTCAGTGGTGGTCAACCTGAAGGTGAAAATGCCACGGAAGACTCGACTGCACCAGCAGCTCCTGCAACTGTTCAAGATCTCACTAAAGACGAATGAATTCAATCTCCTTTTGTTTGTTGTTTGACAGTCAACCTATTTGTTCCCTTCATGGTATAAGTTCCAAATTTGGTTTTAAGATAGGTGTTTTTGGCCATATGTGGCCTTTGAATACTGTTTTGATACTTTAAGTATTTCATACTTGTTTAAGTTTCTCGTACTTTATGCATGTATTCGTATGCTTCCAAGTGCTTAAGTTTCTCGTACTTATGCATGTATTCGTATACTTCCAAGTGTTTTCGTACTTGAACAGTTGTTGTTGTGCATATTCTCGTATGCGTTTCAACATGTAATTCATGCGTGGTTGCATGCCTAAGTTTATTCGTACTTTAAGCAATCAATGTTTGCATATCTCGTATGTTTTGGATATATGCTTAAGTTTATTCGTACTTTAAGCAAGCTACATTCCTCGTATTGCATATCTCGTATGTTTTAGACATATGCTTGAGTTTATTCGTACTTTAAGCAAGCTACATTCCTCGTATGTAAAAAATGTTGGGACCATTCTCTGCTCCCCAATATGAAGGATGGTTGAAAAAGAAATGGCAGGCTTCATATTCGCGTAACCCTTAAAATAAAAACTTTAAAGAATATGCCTTTATTCAGAAGTGGAGTTTGAAAAATTCAAAACTCAAGGGGGCGTTACTCGTACCCCTTGCAACTAATAAAACACAAGAGAGTTTTATTCGTAACTCTCACACAATCACGATGTGAATAAAAATGTATTTAAACATAATCAAATAAAGAACTTTCTCAAATTGTGGACATTCCAAGGCCTTGGCACCGGGTTCCCGTCCAGGTCTGCCAATCGATAAGCCCCAATGCCCACGATCTTAGTAACTCGATACGGGCCTTCCCAATTGGCTCCTACCTTTCCCTCATTGGCCACTTTAGTGTTGCCGAGCACCTTTCGTAGCATAAGGTCTCCAACACCAAACTCTCGTGGATGTACATGTTTGTTGTAGCTTTTGATTAGCTGCTCTTGGTATGAGGCCAAGTGCACTAGGGCCCACTCTCGTCGTTCCTCGGCAAGGTCTAATTCAATCTCCAAGGCTCTATTATTTCCTCCACTTTCAACCAAAGTGGTCCTGTTGGTCGGCAGACCTATTTCCAATGGAATAATGGCCTCTGTTCCATATGCTAATGAGTAGGGGGTCTCTCCCGTAGACCTCCTAGGCGTTGTTCGGTATGCCCATAGAACCAATGGTAATTCATCAGGCCACTTCCCCTTTGCTTTATCCAACCTTTTCTTGATTCCATCAAGAATTGTTTTGTTGGAAGCCTCTGCCTGTCCATTACTTTGGGGGTAGGCTGGAGTCGAGTAATAATTCCTTATTCCATACTGAGCACAGAATGCTTTGAATTTCTTCTAAAATTGTGATCCATTGTCTGTAACAAATGAGTATGGGACCCCAAAACGAGTAATGATGCTCTTCCACACGAACCTTTCTATCATAGGTTCAGTGATCTTGGCCAATGGTTCTGCTTCAATCCACTTAGTGAAATAGTCTGTTGCAACTAGCAGGAATTTTCGATTCCCAGTTGCTTTGTGTAGTGGACCCACGATGTCCATTCCCCATTGAGCAAACGGCCAGGGACTTGTCAAAGGCACTAGATCCTCGGCTGGTGTTCGAATCATTGGTGAAAACTTCTGACACTTTTCACAAATTTTTACGTATACCTTAGCATCTTCTTGCATGTATGGCCACCAATAACCTTGGGTGATTGCTCGATGGGCTATGGACCTGCCCCCAGCATGGCTTCCACACGTTCCTTCGTGAATTTCATGGAGGAACTTCTGCACCAATTCAAGATGTACGCAAAGCAAATAGGGTCCTGTAAAAGACTTCCTATACAATTTTCCCTCTGGGGATAACCAGAACCGAGCAGATTTGGTCCTTATTTTATGAGCCTCCTTTTTGTCTGAAGGGAGTGTTTCATCTCGCAAAAACTCCACAATTGGGTCCATCCAACTTGGTCCCAGGTTCACATCCAAGATCATCTCCACGCTTCTCCCATGCTCGGCTCAGACAGATACTCTACGGCTATCTTTCTTTTAAACTCAGTTGGTACAGCTGCGGCCAACCATGCTAATGAATCTGTATGAGCATTCTTTCCAGAACTTATCTGCTCAATATACACCCTTTCGAAAGTATCGAGCAGATCTCTGGTTGCCTGTACATAGGCCGCCATCTTCTCGCTCCGGGTTTCATATTGCCCGGACAGTTGATGGACTACAAGTTGTGAATCACAATATACCCTAACACGTTCTGCTTTTAGGGTTTTTGCACTTCTCAAGCCAGCTAAGAGTGCCTCGTACTCTGCCACGTTATTTGACGCATTGAACCCTAGCCGAACAGATAGTTCCAACATTGATCCTTCGGGGGGTAAAAGCACAACCCCGATTCCTGATCCAGAGTTGCACGCTGACCCATCAACGAACAGCTTCCATTCCAGGGGATCTTGTTCGGCTGATGCCTGTTTCTTCGTTACAGGTGTTTGTGCTTCCTGCTCCTTTCTCGTAGGAGGCATAGGTGCTACTGTGGGTGAGAATTCAGCCACAAAATCAGCCAACACTTGGCCTTTGATTGCTGTGCGCAGCTGATAATCGATGTCATATTGGCTCAACTCAACAGACCAAGTTGAGATCCTTCCCGAGAAGTCTGCTTTTCGTAGCAGTGATTTTAATGGGAACTCTGTGTAAACCACAACTTTATGGCTTTGGAAATAATGTGGCAATTTTCTGGTTGCTGTCCTTAATGCTAGGACTAACTTCTCGAGGGGCAAATATCTTGTTTCTGCATCTAACAACGTTTTGCTCACATAATAGACTGGGATTTGCTCGGATCCCTTATTTCTCAAGAGGACTGCACTCACAGCATGCTCAGAAACGGCTAAGTACAAAACTAGGGACTCACCTAGCTCCAGAGTCGAAAGAAGGGGAGGAGAAGCCAAATATCCCTTCAGATCCTGGAAGGCTTGTTCGCACTCTGCTCCCCATTTGAATTCTTCCCTTTGCTTTAACAACTGAAAGAAGGGTCTGCACTTATCACTTGATCGGCTAATAAATCGATTAAGGGCCGCTGCCATCCCAGTCAACCGTTGGACGTCCTTCGTTGTCCGAGGACTCTGCAGATTCTGTAAGGCCTTTATCTGGTCGTGGTTTGCCTCAATTCCCCTTAAGGTTACAAGGTGGCCCAAAAACTTTCCAGAACCGACTCCAAACGCACACTTCGAGGCGTTGAGTTTCAGTTTGTATTTCCTCAAGATTTCAAAAGCTTCTTTCAAATCTGCTATATGGCCTTGCCCAGTTTTACTTTTTACCACCATGTCGTCTATGTAAACCTCCATAGTTTTGCAGAGCAATTTTCTAAACATGATGGTTGCCAATCTCTGATATGTTGCCCCTGCATTCTTCAATCCAAAGGGCATGACATTGTAACAGTACAACCCTCGTGGTGTAATAAAAGAAGTCTTTTCTTGATCTGGGCCGAACATGGCAATTTGATGATATCCTCGATATGCATCGAGAAAACTCATTCGTTCGTATCCTGCAGTTGCATCAACTAGTTGGTCTATCCTTGGAAGAGGGAAACTGTCCTTTGGGCATGATTTGTTTAAATCTGTGCAGTCTACACAAACACGCCATTTTCCATTCTTTTTCTTGACAACAACAGTATTTGATAGCCATTCTGGATAGTAAACTTCCTTTATTGCCTTGGCTTCCAACAAACGGTCCACTTCTTCAATTACAGCGTCAACGTGCTATATGGTGCCCTTTTTTTCTTTTGAATGACCGGCTTATGCTATGGATCTACATTCAAATGATGGCAAATAACGTCTGCACTCACTCCAGGCATTTCCTTTGGTGTCCATGCAAATACGTCGACATAAGTTTTCAAGAAACTTATCAATTCAGTCTCTTCCCCTGCTGGCAGTGATTCCCCAATTAAAAAATACCTATCTAGATCAATCTCGTTGATCTGTGCTTTCTTCAAACCCTCAACTACCCTCTCGGTTGGGTCCTTACCGATATCCTCAATGGTCGGCTGATCTGGAATTTCTACTGTATTGACATGGTGGGCGTTATGGATTCTTTTTATGATAGATACCAAACATTGTTGAGCTACCTTTTGGTTACCCTTGATTTGTTCAATCCCATTGGATCCTGGGAACTTTACCATTTGATGGAAAGTAGAAGAGACTGCCCTCATCTTGTGTAACCATGTTCTCCCTATAATCACGTTATAGGAGGACGGTACATCCACCACGAGGAAGTCGATTCGTAGCACCACTGTCCCAGCCCGAATAGGCAAAGTTACTTTTCCTAACGGCCAGACTGCTCCTGCTCCAAATCCAACCAAAGGGGTTACTGATTGTACCAAGTCTTCTTGAGTTAGTCCCAATTTCTTGAATGCATTGTAATAGAGCACTTCGGTGCAACTCCCTGAGTCCACCAGGATTCTTTCCATGTCATATTCCCCAACTCGTAAGGTTATGACTAAAGCATCATTGTGAGGTACCTGGACTCCTCCCAGATCTTCATCTGTAAAAACTATGCCCTCGTTGCATGCTTCTTCGCTACGCCCTCTTTTCTTTCCCAACTGCATCACATGTTGGTCATGTTTTATTTGTCTCTGAAGCAATCTCACCTCATTTCTCATATAAGGTTCGGCTAATCCATGTATCATATGGATTACTCCCTTTGGATTCTGTTCGTAATCCAATTCCATTGCTTTTTCTTTATCCTTGGGATCTTCTTGGATAAATTCTTTGAGATAACCTCGTGAGACCAAATAATCAAGGTGCCGTTTAAACATCTCACAATCCTCAGTCATATGGCCCCAATCCTTATGGTAGCTGCAGTGCTGATTCGTAGCACGTTTTGCATCTTTATTCCCACCTAAAGTTGGAGGCCATTTGAAATAAGGTTGATTCTTTATTTGATAAAGAATCCTGTAGATGGGCTCTTTCCAGACCGTGTTTATTGAGAAGAATGACTTGGGATCCGGAGCTTGTTTGTCCTTGTACGGCTCTTTCTTTGCCTGCCCATAATCTTTCCTTTCACGATAAGTTTTGGGCTCTGGCTTGTCTGCTTTCTTTATAGGCCCCTTTACTTGCTCGGCGGCCAGCTTACCATCCTCCCGAAGAATGTCATCCTCGTTTCTGGCGTGCAGCTCAATTCGCTCGATCAGTTTTGCCAGTGTCTGCACTGGAGTCATGTTTAGGGACTTACGCAGTTCCCCCCGAACAGGCAAACCTGTCTTGAACGTGGCTATCGCGTATTCCTCGCTGCAACCTTCAATCTCGTTGAAGGTTTCCCAGTACTTTTTTGCATATGTCCTGATCGGCTCGTCCTCGCCTTGCTTCATAAAGGAAAGGCTCTCAAAAGTTTTTGGAGCTTTCCTGCTCGTCAAAAATCGTGCAGTGAATTCTTCGGCCAACTGCACCCATGTTCGGATGGAGCGTGAACCCAACCTATGAAACCAAGACAAAGCCACCTTCCCTAAACTTGACGGGAACATCTTGCACATAATTGCATCATCTCCTTCATGCATAAACATAGCCTGCTGGTAATGCTGTATATGTGCCACGGGATCAGCATCTGTCTCGTAGAGGATGAACGTTCCGTGTTTCACTCTGGTCGGCAACTTAGCCTCCTGTAACTTTCTCGCAAAAGGGGAGGATGCTATATTCTTAAGTGCTTTCCATGCTGCCTCTCGTGCAGTCATGGTTTCATCCTCTGGTCCTTTCTTTTCATTGGGTCTAGTTCTTTCCCAATCGGAATCAGGTCTTTCGTACCTGTCCCTATGATGTTTCCTACTCCCTTCCTCCTCAGGGGTAGAACTTCGACCTCTGCTTCTCCTCTTTCTTGGAGAAACCCTCCTTTGCTCCGATGTTCGGGTTTTGCTCTTCTTTTTTTGTGGAGAAGCTTTATGTCGCCTTGGGGTTGGACTTCTGCTTCTACTCCTTCTTCCTCGTGAAGGAGCTTTTCTGTATTGTATCATAGCATACCCACTACCTCTAGAATTTCTTCGAGACAGTCCGGAATCCTCCGGATGTTCCCTGATTCTCTCTAGTTCTCTGATCTCATGTTCTCATTTTTTAATCAGACGAGCATACTCCTCAATTTCTTGCCTCTTTTTATCAAGAACGTCTTCGCTACGGTGCACACTCCTAGAGTGTGCGATCGATTCATCCCTTCAATGGGATTTACTCCGTCTTGTGGATCTCGAAGCCGTCTCTCCCTCTCTATTTTTGGAGTTATCATGGACGGTAAGGGGGCGGCCCTTACTCGTGGTCCTCCTGTGTCCACCCTCGGGCTTTCTCGGAGCCCCAGGTGGAGATTTATCCCTTCCTCCATCTAACACATTCTTTGGGTCGAGTGGTGTTGCTGGATCTACTTCCACCATGGTCGTATTTTTAAAAGGAACTCTTTCGTTTCCCACAGACGGCGCCAATTGTAGGTGGACAAATTCAAGTAGTGCTTTGATCAGTACTAGATTGTAACGGCTTCTCGTGCCTCTTGACCGGAACCCTAATTCGTCATCGGAACCCTTGACCTGCAAAACAGACAAGGAGTGAGCGCACCTTTGCCTCTCGTGGCAAAGGCCCTCCGATGCCTTTGTTAGTATCTCGTACTGATTGTAAACCCTAAATATCAATAGGAAATCACGTATGAATGCAATGTATTGCATACCTTTCACCTCTAGGTTTACCTTATATTTATAGATTCATGGATGCTTACTGCCCAAGAATCCATATTGCCATAGGTTTCCTACCTCGGATAGGAAACCAGGGTATCTTGGATTCTCGTTCCCTTATCAGTTCATTACCTTAATCCTTGTAGGACTCTTTTCCATAATGAGTCGAACATCCCATTCCCGTTGGGTATCTTTTACAGATCCTACATTCTCGGGATCTCATTCTTTAATGGAATACCACTATTTCTGGACTCTTCCAGAGTGTTCCCTCTACTTCAACATCTAATAGGACTTCTCTCCTTGTTCGGCCATCTCATGGCCGAACAGACGGCCTGGACCAGTCACTTCACATGTAACTGTTCCTTTATCAATTATTTGGACCATTTCCTTCTTAGGAGCTCTCCTCCTATTCGGCTTTCTCATTGCCGAACAATTTACTTGAACAGTGGCTTCACATGTCACTTTCCTTTTATTTGGTCCAATAACTTCTCATGTTTTACTGAACCAAGACTCGTACAACTTATCTGGACCAATGACTTCTCTTGTCACTAGTCCAGAGCGCGATGACTTTTCCTTCACAGCGTGTTCGGGCCCTTCTTAGACCTGTTCGGGAGTACCTCCCTACACTAACCACCTAGTTTTAAGCGTGCATGGCTAGTTTAGTACCTTGGATGGAACTATGGAAGATATGGAGATAGAGTTGTACAAGATTTGGTGTTTAAATAACAATTCAAGGACAAAAGGTGATAGATTTGGAAGATATTCATCTAAAAAGTTGAAAGGATGATAGAATATCAAGGTACAAGTCCTATCCTCCTTCTTCTTCCTTCTCCATTTCCTCTCTCTCTCTCTCCCTCTTCCTCCCTCTCTCTCTCGGCCTCTTTGTCCTCTCCCTCTCTCTATCGGCCTCTCTCTCCTGTCCTTCTCTCTCTCTCTCTCTCACCCACATATATATGTATATATATGTACTAAGGAAGACTAATAATAATAATATATAAGCAAGTACATAAGTACTAAGATTCTAGGGTGGGAAAGTCAAGATTCTCCCATTATACTGATACAAAAGGTACTAGTACTTAATTAATATAATAGTGTACTTTGTACTCTCGGGAATCTTAATAAAGGATTAGTTTAATAGGCCTAGTACTTAGTTGGCAAGACTAACCTATTGACCAATGGGTAATAAATCCCCTAATGGTTAATAACCAAGGGATAATAAAGGACAAGGTACTTATACAATAAACTAAGCTCTTAGAAAAGACTACATGTCTTTTTGCATGTGGCAAATACACATGTGTATATATACATGTACTTAACAAGATATAATAATGGAAAAGCTATTGTCCAATGGGTAAAGATTACCCTAACAATTACTGTCCAATGGTTAATGGTTGAAAGGTAACTAAATGGTTAACTAGTTTGGTTATACCAACTATTTGGTTGAAAATTGACTAGGCATGGCAATTAGGGTTTCTAGTTGAGGAATACCGTGATAAGGCGTTCAATTGCTTGAATACAAACTACTAGAAATCAATAAGAAAACCATCGAGCAATCAAAGAAATTAAGAAATTTCGAATAACAACGAGATTTTTATTGAATGAAAAATCGGAGTTGTTACAACCTATCCCCCTTAAACAATTTCGTCCTCGAAATTAGGTGGATGCTAGGATTCGAACAAATGAGGGTATTTTGCCTTCATGGTTTCTTCTCTTTCCCATGTGGTTTCTCCAGAACCGCGGTGCTTCCACAAAACACGTACCAACTTAATCATCTTATTCCGGATAGTCTTCTCACTTCGGTCTTGAATCTCTATCGGTTCCTCTTCGTATGTCGCGTCTTCTTCGATAGTGATGTCTTCCCAATTGAGCACATGGGTGGGTAAGGCTAGATACTTGCGAAGCATGGAAACGTGAAACACGTTATGTACTCGGTCCAGCTGGGGTGGCAGTGCCAGGCGGTATGCAACCTTCTCGATCTTCTCCACGATGTCAAATGGTCCGATTTAGCGCGGAGACAATTTCCCCTTCTTCCCAAATCTGATAACTCCTTTCTTTGGTCTGATCTTCAGGAATACATGATCTCCTACCGCGAAAGACAAAGGTCGGCTCCTTTTATCTGCATAACTCTTCTGTCAGCTTTGCGCGGTCTGGATCCTCTGTCTGATAGTCTTGACCTTCTCTGTGGTATCCCGTACTATGTCAGGCCCTATCAATCCTATTTTCCCAGCATCAGTCCAACAGATTGGAGATCGGCAAGGTTGACCGTATAGAGCTTCGTATGGTGCCATCCCGATGCTTGCTTGATAACTGTTGTTGTAGGCGAATTCCACCAACGGTAAATGCTGCTCCCAGTTTCCAGAGAAATCCAAGGCGTAGGCTCTCAGCATATCTTCCAGGGTCTGAATAGTCCTCTCCGTTTGTCCGTCTGTTTGTGGGTGAAAGGCCGTGCTAAGCCTCACGTCCGTTCCCAATGCTTTCTGCAATCCTTTCCAAAAGTGTGATACAAAATGTGGGTCTCTGTCAGATACTATCGAGATTGGTACTCCATGGAGGCGTACGATTTCTCGAATGTACAACAGGCTTAGTTGCTCCACGTTTTCTGTCATCTTGACAGGCAGAAAGTGTGCAGACTTGGTGAGTCGATCTATGATCACCCAGATGGCTGTGTTGGACTTGGCAGATCTTGGCAGTCCCGTCACGAAATCCATTGAGATGTGCTCCCACTTCCAGGTCGGTATTGGTAAGGGTTGGAGATCTCCTCCAGGTTTCTGATGCTCGGCCTTGACTTGTTGACACACCAAACAGGTAGATACGAACCGTGCTACATCCTTCTTCATTCCTTCCCACCAGTACGTTCTTCGCAAGTCGTGATACATCTTTGTACCGCCAGGGTGAACTGCGAAGTTCGAATGGTGAGCTACTCGGAGTACGTCTTCTCGAAGGGTTCCAACATTAGGCACGAATACTTTTCCTTTGAATCTCAGGCTGTTATTCTCTTCGATAGTCCATCCTGGCACCGCCTTTCCTTTTCAGATTCGATGCCGGACGAACTCACAATTCTGCTCGAAGGTTTGGGCTAGTAAGATTTCCTGAAGAAGTGCTGGCTCTGTAACTAGAGCGTACAGTCGAGCATTTCCGCTCTCTGATGATGATCGCAGGTTGAACTCGTTAAGGGTGTCCACCATCTCCCATTCCTTGATGGCAGTCTTGACCTTCTGTGCTCTATCCTTTCGACTCAGAGCGTCAGCTACCACGTTGGCCTTACCGGGGTGATACTGGAGTGTAAACTTATAGTCCTCCAAGTATTCCATCCATCGGCGCTGCCTCAGGTTCAACTCCTTCTGAGTGAACAGGTATTTGAGGCTCTTATGGTTGGTGAAAACTTCAAATTGTTCTCCCCACAGATAGTATCGCCAGGATTTGAGGGCGAACACTACTGCGGCCAATTCGAGGTCATGGGTAGGATAATTCTTCTCGTGCAGTCGAAGTTGTTGAGATCTATAGGCTACGACCTTCCCATTCTGCATCAGCACGCATCCCAAACCATCTCTCGAAGCGTCGCAATAAACAGTATAATCTACCCCTCGTTCAGGGATGATAAGTACCGGTGCGTTGGTCAGTCTCTTCTTCAATTCTTGGAAGGATTTCTCACAGGCTTCATTCCAATCTAGCTTCACTCCTTTTTGAGTCAACTTGGTCATTGGCTTGGCCAAGGTTGAGAAGTCTGGGATGAATCTTCAGTAATACCCAGCCAATCCTAGAAAACTCCTGATTTCGAACACCGAGGTCGGCTGTTTCCAGTTCAGCACTGCTTCGACCTTACTTCCGTCCACTGCAATCCCTTCCTTGGATACTTAACCACTTCTAGCCAAAACTCGCATTTACTTGCCTTGGCATAGAGTTGGTTATCTCGAAGTACTTGTAGCGCTATCCGAAGGTGCTCTTCGTGCTTCTCCTTGTTGGCAGAGTATATCAATATATTATCAATGAACACCACTACAAACTTGTCTAAGTAGGGTTGAAAGATCTTGTTCATGAGACACATGAATACTGCCGGAGCATTGGTCAGCCCGAATGGAATCACTACAAACTCGTAGTGGCCGTATCTGGTACGAAAAGTCGTCTTGGCAATATCCTCGTCTTGAATCTGTAATTGATGATAGCCGGATCGGAGATCGATTTTAGAGAAGCAGGTTGCTCCCCTTAATTGATCAAAAAGGTCATCGATCCTAGGCAACGGATATCGATTCTTGACTGTGACTTGATTCAACTTCCTATAGTCGATACATAATCGCAGTGTCCCTTCCTTCTTCTTCACGAACAGAGCAGGCCCTCCCCACGGTGAAGTACTCGGCCTGATAAATCCCTTGTCCAACAGCTCCTGTAATTGGGTCTTGAGCTCCTTTAGTTCGGCCGGGGCCATTCGGTATGGCGCCATCGAGATTGGTGCCGTTCCTGGTTGAAGTTCTATGGAGAAGTCTATCTCCCTTGGAGGTGGTAAGCCTGGAAGTTCCTCAGGGAAAACATCGGCATATTCGCACACGATGTGAGGTAATCCTAACTCCATCCTGTCAATTTCTTCTATTTGGAGACTAGCTAGCCATCCAAATAGTTGATTCTGCCACCTAGATCTTTTCTTTGTCGAACTCGTTGCGTCTCTATCCCCCTTAAAACGGAAACAAGTTCCCTTCGGAGTGTAGGCCGTTACTGTCTTCTGATGACAGTCTATGACTGCTCGGTGAGCCGATAGCCAGTCCATGCCCAAAATTACGTCAAAATCCACCATGTCGATCATTCTGAGATCGCAAGTCAGGCGCAGGTTGGCTACTTCTAACTCACACCCTCTACACACTAGATTAACAGTTATGCTCCCTCCCATTGGTGATACTACTTTCGTACTTTTGCTCAGGGGTTCCGTTCTAGTGCTAGGGCAGTTACACAAGTAGTAGATATAAACGAATGCGATGCTCCAGAATCAAATAAAGCTTGTACACAGGTGCTGTACAATAATAGCGTACCTTGGATCACAGAGGGATCCTGTTCCTGCTCCTCAGTCTGTAGGGCAAAGATACGTCCTTCAGTGCCTTGATGGGTTCCAATGGGCTGCTTTCCCTTGTTTTGCCCGTTCTGCAGCTGCGGTGGGCCTCCAGGATTTTGCTTCCTAAAGCCAGCCTGTCCAGGTTGTTGGGTTCTCTGATTCCCAAAGTTTCCATTCCTTTCCTTCTGAGGTTGAGGGCAGTCACGCTTGTAGTGGCCCATGGCCTGGCAGTTGAAGCATTGCACCGATGCTTTGTTCTGGCTGCCCCTCTGCGGTTCACCATGCCAGGATGCAACAGTCCTCCAGGGTTGGTTGTTTTGCGCTGGGGTGAAAGGCTTGGTTGGGTAGGGTCCGCGGTTGTTGTTGGGTGGCTGGGTTCGGATCGGTCCGCCAATGTTGCCCGTTGCCTTCCTCCATCGAGTTTTGAAGTCAGCCTCCTCGCTTTCCAGGCAGAGAGCACATTGAACCACACCATTATAGGTGGTAAAGGCTTGTGCCACTACGGCCCTTCGAGCGGTAGTTAGCCCCCACTCGAATCTTCTTGCCTTCTTGTCTTCGGTTGCCACAGCGGTTGGGGCGTAACGGGATAGCTCTTCGAATTTGGCCGCGTACTGGGTCACGGTCATCGTCCCTTGTTTCAGGTTCATAAATTCCTACTCCTTGGCTAGGCGAAAGGGTGTAGGGAAGTATTTGTCGAGGAATAGGGTTTCAAACTCGGCAAATGTCATGGTGGCTATGGCATGGGTGGCCTCCATTAACTCCCACCAGTAACGGGCTTCTCCCTTCAGCTCGTAAGTGGCTAAGGCCACACGGTCTCCGTTCCGAGTAATCTCTAAGGTGTCCAGGATCACCTTGGTTTCTTTCAGCCAGGCTTCAGCCATGGTAGGGTTAGGATCTCCGTTGAAGGTCGGGGGTCGGCGCTTGCAAAATTCGTTCATTGCCCGGGTTCGGGTCATTGGTCCATCGTCGCGGTTTTGGTTATGGCGGTTAGCGTTCAAGGCAGTTACAAGTGCTTGCATGATTTGAGCTAGGTCGGTGTTAGTGTTAGAGGATTCACCATTCTCGTATCCTAGTACATTGCGTCGGTTCACCATCTACGAGTAAAAATTGTAAGGGGGCGGTTTAGTCTACTTAAAAAATTTCCTTTTGTAAACGCAATTTATCAAATAATATGCAACAGTATTTTTAAAACAAAGCAAGCTTTTCATAGATAAGCAAGAAATTACAATCATAAGCATAGAGTTCTACTATAAAACAAGTAGTCTGAAAACAAGATTCCTAATACAAGTTGAGATGATCCTACTACATGGTCCTTCTAGCCTTAGTGCTTCAAGGGCAACTCAAGCTATCAGAATCTTATTTTAATGTTACTACTCTTACTGACGAATGAGTCCGAATAACTCTCTCAACTACTCCATCCATTCCTTCTCTCTTATCTCGAGCCAACGCTCTCCTTTTTGGCGAATCTTCTCAGCCAGCTCTCTAAACAGTGGTTCCTGAGGGTCGAGTGTCAAGTACTGCTCCTCACTGGTGAAGGGTGTCATCACAACTATCTCGTATAATTGTTCACCGGTCTCGGGGTCGCGGACTCCCAAGTGTGGGATGGAAATGGGGCTCTCGGGTGCTAGCAAGGTCTTGTAGTACAGCAGGTCTGCTACGGTGATTGAGGTAGCAAGGGTACGGCAATCCATATCTACAATAAGGAAAGTTATATATTAGACTTAAGATGGCAGGAGGAAATCGCACGCACATAATTATACATAAACAGTGATCATGACTAGTAAAGAACACAAATCTTTCATTACTTAATAAACAAGTACAACATAGAAGGCTTATAACAGCCTAATCCTACTACTTGCCAATTACAACAAAAGGTTCATCTAGTCATTCCAATCGTCCTAGAAGATGCTTGGGAATTCCACCTTATATGCGCCTATGTCGGATTTGTAGGGTGGTAGTGGCACATCTCCAGAGTCAGCGATTGTATCCATGACTTCAGGCTCCGCTCCTAGGAATGCCATCTCCTCCTCGTCAGATTCTCCACCCTCATCTTCCCAATTCTCTAGGTCTTCGTCGTCGGACGACCAATCGGGATTTGGTGCTTGCATCATGTGCTGCCAATCTGCTTCGTTTATTGGGGGGTCGTTGAACTCCTCGGGGTCCTCTTAAGGTTCTTCCTCGGGATCTTCTTCCGGATCTTCCTCGGGTTCTCCCGCAATCATGTTGATGGGTGGTATCATTGGAATTTAGGCGAGGGCTGCTTCAGCATCGTCCTCTTCATTTCCCTCAATTAGGAATTCCACATCATTGGGAGGTGTTAATTGGACTAGGACGGGTGCTACTTCGGCATTATCCCCTTCCTCAGGAAGTATGATAATGCCATGTTCTTGATAGTAGTCATTGGTGTAGGGAAAGGCATATGGAAAGTAAGGATCTCCTATTAGTTGGTTTGTCATTGACCTTAAGGTACTTGCAAGATGGTGTGCTTCGGCTAGCAGGTTGACTTGGTAGGAGCTCAAGTGATTCATCTACAAGGAAATAATTCTATTAGTCAAGTTTTGAAAGGAAGTTTTAGTAAAACTTAGAGAAAACTTTTCAGGTTTCTACGTTCCACATTCGATTCTTGATTTAAGTCATCATCCAATTGTTCGGGAATTCCCAGCTCAGCAGTACTGCCAATTTTCGTGCCTTGCTTCAATCCGAAGATTGTTTTAACAGAATTTCACCCAATTTGGGACGGTAAACTTAAACTCAATTCATGTTTGTGCAACGGTCAAACTTATCTCGTGGTTCTACCCATTCTACCCATGGCCGAGGTTTTGAACCTAATGCTCTGATACCAAGTTTTAACACCCCCAATTTTGGGTACGTTAAATAAGAAATTTTATTGAAAAATAAACTGAGTCGGGCTCTTTATTACAACAAAGCTTAAAAGAAGTACTTTTATTACAAACGGAAGGGAACTAAGGTTCCTAACTACTGCTCCGCTTGTTCTTCCATCACAGCTAGCTCCTTGGCTCCGAAGGCCTCCAAGGTGTAAAGCTCACCCTGCCCATCTATGAAATCTGACATATTATACCAGCATTGCCACCGATATAATATGCCACGGTCACCAAAAAAGGCAACACCGTGAGCCACAAGCTCAATAGAACATCTCATCCCACTAACCCTTTAAACTTAACAATTCGTAGAACAATAACTCCTTTATTATCGTAGTGTCCAATATTTCTGAGTTTCTCCTACGCGACTCATCGTAGACTGTGTCATCATTACCCACTTTAATCAACATTTCAAAAATCATTTGTTTAACTCACCCAACCTCGGTTCCGCCGTTTCGGGTTCCCGAGTATCCTCACAATGGTTCCGCCGCACCGGGTTCCCATTGGCACACAATTTCATTGGCTCCGTACCGCGGATAACCAAGCCACCCACCCAACCTCGGTTCCGCTGCACCGGTCTCCCGAGTATCCTCACAATAGTTTCGCCGCGCCGGGTTCCCATTGGCATACACACACACAACTCACATAATGCCACCCAAAACCGGTCATTATGTAGTTTCAAAATATTTCCATCCTCGGAATACATTCCCTTTCATTAACCACACCCTAGGTGCCATGTTTCTACTTTCTCGGTTCTTGTGTCTCGTTCTCATGCATTGACTCCGCGGTAGGACTTATCGCATACGTAAACATAAATCATGTAACGAAATCTTGAAACCAACAAGCAAGATCATCCAATTCTATATCCCCTAACATGCTCATGTTACTAGAAAACAAGTAGTGCAAACAATTCATGCATAAAACTCATGTTATCAAAATTTAAACTTATCTTGCGATCCAAACTTATTAACGAGAAGTAAACTCATCTTTAAAGCATTATCCTATAAACTAGCAAGTATAGGCTTTTAAACAAAAGGTAGGATATATAAGTATATCGGATTAAGGGTCGAGAAATCCTACCTTACTTCTTGGCGGTAGATTACGTAGGTTTTGGTCGTCGGTTTTGCGATTCGGCGGTGTAACGGCTCCGGATTGCTTCGAAAGGAAGAGAGATGGACCTTTCTCTTCCTAGAAACAACTTGCTAACTAAATTAAGCTACTTTTAGAGATCTAGTGGTGGTTTTGGAAGTGGTTTGGTGGTTTCTCTCAAGAACTCTCAAGAAACACAAGAAAACAAGAACTTTAGAACTAAGAACACTTGGAATTTCTAGAGAGAAGGAAGAGCAAGGCTTGAAGGTGTGAGTTTGAAGCTTGGAATGGCTTCTATTTATAGGCCAAGACTCCCCTCTTTCTCTCTCTCTCTCTCTCTCTCTCTCTCTCTCTCTCTCTCTTCTTTCACTTGTCATGGTTGATTGATAGGTTGATGGGTGAAGTTAAGGCTTGCTTGCACACTAACCACCCAGTTTTAGGCTTGCATGGCTAGTTTAGTACCTTGGATGGAACTATGGAAGATTTGGAGATAGAGTTGTACAAGATTTGGTGTTTAAATAACAATTCAAGGACAAAAGGTGATAGATTTGGAAGATATTCATCTAAAAAGTTGAAAGGATGATAGAATATCAAGGTACAAGTCCCATCCTCCTTCTTCTTCCTTCTCCCTTTTCTCTCTCTCTCTCTCTCCCTCTTCCTCCCTCTCTTTCTCGGCCTCTTTCCTCTCTCTCTCGGCCTCTTTCTCCTCTCCCTTTCTCTCTCGGCCTCTCTCACCTCTCCCTCTCTCTCTCTTTCTCACCCACATATATATGTATATATATGTACTAAGGAAGACTAATAATAATAATATATAAGCAAGTACATAAGTACTAAGATTCTAGGGTGGGAAAGTCAAGATTCTCCCATTATACTAATACAAAAGGTACTAGTACTTAATTAATATAATAGTGTACTTTGTACTCTCGGGAATCTTAATAAAGGATTAGTTTAATAGGCCTAGTACTTAGTTGGCAAGACTAACCTATTGACCAATGGGTAATAAATCCCCTAATGGTTAATAACCAAGGGATAATAAAGGACAAGGTACTTATACAATAAACTAAGCTCTTAGAAAAGACTACATGTCCTTTTGCATGTGGCAAATACACATGTGTATATATACATGTACTTAACAAGATATAATAATGGAAAAGCTATTGTTCAATGGGTAAAGATTACCCTAACAATTACTGTCCAATGGTTAATGGTTGAAAGGTAACTAAATGGTTAACTAGTTTGGTTATACCAACTATTTGGTTGAAAATTGACTAGGCATGGCAATTAGGGTTTCTAGTCGAGGAATACCGTGATAAGGCGTTCAATTGCTTGAATACAAACTACTAGAAATCAACAAGAAAACCATCGAGCAATCAAGAGAAATTAAGAAATTTAGAATAACAACAAGATTTTTATTGAATGGAAAATCGGAGTTGTTACAGGAGCTAGAACCATTAAGGTTTCAATCCAGTGTGGCATCCTGTTTCATACAAGCTCAAATTAATCAATTGCTTTCTAGGGGATTCCCTAAAAAGTATAAAGGTAGAAAAGTTACAATTGATGGAATGGTCTTTTCTATGACCATGTGTGCAGTAACCTCAGGAGAATGAGTCCCCAATGGAGAAATTTCTTCAAAAGGGGTTGGTACATCAGTGTCAGGAATTGAAGTATCAACCAAAAGAGGAGAAACCTCAGTGAGGGCATGCACACTCTTGTCAAATTCCTAGTGAACCAAAAGAAAACATTTAGCTAGTTGGAAATATGAAACTCTAAGAGAGAGTTTAATAATATTTTCACCTGGAGAGTCGGATTTTCTAAAGACTCTGAAAGAGGAGTCTCAATTACTGCAAAGAAAGAATCAACAGGATTCTCTACATTCAAGGCCTCAGGATTCGAAAGGTCAAGGAATTTAACTTGGTTCAAATCAACCATGGTGTCAGGATTTTCCTCAGTAATAGGTTCAGTAATAGGAACCTTTTGGGATAAACTCTGAAATAGAAGGACATATACAGTAAGAGTCATGAGATTATGTAACTTAAATTATGTTTTTTAGAGGAACCACATACCTAGTGGGAAGAAAAAGTGTCAAAAGTTTGAGTTGATCTTCGACCTATGACTAGGCCTCTTTCTGACAAAGCTGCTGATTTTGGCATTTTCATCAAGCTCTGCTTCTTTCCTGTCCTTTTATATTTCCTCTGCATTTTCTTGCTCTCTCACTGTTTGTTTACTTCGAGTCATTCTGGTAGCCCCAGGATAACTAACAATGTCTTCATTAGAATCAGTAATGAAAGCTTTTCTCCTTTTAGGAGGAGAAAGAGTCTTACTTGGCTCTGTGAACATATTAAGAAGTCTCAAATAAGAATTGCTTTTATTCAGCAAATACAAGAGATAAGCAAGGTTTCAAAGTAGGCTAAACAGATGTTTTATGACATTATGTAAGGTTCAAAAATCAGAAATAGTACCTTCAGAAATGGATACCAAAGTTCTGGTATGTTGCTTTCTCTTGAAAGTGGCAAGAGGAGGAACTGTTTGAAGAAGAGTAGCAGCAATTGGCATTATTAACAGTGAAGTCTTGAGGCATGAATCTTCTTTTGGCATTCCCAGATACAAGATTGCAACACTTGGTGTTGTCTTGACGAAGCTTAAAACATTTGTGGATAGGAACATTGGAGGTACCCAAAAAAGGAAAAAGAACTGCTTGAACTAGGCTGAATTGTCTGGCAAACTGGGCAGGACAGTATACCTCCACATGGTATTTATTCAAAGACTTGAAGATGGCGCCAATGTGGATTTCCCTACTCACCAGAAAACTTCCCCAAGCTTCAGATTCAGAAATGTCCCCTTTATTGGTCATAATCTTCCTTAACCAGGCAGGACCAATGTTGATGTCAGAAATGAGATAAAATTTACGGGCATCCCTTTCCTCTGGTATAATAGAGAAGAAACAAAGGTATTCTACTAGGGAGAGTGGTTCAGAAGAAAGAGTGGTAAATTTATCACCATGAATATCAACTTGTTGAAGAATAGAGGTTCTAAACTCTTGGAAATAAGCCAAGACCCACAATAAGAACCAAATTGGCCCTCCGTAGGATTGATGCATTAAACCTTTCTTTTGGCAGTCTGAACCAACCTTGTAAACATGGCCCAGGAAATAATAAGCAAAATCAAACGGCTCTCCTTTGAGGAAACGAAGAGCCAATGGGATCATCTCTGACATTACCTTTTTACCCCCATGGCAAAGGATGTGTTTGCATAAGGTATAAAGAAGGTAAGAAAAGAATTCTCTATCAGAAACATCACCAGTGTTTTTCATCTCAGCATTGAGAGAGTTACCAGGAGTTAAGTCTGGAAAGGTAAATGGTATAGAGGAAGTAACAGTAATATCAAACATAGGACCATAGGGCAAAAGCCCCAAAAGATGAGTGACATCAAACACAGTGGGAGCCATCATCCCACAGTTAAAACGAAAACAATTAAAAGAAGGATCCCAAAAAGCCTTGGCTGCATGAATGAAGCTAGGGTTTTGAGGGATACCACTTCAAAGTAAACGGATAAGGTCTTTGAGACCAACCTTCACCAAATGATCGTTCTTCATGGTAAACATACGCTCCGTCCATTGGCACCAATTGGAATCAAATACGGGACAACAAACAAAATTTTTCCTCGCCCAATGAACCTAGTCTAAATCATCATTATCACAGACGATTTTACATTCCTCGAAGATTGGATAATGGACCGTGAAAGCCAAGTGGAGTTCACCAAAGGTAGGCCCTAAAATGGGGGTTTTTGATGATTGAAAGTTTGGAACGAAGAAAGCGTCTGAAAGATTACTCAGAGGATTTTGAGCCTTTAAAAGTTCTTCAATAGTTAGATGTCGAAGAGCATAGGAAGGTTGACCACTGCCTTCAATAACAGGAATTTGAGACACCATTGCAATTGCAAGAAGAACGAAGAAGGCGAAGTTGAGTTTGATGTGTAAACTTCAAAAGAAGTAGAAAAGAATTTGAAGTTTCCCCAAGTTTTAATACGTTCAGAGTGTTTAAAATCGAATGAAGTTTGAACTTCTCAATTGCAACACGTGGACGGGTAATGGATCCCAATTTTGAAATTTGGATTGGGCCCAGATGAATTACAAGGGTAAATTGGGCCCAAATGTTGAGATAACTACGATTTACCAAGTATGGGCTTTAAAATAATGAAAGGAAATTAGGTAAGTACCATTTGGAATTTTATATTTTCTGAATATTTATTTTATTTGTCGAAGCCCCAACTATTAATTGAAATGTTGAAGACAAAACAAATGTAATAAAGGCAAATATTTCAATAAACTTTCTTACATAAAGCACGGAAATCCTAAACTATCAAGGAAATTACCAAAAGAAAAGCCCTATATTACAAAGGAAAATACTGAAAAGGAAATCCTATGCTAAAAACAAGTAAAATAAAACTAAGCATTGGGAGCATTGGAGGCTTATTGCAGGGTTGATACAATCTTGAAATAGTGAGGAAAGCTCCAAGCCACCAAATCATGGAACCTTTCCCAAGCATAAGAAAGAAACTCATGTTCCATTTTCCTCATATTAGCTTCTTTCTGCAATTGAATCTTCTTGGCAAGAAGAGGCCTAAATTCCAACACCATTCGCTGGGCCCTCTTTTTGAACTTATCTTGCTTAGTGGGAAACTTCTTCGAAAGCCTATTGTGCTTCTTTCGAAGGTATTTAGTGGCTGTAGAAGGGAGTTCGAAGGAATAATCTTCAAGTGCCAGCATCTTGTCATATAGTTTAGACAGTTGGTGATGCATGAGTTCATAGTCATGAAGATCTTGATTGAACCCATGGGCAGTTGTGTTTTGTTTGAACCACATTTTTATGGTGGACAAATGATCAAGGAATGCATGGATGTGAGCAGCTGCAACAGAGTTAGAAGAAAATTAAAGAGTTTCACAAGCCCATCCAAAATTTGTAAAAGGCACATGTTCTTCTAAAATGTTAACATCAAGAAAGGCGAAAGCAGCCAACATTTCTTTGACTTCTTGAGAATCAGAAGCAGGGAAAATAGTATGGCCAACGTCAGAAAAAGAGAGAAAAGAATCAAATCTCAAATTGGCCAATTCTTTGAACCAATCAGGTTATTCTGGAAGAGGGTGAAGAGCATAAGAGTCTTTGTTAAAACCTTCTGGATAGTGAGGCCTTCGAACCTCATCCATCCAATGACAGTACTGAGTCTTGGCTTTAGCTCGAAGATCACAATAGCTAGCAAAGCCAGAAGCTTCTTTTTCTTCAACCCTATAAAATGGTGGACGAAGAGAGAAAGAAAGAAGAGAGTCTAGGAGACTCAAGTGAGGAGATTCCATAACACTAGCAGCATAGTAACGACTCATGGTTAAAGAACGGTGATGATGGAAGAAAGTTCGAATTGGTGGATAATCCATTACCACCAGAACCCTATTAGTTGGGGGATTCAAAGGCTCAACCACCCAATTAGAAGTAGGAGAAGTAGAATGGGAAGAAGCAGGTTGATCCCAATAATTATTTGCAACACTATCCCCATCAACTCCAATAAGGAATTTCGGAGAGGAAGATGAAAAGGAGGAATAAGAACATTCACGAATGATCCTACTAGCAATATGGTTGGTAGAGATCCTCTCCAATGTTGGAGTGATAGGAACTGCTTGAACAAACATGCCTTCGAAAGGCATGATTAAGATCAAAGAATTGGGCCATTATAGGGTGTAAGTTTGATTTTAGGTAAGGTGTTCAACCTATGAATTAATTACACCATATGGGAGTAATTTATAGATGAAAGTTAAACTGCTCAAGGTCCTGGCATAAGCATGAAAACGGTTACACGGGAAACACTCTCACTCCCCTTATTCCTCAGATATAGATGGAAGTCGAAGAAGCGGGAACATTAACATTTGTTTAAATCTTTTCAAACAGAGTGTTAATGCAGGGGGTATGTTTGCATGAGAATTGATTGGCCCAATCCACTAGTGACATGTGGCCAATCATTTTAGACAAAATGGAGCACGCATAGACTGAAATACATGGAATCACAAAATTAAAAGAACGATGACGTTCTGATCAAAATAAAGTCGTTTTATAGGTGATGACAATTATTGTCAGGTGTCATTCAAATGATAGCTTAGAAGTTAAGCAGTTCGAAGCTCAGAGGCGTGAATAGTTTAATTCAAACATGAGGCAGTTACGATTGACACAGTCAAAGGAGTTGAGACTCGAGCATATAACTGCCCATTTCCAACACGATGCTATCAACAAGTAAGTGGGATGATGGATTAAACTGAATCACCATAGTTAAAGATCATGGAAGAAAAGTTTGAATTCAAAACCAAGATGACTTCGAAGACAGCCAGGCGGGAAACAGAAACGGTGGAGAAGACTCAAGAGTTTGTCTATAAATAGAAGAAATGAAGGAAGAAAAAGGTCCAGACAAATCATCAAACAAACAGCTATGGTATGCTTGGTTTGTCCATTAGGCAATAGTTAGAAGAACTTAGACTTAAGTTAGAAGTAGTTTGTAGTAGTAATCATTTTATAACTCATTCTGTTCGTTAGTGGAAGTTTGGAGAATCAGTTAGAAAGCAAGTTTGTTTTTGAATTGATCAAGGTATCTTGTTTGTTCTTTGGTTTATCAAGTTTCCAGTGAATCGTTGTGTCGTTCTAATACTTCTAGATAGAGAAATCCTCTTCATTGAGGTAATTGAACCGACACCACAATCGCCTGATTAAGTTTGGCTTTTTATAAGTTGAAATCTGAAAAGGATAATTACAAACCTTTTCTGGTACGCTCGCACACAATCATATTTCGGAAGTTAGCCAATATCCCAGCCAAACAATAGGTAAAGAATTTTAGGACCTTAAACTAACTTTTTAGGTTAGTTTTTCATCTAGGATAATTTTTTCATGATTCTAGATGACTTTGCCATAATTTCTGTATTTGTCATGATTAAAGGTATTTTAGGTATTATTTAAATTTAAAGATGTTGACTTAAGTATTCAAACCTAGTAGGATGGATACCTAAATAAGTCCATGAAATAGGATGACTATTTAATTTCTTCTTTAAATTACTAAGTACTATGGCTTTAGCCTCGTTTAATAACAGTGATAGACAATAACAGTAATAGACGGATGAGATTTGCAAGAAGATGAGATTAGGATTGTGATTGGTAATGAGAATGGATTGATAATAAGAAGGGATTTGTAATGAGTATGTTTGTTTGGGATAAGATTAGATAATGAAATTATTAATGTTGTATTTGTTTGACATGGGATTAGATTGGATTAATAGTATATATTTCCAATTTGCGCCCCCCCCCCCCCCCCACCCACCCCCCACCCCCCCCCCCCCCCACAATAACACACGCGCACACAGAAAAAAAAAACCTATAGGAGAAAACACAGTGCACGCGCGCGCGCGCACACACACACACTCTTTCTCTCTCAACCCACCCACACCAACACAGAAAAACCCAACCAAGCGGAGATTACAAAGACAATGAGAATGTCGAAAACGACGAAGACGATGACTCAACCGAGCTCATAATCGAGGTCTCTCTCGATCGATCGATCAGCACATATTCATATATATTTTGTTTTTGTGTGTGTGAGTGTATGTGTGTGTGGTAGTGCTGGTGGTGAACTTTTACTCCAGTGGGGGTGGTGAACGATTCGTTTCTCTGATTGCATTTTTGTCTTTCTACTTCATGAGAACTAGGATTGGATTATGAATACCAAGTCCATGGTGGTATTACCAATACCCCATTTTGGGGGCTTACTCATCCCATGGGATTCACAGTTCGGAGGGACTGTTAGTCTAATCCCAAGGCCAAATTAGGTTAATAAACGGGGCCTTAGTGTAAGCAGAAAGTCTACAATCACCACACCAAAATGCAGTGGCTGGCCACCGCACACCGTGTGGAGCCCACTCTCGGCCTCGCACGGATGATTCGAGCCGTTCAATAAATTTTTTTTAAAAAAAATTGAGTGGGCATCGCGAAAAATCAGCTTGATTCAATATTTGTAGGTGCTCGAATCAAGCTTGTAACGCCCCGAATTTTGGGTATGTTAAATAAAACATTTTATTGAAAAATAAACTGAGTCGAGCTCTTTATTACAACAAAACTTGAAAAGAAGTACTTTTATTACAAACGGAAGGGAACTAAGGTTCCTAACTACAGCTCCGCTTGTTCTTCCATCACAGCTAGCTCCTCGGCTCCGAAGGCCTCCAAGGTATAAAGCTCGCCCTGCTCATCTATGAGATCTGACATATTATACCCGCGTCGCCACCAATATAATATGCCAGGGTCACCAAAAAGGAAACACCGTGAGCTACAATGCTCAATAGAGTAATCCAAACCCTCTAACCCTTAACTTATGAACGAAGGATAATAACAACAATTCCACTTAGATCATGCATATAATCCCAACAAGTATTCTAATCCGCATTCCTTACTCAACTAACGTTTTGTTCATTATTTAGACTCATCGTAGACCGTGTTTTTATTCCACTTTCCTTTTTACCAAAACTCCTTTTTAACTCACCCAACCTCGGTTCCGCCGCGCCGGTCTCCCGAGTATCCTCACAATGGTTCCACCGCGCCGGGTTCCCATTGGCACACAACCGCATTGGCTTCGTACCGCGGACAACCAAGCCACACACCCAACCTCGGTTCCGCCGCGCCGGTCTCCCGAGTATCCTCACAATGGTTCCGCCGCGCCGGGTTTCCATTGGCATACACACACACACACAACTCACATAATGCCACCCAAAACCGGTCATTATGTAGTTTCAAAATATTTCCTCCCTCGGATACACACATTTTCATCTTCTTTTAACACACCCTAGGTGCCATGTCTCTACTTTCTTGGTTCTCGTGTCACGTTATCATGCATAGACTCCGTGGGGTAGGACTTTCCACATAACAAGCATTTATCGAAACTCAAAATGAATCAAACAAGGCTACATAACATGCTTGAATCACCAATAACGAACTTCATGCATTTCATACGTTTTCAACAAAAGATAACCTTATCTACCTTAAATAAAATGATTAAAGTTACTTCCTAATGAACTTATATTTTGTGATAGGGTACAAAACTACTTATATTTGGGATAGTAGATAAGGATAACTGCCGTTCTTCTTGGCGGTGGTCGGCTACGAAGATTCGGTCGTCGGTTTTGAAATTTCGGCGGCGTAACGGCGTCGGTTTGCTTCGAAAGGAAGAGAGATGATCTTTTCTCTTCCTAGAAACAACTTTCTAACTAGGCTACTTTAAAAGATCTAAAGGTGGTTTTGGAAGTGGTTTGGTGGTTTCTCTCAAGAACACAAGAAAACAAGAACTTTGGAAGCAAGAACTCTTGGAATTTCTAGAGAGAAGTAAGAGCAATGGTTGAAGGTGTGAGTTCAAAGCTTGGAGTGAGCTTCTATTTATAGGCAAACTCTCCCTCCCTCCCTCCTTTGGCCGGCCCTCTCTCTCTCTCTCTAAGTCTCATTTTTCTTTCACATGTCAAGGTTGATTGAAAGGTTGGAGGCTAATTGGTAGGCTTGCATGGCTAGGTTAGTCCTTGGATGGGACTATGGAAGATATGAAGATAGTATTTGTACAAGATTTTGGTGTTTAAATATCAATTCAAGGACAAAAGGTGGTAGATATGGAAGATATTCATCTCCAAAGTTGAAAGGATGAAAGATATCAAGGTACAAGTCCCATCCTCCTTCTTCTTCCTTCTTCCTTCCCTTTCTCTCTCTCTCTCTCTCTCTCTCCCTCTTTCTCCCTCTCTCTCCCGGCTTCTTTCCTCTCTCTCTGTAACGCCCTGAATTTTGGGTACGTTAAGAAGACAATTTATTGATAAAAATCTATAACGCCCTGAATTTTGGGTATATTAAAAGGACATTTTATTCATAAAATCAAATGGAGTCTGGCTCGTTATTACAACAAAACTCTCTCAAGAGTTCAATATTTACATAAACGGAAGGGGATCCTAGGGTTCCTAACTACAGCTCCTCAGCTCCTCCATTCTTGCCAGCTCCTCAGCTCCAAAGCCTCCACGGTGATTTGCTTACCCTGATCATCTACAAGGTCTGACACATTATACCAGCGTCGCCACCGATATAATATGTCAGGGTCACCAAAAGGCAACACCGTGAGCTACAAAGCTCAGCAGAGTAATCCCATACCCGCTAACCCATACTTACAAACGACAGGAAATAACAGATCGATTTCCACATGATAGATATAAACACAGTTTAATCAATGACACATCCACATTTGTTAATCAACTATCGTTGGTGTCCAAGATTTTAGAGTTTCTCCTACGTGACTCATCGTAGACCGTGTCAACATTTTCACTTACAAAACAATCTTTCAAAAACCATTTGTTTAACACAAAAACATTTGCATTGGCTCCGTACCGCGGATAACCAAGCTACACACCCAACCTTTTAAAATCATTGCATTGGCTCCGTACCGTGGATAACCAAGCTACACACCCAACCTTGGTTCCGCCGCGCCGGTTTCCCAAGTATCCTCACAATGGTTCCGCCGTGCCGGGTTCCCATTGGCACACAAAAATATTTGCATTGGCTCCGTACCGCGGATAACCAAGCACACACACCCAACCTTGGTTCCGCCGCGCCGGGTTCCCAAGTATCCTCACAATGGTTCCGCCGCGCCGGGTTCCCATTGGCACACAAAAAATATTTGCATTGGCTCCGTACCGCGGATAACCAAGCACACACACCCAACCTCGGTTCCGCCGCGCCGGGTTCCCGAGTATCCTCACAATGGTTCCGCCGCGCTGGGTTCCCACTGGCACACAAAAAATATTTGCATTGGCTCCGTACCGCGGATGACCAAGCATACACACCCAACCTCGATTCCGCCGCGCCGGGTTCCCGAGTATCCTCACAATGGTTCCGCCGCGCCGGGTTCCCATTGGCACACAAAAAAAAATATTTGCATTGGCTCCGTACCGCGGATAACCAAGCATACACACCCAACCTTGGTTCCGCCGCGCCGGGTTCCCAAGTATCCTCACAATGGTTCCGCCGCGCCGGGTTCCCATTGGCACACAACCTCACAATGGTTCCGCTTTTCCCGGATCCCATTGGAACACACACAAAACACACACCACACAATGGGCTACCACGTCCGGCCACATTGCGGTTTTCACAATCCACGCAATGGGCTACCAAGTCCGGCCACATTACGAGTTTTCATACACACAACGGGCTACCATGTCCGGCCACGTTGCGGTTTTCAAAACAGTTCATCCTTTTCAAACGTTTCTTTTACACACGCACACGACTCATAATGTCTCCCAAAATTGGTCATTATGTAGTTTCAAAATATTTCCTTCCTCGGAAAACATTTCCTTAAATCACACCCTAGGTGTCATGTTTCTACTTTCTCGGTTCTCGTGTCTCGTTTACATACAAAGACTCCGCGGTAGGACAAACGTAATCAAGAATCATCCTAACAAGATCATCCAATTCTATATTACTCATCACGCTCAATTACTACTTATAGCATAACGCCACATGTACGAACGCCTTTGGAGTGTATCACTTATGCTTTATTCAAAGCACAACGCCACATGTACGGACGTCTTTGGAGTGAAATCACTTATGCTTTATCACATACCACAAGTAATACAAGCAACTCATATACGCATACTCATAACTATCTTAAAGATCAAAATACGAATACTTCTAAACAAACGATAAGTACGTAAATAAAGATAACCTACTTTATACTTGAGTAAGTAAATACATAGGGAGTAAGTAAGGATTTCCTTACATATACGTTGAGTTAGGGTCAAGGGGTTCTACCTTACTTCTTGGCGGTAATCGGCTACGGAAAGTACGTCGGTGGTCGGGCGGAGTAACTTCCTACGGTGGTCTCCGGTAGCTTCGAAAGAGAAAGGTTTCTCTCGAAACTTCTATTTGACTAAACTACTACTACTTTATGGATCGAAGGGTGGTCGAGTGGCGATTTAGTGGCGGCCTAGGTTGAGTTTCTTGAAGAACTCAAGAACTACTCAAGAACAAAGTAAGAACTAAAGAAAGAACAAAGAAAGAACACTAATTTTCTAGAGAGAGAAGTTGCTAGGTGAAGGTGTGAGTTGAATGCCAAACATGGGGTGCTATTTATAGGCAAAATTCTTGGCTCTCCCCCCTCTCACAAGGCCGGCCCTCTCTCTCTCTAAATCCTCCATGGATTTGCTCCATCAACTCACATCAAAGCATGTCAAGTTTGATTGAAAGCTTGATGGGTTAGGGTATTAGGCTTGCATGGCTAAGAATTGTACCAAAGATTGATCTTTGGGAGATTTGTTGCAAGGATGGGAGACAATGGTACAAGATTTGGGTACTAATCAAATATGGAAGTACAAATGGGGAGTTAAGTTTGGTTAGGGAAAAGATTCTCCAAGGATTGGAGAAAGATCAAGGAAGGATCATGGAAGGTCAAGAAAGTACAACAAAATCTCTCCCTCTCTCTCTCCTATCTCTCTCTCGGCTCTCTCTCTCCTCTCCCTCTCTCTCGGCCTCTCTCTCCTCTCTCTCTCTCGGGTCTCTCTCCCTCTCTCTCCCTCTCTCTCCCTAGTACTATATATATATATATATATATATATATATATAAATGCAAGAAAGAATAAGAAAAGTACAAAGGTACAAGATTTTCTAAATCCAAATCCTATTAAAGAAATCCAATTTAGGCACATGTTGATTAAATAAATAAACTAGGGTACTTTTGTAATCTAGGTAGATCACACCTCCCATTTAAACAAATCCAATTGGGTACAAAATCCCAATACAAAATAATAAAAAGGTACTTAGGAGAATATTAGGCTTAAAGGCTACATAATAAAATATGGGTACTTCATCACATGGGGTTTTAAGAAAAAAGACTAATTTAATAAACCCATGTACTTGGTGAAAGAATAAATCTATTACCCAATGGATAATAAATCCCCTAACGGTTATCGTCCAATGGATAATAAGGTACGAGTACTTTAAATTATAATTTAAGTCTTTTAAAAGACTACATGTCCTTTTTGAAATTTACCCATGTGTTTATATATATGTACTTAGCCAAATATAATAAAGGAAAAGCTTTTGTCCAATGGGTAAAGATTACCCTAACAATCATTGTCCAATGGACAATAGTTACTAGGGTACTTTTATTTAGAAAAAATAATCAAAAGTACTTTTCAAAATAAATATAAAAGTCTATTCAAGTACTTTGCTCAAAACCCCTTTAATATAAAGAATTGGGTTTCTATTATCCAATGGATAATAGTTCCCCTAACTTTTATTGTCCAATGGACAAAGAATAAAACCAAATTAATAAAAAGAAATAAATAAGTAATTTCTAGGGTTGAAAAAGGTTAACTAGTCACATCAACTTTATTGAAAGATTCCCTAGTCACATCGGTACTTTATTTGGTCAAAAGACTCTATTATCCAATGGTCACTAACTTCCCTAACGGTTATTACCCAATGGATAATAGTTTCCCTTGCGGTTAATAACCATTGGACAAAAGAGTACAAGTACCTTTTATTAAAATAAAATTTTGAAAAGACTACATGTACTTTTTATAATAAAAAGTTTATTATCCAATGGACAAAAATTACCCTGGTGGTTATTATCCAATGGATAATGGAGGGGTGGGAGAATCCCCAATAAACAATGCATATAAGTACTAGCACATGTTTTTATAAACCATTAAAATATTATATCTTTCTACTTATCAAAATATTTTAAAGGAAAGCCTATTGTCCAATGGATAAAAATTACCCTAACCATTATGGACCAAAGGGTAAAGGCAAAGGTTCAAAAGGTCCAAGGGTTTCAAAAGGTCCAACTAGTAACTAGGTAAGTTGGTTGCTTGGTTCCTCCAAGTAGTCGGTTGGAAATTAACCAAATTGGCCAAGTAGGGTTTCTAGTCGAGAGTTTATCCAAGGACCAAAATCTAACTACGACGAATATTAACAAGAAATCATATAACACTCAAGAGAAAATAAGTAATTTAAATAAAATTCAAATACTTAACGAAATTTTTATAGACCAAAATTCAGGGTCGTTACACTCTCTCTACCTCTCTCTCCTCTCCTCTCTCTCGGCCTCTCTCTTCTCTCTCTCTCTTTCTCTCTCTCTCTCTCTCTCTCTCTCTCTCTCTCTCTCTCTCTCTCTCTCTCTCTCTCTTGTACTAGCTATATACATATATATGTATTACCATGTGTAAGATAACAAATAAAATAATAGATACTTTTTGTACTAAAGATCAAAGAAGTTTAAAAGACTAAGATTTTCTCAATAAACAAATAAATGGGTACAAGTGTACTAAGGCAATTTACATCATCCAAGTACTTATATAAATATATACATATGTACTAATGTACTCTAGGGTTAAAAGGGTCAAGATTCTCCCATAAAATTAATACAAAAAGTACTAGTACTTAATTATTATAATAGTGTACTTTGTACTTTCGGGAATCTTAATAAAATATTAGTTTAATAGGCTTAGTACTAGATAGTAAGACTAACCTATTGACCAATGGATAAAAAATCCCCTAACAGTTAATAACCAATGGTTAATAAAGGACGGGTACTTTAAATAATAATTTAAGTCTTATAAAAAGACTACATGTCCTTTGTAATTACACATGTGTATATATATACATGTATTTAACAAATATAATAATGGGATGGCTATTGACCAATGGGTAAAGATTACCCTAACGGTTATTGTCCAATGGATCATAGTTACTAGGGTACTTTTATTAGTAAGATAATCAAAAAAGTACTTTCAAAATAATTATAAAAGTTTATTTTTAAAAGATCATAGTACTTTGTTCAAATCTTTCAAAAATCCTTTTAATATAAAGAATTGGGTTTCTATTATCCAATGGATAATAGTTCCTCTAACATTTATCGTCCAAAGGATAAAGAATAAAACCAAAACAATAAAAGAAAATAATTAAACAATTTCTAGTCTAGAGTTGAAAAGGTTCAAAAGGTTCAAGATGGGCAAAACGGTCCATCTTTGGTTAGGGAAAAGTAACTAGGTAATTTCCTAGTTTGATTTCTTCAACAAGCCGGTTGGAAGCTAACTAGACTTGCTAAGTAGGGCTTAAAAGTCAAGAAACAATCCTTGAGGGGCTAAAGTGTAATTATGATCAACTACCGGAAAAATAAAAGAAAATCAAAACAATCAAGCAATTTAAATAATAACTTGAATAATAAATAACTTTTTTTTATATTAAAATTCAGAGTTATTACAAAGCTTCTCATCTTTGGAAAATCCAAAAACCAATCTTTGTATTTTTTTTCCGATTTTCCATAGATGTGAAGCTTGATCCAAGCACTTACACATATTAGATCGAGCTGATTTTTTGCGTAGCTCACTTGATATTTTTTTTAAAATTATTGAACTGCTCCGAACATCCGTGTGGAGCCCGGAATGAACTCCAAACGACGTGCTTTGCCCGGTCACCGTATTTTGGGTGCGGTGACTATAGTGTCACTCTAATGTAAATTAATTTTTAAGAATGAATGATCGGATGAGATGGGATGGGATTTAACTAGAGGGAACGAGTGAAGCCCAGGACATAATATAGATGAGATAATATACATATTACAATTAATTGTACCTTGCTTGCTTAGGGTGGAATAAATATTGAGATAGAAAATGCGAATGATTTTTGACCGTTGAAACAAAATCCGATACGAGCGGACTAATTAATATACCCCATATAAGACATTATTTCATGAGATAATCACGTTTTATTCTAATCCCCCTTCTAATGCTATGTGCGTCAAACATCATTTTATTAATTAATGAAAAACATCTGCGTCTCCATGTTTACCTAATTCTTAAGCCCTTTTAGTTTGTGCAATCAAACTAGGGCTATGCGTTTAAAAAGTTAGAATTTATATGGTGCATGCTCTCCCCATCCAAACAGACTTTTCGGTTTGCACTATTAGACATAAAAATAATTTAATTTTGTCAAAATGTTTAGAAAAATTTCATAAATTGAAAGAAATCATTGTCATTTAGGGGCGGTTTAGACAAACAATTGAGCCAGGCTTATTGGCTTAGGCTTATTGGCTTATTCTACAGAAAGCCATTTGCTTTACCCCTCCTGACACACACACACCCCCCGACCCCACTCCTCTTCCGAAAATACCCCCCGCCCCATAAATACTCCAACCCATTTTTTCTTATTTCTCCTTTATTTATTTAATAATCTTTATATCTTTTTTTCTCTTTTATTTATTTGGGAGTATTGTTTAACTGTTCCGATTTTCAATCCAGTTGAATCGGTGGAGAGATCTTGTTTTTTTTAATCATCTTATATTTAATGGTCATAATAAATTCTTGGCTCCAAGGCCTTTTAACGAGCACCATAAGGCTCTTTATTTAGTTTCAAGTTTCTCTTAGGTTGCTCATTGAAGGGCCTTAGAGCCAAAAATCAATTATGACAATTTAAGATAAAATGATCAGAAAAATAAAATCTTTGCACCGGTTTAAACAGATTGAACATTGAAACACTAATTTCTTAACGATATTTTTTAATATATAAACTATGTAAAAAAATAAGTGTTCCAATTTTTAAATCATTTGAACCGGGGCGAAGATGTTATTTTTCTTATCATTTCATCCTTAATGGTCGTATTGAATTGAAGGCTCTAAGGCCTTTCAATTAGCACCCTAAGAGAAACTTAAAACGTACTAAATAAAGAGCCTTAGGGTGCTCGTTGAAAGGCTTTAAAGCCAAAAATTCATTATGACCATTAAAGATAAAATGATCAAAAAAATAAGATCTTTGCACCGATTCAACCGGATCAAAAATCGGAATACTTAAATAATATCAAATAAATAAAAGAGAAAAAAGATATATAGATTGTTAAAGTAAAAAAAGCAGAAATAAGCGAAAATGGGAAATGATGTTGACAGGCTTCGAAAAGGGTTTGGACTGTGTGTGGCTACGATGAGGAGGAGAAAAGGATAGGGTTCTATAGGGAAGCCCGATAAGATGAATAGTAGGGTATTTTGGTAATTTTCATTCTCTGCAGTGTGACTTTTTTGGGTTAGCTTTTTTTGCCGAAGCACTGTGACTTTTTTTGACAAAATTGGCGTGAAAGCCGGCTCAATTTTTTAGCCGAACAAGGCCTTAGTAACTTCTAGGAATTTTTTTAAATTTTCTAACAAAAATATATTATTTTTAAAGTCTCATTTTGCGGATTGGACTCTTTTTTCTTTCTTTCTTTCTTTCTTTTTTTTTTTTTGTTGAAGAAGGTAGTAGTATTAGTTTTATGGGTTTTTCTGCCAAATTCTTATATATTATTAATTTGTCTTGACAAGAGAAATTAAAAAAAATTATTTTTATCCAAATATTTTTAAAAATATTCCAGATTACTTTTAAAAAATATGCGTTCGTTAGTTGAGAACAATTGTGTCACTTAAAAAGAAATTGTTTAAAGTATATCATATTAATTGCTGCAGCATCCCAACTGCTCCGACTTTTTTTTTTTTTACCTTTTTGGTCCCCAAAGTATTAGTGAACTGCCAATTTCATCCCAACTGCTCCGATTTATTTTATTTTTTTACCTTTTCTAACAAAAATAATTGTTTCTTTTTATTGTTTTGTTTTGTTTTTTTTACCTTTTTCGTCCCCAGTATTTAAATGTGTGTCTAAATGGTCCCTAGCCCTAATACCGTTAAATCTTTTCGTCCACACAAAGGGCTTTTTTGGTATTTTGCATATCCTCATCTTCTTTCAATCCCAAACCTCAATCCTAATCCACTTCCTCTGACCTCCTCCCCCTCCCCAGCCATCACCGGTGATCCTCCCACCCACGAAACCAAATAGGTTGGCGACCTCCCCCTTCTCTCTCCTCAATCACCACTTCATACATCAAATAAAAATCCACCAAATGGACCTTCGCCGTTCGGTCTTCTCCCCCTTCTGACATCGTCGTTTCATTGATTTCTTTAGCTCCAAATGACGGCTTATTTGGCCCTCTATTCTTGTCACGTTCGGTATTTAATTTGCAAGTTTGCTTATACGTACTTTTTCTACTTGGTTGAACAATTTCAATACTTTCAAGTTGATTACTTCAGTCGGCCATAATTTCTGTAATTTCAAGGTAATGTCTTTATTTTCTTGTTTTGATCGATTTTTTGACCCTAATAGATACAAAAGCTTAAAACTTGAGAGAGAGAGAGAGAGAGAGAGAGAGAGAGAGAGAGAGAGGGTTGCCCTTATTTTTCATTGGAACGATGGGTTTGAGTTTTTTTCTCCTTAATGCTGTCTCAATTTTTTTTGAACTGTTGCTTACTGCTGTCTCAATTGCGATAGGGAAAAACAACAGAAAGACGAAAAATCAAATTCTCTACTCCGTTCTTGTTACATTGATGGGGAGAGAGAGAGAGAGAGCGCTTGCTTTTTCACCAAAAACTCTATGGGTTTGTTGAACTTCTTTTTATCTTCAATTTCCAATTATTTAACTCCTCTGTTATTATCTAACTATCTGATATTTAACTCCTCTTGCCGACCTATTTGGTTCCGTGGGTGGGAGGACCGCTTCGTGGGTGGGAGGACCGCCGACGGTGGCTGGGGAGGGAGAGGAGGTTGGAGGAAGTGATTTTGGGTTAGGATTAAGGTTTGGGGTTTGAAGAAGATAAGGATATTTGAAATACCAAGAAATCCCCCCATATGGACAGAAAGATTTAACGGCATTAGGCCTAGAGACCATTTAGACACACATTTTAAATATTGGGGATGAAATTGGTTAAATGTGTACATTAGAGATGAAATTGATAACTCGCTAATACTTTGGGGACCAAAATGGTAAAAGAACCAATGCTAATTGTTCAAAAGCTTTCGGATTTAACAGCCCCGTATTTTCTTCGTTAGCCCACTACATTTCGGTAAATAGTTGTTGAAAATCATATATAACATTTCGGTAAATAGCTGTTGAAAATAAGATTATATTTCGGTAACTACATATCGAAAATATGTTCAACCTTCGGTAAACAACTACCAAACATACATTTTCGGTAAATAGCTGTTAAAAAAAATATTATATTTCGGTAATTTTATGCTGAAAATGTATCTCAATTTCGGTAACTAACTGTCAAGTATAATTGAAAATTTTTAACAGGCTAAGAGATAAAATACGGGGCTGCGAATGGCCGCCCCACTACAACAAAAAAGGCTTGTTAGGGCAATCAAAACTGCCTTAATAAGGGATCTGTTGGGGCAGTTTACCTATTGAGGCACCACGCCTTAGTGTCGCGTGTATCGATGCAACTATAGATGTAATGCGGCACTTTTTATGGGGCACGTTATGGAGCCTCTAAATCTCTTTGTTGTTGCACTTTCAAGTGCCGCAAGAAGTGTTTGAAGAGGCACACAAAATTGCCACATAAGCATATATATTAAGGCACTTCACGATGCTGCTATAATATGTTAATCGTGAATGCTTAACCATAGTTAATCATCTATAGCGACATTTCAAAGTGCTGCAATAGCTTCATTGATGATGATGCACTTGGAACTGCCCCTATAGATTTCTTAATAAGGCACTTTTAACTGCCTCAAAAGAAGTTTTTCTTTTAAAAAAAAATTACCAGCTAGATGCTAATTCAATCCCATACTACTCACCAAGCATCCAAAACTGAGAACTCAACTTCTTAAACATATAAAATTGCCAATTTACTCTTACAAATACTTGGATCGAATTTATAAATACAATATCCTGCAATCCTACTAAGTTACAACTAGGCTTAAGAGAAATAGTTGATCAACCATATTTATAAGTTACTGAAGCTAAAAAATATAACACGCTCAAAATCCTCTCCGCAAGCACTATCATAGTCCTTCGCTACCTGAATTGACAAACAATGAAATACAATAAGAAACACTTGCTCATATAGAAAAAGGAAATTTAAAGAGTTCTATAATCATTGTCAAAATAAAATAAAAAATAAAAAAACCAGGAAAACTAAAGACAAAATCAGTCATACACTGCTTTTTCTTCACAACATAATAGTGAGAATCCGAATTGATCGTTTGTCCAAGAGAGACATAAATGTTAAACATGAAGTAATATATCCATAAGCAAATCATCACATCCATATGTGCCTGTTGCATACCCATACCATGAATTCTAAGCACTGCTGTAGTCAAATTTGACAAGAACTATACATTGAAGAGCAAAATATAACAACTCTCAAAATCACAATATACATGGTTGCTTTGGGTACCACTCGTATAAGCTTTTGACTCTAATTGTCCCTCAATCATTTAATGGAGTTCACTCAAATAACAGGCTTTTCTAGTCAATAACATGAAAGAAAAGAACAATGTGATTGAACAAGTCATGTAACACATTAAAATCATAATCTTCAAATGAGCCAAACTGAAAACCCCTATGATGCCAAACTAACACCCCTAGGATACGTGAATGAACTAAGCAATTCAAGACCAATTTAAGTCAATTAGTCCAAGTTATACCAACTACAATTTAAGCAGTACACAAGCAGATGCTCATGAGCTTCAATGCAACAACGAACATAGACGCCATAGAATTCAAGAATTCAGGTGTTCAAAGATTCCTATTGGCCAAGATACAATCAATATGAAGAGGACCTTTTAATTTAAAAGTTAACGCTTTAACTTTGTTTAACTTCACAAAACAGGCAATTCAAACAGAAAGATTAATTGAGTTCCCGAACAAAAACAAAAGCACAAACATGAAGTTAACTACAGAGAGAACCATACCAGAATAGATCTAGTAAACAGTGTAAAGGCCTTGACAACAATACCAACTATACATGCATCATCGTCCCTTCTTTTCCGGCAAGGTCTACACGTATAGTTTCCCCATGAATCAGCAATTGGTTGCAGATACATTGGACGAATAGAACATCACCAACTCTCTACAACAAACATAAAAGCATAATTACTAATAGCCAAAGAACGTAGGAGTAACCTTCATGTCATCACAAACAGTTCTTTAAGACGTTAATATCCCTAAACAATCATTCTAAGTATTGCTCTAATGGGCCAAATGATTAGAGCCTATCCATCTAAAGTTGTATTATAGAAAGACAAAATAACTAAGAGAAGTTCTTTCAGTTATACAAAGATGAAAGGCCATCACAAAGTGGGGAAAGGAGTAGGCCGAAAAGTATTTTTAGACATTAGTTCTGCAAAAGAAGCCATTCTGAGTTCTAATGATCTAATCACTAATGCAAAAGTCCATGACTAAAGGTCTCTCTCTCTTGGTGAACTGAAATTTCATGAGAAGGTAAACAGCCACAAAATGATGAAGAAATATTGTCCATGACCAACTAAAACCTCATTTTTTCACTTCGAATAATACTTTCCCTGCAGGATAAAAACTGACAATGAGAAAATAGTTGTTATAGGTAGCCCCTTGAAAACCTAAAATCTTTAGTCACCAACTCCTCTCTACCTCTGTAATAGTCAGGCCTAAAGTCCTTCCACTAGAATGGAATAATAATGAAACATACTAGCAAAATGTGTAAAGTTCATAGAACTGCAAACACAATTGGTTTAAAAATTCCAAGTAATAAAGAAAACAAACCATCGAACAATGTCGTAGCCAAGTTTAGTTATAGGAACAATACTCAGAGCATCCTCCATTTTATCTCCATAACAGTTCCTGACAAAACATTTTTATGTTTTTTTTTTTCCAAAACAAGTCATGAGATACATTATGCGAAAAGTGTACCACATGAGCTGATTCAAATGTTATGGTAATATAAGACCAAATATAGACCCACCAATACCTTTGAAAGGAAGAAAAGGAAACGTAAAGGGAAACTAATATATTCCAAAATCATGGAATTATCCAAAACTAGAGAAGAAACAAAATCCATAAAACCATCAGCAATCCAGTAACAGATATAAACAAATAATTTCAGGAAATATTACCATCGAGTTGTTAGAATTATGTTATACGGCTGCATTCCAAGACCTCTGGTGTCACACCCCAAAATGAGAAGTGACCGGCCATGAACCACAAGACCAAAACTCGTAGAACATGCAGCCTAAAAAGAAATTTTATATAAACTCCCGAGCAAGGATCCACCAATCTGTCAACCATTTTCTTTTTCTTTTTTTTTCCAGAACATCCCCAACCAATAAATTCCATAAAAAGAATGGGGCACAAACATCCCATGAACCAATCAACATCCACTGATCCAACCATAATAAAAAGAATCCATTATTTGACAAATGTTTCGAATGCGGAAGCGATTATTAAAATAAAAAAATATAAGAAAAAGATGAGACACCCTAAGGAGGTCAACAAATGCCGCCAGAGTCCTCCAAACTGCCCCCAACTTGCCTGAAAAAGAAATTTGAATAAATCCGTCAGCTGACGAGCTCAGTGAGTAGCAAAGCATGTATATTAGAATAAAGTTCTGAAACAGGGATTAAAATAATTTACCATGTCAATATAAAATTTGGCATAGAGGTGAACAATAAAATAATCAATTAATCCAATAAACGATTCATCCGATAAATCTTAATGGTGTTCTCAATCCAATCTCCAACAACAATGGGGAACCACAACCAAAACCAATAGTACCAAATGCCAGTGAATAAATGTCTCATAATTGGATCCAATATCAAAACTTAGAGTCACCACGAGTAGGCAGCCCGTGGAACTTTTCTCTAAGAATGATCCGGTCAATAACAACCGTTGAGCATTAGGGTCACCGGCCTAATCCGGTCTCTTCCCTAATGGCCAGAGTCACCCGCACACAGAGGATTAATTTCCCTGGACTTCCAAAATATGTTCCCATCAATATCCACAAAGTTCTCACCAAAAGATTATTCGATCAACAAATGGTTTCACCAATCCGCATGCCAATTTCAAAAACCAAATAAAACAAATACATGTTCCCAATTTCAATCATTAATTTTCTAAAACAATAATTTAAGGGATGCGGGGAAGTTCGCAAATACGTAACATGTTTAACTACTCACCTGAGTCCAAAGGTACTATAACCGAACAATGCAAAACGAAGTTAACCTGAACAAAAGAATAATACAAAATAATTATCTAAACTGCATATACATTGACCATGAAACTAGCTAGAGAATAATGTATCAATAGATTACCCAAACCCCAATCTAGGTAACTAATACTCAGTACCAACCCGAAACAACAAAACCCAAATTGATTTTTGGTTCCAACAATATTTCTCCCATGTAGCCACCTGTTTCCCTTCCAAAATCCACTTGTCCACGCATAACCTATGTAAACAACACATGTACGTACAAGTTACAATATAAAATCAAGGCCCATTGTCATGATTCCTTTCACCACTATTGTTAGCAAAGTCATAACCCCACACTTGGCCAATTCTCCACGCCACACCGCCATGCACAATGCCCACATCACACAATACACCTTCACTACTCCATTTAATCTCCCAATAACTCCTTTGTTCGATACCTCACTCTAATCCATGTACAACAAAGAACGGAAAAAGGAACAAGAATAAAGGAAACATGTGCCGCTTACCCGATCGAGAACCAGCCGAACTGTTACGTCCCTACAGCTTTTGCCTTTCCCACACAAGGTTCTCTCAAACTTCTTATCTCAGACGTTCTCTCCAATTAAAAACCCTACTCCGTTAAAATATCTCTTAACGAGTAACTTTATAAAAACACCCACTAACATAATGCCCCTAATTTGTAGCTGACTAGATAATTAATGTAACTAACTGATATAGACTAATTACTGTAATTAATTATTATACTTATACCCTCAAACTAATAATAGCGCACATAGTAACTATATTGCGCAGAAAAGAAAATTGCTAATTAGGACCCACACAATAAAACTCCCAATTAATAAATGACCAAAATAATTAATAAGACAAATAAAATTTCTAGGCTGTAACATCCTTCCCCCCTTAAAATAAATTTCGTCCTCGAAATTGCATACTAACCTTGATCATACAAATGTGGGTACTTGTCGCGCATCTCCTGATCTCGCTCCCAAGTGGCTTCTTTAATCGTGTGATTGCACCACAATACCTTGACCAATAAAATCGTTTATTGCAAAGCACCTTTCTCCTTCGTATCCAAAATCTCTACAGGTTGCTCATCATAAGTTAAATCATTCCGATCATGAAGTGGCTCATAATTAATAACATGGGACGGACTACGAACACGCCTCCTCAACATTGACACATGGAAACATTATTAACTCGAGCTGAACTACGCGGCAACGCCAAACGATAGGCCACCTCAATTATCCTTTTCCAAAACCTCAAACGGCCCAATATAGTGAGGACTCAACTTTCTCTTTTTGCCAAACCGAATAACATCTTTCTATGGGAACACCTTAAGAAGTACAATATCTCTAGTTACAAACTCCAAATCCCTCCAATGACTGTTCGAAAAAGTATCTCTCATAATATGACCAGAAATTGAACTAGCCCAAATCTATCAAAGAAGTTAATCAACCTACCCCATCAATCAAATTAAGACTACCAAAATAGTAAAAGAATGTCAAAATAATAGTCACTAGATTTCCATCATTTCAAAAATATTCAAAGGGCCATCTAATTACTCCAAATCCCTCCTACGATTATCTGCATAACTTTTCTATCTATTCCAAGTGGTTACAAACCTTTCCCAAATAGTTTTTTTTTTTTTTGCATCCTCCACCAAGTCAAGTCCTAAAAGTCACATTTCTCCAACCTCATACCAACGGATAAGGGATATACACTTCCGTCCATACAAACCTCATATGGAACAACTCCAAAACTCGAATGAAAACTGTTATTGTACGCAAATTCCATTAACGGCTTGATCATCACAATTTTCTTTTCACTCTAAGGTACATGGTCTCAATAAATCCTCCAAAATTTGTATAGTCCTCACTTTGATCATCATTAAGCAAAACTAAAAAAAAAAAATATGCGAGTATCCATCGCTATATATCTTTAAGGCATCCAAAATTTAGATACAAAATGGGGACACGATCTGACACCATTGACACACATGCCCCATGGAGTCTAAAAATCTCCCTAACACACAACCGTGCCAAACAAACCAATGTATATGTCAGCTTAATAGCTACAAAATGTGTCAACTTAGTGAGCCAATCAACTACAACCCCCAATTCGATATTCATGTAACCGTTCCACTATCTCTACAGACTACAACTCCATATCACTCACATCAAGATGAAAAAAAAATGTAAGTAGTTATTTAAAACTCCGAAAAGAATCATGCCTCCATAAGATTGAACATCACGAATATCCAAGAACTTCAAAACTTTGCCAACCATTCAATAGTTACTACCCCAGTACTTATTTTCCAATACACAACCATGATTTCGAGTAGGCAATCAAGCATATCACATAACCTTAACGAAACTATTCCATAAGACCATTATAATGCTACCATATTCGCAAAACTCCATATTCATTATCTCAATCAATGGTGCATCCCCCAATCCAAATTTTGGCACTTAATAAACTACCAATTCTTTAGTATTCCACCTAAACATTAACCACACTCCTGCAACGCAATGTACCGCATACGCTTCTAGGAGCACCAATCAATGAATATATGTTGCACCGAATAATTATGGCTCTCACGAAGATTATTAACCGAAATAGAAACCAAATCCACAAAATTGCTTACATCCATCAATCCTAAATGTATAGCAGTATTGCTGTAAGGCTCCATCAATAACATAAAAAAAAATGAAGTCTAAAAACCCATCACATTCTTCTCTTTTTTGTTCTCTCTCTCTTTCTTCTTCCTCTTCTTTTTTTTTTTTTTTATAACTGAAGTGATACGTACGTAGAGATCCAATATCACATTTCTAGCTATCAAATTTTCTATTCCCACCTTCAAGTACTCCATTAACTGTTAAGTTCCAAATACGTATTAGCCTTCATGACGTCTTACTACCACCCATAGCTACGAACCAACATGAATACTTCCACAAAAATCTCTCTGATATAGTACTCCAACTTCACCTAAAAGGGACTAACTTGAAACTAACAAATAAGATAATCTACCAACTAATTAATCACGGTTAGAATTAGTAGCCGAGGAAAGAATCAAAATAATTACAGCTCAAACCAAGTAAGCCAAGCTCTAAGGATTGATCTCCAATCTACAATCCCATTACTCACAAAAACCCAAAGTCTACTAATGAACTTCTTAACCTCTGAGCTTTGATTTATTATAGTACCACAAGTCATATGGCTCAACAAATCACCTCTTATTATGATTGATTTACTAATCAGCTACACATCATAAACCTATACCCTTCAACAGCTTCGGTGAAACATTCTCAAATCAGTCTTCACTAGAGTCCAAACAAATAACCAAGTCCAGATTAAAACTTTAGGTAACAAATAAGGCACACTCCCCAAACTAACGCAAAATAAACATCAGCGCCTAAAGATCCTAAAATTCACCTTGCAACTTGTAGACCAACTCCATGCACTAACCCAAAACTTAAAACCATAGAATATTCCCTTGTCATTCCAAAACCACGTCTCTAAATTATCCCCAAAAGTAAGAGTTTTAACCTTTCGCAATGAATAAATTACAAACCCCAAAACAACTAATGATCAAGTCGGTAATACTCCCATATTTACTTCTACGGCTCAATAACAACTCTAATCTCATAAGTTTATCCAATCAAATTTTCTCTTTCCTAACCTTTACATAATTTCACGACAACGATACCGTAATGCAATAAAATTTCAAATTACCACCATTGCACTCCATATCCTCATTGTCTAATCACTAAACATACTGTAACAATCCCTTTCCATAGACTCAAACCAACCCAAGCAGTCACATGTATAGCCATAGCCCAATGCATGCCAATGCCAATCAAGCAATCATACCCTTGCCAAAGCCTATCTATTTACTGTCAAATTCTAACAACCAAACAATTAATACTCCGGTTAGAAAAATTCACTTTCAACAATCGAATACTCCCACTCTATACCCACCTAGTCGTAAGGTTTTTTTTTTTTTAGTCGGATTGAAACGAGGAAACACAAGAATCCTAACCATCAACGAGTTTATAGGGTATTCACCTAATAACCATCAAGGAATTCATGGGGTACGTAGTTCCTCAAACAATCATAATTATTGACCTCTCATAATAGAACATAGCCAAATCTTTACTAGGATCTCAACCATAGGGACAAAGGACTGATCAAATTAACAACAACAATTCAAGACTATCCGGGATGTACCGACTATATATTACAAGTAAGAAACTCTTGGCACATTCTCACACAATTCAACTAGCCCATTGTCGATACAACCTTGTAACAATCATCTAAGATACATCCTTAAGTCAATCTCAAAGTGTACTACCATCAATACTAATTCCTCAGATTCAATAATCATACTGTAACTACATTACATCACCAACGTACTTGTGAAATAAGGGCAACGATCCAAATTATAAATAAAATCCCATATGCCACATTCTCCTCCAATACCCTATCCAAAGTCTATAGAAAAATAATGTTCCCACCTAATGACAACTATCTCCATAATACTATGTGGGTACCGATACACATCAAATAACAAACGCTCTCACAAATGGCAATAGGACTCTGGGAACTTGGACCTCCACTAAATGAACATGATACAAAATGAATGCAAAAGAAATTTGTTTTTTTTTTTTTTTAAACCTGGCTCTGATACCACAATTGTCACACCCCAAAATGAGAAGTGACCGGCCATGAACCACAAGACCAAAACTCGTAGAACATGCAGCCTAAAAAGAAATTTTATATAAACTCCCGAGCAAGGATCCACCAATCTGTCAACCATTTTCTTTTTCTTTTTTTTTCCAGAACATCCCCAACCAATAAATTCCATAAAAAGAATGGGGCACAAACATCCCATGAACCAATCAACATCCACTGATCCAACCATAATAAAAAGAATCCATTATTTGACAAATGTTTCGAATGCGGAAGCGATTATTAAAATAAAAAAATATAAGAAAAAGATGAGACACCCTAAGGAGGTCAACAAATGCCGCCAAAGTCCTCCAAACTGCCCCCAACTTGCCTGAAAAAGAAATTTGAATAAATCCGTCAGCTGACGAGCTCAGTGAGTAGCAAAGCATGTATATTAGAATAAAGTTCTGAAACAGGGATTAAAATAATTTACCATGTCAATATAAAATTTGGCATAGAGGTGAACAATAAAATAATCAATTAATCCAATAAACGATTCATCCGATAAATCTTAATGGTGTTCTCAATCCAATCTCCAACAACAATGGGGAACCACAACCAAAACCAATAGTACCAAATGCCAGTGAATAAATGTCTCATAATTGGATCCAATATCAAAACTTAGAGTCACCACGAGTAGGCAGCCCGTGGAACTTTTCCCTAAGAATGATCCGGTCAATAACAACCGTTGAGCATTAGGGTCACCGGCCTAATCCGGTCTCTTCCCTAATGGCCAGAGTCACCCGCACACAGAGGATTAATTTCCCTGGACTTCCAAAATATGTTCCCATCAATATCCACAAAGTTCTCACCAAAAGATTATTCGATCAACAAATGGTTTCACCAATCCGCATGCCAATTTCAAAAACCAAATAAAACAAATACATGTTCCCAATTTCAATCATTAATTTTCTAAAACAATAATTTAAGGGATGCGGGGAAGTTCGCAAATACGTAACATGTTTAACTACTCACCTGAGTCCAAAGGTACTATAACCGAACAATGCAAAACGAAGTTAACCTGAACAAAAGAATAATACAAAATAATTATCTAAACTGCATATACATTGACCATGAAACTAGCTAGAGAATAATGTATCAATAGATTACCCAAACCCCAATCTAGGTAACTAATACTCAGTACCAACCCGAAACAACAAAACCCAAATTGATTTTTGGTTCCAACAATATTTCTCCCATGTAGCCACCTGTTTCCCTTCCAAAATCCACTTGTCCACGCATAACCTATGTAAACAACACATGTACGTACAAGTTACAATATAAAATCAAGGCCCATTGTCATGATTCCTTTCACCACTATTGTTAGCAAAGTCATAACCCCACACTTGGCCAATTCTCCACGCCACACCGCCATGCACAATGCCCACATCACACAATACACCTTCACTACTCCATTTAATCTCCCAATAACTCCTTTGTTCGATACCTCACTCTAATCCATGTACAACAAAGAACGGAAAAAGGAACAAGAATAAAGGAAACATGTGCCGCTTACCCGATCGAGAACCAGCCGAACTGTTACGTCCCTACAGCTTTTGCCTTTCCCACACAAGGTTCTCTCAAACTTCTTATCTCAGACGTTCTCTCCAATTAAAAACCCTACTCCGTTAAAATATCTCTTAACGAGTAACTTTATAAAAACACCCACTAACATAATGCCCCTAATTTGTAGCTGACTAGATAATTAATGTAACTAACTGATATAGACTAATTACTGTAATTAATTATTATACTTATACCCTCAAACTAATAATAGCGCACATAGTAACTATATTGCGCAGAAAAGAAAATTGCTAATTAGGACCCACACAATAAAACTCCCAATTAATAAATGACCAAAATAATTAATAAGACAAATAAAATTTCTAGGCTGTAACATCCTTCCCCCCTTAAAATAAATTTCGTCCTCGAAATTGCATACTAACCTTGATCATACAAATGTGGGTACTTGTCGCGCATCTCCTGATCTCGCTCCCAAGTGGCTTCTTTAATCGTGTGATTGCACCACAATACCTTGACCAATAAAATCGTTTATTGCAAAGCACCTTTCTCCTTCGTATCCAAAATCTCTACAGGTTGCTCATCATAAGTTAAATCATTCCGATCATGAAGTGGCTCATAATTAATAACATGGGACGGACTACGAACACGCCTCCTCAACATTGACACATGGAAACATTATTAACTCGAGCTGAACTACGCGGCAACGCCAAACGATAGGCCACCTCAATTATCCTTTTCCAAAACCTCAAACGGCCCAATATAGTGAGGACTCAACTTTCTCTTTTTGCCAAACCGAATAACATCTTTCTATGGGAACACCTTAAGAAGTACAATATCTCTAGTTACAAACTCCAAATCCCTCCAATGACTGTTCGAAAAAGTATCTCTCATAATATGACCGGAAATTGAACTAGCCCAAATCTATCAAAGAAGTTAATCAACCTACCCCATCAATCAAATTAAGACTACCAAAATAGTAAAAGAATGTCAAAATAATAGTCACTAGATTTCCATCATTTCAAAAATATTCAAAGGGCCATCTAATTACTCCAAATCCCTCCTACGATTATCTGCATAACTTTTCTATCTATTCCAAGTGGTTACAAACCTTTCCCAAATAGTTTTTTTTTTTTTTTTTTGCATCCTCCACCAAGTCAAGTCCTAAAAGTCACATTTCTCCAACCTCATACCAACGGATAAGGGATATACACTTCCGTCCATACAAACCTCATATGGAACAACTCCCAAACTCGAATGAAAACTGTTATTGTACGCAAATTCCATTAACGGCTTGATCATCACAATTTTCTTTTCACTCTAAGGTACATGGTCTCAATAAATCCTCCAAAATTTGTATAGTCCTCACTTTGATCATCATTAAGCAAAACTAAAAAAAAAAAAATATGCGAGTATCCATCGCTATATATCTTTAAGGCATCCAAAATTTAGATACAAAATGGGGACACGATCTGACACCATTGACACACATGCCCCATGGAGTCTAAAAATCTCCCTAACACACAACCGTGCCAAACAAACCAATGTATATGTCTGCTTAATAGCTACAAAATGTGTCAACTTAGTGAGCCAATCAACTACAACCCCCAATTCGATATTCATGTAACCGTTCCACTATCTCTACAGACTACAACTCCATATCACTCACATCAAGATGAAAAAAAAATGTAAGTAGTTATTTAAAACTCCGAAAAGAATCATGCCTCCATAAGATTGAACATCACGAATATCCAAGAACTTCAAAACTTTGCCAACCATTCAATAGTTACTACCCCAGTACTTATTTTCCAATACACAACCATGATTTCGAGTAGGCAATCAAGCATATCACATAACCTTAACGAAACTATTCCATAAGACCATTATAATGCTACCATATTCGCAAAACTCCATATTCATTATCTCAATCAATGGTGCATCCCCCAATCCAAATTTTGGCACTTAATAAACTACCAATTCTTTAGTATTCCACCTAAACATTAACCACACTCCTGCAACGCAATGTACCGCATACGCTTCTAGGAGCACCAATCAATGAATATATGTTGCACCGAATAATTATGGCTCTCACGAAGATTATTAACCGAAATAGAAACCAAATCCACAAAATTGCTTACATCCATCAATCCTAAATGTATAGCAGTATTGCTGTAAGGCTCCATCAATAACATAAAAAAAAATGAAGTCTAAAAACCCATCACATTCTTCTCTTTTTTGTTCTCTCTCTCTTTCTTCTTCCTCTTCTTTTTTTTTTTTTTTATAACTGAAGTGATACGTACGTAGAGATCCAATATCACATTTCTAGCTATCAAATTTTCTATTCCCACCTTCAAGTACTCCATTAACTGTTAAGTTCCAAATACGTATTAGCCTTCATGACGTCTTACTACCACCCATAGCTACGAACCAACATGAATACTTCCACAAAAATCTCTCTGATATAGTACTCCAACTTCACCTAAAAGGGACTAACTTGAAACTAACAAATAAGATAATCTACCAACTAATTAATCACGGTTAGAATTAGTAGCCGAGGAAAGAATCAAAATAATTACAGCTCAAACCAAGTAAGCCAAGCTCTAAGGATTGATCTCCAATCTACAATCCCATTACTCACAAAAACCCAAAGTCTACTAATGAACTTCTTAACCTCTGAGCTTTGATTTATTATAGTACCACAAGTCATATGGCTCAACAAATCACCTCTTATTATGATTGATTTACTAATCAGCTACACATCATAAACCTATACCCTTCAACAGCTTCGGTGAAACATTCTCAAATCAGTCTTCACTAGAGTCCAAACAAATAACCAAGTCCAGATTAAAACTTTAGGTAACAAATAAGGCACACTCCCCAAACTAACGCAAAATAAACATCAGCGCCTAAAGATCCTAAAATTCACCTTGCAACTTGTAGACCAACTCCATGCACTAACCCAAAACTTAAAACCATAGAATATTCCCTTGTCATTCCAAAACCACGTCTCTAAATTATCCCCAAAAGTAAGAGTTTTAACCTTTCGCAATGAATAAATTACAAACCCCAAAACAACTAATGATCAAGTCGGTAATACTCCCATATTTACTTCTACGGCTCAATAACAACTCTAATCTCATAAGTTTATCCAATCAAATTTTCTCTTTCCTAACCTTTACATAATTTCACGACAACGATACCGTAATGCAATAAAATTTCAAATTACCACCATTGCACTCCATATCCTCATTGTCTAATCACTAAACATACTGTAACAATCCCTTTCCATAGACTCAAACCAACCCAAGCAGTCACATGTATAGCCATAGCCCAATGCATGCCAATGCCAATCAAGCAATCATACCCTTGCCAAAGCCTATCTATTTACTGTCAAATTCTAACAACCAAACAATTAATACTCCGGTTAGAAAAATTCACTTTCAACAATCGAATACTCCCACTCTATACCCACCTAGTCGTAAGGTTTTTTTTTTTTTAGTCGGATTGAAACGAGGAAACACAAGAATCCTAACCATCAACGAGTTTATAGGGTATTCACCTAATAACCATCAAGGAATTCATGGGGTACGTAGTTCCTCAAACAAGCATAATTATTGACCTCTCATAATAGAACATAGCCAAATCTTTACTAGGATCTCAACCATAGGGACAAAGGACTGATCAAATTAACAACAACAATTCAAGACTATCCGGGATGTACCGACTATATATTACAAGTAAGAAACTCTTGGCACATTCTCACACAATTCAACTAGCCCATTGTCGATACAACCTTGTAACAATCATCTAAGATACATCCTTAAGTCAATCTCAAAGTGTACTACCATCAATACTAATTCCTCAGATTCAATAATCATACTGTAACTACATTACATCACCAACGTACTTGTGAAATAAGGGCAACGATCCAAATTATAAATAAAATCCCATATGCCACATTCTCCTCCAATACCCTATCCAAAGTCTATAGAAAAATAATGTTCCCACCTAATGACAACTATCTCCATAATACTATGTGGGTACCGATACACATCAAATAACAAACGCTCTCACAAATGGCAATAGGACTCTGGGAACTTGGACCTCCACTAAATGAACATGATACAAAATGAATGCAAAAGAAATTTGTTTTTTTTTTTTTTTTAAACCTGGCTCTGATACCACAATTGTCACACCCCAAAATGAGAAGTGACCGGCCATGAACCACAAGACCAAAACTCGTAGAACATGCAGCCTAAAAAGAAATTTTATATAAACTCCCGAGCAAGGATCCACCAATCTGTCAACCATTTTCTTTTTCTTTTTTTTCCAGAACATCCCCAACCAATAAATTCCATAAAAAGAATGGGGCACAAACATCCCATGAACCAATCAACATCCACTGATCCAACCATAATAAAAAGAATCCATTATTTGACAAATGTTTCGAATGCGGAAGCGATTATTAAAATAAAAAAATATAAGAAAAAGATGAGACACCCTAAGGAGGTCAACAAATGCCGCCAGAGTCCTCCAAACTGCCCCCAACTTGCCTGAAAAAGAAATTTGAATAAATCCGTCAGCTGACGAGCTCAGTGAGTAGCAAAGCATGTATATTAGAATAAAGTTCTGAAACAGGGATTAAAATAATTTACCATGTCAATATAAAATTTGGCATAGAGGTGAACAATAAAATAATCAATTAATCCAATAAACGATTCATCCGATAAATCTTAATGGTGTTCTCAATCCAATCTCCAACAACAATGGGGAACCACAACCAAAACCAATAGTACCAAATGCCAGTGAATAAATGTCTCATAATTGGATCCAATATCAAAACTTAGAGTCACCACGAGTAGGCAGCCCGTGGAACTTTTCCCTAAGAATGATCCGGTCAATAACAACCGTTGAGCATTAGGGTCACCGGCCTAATCCGGTCTCTTCCCTAATGGCCAGAGTCACCCGCACATAGAGGATTAATTTCCCTGGACTTCCAAAATATGTTCCCATCAATATCCACAAAGTTCTCACCAAAAGATTATTCGATCAACAAATGGTTTCACCAATCCGCATGCCAATTTCAAAAACCAAATAAAACAAATACATGTTCCCAATTTCAATCATTAATTTTCTAAAACAATAATTTAAGGGATGCGGGGAAGTTCGCAAATACGTAACATGTTTAACTACTCACCTGAGTCCAAAGGTACTATAACCGAACAATGCAAAACGAAGTTAACCTGAACAAAAGAATAATACAAAATAATTATCTAAACTGCATATACATTGACCATGAAACTAGCTAGAGAACAATGTATCAATAGATTACCCAAACCCCAATCTAGGTAACTAATACTCAGTACCAACCCGAAACAACAAAACCCAAATTGATTTTTGGTTCCAACAATATTTCTCCCATGTAGCCACCTGTTTCCCTTCCAAAATCCACTTGTCCACGCATAACCTATGTAAACAACACATGTACGTACAAGTTACAATATAAAATCAAGGCCCATTGTCATGATTCCTTTCACCACTATTGTTAGCAAAGTCATAACCCCACACTTGGCCAATTCTCCACGCCACACCGCCATGCACAATGCCCACATCACACAATACACCTTCACTACTCCATTTAATCTCCCAATAACTCCTTTGTTCGATACCTCACTCTAATCCATGTACAACAAAGAACGGAAAAAGGAACAAGAATAAAGGAAACATGTGCCGCTTACCCGATCGAGAACCAGCCGAACTGTTACGTCCCTACAGCTTTTGCCTTTCCCACACAAGGTTCTCTCAAACTTCTTATCTCAGACGTTCTCTCCAATTAAAAACCCTACTTCGTTAAAATATCTCTTAACGAGTAACTTTATAAAAACACCCACTAACATAATGCCCCTAATTTGTAGCTGACTAGATAATTAATGTAACTAACTGATATAGACTAATTACTGTAATTAATTATTATACTTATACCCTCAAACTAATAATAGTTTGCACATAGTAACTATATTGCGCAGAAAAGAAAATTGCTAATTAGGACCCACACAATAAAACTCCCAATTAATAAATGACCAAAATAATTAATAAGACAAATAAAATTTCTAGGCTGTAACATCTGGCACATCCATAAAAACACGCATGATAGCTTGGAACTTCTTAGGGCGGGAACCAGGCACATGCTTGCTCTGACAGGTAATATAAAAGAATTTAGACCAACAACATTGGACGTTTGCCTTGATAAATTTCCCAAACTGGTATTCCGTTCCTACAGTACAAGTTAAGAAGTTTTAGTAACACGAGAAATTGAGTCCCTCGTATAGTTGCACAGCCATGTTAGACAAGCTTTAGTGACCACGTAACCTTTCCGAAAACAAGTACTAAAAGAACTTTGAATGCATGAAGCATATAATTCTACAGTTTAAGTAAGCTTACAAGTTTACAACCATGGCATCACCACAAAATAATCGCCATTAACTTTTCCAATGACACCTTGCTAATTCAAATTGCGATTGCTGCAAAATAAGTACAATATACATTAATCACTGAAGCAGCAAATACTTTGTGGAAAAAATGGGTAGTAGATAGAGGGGGTCAAACAAAGTGGATGACTAACAAAAGAAAAATACTTGCGGTAAAAATAGGGGAGAACATACTTACGAAAAAATAGGGGAAAACATATATAACAGTTTGCGTCGTAACTCGTAAGGCACCTACAAAATCAGTAGACCTAAATTTTTTACTAATTAATCCAAACGCCAATCGATCAATTCCCAAACTAAACCTTAAACACAAAAAATTAACAGGAGAACCTAAATTCGAACCTCCATGACAATCGAGATCTAGGGTTTCGTTTGGAAGTGTGACTAGCCCGATTTTACAGCAAATTGAACAATAGGTGACCGAAATCTCCCAAAATAGAACAGACTCGAGCAGATACGAGTGAGACAGAGCAATGGTACCTCGAAATCGTACACAAGAAGGCAAGTTGAACCTATTTTTGGTCGAATCCGAACCAAACGCGCACGAAATTAGAGGGTTTGGTAATTTTGGGGAAGAAATTAGGGCAAAACGAGTCAGGAAGAACGGAAAAGATGACTTCAGTGGCGGGGCTGCGTCGGTGGTGGTGTGGACTGTGGAACTGGGCTGAGGAGAGAGAGAGAGAGAATGGATCGATTTTGGGGATTTCTCTTCTTTGGGAAGAAAGGAAGCGTGGGTGGTTACTGACTTCAGTCGGCCATCTGTTTTTTTTTTTTTTAATCCGCAGCCGGCCATTTGTTTGAAGCGAGAGTTTGGAATTCAATTATTTTGGGGGATTACCACCAAAATAATTAAGCATTCTCATATCTTGCAGTTCGAACAAATTTTAAACTTAATAAGCTAACTTTATTTTAATAATGGTTGATCTGAACCATAAGAATTTCATGTCTCATTGATTTTATCAGAATCACCAAAAATGAAGATTATCAGATATCTGGGATCGCCTGATCGGACCACATTTGATTCATCCCAAGGCATTAAAGTATTAGATTGCAATACTCAACCTCCACCCGAGTCTTTTTTTTCTGATCGGAACCGTCCATCTTTTACATATTATGGAGCACTTCATTCATACTAGCAACGAGTTAACCGGGAGTCGCTAGACACTTAATCAAAGAGAAAAACCCATTTTGTTAATGAAATTGTGTGTCAATAATGAAGTTTTCTAAACCCGATATAGACAAATCTTCAAGAGGATGATTTAATCAACAAGGGAAACAAAAGCAACAGTTTGGATCATTGTAATTGTGTCGCAGTCGAATGGCTACCGTACATTCAAGTATAGCACAAGACTAGTTAGCATTTACATTGAACGTATAGGATTTAAAAGTCATTATCAACTCAATTTTTACGGTGGTCGATCTAAACTGTTAGGATTTCACGTCTCACTAATTTCATCATTGTCACCAAAATCGGAGATCATCGGATATTGGCGACCGCCTGATTGGACAACATTTGTTGCATCCCGAGGCATTAAAATTTTAGATTGCATGACCAGACCCTACAAGAGTCCTTATTTTTTTATCTGAACCATCTATATTGTACATATTACGGACTATATTATTCTTACAAAAAATGAAGTTGATCGGGTATCACTACACATTTGATCAGACGATAACTATCATCCAAAAAACAAATTGTGTCCCAATCAAGGAACTTTTTAAACCCGATCAAGCCAAAATTTTAAGATAATGATTTAATCAATAAGCACAACGAAATCAACAGCCTCGACTGTTAAAATAGTTTCATCTTATTGAGATCCGTTAAATAACCGTATCGAAGATGATTAAAAACTGTATAACATATGATTATTAGATATTGCTCTTGTTTTTTTTTCCTGTGTGTAGGGAGTCTGACTTGGAGTTTTGGACTTTCGGTTTAATTTTTGGTAGAGGGGCAAATTAAGATGCCCTATTAGATTGATCAAAAAAAATTCATTTAAAAAAAAATTTTGACTACAAAAACGTCGTAGTTTTATGTCTCCAAGTAAGTGCCCTATTAAACCCAGTTTTTCAAGGCACTTTCAATCGCCCTATCAAATTACCATAAAATAATTAAATACGTTAAATTTGGGGTCAAATCTAACTGCCGCAATAGAGAGAATCAAATGGAGCACTTTAGTAGCGATGACAATTTACATTGTCATGTCCTGTATTTTTTTTTTTTTTTTGAGAAAAATAACTCTAATGATACAAACAGTGCATTTAATTTCCATTAAAGATGAACTCAATTTTTAATTACCTCCAAATACAACCTCATGATAAAATTACCCTTTTACCTGTAATGATCCGGATTTTCGGTAAATAAAATTTTTGTTAAATATTTGAATTTTATTTTAATTACTTGGATTTGCTTTTAAAATTCTTTTTTAATTTCTAATAATTCGTCATAATTAGGTTTAAGACTTATAAAATTATATCTCTTTGCACCGAACAATTTAGTCATTTTCTAAAGACAAGTATGCTTGTAAAAACACTTATATATTTTCTTAGTGAATAAAATAAAATCTCAAAATTATATTTCTTGGCTAGAAATCCTACATGACAAGTAGAATTAGTTTTCAACTGACTAGTTAGAGGAACCGGACTACCAATTCACCTAGTTACATTTCCTTAACCCTAGATGGACCTTTTTGACCATCTTTGAGCCTTATGAACCCCTCCTAACCCTAATTGGACCATTAGGCCATTATGGTAATCATTTCACCCATGACTAGTCATTCAAAGCCTTACTCATCATCATTTCTTCTTTAACCATTGGTTAATAAATGCTAGGGGAATTATTATCCCTTGGTTAATGGACTTTTGACTTACCAATGAATGAATGACTTGGACAAGACAAGTCATGACCATCATTTTACTTCCAAATGTGGCAATCTTTATGCATGCCATGCATGCAACCCTAGACTAGGAAATCATTGCACTTTCTTGACTAGTCAATTATTGACTTCATTCCTCATCATTACATCTTCCAAGGGTATCTTTTCTCTTTACCGATTGAACGATAGTTGTTAGGATAATTCTTATCTTTTGGGTAATAGGTTTTGTTTCCAATCATTTAGTTAGGCAAACCTAAGTACCAATTAACTTAGTTACCTTTCCCTAGCATTTAAGAACCATTGGACTAAGATGGTAATCATGATACTACCAAAAGTAGCACTCATAACCTACTTTAATCATGACTACTTGACCATAGACTTACTTTCTAGGATATTAACCATTGGTCCATATGATTACCTTTGGAAGCTTAACCTTTAATCATGACCTACCTTAGCCTTATAAGCCTACTTGAACCTAACCATATCTAGTCACATTTATCATCATTACCTCTTTAACCATTGGATAATATTTATTAGGAAAATTTTTATCCCTTGGATAATGGAGACTAGACTTACCAAAGTGTATATATATTTGACAAGACAAGTCATACCAAAAGAAGCTATCATTTTGTTTCCAAAAAAGAAGAAGCAAACTTAGCCTCGTCATGCATGCCAACCTAAGACTAATAGCCCTAAACCTAATAATTACCCTCCAAGGCTTACTTTCCTAGATTTTCTCTAGATATATATATACACACATACACACACACACACACATTGTACTAGGGAGAGAGAGAGAGAGAGAGAGAGAGAGAGAGAGAGAGGGGGAGAGAGAAGCCGAGAGGGAGAGGGAGAGGGAGAGAGGGAGGCCGAGAGGGAGGGAGAGAGATGGAGCTCGTCATGCATGCCAACCTAAGACTAATAGCCCTAAACCTAATAATTACCCTCCAAGGCTTACTTTCCTAGATTTTCTCTAGATATATACACACACACACACACACACACACACACACACACATTGTACTAGGGAGAGAGAGAGAGAGGGAGGGAGAGAGAAGCCGAGAGGGAGAGGGAGAGGGAGAGAGGAAGGCCGAGAGGGAGGGAGAGAGATGGAGTGTGTGGGGTGTTTTGTTCACTCCCACAAGCTACCCCTTTAGCCTTAAGCCTATTTATGACTTGACAACCCATTTCTAGTCAATTTCTAGCATAGAATTCTAGCCTTTAATCATCCTAAACCTAGCCCTCATTACCCTAGAAATTGACTACAAACCTAGACCTATGAATGACTAAACATGGAAGACTACCCTTTAGCCTAATCAAACCCTACCTTAGGCTTGTAAGTCTTGTAACCTAGCTTATAATTACCTAGGATTTACCTAGAAAACCTAAGATCCTAATTGATTTTATAGCCTTATGCCTAAAGATTGGATTTGACAATACTTGGCATGCTTTTCAAGCATGATATGACATGACCATGGAGCAAATCCATGGGAGAAAGAAGAGAGAGAGAGAGGGCCGGCCAAAAGGAGGAGAGGGAGAGCCAAAATTTGCTATAAATAGGACCCCTCCCATTCATCATTCAACTCACACCTTCACCCATTCAACTTCTCTCTCTAGAATCCTTGTGTTCTTACTTTATTTTTCCTAGTTCTTCCTTGTTCTTGAGTTCTTCCTAAGTTCTTCAAGAAACTCATCCTAGGCCACCACTCAACCACCCTTCGATCCATAAAGTTTAAGTAGTTTAGTCAAGATCTAGTTTCGAGAGAAACCTTTCTCTTTCGAAGCTACCGGAAGCCAACCGTAAGAAGTTACTCCGCCCAAACACCAACGTACTTTCCGTAGTCATCAACTACCGCCAAGAAGAAAGGTAGAGTCCCTTTGTCCACCAACTCCAAGTATAACGTAGAACCGTATGTTGAAAGTATAAGTAGATTCTCCGTATATAAGGTTATCTATCACTTATAATGTTTTGAAATGCATAATAGTTAATAACTTATTTTTGCTAATGGACGTATGAACATGTTGGAATAATCAACTTTTACCCTAATAAACACATGTGTTGTTTTGAATTTCCCACAAAGGAAGAAAGAACGGTTTTCGAAAGATAAGACTTTATCATTGATAGAAGTATTCGTATTTTGATCTTTAGATGGTTATGAGTATGTGTTATGAATTGTTTGCATTATTTGTCTTGTTGTAAAGCATAAGTGATTTTCAATCCAAAGGTGTCTGTACATGTGGCGTTATGCTTTAAGTTGTGATTTGAGCATGATTAGTAATATAGAGTTGGATGACCTTGCTAGTTTAGTTTCAAGATTACAATGAATGATTTATGGTTTCGTATGTGAAAAAGTCCTACCGCGGAGTCTATGGATGAAAACGAGACACGAAAATCGAGAAAGTAGAAACATGACACTTAGGGTGTGATTTGATGAAAAGGCGTGTTTTGAAAAAGTGAAATGTTTTGGAAACCGCAATGTGGCCGGACATGGTAGCCCATTGTGTGGTGTGTGTTTTGTGTTCCAATGGGAACCCGGTGCAGCGGAACCATTGTGAGGATACTCGGAAACTCGGAACGGCGGAACCGAGGTTGGGTGTGTTAAACGGATTTTGGAAATAATGATAAGGTTGATGAAATGTGGAAAAATGATGACACGGTCTACGAAAAGTCGCGTAGGAGAAACTCGAAAAATCATGGACACCAACGTTAGTTGAATAGTGAATGCGGATGTGTCATTGTTAACTGTTTTGTCGAATATGTATGAACTACGTGGAAATCATTGAATTTGTGATCATTTGCTCGTAAGTTAAGGGTTAGTAGGTATAGGTTACTCTATTGAGCTTTTGTAGCTCACGGTGTTACTTTTTGGTGACAGGGCATATTATATTGGTGGCGACGCTGGTATAATGTGTCAGATCTTATAGACGAACAGGGTGAACTCTACACCTTGGAAGCTTTTGGAGCCGAGGAACTGGCCAGAATGGAAGAAGAGGCAGAGCAGTAGATAGGAACCCTAGTTTACCCCTTCTTTGTTGATTAGAAGTACTCTTTTGAAATTTATGTTGTAATATTGAGCCAGACTCTTTTAATATTCAATGAAATTGTCCTATTTAACGTTCCCAAAATTTGGGGCATTACATTACCTTTCAAATATTATTAAAATTCACTAAATCCTAAGAAAATGTCTAAACCTTAGGGTATCCTACCCTACCCTACCTCCAAGTACAACCTCTTGATAAAATTACCCTTTTACCTTTCAAATACTATTAAATTCACTAAACTCTATGAAAGTGATTTAGGCACTTTCATATGATACCCTCTATGATAGGGTAGGGTATCCTAGAGTTTAGGCACTTTCATAGGATTTTTTAGTGCACTTTTCTATTATAGGATTTTAGTGATTGAGATACTTTCATAGGGTTTAGAATTTTAGGCACTTTAATAAGGTACTCTGGGTTTAGGTTTAGGCACTTTTATAGGGTTTAAGGGTGTACTTTCCTATTATAAGATTTTAGTGGTTTAGACTTTAGACACTTTTATAGGGATAATTTTGAAAAATATTCTAGAAATCCTCAACCATTTTCTTTTTCTTTTTTTTTTAGTGCAAGAAAAGAGGGGGTCCAAAACAGGAGCTACAAGTAAAAACTCCTTTTGTTTTTTTTGTCAATCAGAAATTCATTAAACTAGCTAAGAAAGAGAGTTTCGCATCACATGGGTGCACACAGTAACATACATAACAAACGAAACAACAACAAAGACTAACCTAGCTACCACCAAATTAGTCTAACACTTGCATAAAGTTAAGGCTATCCCTAATAACAAACTCCCTAATGAAAATAGGCATTTTGGCTAGCACCACAAGGTCTTCATCTTGTTCAGTCCCCACATGAGCAAGATGATCCGCACATTGATCTGTCGAACGGTAGATATGGCTAAGCAAAGTGTTGGTGCGATTCATAAGATAATGGGCTTCATTGATCACCATGCTTTGAGGATGATTCCCTGAGTTTCCCTCATTGATTAAGTTGACAGCCATGAGGGAGTCCAATTCAATCTTCACACTGCCCAATTTTTTGTTAAAAATTAATGATTTCCAAGCCTTTGTAGATGCTCCGTATTTCGGCTTCCAAACTGGAATTACACAGGTTTTGCCATAGAACCCCAAAGTCCAGCCACCATTGTGATATCTAAATATGCCTCCAAATCCCCCTCTTCTATTAGCCTCATTCCAACAACCATGCATGTTGAACTTTATGTTACCTAGCATTGGTTTCAACCCATTAGTTAGACGAGCAATGTGGTCATCACCTGCCATTGGTTTCAGCCACATTGCCCTGTCCTTGCTCTAACTGGCCAATTCCCTAGTATTTTGTTCTAGATTTATGTGTCATTTGATAACTCAATTCAACAGTACAAGTCATACATAATTAGTTGGATTTGATAATCATATTTTTAAATGAAGTTGTCAGTACTTATATATCCCTCCCCCCCTATCCTTCACCGCCACCAAGATCACCGTTGCCACCGCCACCATTGTCACCATCATCATTGTTGCCACTACCACCACCATCACAACTTGACCGTTGATCGACCTTGTTTTATGGGATCATCTCTTTTCTCCCATATCCACTACTATTGTCTGCACCCCGACTCCACTGCTGCCATCACTACACCTGCATTGTACAATCGCCAAATTACTATCATCACCACTACTTCGATGCCATCACCTTTACCATCGCTGCCGACACCACTATCACTACCACTACCACTCCACCGCTATCTCTTTATCATGTTTCACCACTACATTCAGCCGTCTTCTTAACTACCACAACTACACCACTACTCGTCGCGATCATCACTTCACACTAGTTATCCATCATATATCCCTATCACTCCACCACCACCAACATTTTATGACACCACCTTTGTTATTACCAACAATCCATCACAATACCTAGGACTGCTCAAAAAATTCGGTGAACCGTGAAACCAGTCCGGACCGAACCGATCTGTACCTTTTGGATTTTGCCTGTGGATTAATGGTTCGGATAAGGATTGAAAAATTAGAAAACCGTGACTCACGATTTGTGATAAGCACCCGACAATGCAATATAGGGTGTGCTAGTTATCTAGTTTAGTTGATTTTATCGTTTAATTAGTTGTTTTTAATTGCTTTTACTCGTAAGGTAGTTTTGTTTTGTTTTGTAGAAAAATCATTCAAAGCAGGAGTTTTTAAAGCCAAAGTTTGTCAAGACATCCAAGGTGCAAAGATGATCAAGAATGGAATGGTCAAGTCCCCAAAGCTTAGGCCGAAGAGACCCGAAAGTGAACCGACGGCTCACCAAGGCAAGGCATGGCCAAGGCAGAAAGCAAGACTAAGTGATGGCAGATAGCACCTCGGCATCGATAGAACCTGTGTCTTCCAATCGGTACCGAGCCTTCATCAGCGCCAGCCATAGGCACTTCGGCATCGATAGATCAAAATACCCTCTATCGGTACCGAGCACCTTAACTCAGCAGCGTAAAGCCGTTGCCATCGATACCGAGAGCCTTAGGAGAAGGATTTTTTGATCTCCTGGAGAATATTCCGTGCGTGTACCTTGGAGTATAAAAGCCCGTGATGTCACTTGTACAAACAACTTTTGTATTGCATAATTTTAGATCTAGTCTAGATTTACTTGCTTTTTGAATTGTTCTTCATTTTTCAGCACTTTAAATTTTATATTCTGCTTTAGTTAATTTGTTTTTGCTATTGTAGTCTTTATTAAAGTTGTAGCCACTACTCTGAACTATTATTTAATTTAATTTTCTTCTAGTGTTGTTCTTTCACTATGCTTAGTAGATTTTTTCTTGCTCTTATCTTCATAGATATGTGTGAGTAGTTTTCTAGGGTTAGGTCATGGGGTGATTAGCACCTCATGACTCGAGTAAAAATTGCATTTTTCACCAATAAAGTTTGAATTTTTGGTTCAAAAATCGATGTGGGGTTTGGGTTTATTTGTCAAATTGTTAAGGTGTTAACCTCCTTGATCATGTGTAGGTAAGAGCATCGCCTACTTACCACACATGATGCTTGGAGCTCTGTCGCACGAGGTGTTTGCTAAATAAATTCTAGAGCTAGCTTGGTAATTGAACCATCTTATCTTCTGGTTTAGGAACCTTAATTATCTATCTTGAACCACGTAATTGGGTGAGAAATGTAGTTTAACTCGAGTCGTGGGTGTTATTAATTCCTAGAACTAACCTGCTTTTTATCCTAGTTTATTCGCTTTTTAATTTAGCCATTTTTACTTTCCACCGCAAACGTAAAACAAAGTTGGCTGTCTAAAAGCCAAAAATCTTGCTTACTTCTACAAATCCAGCAAAGCTGTATTAATTATTTCCGTGGGTACGATCCCGGTCTTCCGAATTATTATGCTTCAATTGGATGCTTATACCCTACGCTTGGGGTGATCTTATTTGATATATCGACGAATGAAGCATTTTTGGCGCCGTTGCAAGGGATTTCTTATTATGGCTTTCTTGGAGGTTCGACAAACCGCTATAAGTATCGTGCTTTCGTCTAATAGTAGTAGTAATAGTAGTAGTTTAGTAGTTTATGTGTTAGTAGTTCGTATTTAGTTTGGTGGATACCTCTAACCTGGTTTCATACCAAACCTGAGGTGTAACGAAGGTAGGCTAAATATCGAGTTTGTTCTTAGTTTAGTGTAGTTAACTTAGTTAGCTAGTTTAAATTTGATTGCATTGCTTAGCCAAGGTGGTGGCATAACCCCTTGGGTATTCTGTTTGCTGAGATGAGGTGGTGGCATAGCCCCTCTAGTCTGGTAGTTTGTTGGTAGTTAGTTAGTATTTGTCTTCGTTTATGCCTATTTATCGAAGCCCAATTTCCAATTGGTTTCATCATTCTTCTTCGCCACCAAGAACCCGTAGCATTGCCAGGGCATATCCCACCCACTCTCCGCCTCACAAATTAAATTGCAATCGCAAAGGCCCAATGGCCGAAGAAGCTCCAGTTCGTACTCTGCGTGATTATCTGAATCCAGAGCGGGCTCCTCAAGTATCACCTATCATTATTCTGACTCTGACCGCTGGGAATGCGTTTGAATTCAAAGCTGAGTATCTTCAGATAATTCCAGAATTTTGGGGGCGAGAATTGGAGGATCCTTATTTGCATATCCGTGAGTTCGAGAATATTCTACATTCTTTCGTTACAATTCCCGGGCAACTTGATCAAGCTCGCCTGAAGTTGTTCCCATTCACTCTCAAGGACAAGGCGAAACGGTGGTTCAACTCTCTGAAGCCTCAATCTTTGCGTAACTGGGGAGATGTCCAGGATGCTTTCACCACTAAATTCTTTCCAGCCAGCCGGACAAAGTTACTTATCAATTAGATTCAAAGTTTCAAGCAGAGGGATGGAGAGACTTACCACAAGTATTGGGAGCGATACAAGGACTTACTCATGTCGGTTCCTCATCACAACTTTCCGTTGTATCTCAGAGTTAACTATTTCTACACAAGGTGTTCCTAGGAGAGTAAACAACTTCTGGATACTATGGGCGGAGGTGATTTTATGGGGAAGACACCGGAGAATGCTTGGGATTACTATGAGTCACTAGCTGAGAAGACCCAGTCTTGGCAATTTGCAGATCTATGAGATAGGGCAATGTACAATCAAGGTCCTACTGGTTCAGGGAAATTCTCTATTGCGGAGAATACAGCTTTTGAAACTCGATTGGAGGAGATTGCTCGAAAGCTTGATAAGTTGGAATTGAAGAGTGCTCAATCTCAGGAGGTGAAAGTAGTACGCCAAGTGGAGGAAGTATGTGTTATTTGTGAGATTGTGGGCCATTCTACCGAGACGTGCCCCAATATTCCTGCTCTTAAGAACGTGATTAATGGGATTGCTCCGGAAGAAGTACATGTAGTGCAACGTTTTGACCCTTATTCTCAATCTTATATCCGGGGACTCGTCAACATCCGGCCTTCCGTTGGAATCAACCTAATGAAGGGAGTTCTTTTCAAGTTCCGCCCCCCACTCCTCAATTACCTTGGAACCAACCTCAGAATGCTTTCCGTTTCCCTCAAGCTTAAGGTCCGTCTGGTTTTGCTCCCTCTGCTCCGTTCCCACATGCAAACCAATTTCAGCAGCCACCTACCCAGTTCCACCAACAACCACCAAAGCATTCTTGGGAAGATCAATTCAGTGCTATCTTGCAACGTCAAACTGCTATCAACAAGCAACAAACTCAGATGATGAATGATATCAGAAACCAGTTGGGGAAGTTGACAACTACGGTGGGTTTGTTACAATAAGAGAAAGGGAAGTTTCCTACTCAACCTTAACCTAATCCACAACCGAATTCTAATCCGACTTCTCAAGGTCTTCACTTTGCTAGCTCTTGGGTGACTTTCCCAGAGCAAGCAAAGGCTATTATTTCTCTTTGAAGTGGCAAGACGGTGGATAATCAAGTGGTAATACCTCCGGAACCTACCTTGATGCCTTCTCCTATCGAACGTTCAACACCAACCCTTGGGGAATCTCCCAAGGAAGCAAGCGAGGAGGTTTCAGAGGAAAATGATAAAGGAAAGAGGAAGGAAGAAATTGTATCGGAACCTCCAGTTATTCCAACACCAGCTCCATACCCTAATCGTTTGAAGGCTTTGGCGAAACCAAATTTCAATGCGGAGTTGCATGAATTATTCAATCAAGTGAAGATCAACATTCCTCTTATGGATGCGGTCAAGCAAATTCCCTCATATGCTAAGTTTCTTAAAGATCTATGCACTCAGAAGCGCAAGCTTAATGTTTCAAAGAAGATATTCCTTACTGAGCAAGTGAGTTCTATCATTCAAATGAATATCGCGCCTAAATACAAAGATCTGGGGAGCCCTACTATCGCTGTCACAATTGGAGGGAAGTGTATCGAACAAGCTTTGCTCGATCTTGGTGCTAGCGTTAATCTACTTCCGTATTCTGTATACCAAGAGCTTAGGTTAGGGGAAATGAAGCCTACTCGTGTTACACTTCAGTTGGCCGATCAAAGCGTTCGTGTACCAAGAGGAGTAGTGGAAGATGTTCAAGTGCAAGTTGATCAGTTTGTCTATCCGGTGGATTTTGTGATTCTCGATACAAATCCGACCGACTCTTCTGCTGCTTCTACTCCAATGATTCTTGGAAGACCATTTTTAGCCACGGTAGATGCAGTTATTAACTATCGAAATGGACTTCTTAATATGACCTTCGGTAACATGAAGATGGAGGTCAATGTCTTTAATGTGGGCAGTCAAATGGGGGATGACGAGAACGTGAATGAAGTGAGCCTTATTGATACTCTTGTAGAAGAACACGTGGACAAGTTGCTCTATAGTGATCCTTTGGAAGTTGCTCTTACAGCCGACGAGGTTGAATTTCTCGAGTCTTCTAAAGTGAGTTTTTTGTGTTCATTGCTCAATGAGGAAGATGAAGCTTGTGCTATGAATTCTTGGATTCCAAAGTTTGAAGAATTTGAAGAGCTTCCACCAATCGAGAAGAAGGTTCTTCCATCTAGCGTTAAGCCACCAAAATTGGAATTGAAACCCTTGCCCGAAACTTTGAAGTATGCTTTCCTTGGAGAAAATGAGACCTACCCTGTGGTTATATCCTCCTCTCTTGGGAATCTCCAAGAGACGAAGTTGATTAATTTATTGAGGAGACACATGAAGGCTATAGGATGGACCATTGCGGATATCAAAGGAATCGATGATACTCTTTGCTCTCACCATATTGCTTTGGAGGATAATGTAAAGCCGTCTCGCCAACCCCAACGCCGCTTGAACCCTATTATGAAGGATGTAGTTCGTGCTGAGGTCTTAAAGCTCTTGGATGTTGGGATCATTTATCCCATCGCTGATAGTAAATGGGTGAGCCCGATTCAAGTTGTACCGAAGAAATCTGGGGTTACAGTTGTGCATAATGAGGAGAATGAGCTAATGCCAACAAGTGTTCAGACGGGATGGAGAGTTTGTATTGATTATTAGAAACTCAATGCAAGCACAAGAAATGATCATTTCCCTTTGCCGTTTATTGATCAGATCTTGGAAAGGATAGCCGGGCATGCATTCTATTGTCTCTTAGATGGTTATTCCGGTTACAATCAAATTGAAGTTGCTCTAGAGGATCAAGAGAAAATGACTTTCACTTGTCCCTTCGGAACTTTTGCTTATCGACGTATGCCGTTTGGTTTGTGCAATGCTCCGGGAACGTTTTCAAGGTGTATGACGGGGATTTTTAGTGACATGGTCGAGAAGATTGTAGAGGTTTTCATGGATGATTTCTCTATTTTTGGTGACTCATTCGAAGCTTGCTTGTCCAATTTGGAGAAAGTTCTGACAAGATGTGAGGAAAAGAATTTGGTGCTAAACTGGGAGAAATGCCATTTCATGGTTAATCAGGGTATCGTTTTGGGCCACATTGTATCGTCAAAGGGAATTGAGGTGGATAAGGCCAAGGTTGACTTAATTGGGAATCTCCCTACTTCGAAGTGTGTCAAGGACATCATCCGTTCTTTCATGCGGCATGCTGGGTTTTATCGACGTTTCATCAAAGATTTCAGTGCTATCTCTCGACCCTTATGCCATCTTCTTGCCAAAGATGTTCCATTCGAATGGACCCCCGCGTGTGAGCAAGCATTTGTCAAGGTGAAGGCTAGTCTCACTTCTCCTCCAATTGTTTAGCCACTAGATTGGAGCCTCTCGTTTGAGCTTATGTGTGATGCAAGCAACTATGCTGTAGGTGCTATTTTGGGACAAAGGAAGGACAAGCATCCCTATGTGATCCATTATGCAAGTAAGACATTGAATGATGCACAGATGAATTACACTACCACAGAGAAAGAATTGTTGGCGGTAGTATTTGCTCTTGACAAATTTCGGTCATACTTGATCGGTGGCGCTCCTGTTACCGTTTATACAGACCACTTTGCTCTCAAGTATTTACTCACCAAGCAAGATGCCAAAGCTCGTTTGATAAGGTGGATTTTACTTCTCCTAGAATTCAATTTGACCATTAAGGATAAGAAGGGTGTCGAGAATGTGGTAGCCGACCATTTATCGAGGCTACAGTTTGAGAATCCTACTTCGAGTCTTTCGATTATGGACACGTTCCCGGATGAACAGTTGCTGGCCGTTTCGAGTACCCCATGGTTTGCTGACATTGTGAATTATTTGGCTACGGGTCTCTTACCACCGCATTGGTCTCCTCAAGAACGTCGTCGTTTCCTTCATGAAGTACGGATGTTCTCATACGATGACCCTTATCTTTTCAAGTATTGCCAAGATCAAATAGTGCGCCGTTGTGTTCCAGATTCAAATCAACGAAGAATTCTCGAGTTTTGCCATTCGGAAGCTTATGGGGGCCACTACTCATCTAAGAAGATTTCCGCCAAGGTGCTACAATGAGGGTTTTATTGGCCAAGTTTGCACAAGGATGCTTATCATTTTTGCGTCGCTTATGAACATTGTCAAAAACTTGAAAGTGTGACTCGAAAGGACGAAATGCCACTAACAAACATTCTAGTAGTCGAGATTTTTGATTGTTGGGGCGTTGACTTCATGGGACCGTTCCCTGTTTCTTTCGGGAATTTGTACATCCTATTGGCAGTTGATTATGTATCAAAATGGGTTGAAGCAATTGCAACGCGTACCAATGATGCCAAGGTAGTGGTGGAGTTCCTTAAGGATAATATTTTGTCACACTTTGGAATGCCAAGAGCTATCATCAGCGACCAAGGCACCCATTTTTGCAATCGCATCTTTGAAGCCTTGATGAAGAAGTATGGTACCACTCACAGGTCTCCACCGCTTATCATCCACAAACGAATGGGCAAGCAGAACTGGCAAATAGGGAAATCAAGCATATCTTGGAAAAGACGGTGAATCCGAACCGAAAAGATTGGAGTCTTCGTTTGACCAATGCACTATGGGCTTATCGCACCGCATACAAGACCATCTTGGGAGAATCAAGGCACTGAATTATCGTTTACCAGCCGCCGGGGCACACAGAAGGCTACAACTCAACGAGCTTGAAAAGATTCAGAGAGATGCTTATGACAACACCGCCATACACAAAGCAAAAGTCAAGGCTTACCACGACAAGCAAATTCACCAGAAAGACTTTGAGGTTGGCTAGAAGGTACTCTTATACAATTCTAAGCTTCATTTGTTTCCTGATAAATTACGTTCTCGTTGGGCTGGCCCATATGTTGTTGAACATGTTTATCCTCATGGTGCTGTTGATGTTTTGAATCCAATTAATGGTAAATCTTTTAAAGTAAATGGTCAAAAACTTAAACCATTTCTTGGTAGTTTTGAGGTTGGAGAACCGAATGAGGAGTTGATCGATCCAGTTTACACGGTCGATCCGTTGATCTAGCTTGTTTTCACTATATTTACACGGGGAGCGAAAGCGTAACTGCTAAACTTAATTGTTTGTCGGACCCGACCCCCGGGTAGAGGGTACCCACCATTGACTTGGGTATATATAACTTCGCACACCGCTACTAAAAGAAGGATTGTGTGCCCAGCTCCGGTTCGAAGGGCAAAATCATTTAATATTAGTGACATAGGGCTTTCATTAGCTTTTCTGATTGAAGTAATTCACAGTAAAACACTCACATCTTCCAGATTAGCCCCAACGGAGGCAGTATAGATCCATAGGTTAGGCCTTGATATTCCCATGCTAACGCACTTGGCTCTATCTTGTTACTTGCCTGGTTATGATCTTAGGGGGCGCTGGACTTCATTGTTTGGCAGAGTCTAGCTGTGACTTTGACGCTCTGAGTTCTGATATTAAATTGTATAGATTGTACATATTTGTTTTTCTTTCTTGTTTTGCCATGTTTTGTTTAGTATGCATGTTTTGTTTTGTTATGTTATGTTTTTCTTATTTTGAATAAAGTCTTGGAGACACCTCACATGTAAAAGATTTTACCAATGTATTAGTGTAAAAAGGGCTTTCATTAGTTCTTCTTGGTAATAGTTTATCGTTAATGATCCATGCTCTCCGAGATTGCCCCTAATCGATGGCAACTTAGGTCTGTGGGTGAGGCTTGATATTTCCTGGAGAGCACGTTAGGTTGTATCTTTTCTTACTTTGTTTTGATCATGGGGGACGCTGAACTTAGTTGTTTGGCGAGGTCGAGCGATAAATTTTATTACGGGCGCTAGCATAACAAATTTTCGACGGTCTAGTATAGCCACCCATTTCCTACCCCACCGGTAAAAAATGGGAAGAAAAGTATGACTCGTGTGATCCCGTGATGATCGGGTGGTGCATTTCATTCTGTCTTGCATGTTTTTTATCTGCTTTTATTTGTTTCTTGTGTTTCCTTTATTTTCGGTCTTTCCATTTTTGTTTAGTTTGAAGCCGGATAACAAGGGCCGGTGGTTCTAATGTCAATTGTTTTGTGAAAAGTCGTTCTCTTAAGTCTTGCAGGGTTTATGTGCTACCACACCAGCCTTGGTAGTTTGGGCCTAAAGCCGGGGTGAGTGAGGCATTCAGGAGCCCTAAGCATGGGTGTGGCTACGAGCCGCGGTTCTTAGTCCGATAAAGCTTTAGATATGGCCCAGTGTGACTAGCTGTGGTTCCGAGTCGGCAGAACCGAAGAAGTAAACCCTGGAAGCATCTAATCTGACTGGAGCAAGACATTGACATGAAATCTTCCAACTTGGTCGAGGTATTTAGGGGTTGACATTCCCCTTGGATGGTACACACTCTTCCTCTTGTCACTCTTGTTCTTAATGCTATGAGGGCATAACATCGCTTTAAGTTGGGGGGGAGGGGGGGGGGGTTAACTTATGTGCTATTTGTTTGCTTTTTGTGGAAAATTTGAAATTTTCAAAAACAATAAAAATTGAAAAACCAAAAAAAAAAATGAAAATTCAAAAATTTCAAAAATAAATAAAAGGTTTTTACTTGCAATCCTTCCTTTTGTCATGGTTTTTAGTTCTTTTTCATGACTTATTGCATGCTCAATAATTGTTAGTTGGTAAGAGTTCGTAGCAATCCTAAGAAATTTTGTGCTTCTCAATTTGCATGCTTAGTTGACAATTGAACGGTTTAGGTGTTGAGTTAAGTTTTTGAGCAAGTTTTGGCCCATATCCCCATCTTTCAATAAAAAAATACTTGTAATTAGGTGAATAATCGCATGTCCATCTCTAATTGTGTTTGAATGTCGATTTTCAATCATTGTGGAATCCAAAGCGTGCATTCTTTGCATGATCATACCACATATATGTCACCTCGTCTTACTTTGCATCCTGTCTTTTCCTGTTCTTTGCTTTAACCTAGGTGACCGATTGTTTGGAGGGAGTTGGGATGAGTGTTCAATGTTCAAAGGTGTTTCGGGGGTGTTGAAAGAGTTGTTGAAAGATTCAGGGACCAAAATGAAGGAAGGGCAACATTTCTGAGCTAAGTGTCTCGGCATCGATGGGAGGGAAAAGTTTCAATCGGTACCGAATGGTTTCAGGGGTCGAGCTAAGCAATTCGGCATCGGTAGGAAATTTCTCGTACTATCGGTACCGAACGTTTTTGTAAGTTAGAGGTAACAGGCCCGGCATCAATTGAACTTAATGCTGTCTATCGGTACCGAAAGGCTTCAGCGCAGATCAGTTCAGATTCTAGTCACGATCCAGCACTCTCTTCATCCTCTCCACAGTCCGAACCCCTCTCTCTCTTACCCACCATTGTTTCTCCAAAACACTAACCCTAAACCTCCAATCAACCCACCAAATCTCCATATTCTCACCCAAAGCCCTCAAATCTTTCACCTCCCTTAGTAATTTCAAGTATTCTCCACCAATTTCACATTCTCAAGCCAAAATCAAGGTAAACCCATTACCCCTTCCTTTAATCCGAAATTTCTATACTTTTACCACAAAAATCCCTTTCTTTTTCCTATTTTTCACTCATATACCCTTACCCCACCTTGTTTTACTCTACATTCCATAGTTTTCCACCAAAAATCAAAACCCCAAAAACCGTAGCCCAAAAATCCGAAAATTCCCAAAATAAAAACCCCCAACCCCTTTTAGCCTACAATGCCGAGGATCAAATAGACCGCACACCAGGCAGCCCCTTCTCAACAGGAAATTGAGGAGGAAGATGACTTTTTGGCAGAGGAGGAGGAAAGTCAGCCGGAGGAAGCCTAGGGTTCTCCGAGTAGAAAAAGGCGTAGGACTCCGGCTGAGATTGCAGTAGACAAAAGGAGAAATTAGGAAGGCAGTTTTGACAGTCGGAAGTTCAAGAATGAATGACAAATGGATGCCGAGAAATTCAAGCCTGATCACATGGGTCTCCGATACATTATGCGCAAAGGTTTGCAATTCTGGACTGAACCGTTAGTTGGATATAATAAGAATGTTGTTATTGAGTTTTATAAATACATGCAAATTCCTGAGGGCAATTTGGAAAGTGACCCGGCTGTTAGAATTATTTCTCAAGTAGGGGGCATTGACATTTTGATTACCCCCGACGATATTGCGAGATATCTGAAAATTCAGCGACCCCCTCCTGATTTGGGGAATTATCCTAGAAAAGATGAGAGGCTGGATGAACAAGTGGTGAATAGGATTCTTTATATTGACCCCTCGAAAGCTATAGTACCCCATGTGCCTAGAAATTTCAAGGCTAGCTTCAGATTTTTAAATAAAGTAATTCATTGCAATTTATACCCCCGAGGCTTAGATCACAGACCAACTAGGTACAGTGGAGAGATTCTGTATGCATTCACGGCTAATGATTTGATAGTGGATTGGGCCATGTTCATCTTTACTCATCTGCGTGATTTTAGGGCCAATACTCTGATTACTGCAAGCATGCCTTTTCCCTGTATGATTACTAGTTTGTGCAAAGAACAAGGAGTTAAGGGGTGGGCATATGAGAAGTTGGAGGAGCTTTCACCTGGACCATTTGATGAAAATAGTCTGTCCCAAACTCATGCTGCTAAGGATAAACATGTTCAAAGGGGGGACTATTTGACCACGATGCCATCCAAAAAGGAGAAGCAAACATCTTGGATTAAGAAGTTGTTCTGTCAAGGGGTGGCACTCATTAATTCATGAAGAAAAGAGAAGACTGAGAGGAGACAGATTATGAGGGAACAGGAGGCAAAAAGGAGAGAGATAGCCTGGCAGACATCGATTCTGGAGCAACAACACGGGGTGAAGTATGTCCCCGAGCCGATTGATGAGGGGGAAGTTAGTGATGATTTTGCAGGGTATGAGAGTGAAGAATTGGCTGACTGAGGTGATGGTATGATGATGTGAGGAGTTAGAGACTCGGTGGTTAGAAATCCCCTTACTTGGTCGGGGTCTAGGTTGGTTGACATGCCAACCATTCTATCCTTTCGTTTTGTTGCATTTCAGTTCATAGTTTAGTTTTGCACATTATTAGTAGTTGGTTTATTGGTTTGACCCTTGACTTGGTTCATTTTGAGTTGGCGGCGATCACTCGGGTAGTTAACCAAGCTAGAAATAGACCGTCGCCCATTTTTGCTAACCTGTTCTTTGTAACTAAGGTCATTACAAGCTTAAAAAGACCTAAGTTGATCCTATGTGCGCATGGATTCCATTATGATTGACTATTTGATATTTGCATAGTTAGTTGCATGGTATGCTTTCTCGTTGCTATCCAATTTTCATCTGTTAGTTGTTAATTCTGTTGAATAAAGTGCTTTCGTTGTTTGAAGCATAGTATTTCTTGTTCGCTGTTGCCTGCTTGTAAAGCACTTCTTCATGGGATATGATTACTAGTCTGAATTTGCAGGTTTTGTGTCCCATATCCTCCCTTTGTTCGAGGACGCAAACCTTTTTATGCTTGCTCTTAGACTTGTTTGATGCTTGACCTGTTTAGTTGGATGCTGAAATTGTGGATTGAAGAAATGAAATAAAAAGCCGGGTTGATTGAACTCTTGTTAATTTACAATGTTGAGCATGTTCTAAGTTATGATAGCGGAATGGATTGCAAAACTGTTCGTTTTCAACTTTTTCGTACTTTATTTGCTATGGACTAGCAAACCTCAAGTTGGGGGGTGTGATAAGCACCCGACAATGCAATATAGGGTGTGCTAGTTATCTAGTTTAGTTAATTGTATCGTTTAATTAGTTGTTTTTAATTGCTTTTGCTCGTAAGGTTGTTTTGTTTTGTTTTGTAGAAAAATCATTCAAAGCAGGAGTTTTTAAAAGCCAAAGTTTGTCAAGACATCCAAGGTGCAAAGATGATCTAGAATGGAATGGTCAAGTCCCCAAAGTTTAGGCCGAAGAGACCCAAAAGCGACCCGACGACTCACCAAGGCAAGGCATGGCCAAGGCAGAAAGCAAGACTAAGTGCTGGCAGATAGCACCTCGGCATCGATAGAACCTGTGTCTTCCAATCGATATCAAGCCTTCATCAGCGCCAGCCATAGGCACTTCGGCATCGATAGATCAAAATACCCTCTATCGGTACCGAGCACCTTAGCTCAGCAGCGTAAGGTCGTTGCCATTGGTACCGAGAGCCTTACGAGAAGGATTTTTTGGATCTCCTGGAGAATATTCCGTGCGCGTACCTTGGAGTATAAAAGCCCATAATGTCACTTGTACAAACAACTTTTGTATTGCATAATTTTAGATCTAGTCCAGATTTACTTGCTTTTTGAATTGTCTTCATTGTTCTTCATTTTCCAGCACTTTAAATTTTATTTTCTGCTTTAGTTAATTAGTTTTTGCTATTGTAGTCTTTATTAAAGTTGTAGCCGCTACTCCGATTTATCGTTTAATCTAATTTTCTTCTAGTGTTGTTCTTTACTATGCTTAGTAGATTTTTGCTTGCTCTTATCTTCATAGATATGTGAGTAGTTTTCTAGGATTAGGTCATGGGGTGATTAGCACCTCATGACTTGAGTAAAAATTGCATTTTCACCAATAAAGTTTGAATTTTTGGTTCGAAAATCGATGTGGGAAATCCCAATTCATTGGACCTTTCGATCCAATCAAATAGAAAGCTCCAAGGTTGCCGTATTCTAGGAGCCAAAACTATGTGATTGGCTAACTCCCCTTTCCCCTCAAAGGACTTCCCCGTCCTCGTTCGGGTTTATTTGTCAAATTGCTAAGGTGTTAACCTCCTTGATCATGTGTAGGTAAGAGCATCGCCTACTTACCACACATGATGCTTGGAGCTCTGTCACACAAGGTGTTTGCTAAATAAATTCTAGAGCTAGCTTGGTAATTGAACCATCTTATCTTTCGATTTGGGAACCTTAATTGTGTATCTTGAACCGCGTAGTTGGGTGAGAAATGTAGTTTAACTCGAGTCGTGGGTGTTAGTAATTCCTAGACCTAATCTGCTTTTTATCCTAGTTTATTCGCTTTTTAATTTAGCCCTTTTTACTTTCCACCGCAAACGTAAAACAAAGTTGGTCGTCTAAAAGCCGAAAACCTTGCTTACTTCTTCAAATCCAGCAAAGCAGTATTAATTATTCCCGCGGGTATGATCCCGGTCTTCCGCATTAGTATGCTTCAATTGGACGTTTATACCCTACGCTTGGGGTGATCTTATTTGATATATCGACGAACGAAGCAGTTTGGTCCACGGATTTTTATTAAAAAAATCGTGGATTAACCGAACCGGACCGGGAGATATTTATTTTATATAAATAATATATATAAATATATATGTGTATTTATATAATAAATTGTTAGTAATGTTAACACTTTTTTCTACCAATTTTAGTATTTTATCTTAATAATGAGATATAGTGTAGATCGATGTACATAAAATATAGGGAGTAAATCGTAGTTTTTTTGTATAAATTACGAGTAACCCTAGTTGAGTTTCAGTAATTCGTTTCTTTTCCAATTTTTTTATGTTATGTACTATATATAATGATACAATCCTACTAGTATTTAGATTCTTTTGAATCTGATTTCTGAAGTAGGTCTTTGGTAGTTTATGTAACAAGTACTTTATGGTGATGTTAAACTTAATTGTAAATGTAACTTTCTTCCATTTTAGTGAGGGATATATGCTTGAGCATTATTTTTGTTAAAATTCGTGGACAAAATCGTAACCGATCCGCAAGTCACGGATCGGATTGGAACCGAACTATAGGACTTTTAGTCCGAACACGGATTTTATTTTGTAAAAACCGTGACTAGCGGTTCGATCATCGGATTCCTAAAAATCCGAACCGAACCGAACCGCGAGCAGCCCTAACCATACCACATCCGGTACAATCATGACCGGCATACCACCAACTGCCGCCACAACAATCATTTCCACCATTTCTCCACCACCACACCACATGCAGTCAACATTTCTCCACCAACATGATTACAAATACGTGACAACCATTAATTAAATTAAAAGAGAATAATCATAAATAAGTTAATTAAGATTCATTTATGGGGAACTTAATTAGCCATCCTTTTTACCCTACTTATTTAGATGCTCATTCTAATGTGCTTAAATACTTATCTTTCTATCCTCAAATTCAATTAAATCCTAAACTACCATTTCTTTCTCCTAATTTTTCAAATCTTTTTGTTTATCCTTTCTAATTATCTCAATTCTCTCTCCTGTTTCAAACAATTCTCTCACCTAATCTTTTGATTTTTTCTCTCTCCTAATCTTCTCTCTCTCATATTTTTATTCCCCTAAAATCTCAAAAAAAAACACAACTCTTAAAAAAACGAATTCGTAAGCTGGAAAACATGGCAAAACATGATCAATTCACAAAATATGGCAAAACCTGATCGAGGTAGATGAACAAAATAAGATCAATCGAAAAACATGGCAAGTTTCGAGAAGTGTAGGTTTCGATCGAGGTAGATGAACAAAACATGATCAAATAAAAAACATGACAAGTTTTGAGAAGTGTATATTTCAATCGAGGTAGATGAACAAAATATCATCAATTCACAAACATGACAAAAATCGAAAAACATGACAAGTTTTGAGAAGTGTAGGTTTTAATCGAGGTAAATAAACAAAACATCATCAATTCACAAACATGACAAAAATCGAAAAACATAATACCTAAAACTGATATTCCCGCAACGGAATCCGATAATGGTGGCGATTAAGAGGATGGAAGCTACGTGACTCAACCTTGGAACCTCGACCATTCATGATTGTTTTGATGTATAGCATCTCTTCCATACATATTATGAAAAATAAAATATTGGACAAGTTTAGGCAAGGAATAAACATCAAGAGTACAAAGTAAACCCAGCAAGATTTTTGGATGAATAGTACTTCTACATGGCCAAATCTGATGCCCAAAAATTGGTTGGGTAATCAAGATGACAAACAAAAAAGATGGACCTTGCCCGGAGGAACGAAAAAATAGATCACAGACGTCACCGGCATATTTGGCGACGATCTCTCGAGTAGTATGGCTTGGACAAGGCTCGGATCGTAGGCGTCACCTTGCCTCACGACCGTCGTGTTCTGGTCCATCCAATAGCACCGCCGATTTTATTCTTCTTTAGCAACCAAACTATCATTGATGCAATCTCGGTTGATTTCGGGGAGAGAGAGAGAGGGGTTATTTATATATATTGCCGGCGAGGATGTTGTTCGAAGGAGGGGAGAGAGGCGGTGGGCATCAATTTCAATTATAGAGTGAGAGGAGGAGGAGGAGGTTTTATGGGGGAGAGGTTTATGGGAATGCAGGACGTGGAAATAGGAACATACAGTAATACGATTTAAATTGGGGTTTTGCCCATTCCCGGTAAATATGGGATAATGGGGAATAAATATCAATACATATATAGCATATATATACACACTTACAACTAGGGGTATAATTGGCCAAGAATGCATTTCAAGAATGTGAACATAAGTATTTAAACTCATATGAATGGACACCTAAATAAGTTTGTCATTTATGATGCCTATTTAATTTCTTATTCATTTATCCATATCAAAATATTTATTAGTGGTAATAAATAATAGAACCATCTAAAACATTTTTGAACGATTTGAATGACACAGCTGCACGGCACAACCGCCCCCGCTTCCATTTGAAAGTACACTAATTGTTCGTATAAATGGAAACAAAATATGTACACCTCCAATGCTCATATCGTACAATCTTACGGGGGGGGGGGGGGGGGGGGCGGGTGTCCCAATTTTGGGGCCCACCCCGGTCTCGCTCCGATGATCTGAATCGTTCACTTTGTAGAGCTCGTCGAGTAAAACAACTATGCAAAAAATTAGCTCAATTGGATATCATTAATACCTAATCAGAGCCCATATAACTCTCAGTCCATGGGTTACAGTGGATTTGATCTAGTGTTTCGGATTCATTCTTTTTAAGATAAAAAGGTTCCGATCAGGCACTTAATGATATCCAATTAAGCTGATTTTTGTTATAGTTGTTCTACTCGATGAGCTCTACAAAGTGAACGATTCTGATCATCGGAGCGAGACCGGAATGGGCCCCAAAATGGGGTGCAGCAGCATGTTGCTATCCCCTTGGGGACAACAGCCCCCCTCCCTCCCAATCTTACGAGTTTGTACAAGATTGAGTTTTTTTTTAGGGAATTGATTTTCACATTCCATTTTTTATATCCACACTCCCTTTTTTGTCTTTCAGCAAAAAAAAAAAAACATACACTTTCAACACTAAAAAAAAAAGGAGTGTGGATAACAAAAAGGGAGTATGAAAATCAATTCCTTTTTTTTAATATTTAGGCCCATATTGTAAGTACTTTTCGCTTTACATGACATGTCATTCTCCCGTTTTATTTACTAAGACATGTCATTCTCTCACAATACATCACTTTTAATTCAAAAATTAAGTACTTAATTTAGTAAGTAGAACACACCATTAGTGTTTTTGCTCTTTAAAAAAAAAAAACCTAAGTAAGTAACCGAGCAAATACGGAGCAACTGAAAATGGCGATGCAAGATTTGGATATGATGATCGAACTTGGCTTTTGTTAGTTGAGTTAAAGATTTTGTTTTTGCTCTTAAGGCACCGCCAAATAGTGCTCTAACACCCTTATCCACTACATATTTCTGCGGGATTGAACAAAGTGTGTGAATAGTACTACTCAGTGACCCAAGACCACTGAATAATTACTCCTTGCAGATGAGTTAAGATTAAAGACTTTGAATTTTAAAGAAGATTTTTAGAATAATAAGTGGAGATGGATAGATAAGAGAAAATAAGAGGAATAATTTAAGAAAGAACTTAGTACGAACCATGCACAGAAAGAAGAGTTGTTTCGAGAGACCCAAAACGAACATGGAAAACACTTCCGACACAGACTATTTCTACACATACATTGCACAGATTTTTTGTGGGGGCCCACTATGGGGTCCCACAAAATGATCCGAGCCGTTCATTAATTTTAAAATATTTTTTTAAGGAATTTTGTAAAAAATCAGCTCAATTGGATACATGCAAATGCTTGAACCAATCTTCCAACTTTTCATTCTCCGGAATTGAGAATGAAAAGTTGTAAGATTGGTTCAAGTACTTACATGTATCCGATTGAGCTGATTTTTTACAAAGTTTCTTAAAAAAATATTTTAAAATTAATGAACGGCTCGGATCATTTTGTGGGACCCCATAATGGGCCCCACAAAAAACTGTGCAATGTATGTGTAAAAGTAGTATGTGTGAGTAGAACGGTTCAACGAACATACCCAATTAAGGATTAAGTAGTCGTCTCGTCTGGCACACAGATACTTGGGCTTTCATTGTGGTTGCCTCAAATATTCGAATGGGCCTACCTCGTAATCAGGCTAGCTCCGTATATGCCAGCCAACGCATGGAACCGAAAGGTACAAAAACGGGCCTGGATCACATTCACCGCCGATCCAAATTTCAAAATGGGATGAATGCTTAAATCCCAGCTCATTTAAGAGCACTAGGGTAAATTCTACGTGCTTTTATGTTGCTCATTGCTTATGAGGCCAATGCAGTACGTTTCTTTATTACTAGATGTTCGGATCAGTTTACGCGCACCTCAACTAACCTTGGGGAACATTAAATCCACCGTCTACTAAGAAGGGGCCACTTAGAGGCAGAGCAATACTTCATATGAACTGACCCCAAAGGAATTCATATCACTTGAGAAAACCAATACCAATTTTACAAGAGTTTAGAATGATCGTCAATTACTGGAGGAATTTACCAACGCACAAAATACTATACAGGATACCTTTTTTGATCAACAAAAAAAATATCATAAATATAAAGGATAAAATCAATACAACAATAGGAAAAGAAAAGTGCAATGATATGTGAATTTTGTGAGTCTTATTTTTACTTTATCTATTTTTTTGCCTGTTGGGAATTCTTCAAAAAAAATTATTTAGAATATCGCCTAAACCCCTCATATTTAGATTAGGTTACGGAAAACTCCCTCCTCTTGTCTACTTTCTCAGCCAGCGTTTGAAAGGAATGGGGTAAAATGTGAAGTTTTTCGCCAAATGTATTAGTAAAATTCTTCTTCTCTCTCTCTCGCTTTCTATTTGGTTTTTCCCTACTTTTCCTCTTTCTCAGCTTCTCCTCAATTGTCAAGGTGTTGTTCGCGTTACAATAATGGAAGTTGTTGCCAGTGGAAGGGTGGTGGTCCAAGATGAATCTTTCCGGTTGCCTCGTTTGCATTGCTGCTTAAGGATTTTAGCTTCTCTTTTCTCTTTTTATTTTATTTTATTCTATGTATGGGCTTTTTTTTAGAGGCTTTTGGTCTTTATTTTTGACTTGAACTATTGCCAAACTTGTTTTTCGGCTACATTGTCATTATGTGTTAGAGATCTAGGCTTGTATCGAAAACCGTATGTGTTAGAGATCTAGGCTTGTATCGAAAACCAAATACATCAGTCTCCATTTTGGAATTCAATGTTATTGATTCTTTTTTGTAAAAGTCAGTGCTTGTTAGAAGTGTTATATAGTATAAGAATGGAATGATTTCAGTTGATGAAAAATATTTTGGTTGTACTTTCAAAGTCTAGAAATTAAATGTGGCTCTGAACAGCGCCGACCCTAAGATTTTGAAGGCCTAAGACGGACGCAGACAATGAGACCCATAATAAAATTTACAAAAATAAAATAATACGTAGATAAATAATTTTTTTCAAAACAAATGCATGTATTCGACAAGGAAAACTCCATACAAATACTAATTTCTGATCTTGTTTTCTCTCCTTTGATCTCTAATTTATCTTTTTTATTGGAAAATGATATTGGCACTCTAAAAATTAATGCAGACACTCCAAAATTAGTGTAACTCCAAAGCTATTTTCCTTTGTTTTTTGGAGTGCCTGCATCAATTTTTAAAGTACCAATATCATTTTCCTTTTTATTTTTTTTTCATGAAAAGAGATTAGAGCTGTAAAGGTAAAATATGCATAAAACTTATCGAGGAACCCACCACATGGGATCATTTTTCAATGGGCTCTACATTAAGACAGGTTCGTCCATGATTTGCATATTTTTGGAAAAATGACGGTCAATGACGTGTTTTGATAATTAATATCCACCAATGACATTTTCAGCATTAACAAATGTTCTTAAATTGCCCTTGACGGATATAAATTATCAAAACACGTCATGGGCTGTCATTTTCCCCATTTTTTCCCCCTTTTTTGTTTCCTCTGATTGAGCAAGTCAGGTTGGGCCCAACCATTGGGCTTGTGTCCCTTAAATGTAAGAGAAAATGACGGCCAAGAACGTATTTTAATACTTAATGTTCGCCCAGGACATTTTCAACATTAACAAATGTTCTCATTTGACGGATATTAATTATCAAAACATGTCTTGGACCGTCATTTTCCCTTAGGGCCCGTTTGATAACATGATTGGGGGTTGGGTTGGGAGTATGAATCTCATGGGTCTCACAATACCTTGTTTGTTTGCACATTTGAGATTGGGATTGGAAAGCCCAAGGGACTAGCAATCCTGTCATTTGGGGTACTGGAAATCCTCTCTTGGACACGATATTGGTAGTTCAATCCATACTCCTCCAATGCGAAAAGACAAAGATAGCCTTGCTTAAATCATCTAATGACCACAATACCTAAGCTTATAGCCTTGTTCTACCTCTTTTTTCAAAAGTTTTTTTTTTCATTTTCTGATTATTTTCTGAAAAATTGGTTTGATCCAGAAAATATCCATCCAAAAATTAAATCAGTTTTGCATAAGGACAAAAACGGAAATGTATACTAACAATCCAATCATATCCCATGTGAAACAAACATGATATTAATAATCTCATCATCTAATCCCATCACAAACAAACATACTCATCACACCAATCACATCTCCTTATCAATCTCTTCTCATTACCAATCCCAATCATAATCACATCTCCTTACGAATCTCAACCATCTATCACTATTATCAAACGGAACCTAAATGTAAAATAGGTGCTTTGGGTTAAAATAGGCACTTAGTGTTGCTATACCTAAAAAGATTGGACATATATAATGGATACCCAAAAAAATAGGAGGTCCTAGTTTTCACATATTATTTGGGGGCTTAAGGCACATGCCTCTTGGGCCTTAGCCCAAAGCCGGCCCTGGCTCTAAATAATTAGACCTGAAACTATCTACCTACAGTAACGGACTTTCCCAATGGATATAATGTATATACGACCTATATGTTTTTTTTTTTGGTTGGAAACGTACAAACTTCTCTTATCAACCTATTGTGTGTGCAACTAATACAACTGAAATGGGACAATTTGCACATTATTTTTTTTTTTTGAAGAGTCAATTTGCACATTATTGAAGACAAATAACACAATCAAACCAAATGAAGGATACAATCCAGCGATAAATTGATCTGGTGGTTAAACGTTAAAGATTTGCATGCAGATTGGCGATGACCAACTGTCACAGTAGTCCCACTATTGACAAAACTTCCTTCAAGAAACTTACCGATACAAACCAAGTGACTAAAGCAACCCAAGTCAAGAGAACTGCATGTACGGTTAGATATCATACAACTAGACGACCGATACCAACTACAGCGTTCTAAAATCGGTAGAGAGAATGCAATAAATGAATTGCAACCGCGGTTATTGGAAATGAAACTGCTAGGAGGGCGGTGTACCCTATACAACTGATTAAAGGGGTCGTTTTTTCCCCTTCACTTTTTCTACATACACAACCCAACAAAACAACGCCGATCCTATGACACCAACAAACTACTAATTAAACTCCCACCCCTTCATCCCAACCACAAGCCACCATTACCGAAGAACCAACAAACGCATCCGCGAAGCATCAAGCTGTAATCTTCAACTGCCAAACATCACAAGAAATTAATGGATCGGCACTGCCTCGCAAGCATGAACCACCAAACGAATCTTTACAACCATTACTTCAGATGAGGATTAACCCACAAATCAAACCGTACCCTTACCATTCAAAACCGTGGAACCCAAAAATACATCATACCACCCAAAGTCGCCAAATCTAGAAAATCAATACAGAAGATGATACCAAGTGAACATAAACTGGCAAATAAACCGCTGGCCAGAGCACGCCCATAATATCAATGTCCAACTCAGATCATCCAACAGCCAGTGCATGTGTGTGAAAATTGTATGTGTGAGAGTGCATACCAGTGACTAAACCGCTGGCCGAATCACGTCTATAATAATGACGGCAGACTTAGATTAGTCAGTCAAAACCCAAAATCAAGATAAAAACACACAGCGCATAGCAACCATATTACCATAACACAAAAAAGGGTTCATGTGTGCAGGGACACCAAAGAACTACAAATGCTTAGACGGAACTCAAACTGGAAAGAGATACCATTTATTTAGAAGCAAAAATCGACACTAGACACTAGAGAACCCAAAGACCCACAAACACACAGGGCAAACAAAACATGCAATTAAAAGAGCCAAGCACACATGCAATAAACAGAAAAAACCAATCAGCAAATTAACGAGTTCGGTCCAACTGGGATAAACAATACCAAACCAAACAACACCGGACAAACCAACAAACGTTTGGCGACGACGACAGAGGGGAGCGCAGTGGCTGGCGCGCGAGGTTGGAGAGCAACAACAAAATTAACCGGGTTCCCAAAACGGACCCATCATCGGATCTGCATCCGATTGCGAATTTGAACAAACAAAATGCTATGCGTGCGAAGATGATCGCGATGGAAGACCATCTAGGTACAGAACGATGGCGAGATAAAGCAGACGGCGTCGGCGAGTGGGTTTATCGAGAGATGATGGGGCACAAGGGATGAGATGGGGGGGGGGGGGTTGATAATGCTTGTTTGTGGAAGTTTATTTGTGGGGTTACAGTGGTGGAGTGCGGTGGGGGAGGAGGCGCCTCCTCCCAAACCCTTAACCAGATGGCATTTGCTTTACACGAACAGATAGATTTTTATAGAGAAAAAAGTCGCGTTGTCTCTAACTTTTAGCTTTTCGACCTTTATGTGGTGTGCGCGTGTATATATAGATAGTAAATTGCTATTCCCTCCTGACACACAACCCCCCTCCCCCCGGCCCCACCTCCCTTTGCCCAAATTACCCCCCGCCTCTCTCTCTCTCCCTTCTCTTTACAGTTTGCTCTTTTCTCTTTTTTTTTTTCCTTTTTTTTCCGGTTCGTTTTTTTTTCATTTTATTTCCTTTTCTTTCTTTCCGGTTTGATTTTTTTTTTCTTTTTAATAATAGGTTTAAGTCTAATTCTAGACTTTGAAAAGTAATTGAGAGAAAAAAAAGTGTTTCAATTGATCATGTTTATCCGACTGTTTTATTTTTCTTTTTTTGTCCTTTATAGATTAAAACATATAGTTACGAAAATAAGTGTTTCAATTTTCAATCCGTTTGAATCAGTGCAAAGATGTTATTTTTTGATCATTTCATCATAAATGGTCGTAATAAATTTTTGGCTCCAAGGCGTTTCAATGAACACCCTAAGAGAGTCCTTAAACTAAATAATGAGTCTTAGGGTGCTCGTTAAAAGGCCGTAAAACAAAAAATTCATTAAGATTACAATTAATGTTCGGGAACTAATTACGAAATGTATATTTTGCAAACGACATACTAATCCAGAATACAAATGTTATATTAAGGATGACTTTTTTTTAACTATAGTACAATTTAATAAATTTGTTAACCATTATTTAGCATAAATCCTCTTAACTGATCCAGTAGTATGTTGCTTCAAATCACGTTTCTACTCCATATGATTGCAAATGGCTGGTTTCTATTTTTTTTTAAAACTAAAACGGAAACGTTTTAGGGGCTTCGTAGGAGCTACTGTGCCAATGGGGACAGCAGAGCCCTCGGGCCCCCCTACTTTTTAATTTTTTATTTATTTAATTACTTATATCTTATTTATTTAATTTCTATAAATACACCATTTGTATATTTAAAAATATAATTCAAGAATTAAGTGCTTTAATTTTCAATTCAGTTAAATCAGAGCAAAGATCGTTTTTTTATTATTATTTTATTTTAAATGGTTATAATGAATTTTTTGGTTTAAGGCCTTTCAACAAACACCCTAAGACTCATTATTTAGTTTCAAGACTCTCTTAGGGTGTCCATTGAAAGGCCTTGAAGCCAAAAATTTATTACGACCATTTAGGATGAAATGATCAGAAAAATAACATCTTTGCACTGGTTCAAACGGATTGAAAATTGAAACACTTATTTTCGTAACTATATTTTTTAATCTATAAAGGACAAAAAAAGAAAAATAAAATAGTCGGATAAAAATAATCAATTGAAACATTTTTTTTTCTCTCAATTACTTTACAAAGTCTAGAATTAGACTTGAACCTATTATTAAAGAGAAAAAAAAATTCAAACTGGAAAGAAAGAAAAGGAAATAAAATAAAAATAAAAAAAAACCAAACCGAAAATAAAAGGAAAAAAGTAAAGAAAAGAAAAAAGGGAGGTGGGGCCGGGGAGGGGGGGTGTGTCAGGGGAGGGATAGCAGGTCTCATATATATATATATATATATATATATATATATATATATATATATATATATATATATATATATATATATATATATATATATATATTATGCACGTTTTGAAAAATGAACCCGAATTTGTTGCTTCAAATGTCTCATGTGACTACCACTTAGACCTCCGGTTTATCTCAATCATTCCAGTTCCACATATTTTTCTAAAGAGAATAAATTCTTTATACCGCCGGTGTAAACATTTGTTTCCTTCAAATCAATTGTATTGCGCCACGTCGCCATGTTTTATTAATTGGGACCACTGTTTTGACACGTATTGTGATGCAATTGATTTAGAGGAAACAAATGTTTACACCAGCGGTGTAAAGAATTTATTCTTTTTTCTAAATTAAACGCACACACAACTCAAGGGTAGCTTAAGTTGCAGCATAGATGAGCTACAAATTTAGATATCCTCAGTTCTAAACTTGCAGTGGCAAATTCAGAAGTTTAGATCGAGAGGGGCTGATTTAAGAAAAACATTTTCATTCAAAAATGAACTCAGCATATCTTGTAAAGATCGGTATTAAATTTCTGTAATATTTACACTTTGATTGGTTCTCTTTTCAAAAATAATCTCTCTAAAAAATTTGACCGTTTCGTCATTCGTGTTTTTTCATCTTTAGTGATTTTTGTCAATTTTTTTTTACTTTTTAGATGTACATAGCGTAACTCTATTCAAAAAGTAAAAGAGTTTGTTAAAATGTTAAAAAAAATTACTATAGACGGAAAAATATGCAAACCTGTAGAGTTTTTTTTTTTATCTCAAAACTGACAATCAAACAAAGTGTTAATGTTTTAGAAATGCATGAATTATGAGAAAATGTGAAATGTGTTTTTGGGGTGAATATGCAAGGATTTGATACTATGTGAGTTGGTGTGTGGAGGGGTGCAAGTGTTATTAGTGTGTTTGTATATATATGGTGGAGTGATATTGTCACTCCCCTATTTTTTAACGTTATTCTCCTTTGTGTCTCTATTAGATAATTTATTTTATGAGAGAAGGGAAGTACCATTAGAGAAAAAGAGAGTGTCAAAATTAATTCCCTATATAGGTGTGTGTGGATAAACACCACGCAACACCATCTACCTATTTCCCTCTTCTCTTACACGAACACCTCCCTTTCTCTCATCCCTCACGGTTCACTCTCCCTCTCACTCTCTCACACTCAGACACCGCATAATACTTCGAACCCACCTAGATCCATCACAAAACCTTTGTATTCGAGTGTTCTTAAGCTTGGATTGGAGAGAGAACATTTTGGTTGATTTTGAAATTCTAGGGCTTGATCGAGCTTCTGTTTGGGCTTCCAATCTTTAGGTAGGGATTCTATACGCTCTTTATGTATTATGAGGCATTTTGGTGCTTTGATCATGTTTTAAAGCTTTGGTTTGAGTTCTAGTAAAATCTGCCATGTTTGGACAAATCGCAAAAAATTTCCAGGTGAGTACCGGTTGCTCACTTTTCTCGATACCGGTACCGTTGACCAGTGCTTCAATCTCTTGTTTACCTACCATTACCGAACTTTTTTCGGTACCGGTACCACTTTTTCCTTGGTACCGATACCAATCGTCCAGTGGCGAAATGTTTGAATTTGGTACCGATACCCCATTTTCAGGGTACGGTACCCACAGCAATTTTTCGTAAATTTTCTTATTCTCTTATTCTAAGATTGTGGTTTGTTCCAATGGATCGTATCATTCATCTTTATAAGATTGAGAACCTTAATATATGTTTGACATGTGGTACACTGTTCGTTGGACTTGGGCTAGTCGTTAAATGTTGAAATGAGGATTATCACATGCTTTGGACAAATTGTCCTACTCTCCTCCTTAAAAAGAAACACTTTGGCCAAATCAATTGCTAGCCACTTTTTATTCAATTTGGACAACCCCTCTATTGTTGGGGGTTGTTCTTGGTTGATTGGGCGGAATGGTTATTTTGCTTCTTGCATTTAGTGGGCTACGTGGCTGTAACGACCCTGATTTTTGGAAAATAAAATTTTTGTTAAATATTTGAATTTTTTTTATTTCTTGGAAATTGCTTTTAAAATTGCTTTTTAATTTCTAATAATCCGTCATAATTAGATTTGAAACTTATAAAATTATATCTTTCCATCCCGGACAATTTAGTTCTTTTCTAAAGACAAGTATGCTTGTAGAAGCACTTATATATTTTCCTAGCAAGTTAAATAAAATCTTTAAATTATATTTTTTGGCTAGAAATCCTACTTGGCAAGTAGAATTAGTTTTTCAACCGATTAGTTAAAGAAACCTAAGTACCCATTCAACCTTGTTACATTTTCCTAACCCTAGATGAACCTAATGAACCTTTCTATACCTTAGTTGAACCTTTTCAATCATAGACTAGGAAATTATTTCACTTTCATGACAAGTCATTTCAAGACTTTATTACTCATCATTACTTCTTCTAAGAATATCTTTTCTCGTCATTACCTCTTTATCCATTAAATAATAGTTTGTAGGGTAATTTTTATCCTTTGAGTAATAGAAATAAGACTTCCTATTGTCTAGAAAATAGTGCTACCATGAACTTGTCTAATCAAGACCAAGACCAAGACCAAGACCAAGACCAAGACCAAGTTTGTTCTTCCAAACAACCATGATTATGTATTGTGACATCAAGAAGGCCATGATTCATCATCATATCTTTTCTTCCATAAGTAATAGCCTTGAACCTATTATTGACCTATTAGTAGCCTTTCCTAGATTTTTCTAGGCAAATTGTAGACGCCTCAATTTGGATCTCCCAATTGATTTACTTTGTTTTTTGGTTTCTTGTTTTCCCGATGTTGGATCAGATAAAAAACAGTCTTGAGAATGAAATGGTTTGAGCTTGGAATGAATGGAGCCTATCCTAAACCCCAAAACCCTAAGTCAAAATCCTGACCTCAGGTTTGACCATCGCACGTTGAAATGGAGCTCATGCACGATGCTCCATCTGCCAGGTGTTGGTCAAAGTCAAAGCCTTGACTTTTGACCATCGCGTGGGTTAGTGGAATAATCGCACGATGATGTCACTCTCTCGCGCAATGGTCAACATCTGTCCCTTTCACCTTGTTCCAGCTGGATTTTGTGATGATCAGGGGGCTACTGACCTGTGGAACCCCGTTTTTGTCGATTGAACAACATTTGCAGGGCCTTGGAGTTAGCCACCCACTTAAGCTCTCCCATCACCTTTTTGGGATGGCATTAGCCACCAAGTAAACCAAGGCCAGCCTTGTTGGATGGTCTCTCCTCCAAGTTAGCCACCCACCACACTCTCTTCCAACCCCTATAAATACCCCCATGGTTCATCTTCCTAAGGGTTACAAAAAAAATCAAGCAAAAAAACAAAGGGCTACACAATCCTCAATACCCTTACTACTTCATCACTCAAACCACTTTCATACACTTATTTCACAAGCTCTACCACCTTGTTCAAGCCATTTTCATATCACTCAAGCAAAGGTATACATTTTCTACCTACGTACTGTTTTGATCCCTGAGGGGGGTTGGCAGGGCCAAGGCTGGTAATCAATACCAGTTCTGGTCCAGAAGTCAGCAGGGTTACAAGAACTGCAACAACCCTGATTTTTAGTAAGTAAAAATTTCGTTAAAAATTTGAATTTTTTTTTTAATACTTGGATTCGCTTCCAAAAATTTCCTTTTGTATTCCTAATAATCCGTCATAATTAGATTTTAGTCTTTTAAAATTATATTTCTTGGCTAGAGATTCTACTTGACAAGTATAGTTAGATTCTAACCAATTAGTTAGAGAAACCTAACTACCAATTCATCTAGTTACTTTCTCCTAACCCTAGATGAGCCTTTTGAACCTCCGTGAACCTTTTAAACCTTTCAAGCCCTAATGAAACCTTTTGGACCTAGGTTATTATACACACACACACACACACACACACACACACATATATATATGACTAGTCAATCAAGTCATATTTGTCATCTTGGATCTTTACCCATTGGACGATAAAAATTAGGAAAACTTTTATCCATTGGATAATAGACTTTTCATTAAAAAGATATCTATGCTAGATTGTTAAGTACAAGGATATAGTTATATATAGGTAGGTATATATATACATGCCTAAAAGGACATATAAGTATTATTTAAGTAGATATTACTTCACCCTTTTATCCATCGGTCAATAACCGTTAGGAAAATTATTACCCATTGGATAATAGCATTAGTCTTGCCAACAAGTACTATGGTTATTTTATTAAATCATTTCCTAGATTTCCCATGGGATGATATATTCATATATATATATATATATATATATATATATATATATATATATATATATATATATATATGTATATATATATATATATATGTGTGTGTGTGTGTGTGTGTGTGTGTGTGTACTTTATAATATATTACCCTAAGATATCCTAAGTACATAATCTAGTATTATAATAAGAACATGTGCCTAATTGGATTATTTTAATGGAGAATTTTGATCTTATAATTTTATATTGGATATTGAAAATCTACCTAGATCTCATGGTACTATAATATACATATTTGGACTTGTACACACACACACACACACACACACACATATATATATATATATATAAGCCTACAAGTACACATGTGTTTATTTGAATTGTTTAATAGAAAATCTTGACTTGATATTTTATTAGATCACATAGTACCCTAAGGATATGTATATATATATATATATATATATATATATGTATATGTATTCATTAGTACAAGAAGTATATATATACATATATGTACTAGTACTGGAGAGAGAGAGAGAGAGAGAGAGAGAGAGAGAGAGAGAGAGAGAGAGAGGCCGGGAGAGAAAGAGAGAAAGAGAGAGAGTGATGTGTGTGCATGTGTTGCTCACTCAATCTAGTCAACTTCTTTTGGCCAACTTCTCACACAATCAAGTACAACCAAATCTAGATTTTCCTTACTCTTCCATATACAAACAAGTCTCCTAAGTACTAGACAAGACTAGGAACCCTTTAGAATAACCTAAACTTGTTCTAGAATGGATGAGAAAGAAGGAAAGATCTTGCATGCTTTCAAGGCTTGAAATGACAACACAATGGAACAAAATCCATTGGACAAAGAGAGGGAGAGTGGCCGGCCAAGAGGGAGGAGAGAGGACCAAGATTTTGGCTATAAATACAAGGCCATTCCAAGCCATTCTCACACCTTCACTCCTTTGCTCTCACTTCTCTCTAGAAACTATTTTCGTTTTCCAGACAGCCTACTGCCCTTCACAAATCCTCATTTTTCTCCTACTTAAAGTAGTTCTTAGAACCAACTCCCTTCGGGAAAGTTGTAGAGCACTTCAAGACCTTCAAGTTAGACCCAAGAACCACCCTAATCGGTCAAGAAATGACAAAGATACTAACATCCGAAGTTCAGTAAAAATCTCGAATTTCTAGTTCCAGACAGCATACTGTCTCTTCCTTTTTCACCATTTTTCTCCTACCTAAAGTAGTTTCTAGGATCAACTTGCTTCACAAAAAGTTGTAGAGCGCTTCTAGAGCTTCAATTTCGACCCAAGAACAATCATATTCGGCCAAAGATTGACCAAGTTACTGCCATCCAAAGTTTGGTCCAAATTTGCGAGTTTCACCACCCGTAGAATTTTCCAACTAGCTTATTCAGCCCCGACTAGTTTCGGATCAAGGTAGATTAATCTCTACTCATTCTCCCTAGTATAACTTTAGTTGTTTTTGCTTATGATACGGCAAGTTAAAGTATTAGAAATAATTAGCAGGTTCGTTTTACTAAAATCTTGAAATGAAATTACGATCTTGTAGAATCATCTTATTCCCTATCTCTAAGTATATGTAGAGTCCCTTGTCCACTAAACCCAAGTATAGTGTAGAACCATATGTTGAGAAATAGGATGGGATGTCCCTACTCTTTAGTTCAAAGTATAACTTGAAGTATTTTTAAGTAGATAAGGTTATCTATCGTTTATTATGCTTAGAATGTATGATGATTAACAAACTCATTTTGCTAGTGGTGGTATGAACGTGTTGAATAATGAACTTTTACCTCAATAAACATGTGTTGTTTTGAACTTCTCACAAAAGAAGAAAGAACGGTTTTCGAAAGATAGAAACTTAATCATTGATAGAAGTATTCGTACTTTGATCTTTATGATAGTTATGAGTTTGCATACATGAATTGCTTGTATTACTAGTGGTATAATGTTGAGTTGGATGATCTTGTTAGCTTAAAGATTTCAATGAATGATGTCGTATGTGAAAGGTCCTACCGCGGAGTCGATGCATGAAAACGAGACACGAAAATCGAGAAAGTAGAAACATGACACCTAGGGTGTTATTAATGAAAAGGCGTGCTTTGAAAAGGGTGAAATGTTTTGGAAACCGCAATGTGGTCGGACGTGGTAGCCCATTGTGTGGTGTGTGTTTTGTGTGCCAATGGGAACCCAGGACGGCGGAACCATTGTGAGGATACTCGGGAGACCGGAACGGCAGAACCGAGGTTGGGTGTGTGGCTTGGTTATCCGCGGAGAGGAGCCAATGCAATGTGTGCCAATGGGAACCCGGGACGACGGAACCATTGTGAGGATACTCGGGAGACCGGAACGGCGGAACTGAGGTTAGGTGTGTTAAAAATAATTTTGAAAATGTGATATGGTTATGAAATGTGGAAAATGTTGACACAGTCTACGAGGAGTCGCGTAGGAGAAACTCGAAAAATCATGGACACCAACGTTAGTTTGGATCAGGAATGTGGATGTGTCATTGTCTGTCTTATGTTTGAACTATGTGGAAATCTTTGATTTTATGGTTTAATGTTTGTAAGTTAAGGGTTAGAGGGTATGGGTTATTCTATTGAGCTTTTGTAACTCACGGTGTTACCTTTTGGTGACCCTGACATATTATATTGGTGGCGACGCCGGTATAATGTGTCAGACCTCATAGATGAACAGGGAGAGTTGTACATATTGGAGGCCTTCGGAGCCGAGGAGCTTGCTAGGATGGAAGAGCAGGCGGAGCAATAGTTAGGAACCCTAGTTCCCTCCCTTGTTGGAGAAAAGTACTCTTGTAAAGACTTTGTGATGTAATAATGAGCCAGACTCACTTGTTTTTGCAATAAAATGCCTTATTAATGTACCCAGAATTTAGGGGCGTTACAAGAACCGTGTAGCTAGTACACCTACGCGCGATGGAGTCATTCACGCGCGTGACTGTTCAAGTCTGCGCGCGACGGTCCTCGTGGGGATTGGATACTAGTTATTTTTCTTTTTTCCGTGGTATCATAAATCACTTTGAAGCATGATTAAAATTAATCCACTGACTTGCATGTTAAAATTCATAGCTTAGCTTAGAATGCTTATTCAGTTACAACTGGAATGCCCCTGGGTTGCTTCTGATATGTCTCAGAGCCCAAGCATGCAAAGCAATTCCTGGAAGTCCAGTCATATCCATCGCGCGATTGTCCTAGTATGTCGCGTGCTGATCTGACTTCTTCTTGTGGCTGCCCTTGCGTGGGCAACTTGGTCTCTGACCTTTATTTCAATACCCCCACTGTTTAGGGGTTGCATATTATTCCTATTCATCATGCTTGTAATAATGATTTACTTTCACTACATATAAACTGTTTGGTTTATCCCTAGGTGTGCACTGATCCTTCTAGAGCCCAGAAGGAGATAAAACTTAACATGTTGGGAGGATATTGACCCTCGCGCGATGGTGTACTTGCATGCTGGCCGATCTATGCATGCAAGTTGGCCACTGTTTGTGTCAAATTCATACCAACGCACTGTTTTGATATCCAATCACAGTGTTGGATTTTATCTCATTTATTTTCTAATATATCATTCATCCATGCTATTTTTCGATTACATCCTGCAAAGTGTTACAGTTTTGAATCCCGATTAACTGTTCTCCCGTCCTAATTGGCTAAAAATTATTTAATAAAAGAAGAATTGCAAATATTTTCACAAAATGCCTAAGTAGAGACCGATCTCCGGATTGGGCGAGAGAGGTGTCTTAAAACCCTTTCCCTCTCGTAACCTGGCTCCCGAACCCAGATATTGTTATGACAGACTGGTTCCTTTACTTTTTCAAATCAAACAGCGCGATAGGTGCTTCAAAATATGGTCCTTGGTTGTTAGACCTTCAAACCCGAGTGGCGACTCTGTATTTTTGAGCGCTTGTCATCCACGCTCGCGCTCCCTCGATCCGGGCCCTTGCATTTTGGAATCCGGAAATTCCAAGGGCATGCTACCCACACAAATATATATAATAGCCTACCCTAATCATGACTATGTACATATATACACTTTCTTGGAAAATATTACCCAATGGACAATGTTCTTGTCATTGGAAGCCACCTTTAACCATTACCCTTTCCTCCTAGGCCTAATAGGACTAGTTAGTACCTAAGTACTCTTAGTTATGTATATGTATATATATATAGTTGTATATATACTTTCTAGGGGAAGTATTGACCATTGGGTATTGTCTAGCACTTGAAAGCCTTGACTATCAGCATTACTCTCCCTTAGACTCATAAAGCTACTTGGACCTAAACATGATTAGTTTTACACATACATATATATATACTTATATACATACATAGTATGAGAGAGAGAGAGAGAGAGAGAGAGAGAGAGAGAGAGAGAGAGAGGAACCGAGAGGAGATAAGAGGCCGAGAGAGATAGAGGAGTGTGTGTGTGTGTGTGCATGTGCCTATTTTCTCCTAGAAAGCTATGCTTTCTTACACCATCTTTAGCCCTTAAGCCTAATGACCATTGACAACCCATTCCTAGACTACTTTAAGCACCAAATCTAGCCTTTAATCATCCTAGAACCTAGCCCTTAATTACCTTAGATTTTGACTACAACCTAGACCTAGGAATGACTAAACAAGGAAGGCTAACATCTAAGACTTGTAAGACTTACAACCTAGACTATAATCACCTAGGATTTACCTAGAAAGCTTAAGATCCTACTTGAATTATATAGCCTTAAGCCTAAAGATGGAAGTGACAATACTTGGCATGCTTGAAAGGCTTGATTTGACAAGACTATGGAGCAAATCTATGGGATATATATATATATATATATATATATAGAGAGAGAGAGAGAGGGGGGGGGGGGGAGAGGCCGGCCAAGGAGAGGGAGAGGGAGCCAAGTTTTTGCTATAAATAAGACCCCCCCATGCCATTCAACTCTGACCTTCCATCCTTCAACTTTTCTCTCTAGAAATTCTTGTGTTCTTACTTTGTTCTTGCTTATTCTTCCTTTGTTCTGGAGTTCTTCTTGAGTTCTTGAAGAAACTCATTCAAGGCCGACACTAAACCACCAATTGATCACCCTCTCGATCTAAAAAGTTTCATAGTTTAGTCAAGAACTAGTTTCGAGAGAAACCTTTCTCTTTCGAAACTACCGCAAGCTTACCGTAGGAAGTCATTCCGTGCAATCGCCGACATACTTACTTTTCCGTAGCCGCCTTACCGCCAAGAAGAACGGTAGAATATTTCTACTCACTTTCTCTAGTAAAAATTATAGTTATATTTTTTTGTGTGTTTGAAAATGCATGTTAAGTTAAAGTACTAAAAATATCTAGCAAACTTGTTTTACTAAAATTTTGAAATGAAGTATGATCATGTAGAATATTCTTACCCCTTATCTCTAAGTATAAATAAATGAAAATGTGTATATCGTTTGTATTGTTTGAAATGCATGAGAACTTGAAAAGTATTTTACTAAAGGCTTGAAAGGAAATATGACTATTTTGAATAACTCAACTTTATTTTCCGGAAAAACATGTGTTGTTTTGAACTTTCCAAAAAGGAAGAGAGAACGAATTTTGGAAACATAGACTTGAATGGAAGTATTCGTATTTTGATCATAAGGATGGTTGTGAGCATGTGATTACTTGGATTACTTGTTTGATGTGTGATAAAGCATAAGTGGTATCCACTCCAAAGGTGTCTGTCCATGTGACACTATGCTTTATATTGTGTGCTAAATGTTGAGCAAGACTACGTGATAATATGAGCATGATAAGTAATATAGAGTTGGATGATCTTGCTAGTTTAGTTTCAAGATTACAATGAATGATTTATGTGTACGTATGTGAAAAGTCCTACAACGGATTCCATGCATGTTACGAGACACAGAAATTGAGAAAGTAGAAACATGACACCTAGGGTGTGTTAAAGACAAGGTGTGGTTTTGAAACCGCAATATGGCCAGATTTGTCCATTGTGTGGTGTGTATGTGTGTTTTTCGAAAACCCAATGGAAACTCTGAGCGGCGGAACCATTGTGGTATACTCGGGAACTTGGAGCGGTGGAACCGAGGGATGAATTGTGGTTTGGTTATCCGTGGAGAGGAGCCAACGCAATTGTTTTAATGATTTTCGAAAACCCAAATGGAAACCCGGACCGGTGGAACCATTGTGGGATACTCGGGAACCTGGAGCGGCGGAACCGAGAGTTTTGAATTGTGGATTGGTTATCCGTGGAAAGGAGCCAATGCCAAATTCCATGTTTTTGTGTGCCAATGAAAACCTGGAGAGGCAAAACCATTGTGAGGATACTCGAGAACCCGGAGAGGCGGAACCGAGGTTGGGTGTGTAAAAACGATTTTGGAAATGTTGATTTGATATATGAAAAATGGTGACACAGTCTACGAGGAGTCGCATAGGAGAAACACATATATCACAGACACTAACGTTAGAATAGGGAATGTGGATGTATCATTGTAAATTGCTTATTGAATATGCATTTACTATTTGAAAATCATGAGTTTGTATACTATTTGTATGACTCGTTGTTTGTAAGTTATGGCTTAGAGGATATAGGATTATTCTGCTGAGCTCTCGTAGCTCATGGTGTTACCTTTCGTGACCCTGACATATTATACTGGTGGCGACACCGGTATAATGTATCAGACTTAATAGATGATCAGGGTGAGCTGTATACCTTGGAGGCTTTCGGAGCCGAAGAGCTGACTAGGATGGAGGAGCAGGCGGAGCTGTAGTTAGGAACTTTAGTTTCCCCTCCTTTTATGTAATGAAAGTACTCTTATGGGAGTTATGATGTAATAATGAGCCAAACTCTATTTAGATTTTCAATAAAAATTGTCTATTTAACTTTCCCAAAATTTGGGGCGTTACAGTGGCCCCCACTCCTTTGCTCTTGTAATTGAAGCTCTAGCTATCCTTCCAGAACTCTCGCTTCTTCTCCTCCTCCATCCGTTAAAACACAGAGAGAGAAAGAGAAGAGTTTTTGGGCGAGTACTCCTCCGATTTGGGGTAAAACTAGTTCTTGCTTATTCTTCTCCTCCGTCTACCATTGCTGCCTCCTTAAAGGTTGAAAATAGAGAGAGAGAGAGAGAGAGAGAGAGAGAGAGAGAGAGAGAGGAGTTTTTGGGCGAGTACTCCTCCGATTTGGGGTAAAACCAATTCTTCATCCCTGAAGATCTGCACGTTGTTTTTGGTCATCTCGGTCACCAACCATAAGTTCCTCAAGTACGGAGAGAGAGAGAGAGAGAGTACGCGCAAAGCAAGGAAAATAGTCAACTCACCCTCACTGGACGATCCACAGTCAAATCTTAAACCCTAGGCCATGGAACCCCACTACCAAAATCGAATAAGGTATGCATATGATTTGCCTGCTTTGCATGTGTTTGTTAGTGCTGATTTCTCTAGGTTTGATGTATATTTCTGTGATTTGCATTTGGGGTTTATTCTGATGCAGATTCCTTAAAGTATTTGATTTATTATGATTGGACGTTGTGATGTCTTGTATTGAAACATATGCTAACAATGCTTTGGGTTGTTGAAAGTTTTTCCTGTGCTATTTTGTTTTGGTGGAAATGATGCTTTCGTTTTGTTGACGTAGGTAAATTGAAAATGACAAATTTGAGTTCGTGAATTATGGATTTCGGAAATGATGCTTTTCTTTTGTTGACGTAGGTAAAGTGAAAATGACAAATTTGAGTTTGTGAATTATGGATTTCTAATGGTCCTAATTGTATTGCGTGTGTTCTTAAGGTTAAAATAATAAAAAAGAAGTTTCATTTTGTTTAGCTGTGTTTGGATCAAGGCTTTCCATTTCCTTTTGCTATGACAACTACCTTTAGTGTTGCATAGTTGCTACCCCTTTGGATTGAGTGATTGAGTGATATTCTCCTTTAATGTTGCATTGATTTGTATTTTGTGCCTTACTGCACACCTCTAATTTGATTAAAGTGGCAGGAACTACAGACAATCTTGAAAAAAGTTGTGCAAAGTTTTCTACTTGAGCCTTGGGATTTACAGAGCCACTAAAAACTACGCATCAGATTAATAATTGCTCAGAAGACTGGTATGGTATTTCAATTGGATCAAAATAGCTATGTGTTTCGGCATTTTATTAACGAGTATTTGGTAATCTCTTTCTATCTATTGCAGCCTAGTGTTAACTAGAACGACGGAGTATTGTTCAGTATTCCATGGAAAGATCAAAGTAAGTTCGTAAATTCATTTTCTGATTCACAGAGTACATTGTAAAATATCCAGAGAAGAGCTGCAACCCAAAGTGTGTAAATTTATGCTTCCGGCCCTTTGCTCCGAATCTTTGTATTTTCTATCTTCAAGACAAAAAAGTGAAGAAGTTGTATCTAGCTCTTGCTGCTCCTCCTCTTCATGTTGGAGTAATGATATACGGCGTGTCAATATGGCTCCAAGACTTCTTTCGGAAGGTAGTTAACTAGCTCTATTAACCCACATATTCATTTTAAACATTTTACTAAGTTGGGTTAGTGGCTAGAGTATGTCTATTGGTACGACTTCCATACTGTAATGGATGAATGGTGTTACCTGGACGATGTGGACATTTTTTGTGTGTTCTTAGACTTGACTGAATTAAAAGTGCTTAATTGTATTTTGCTAATTTGTAAGAAATAAGAGATTAGGAAATATAGTATGATAATTGAGAAAGTTAAAAAGTCCAAAATAAAAAGTAGATACTTAATTATGAGAGCCCTAGAGATAAAAATTAGTTGTGACCCTTTGCAATATTATGATTAGATCTTTGCACTAGTCCAAACGGATTAAAAATTGGTGCACTTAATTTTCTTAAGTTTTGTTTTGTTTGCATGAATAACATGACTTGAGTACTTCTTACATCCCTTAGTTGGTATGGCTAACTGTAATGGAATATTTTTCTTTTCATGCATTATGTCACATGGATTTCGATGGGCTGTAGATCATGATAAGTGGCAGAGTCGGGTTGACAGCATTAAGGATGTATTTGGAGGTGAGGCCACAAAATCTTAATTAGAAAATTGAAGATAGTTGGTACTTAACTAGGAGTGTTTATTGACACCAGCATGAAATTTTCTCGCACAACTTGTTTGGCCTAGCATCAGCAAATTTTACTACAAATATCTTTTATATGGAGACTTCACTAAATAAAGCCTCAAATCTATTATATTGTTGATAGGAGTACTTGATGCAAACTCCATTAAGTAGAGTACTCTATGTTAATATTGCAAGGATCATTTGTTACCTTTCATATGATGGTTAATGCGGGAAAGAGCACTTGTCTGCTAAATTTGTGTGTTAGGTAGTAGTTTTATGGAATATGTGTTGCATACCATTTCTCTTTTCCTAGAAGCATATTTTATCAATTCAATGCATGCATTTTTTATTAGAAGCGCAGGTTGATTTGGACAAAAACTATGTAGGGCGCAGCCAAATAAAGTTCAACGTGCACTCCATGTCTGTCGAAAACCTCCCAAAACCAACAAATCGTTCAGAAGAACTTCTTGCTCTGCCTCCAAACACTCCAAATAAAAAAAGCAAGAAAGGAGAGCACGAATCAAGTAGCTCAACCTCCGCCCCAGCAATCAATACCCCAGCAGACAATAGCCCAACAAAACACACTCCAACAATTGAAGAAACTTCCAATAGCCCCAGCAGGAACAAATAATTAGCATCCATAAGCTGCATAACTTTGAAAGCTTTTGGCACGAAAAAGTCACCATCAAAAAACTTTTGCTTGGTCTAACTTGCACGAACTCTGCCTTTTGCAGTTGTATAAAACAAACTTGTAGCCATAGTCGTGCAGTTAGCAACCAAAGACAAGAACATATCTAAACCATGATTGGTACGTGTAACTTTTGCTATGATCAAATACTTGGTCAAACTAATGCATATAATCTCTACTACGAGCAACTACATCCAGAATATTAGGAACAACCACAAAAAGATCTTCACAACAGGCATGACGGGCGGGCTTTGCACGTCGCCCTGCATCTAGTGTGTATGAATAGGACACTTGAATACTTAAAACGGAATGAGAATACATTGTAGACCTGCCGACGGGTAAGGTGCTAGACATGGGATATCGGAATCACTTAAAATGCTCGACAGGAGCAATCGCCCATAAAATATTCTAGACCTATCAACGGGTGAGGTGTTAAGCAAGGGGTATGGGAATCCCTAAACACACCTGGCTGGAGCATTCGCTCATGATACACAATGAGAAAATAAAATTTGAGATGAGGAAAGGAGTAACTAATTAATGTTGTGGATTAATGAGAGTATGGATGATTGTCTGCTCTATGAATTATCAATGTTACATTTGTTTCCATTGTACCTGAGTCATTATGCCTTGCTTTCACTGTTCACATTTTCTCTCATCTCATTTGCATATAAAGTTAGTGTAGATTTTTCTATTGGACTAGTGTAACTCAACCTTTCATATTTCAGAGATAAATCAGGTCAGTTACATGAAATATTGTGCATGCATTTGAACGTTCTTTTGAAAGCTGACAAGAGGAGTTACTTATGTTGTGTTTGGATAGGTTTTTGAGAAATTTTTTATGAGAATAATGATTGGAATAGGGATAACGAGTGGAGAGAGATGGAGAGAGAAATAAGAATAATGATTGGAGATAAGGGTAATGAGTGATAATTATTGAAAGTAGCGGTAATGAGTATTTTTTGAGTTGAATTTTTTTTTTCAAAAAGGAAAACGAACAAGGCATTAGCATCTTTTGTAAATCATATTTTGAAGATATAATGTAACTTCACTTTTGATTTATTTTGACTATGGATGATTGTAACCCAGTTAACTCTTCTTTCTCATTCGGTACTGATGAAAAATTGGGCCGTGGTGCCTTTAAATGTAACCCTTTTGAACTTGGTGAATTAGCATGGAAATCTTTGCGGATATAATAGCTATTAGAGAGGGTATTTTATTTATGAAAAACTATTATTATTTATGTTAAAAATCGATGACATGGCATATTGTGTAGCTTTTGTAGTACGTTACTATGTTGTATATGATGTTTTGTTTTTTGATCTACAATTGCTACGTTCATGTGTGATTATTTTCGTTTATGAAAAAATTAAGAAAGTTTCACATCGCAATGTAGAATAATTTTAATTTTTGACTAGATCAAATCAAAATTATTTAGATTTTTATACATTTTTGTACTACTTATATAAGTACTAGTTATATTGTATATAATATTAGTAAAATTATAAAATTTGGGGGTGGCCGGGGCCCCTCTAGGCCCCTATGCACTCCGCCATTGAAAACTTGGCAACCTTTTAGAATTAGGACGTAAAAGAAATTTTTTATGAACCTTTGAGTCTTGCCTTTAACCAAACCGAGGAGGAGAATAGGCAAGTGCGCGAGAGCTTGTTGGAACAACACGTACCGTCAAATAAAAAAATAAAAAAAAACTAAACGGCCCACACCACATGCTTTCCACATCTTTATCACACTTGCGCGTGAACTTTTCGCCATTGTTATTCAAACCATATCCTTCTCTCTTGCTGCAGTAGCAAGAAAAATTACTAGGTGAAACGCAGACATTGAATAACTACTCCAAAAGTTGAATTTAATGTTTGTTTCAATACTTTTGTTTGTCGTTAGTACGAATTTTTTGTTAGATTCGTCAATATTTTAGATTGATCTTTCGTCTCAATGTCTTTCGTCTCAATGAGCGGAGTTTAAAAAGTAACAGATTAAAACCAAAAGAAAATTATAATTCACTAAAGACCCAATAAAATTTGAAATTAGTTGTCCTTTATCTTTAGTGTTGTATTATCTGAACAATTAGCAACGTCGATTCATTTTTGTAAACTTTGATTTCTCTTGTCGAGATGAATGAATGATGAAAAACTAAAAAAAATTATCTCTTAAAAATAGTTGTGTTCCTTTTGGGTTTTTAGACCCAACTCTTTTGCTCTATCCACGGTCTCTAATAAGTTTTTTCTCCAATTAATAATACTCTCATTTCTCGATCTATTGCTCTTCACCCATTACTGCAAAAACCTCCTGCAAAACCACATCGAACAAAGCGGCATCCGTTGTTAAATAAATCCTTTTTTTTTATAGGCAAAAAAAAAATGTTTTAAATAAATCTTTAACATAAATAAATCCACTCAAAACTCATAGATCATAGATGCCAAACTCATAGATCATATGGTGGCGTACACTTTCATCTAGGATTGCTAAATGAAGCAAGTTACTTGAGTCTGAGCTCGTGTTCATTTGTTAAAAGCTTGTTTAAGAGTGGTTTGTCATATAATCAAAATCAATTAAGCTTTAAGATTTTTTAAAACTTGTTAAGATTTCAAACCAAACTTGAACACATTATATATTACTTGGCTCATTCGGCTTATTATGTATAGAAAATTCAAACTATTTGAGATCGGCTCATGTTTAGCTCGATTATAGATCATTTGAGATCAGCTTGACTATAAGAAACCAGGTAATAGGTGACGAAATTGATTTTCATCACAAATAGTACACATTTTGTCGCCACAATTGGCGGCAAATGTAATAAATTGGCGACGAAATTACTTTTTTCTCGCCAAATGTACCAAACCAGCGACCAATTTGTCCAATTTGGCGACGACAAATTTCGTCACCAATTTTGTTACAATGGCAACAAAATTAGACCTTCGGCAACGACATATTTCGTCCCTAATTTTGTTACAATGGTGATGAATTTTTTTGTCGCCAAAAGAATTAATTGGTGACGATTTTTTTTTTCATCGCCAATTTTGTTACACAAATTTTTTTTCATCAATCTAAGGCTCTCTTAGGACTCTCATTGAAAGCCTTAGAGCCAAAAAAATAATTATGCCCCTATAGGATAAAATGATTAAAAAAATAAAATCTTCGCACCGATTCAAACAGATTAAAAATTAGAGCACTTAATTTTTTAACCATAATTTCACTTACAAAACAAATAGACAAAAGACATTGAAAACAAAAGAAAAAACAAAAAAGACAGTAATCATCTTTTAATAGGTCAATTTTTTTCTCATTTTTCCAAACCCAAGTCCGAATATTGATGGATTTCGATTATTTTGTCAAAACAATCAATTGTAAGTTAATTTTTTTGCTTAACGTGTATTTTTTTTTCCTAACATGTATATTAATGGTAATGGTATCAGATGAGTTGCACCAATACTAATTTTTTATGTTTTAAAATTAATTAAAAACATAACAAATTAAAAAATAATAGATCTCCTCTTAGTTATCACATTTGATAGTACTGAAATCAAAAAATACTAAAAATAAATATTGATCATATATTTTATATATTAAATATTCCCAAATTATTATGAAATGTATTTCTAGAGAAGTTGGTAAGATGATTGCGCGCATGGGTTTGGTTGATCAAAAGGCCTAGGTTCAAAACCCAGGAGGTGCAAGGAGTGGGAATTTTTTTACATATCAAAATGGCATTAGCGACGATTTTATTTTTTTTGGTCACGAAATTTTTCGTCTAAATTTCATCACCAAATGTAACAATTGGCGACGAATTTTTTAGTCGCCAAAAGGAATAATTGGTGACAATTTTTTTTTTTGTCGCCAGGCTCTTCTGCAACCAACCTTTGCCGACAAATTTTTCGTCGCCAATCTATTTGGTGAGGAAATCTGACCTTTTGAGACAAAAAATTTTCGTCACCTTTTACATATTTTCTTATAGTGTATATATAATTAATGGACTTCAAGTTGGTTTTGTGCAGTTAGTAGGGCTGTCCATGGGCCCGACCCGACCCGACCCGACCCGAAAATAGACACAACGGACGGTTCTGATTAGTCATTCGGGTTGGATTCGGGTTAAATTAGTCGGGTTTCACATTTAGTCAGTCGGGTGTCGGATGCACCAGATCATTTCTCGGGTGACCCGACCCGAACCGACCGACTAATTTTATTATAAAACTAAAAAATAAACCCTATTATCTCCATTTCCACTTTCCCATCCCGACTCCCAGCGCACACCACTCCTCCACTCCTCCATTTCACCGGCCACTCCTCCACCCAACGAATGGCGTTCTCCTCCATCTTCCACCCAACGAATGGCGTTCTCCTCCATCCTCCACCCGCCGAACGGCGGCGTCTCCACCTCTTCCTATACGGCGTCCTTATTGCAGTTGTTCCCAGACATCGAGAAAGAGAAGAACGAAAATTTGTAGATCTGTAAAAGAACGAAGGTTTTTAGAAGGAGAGAGAATAAAGGTTTGCAATTATTTTCTGTAATCCATGAAACAAGCTCCACAATGATTCTTAGGACCGAAAGACTTCCTCGTCGAAGTACTGTTCAAACTTCAAAACCTTCTTCAGTCCTCTTATTTTTCTGAACCGTTCTTCGATTATTTTCAAACACTATTAATCTTTTTTTCGTTCTCATTTTCTTGTAGATCTATGATTGTTAACGTGATTTTGTAATATTTTGCTGTTAATTGTGATTGTGATCTGGTCTGTGATTTGGATTTCTAAATCTGTGATTGAGTTTGTGACTCCGTACAAACCCGTCGTCCGACCGAACCCGACCCGAACCAATGAGCAATCGGTTCGGTTGGAACCCAACAAGTATTTCGGTCGGGCTCGGGTGACCATTTTAACAATCCGACTAAAGTCGGGCCAGGTTGGACCCGACCCGAACCCGAAAAAACCCGACCGATGGACAACCCTAGCAGTTAGGTGCACAACACCGTGCTACGCGCCTCTGAGCCGTCAGATCGTGCATCCGACGACTAGGATCCCATCTTGGCAACCAATGATCGAGAGCCGTTTATTGTCAAGATGAGATCCAAGCCTCGGATGCACAATCCGACGGCTCGAAGGTATGCAGCATCGTGCTGCGCATACCACACTGCATTGCACCATCCCCCATTCGATAATTAATTGTCTCCAAAATAAGATAAGCATGAACATGCATATTTTTTTGAAACTCGTTAAGTTATCAAACTAATCTTTGATCAACTATTTGTTTGGCTCGTTAACTTGTTTATTATCCCTACTTTTATCTGAACTAATGAAAGTATATTCAACCAATATCAGGTCGAACACTCAAGTAAAGGAACATAATATATTTTGCTGGATCAAATATATATATATATATATATATATATATATATAGTTGTTTTCGGGTCCAGTCGCCCGGATTTTCTTATAGTCTGGATTTTCTGTCTAAGTCTTTGGATCTAATCCAAAGGGAAAAAAGGGGATTTCGCTACATACACCCCCGAGGCCCTTCCCAATTCCTCGTTCCAGAGAGAGAGAGAGAGAGAGAGAGAGAGAGAGAGAGAGAGAGAGAGAGAGAGAGAGAGAGAGAGAGAGACACCTTAGGGCTCGTAGCTCTAACGTTCGTCGTCTTCGATCTCAGCTTGGGTTCTTCGTATATCGTCGCCTCCTCTATTCTCTCTCTCTCTCTCTCTCTCTCTCTCTCTCTCTCGTTCTCTGTGATTTTCGAAACCCTTAAAGAAGAACTTCAATCTTCGATTTTCGAAACCCTAAAAGAAGAATATGGGCTGATTTTTGTGATTTTTTTGTGTGGTTTTCGAAACCCTTCGATGTGACTGATTTTCGAATGGGGTTTTCTACATAAATGAGAACCTAATTTCTTTTTCTTTTTTTTGTAATCTCTAGTTCAAAAGAAGAACAAGTTGATTGGTAGGTTACCCATAAGTGAAGAAATGTAGCTTATATTTGCTATATAGTTGGTAATGGTTATTCCTTCTAAATACATGCAGATTCCAGTAGCTCACAATTTGATAAAATGGAAGAACAAGATCGAACCAACGTTGATCCAACACCCTTGTTTCGAGCACCACCATCGAGGTATCTGTCTCCCTCTCTCAAAAATTTGTTGCATATTATAGCAAAAAGGGAGACACATAGATTGGTATTCATCCTTTTTTTTTTTTTTTTGCATTTTAGTAATTTTTTTCTATTTTGGTTTTTAGAACATAGTCTTTGGATGACATAGCACTATCACCGTCACCATCCCAACCGTGTCAATCATCTACAAATTCTTGTGAAGAAATTACACTCCTCAAATTAAAAATGAAGTAATACCGAAAATTAAACAAGAATTTCTCAACTTAGACGAGGTTTTGAAATTTTACAACAATTATGCTAGAAAAGCTGGATTTAGTGTGCGAATCAATTCTAGTAGGATGGGTCGGAATGGTCAAGTAATGAGGAAGGAGTACGCTTGTTACAAAGAAGGGGCGAGGAGAAATTCTGAGGCCACTTCACGGCTTCAGGGTTTAACTAGAGAAGGTTGTGATGCAAAACTTGTTGTCGTGAGAAAACGTGAAGTGTTTGTTGTATCCAAATTTGTCAAGGGTCATAACAACGAGCTTACGACGCCAAGAAAGGTGCATTTGTTGAAATCTCATCTTCAAGTGTCAGTTGCACAAAAAGCTTTAACGCAACAATTATCAGCTGCTAATGTGTCAACTTACCAACAAATAAGTATTTTTGAGTTGCAAGTTGGGGGTCTTGAAAATGTTGAATTTTTACCACAAGACCTTTATAATGATAAAAGAGATATGAAGAATGTAGTACATGGACATGACGTGAACATGTTGTATGAGCATTTCGAGAATGAACAACAAAAGAATCCAGGCTTTAGGTTTACATTCGAGAGAGATGACAAGGATAGAATGACTCATTGTTTTAGGGCGGATGCGACCTCTAGAAAGTCATATCAATATTTTGGGGACGTGGTAGTATTTGATACTACATACTACACAAACAAATATTTTTTGATTTTTGCACCTATATTGGGGGTCAATCACCACAGGAAGACACCATTTATTGGGTGTGCATTCTTGAGTGACGAAAAAACTGATTCGTTTGTGTGGTTTTTCAATGAATGGTCAAAAGCGATGCCAGGTGGACCACCCAAAATGATCATAACTGATCAAGATCCGGCAATGACAAAAGCAAATGCTTGTGATCTTCCGAATATGTTTCATAGATATTGCATTTGGCATATTATAAGTAAATTTTCTGAAAAATTGGGTGCACTGTCATATAAGGAACATTATGATGAGTTGAAGAAATGTATATGGAATTCTGAAACACCTGGAGAGTTCGATGCAAGATGGGCTAATATTGTAGGAAACTCTAAATTGTCCAACAATAAATGGTTGTAGGACATGTACGAAATTCGTGATAGATGGGTTCTTGCATATACGAACCACACTTTTTCTACCCACATGACTAGTAGTCAACGAGTTGAAACTTCTTATTCATTTTTCAAGAGGTATGTGTCTAAAGAAAATTTAATGATGGATTTTGTGATGCGGTTCAATATGGCACTTGCCAAAGTCCAACATAATGAATTCGATTTAGATCACAAAGATGTAAATGAGAAGCCTCTCTTGAAAACCTCGTGGTTGATGGAAAAGAAAATGAGTGAAATATATACATGAAGCATATTTGAAAGGTTTTAAGAGGAAATCTTTCAAATTAATGCGTATGTGGTTACGTTAATACGCAAGAATGAACATCGGTGTTTGTGGAATGTTCAGAGGGAAGAAATGGAAGGTTTGAGAAGTCGTGAGATTTCGGTGGACAAGTCATCGAACCATGTGAGCTGTAGTTGTAAGATGTTTGAATTCGACAAAATTCCATGTCAACACCTGTTGATGTATTTGTTAATTAGAATGCAAATTAGGAAACTTCCTACTGAATACATCTTGTAAAAGTGGACGAAAACAGCATAAGCGGACAGAGTTATGGATGACTTAGGTAGTGGTGTGAAAGAAATATGTAACAATTCACTTCTTGTGAGGCGACAAGGTCTCTTCCAACTTGCTTGTACAGTTATTGATGTTGTATTAGATGAAGAAAAAAGTGAAGTTGTGCGAGAAGCTTTGGAATCTAGTCAAAAGAAGATTGCATTGATGAGGAGTTCTTGCAAAGATGGTTCAACGAGTCGTATCCAAGTGCCTATTTCTCTTGGAAGCCAACATAGTTTGAAATAACCACTTCAAGTTAGGGCAAAGGGTTGTGGCAAGCGTTTGAAAGGAGAAAAAGAGAAGGCCTTCAAGAAGAGAACGAGGCAGTCGCATGACAAAAAGAATTGTCCAAAGTTTATGAGCATGTAAGTGGATGTTAATTTGTACTATGAATTTCATTGTTTATACATGGAATACATCTTAATTGTTGTCTTATTTTATTAGGTCTTCACAAGATGTTAGGTTGAGTGATGACGAGGACGATGACGATGAGTGTAAGCGTTTGTGGTATATCTAAGTTTAATTATTTAGTTGTTCTTGTCTTTTGTTTCGTCTATTGATGTTATTAACTATTTGGGTTGCAGGATGGATTAGTGAATCAAAGAGAGCATATGTAGTGCGACAGCGTGTTGAGGAACTTTTGAAGTGTTTCTGGCCTGACAGCTCAGGTGAGAGTTTAGACCTAATAAAAAACTAATATGTTTACCATTGTTGCTACCAAATGCATAGTCTACACGATAAATTCCAATTTTTTGTACTTCTAGCACCGGGAAGAATTCTCTATGATATGTCATAGTTTCCATACTGAAAGTTGATACTTACTCTAAATTAGATCAATTAGCCATTTTCAATCCTGTTTTGGTCTTGCAATATTTCTGTGGAGGATCAAAAATTTGTATAGCATTTCTACCGGATAAAGAAATTAATAGATTTTGTACCAGATTATTTATTTTACCTTTTTTACCAAATTAATGGTCTTGCAATGTTTTGTGCATGTTTCTGCTGACCTAAAGTACTAAAATATTAAGTTCCAATATGAGCAAGTTAATGTAATTACAAAGTTGTACAACTTTATCCACTTCCTATGGCTCAACGAGGCACCCGTTGGAGAGTTGCAGTAAGGATATATGCATCAGTTCAAGTACGTTATTGACATGCAAAATGGACAAGGGGCAGTCATTGATTCTAGTGCCCTTGGAGCAGCTCCTTCAAACAAATTAGTGTTTCAGTATGTCCCTTGTGTGTAAAGTGAATGATTATGTAGAAGGTGAATGTGTTAATCTGAGGATATTGTTGCTTTGGATGTACACTTGGTTAATTGGAGTTGGTTGACTTATGAACAGGTTTTGGATAGTGTTGCTTTTAATGTGCACTTGGTAAACAGAGACAATGGGTTCTGAAGTTGAGATTGGATTTTTTAATGCGATGACAAACTAAGTAAAATGATACGATCTAAAATGATTGCGCTCTAATTTTCACTTGTAAATGGGGAGTTAACTGCCCACCTACAAGTCTGAATACCAACCTCTCTGCGTATTTTGATTGAATTGCTTCATTAGACGATTTGCAAACAATCTGTTCCCCTAAAGAAGCACATTGGGCAATGCTGTCCTGAAAGAAGCACTTTGGGCAGGTGTGCTTCGATGTGCCTGATGTTGATCAGAAAAGGAAAGAAAAATGGAGGCTGTTTTGGTCCAAAAAGCACACTGGGCAATTCTATTTTTGAATGTAGTGTGTATTTCGATACTTATTGGTGTTCATTAATAGTTTTAATCCATCAAACTACACCCTCCAAAACTTTTATTTCCTTCCAAAATGCTCTTCCAAACCCCATGACAACCAAGGAACTTACTACAGTTAGAAACTTTGACATTCTTAATATCATTGCTGAGACAAATGCAAACAACCAAACCATCTTATGATCCAAACACTGCACTATATTTTGGTTTAGTTCAGTGGACATTGTCTTCAAAGCCCGACCAAATCGAACCATTAACAAACGTAGATTTCATGCAAGAACTAGATTTCATACAAACGTATAATACAATATCTGCCATCACATTCTACCAGTTACAACAAATTCCAACGAATACATACCACTACCAAGGCTAGCCCACTTAAGAATTGAAAGACAATCACCATGTGTTTTAAATTAGCCACAGTGACTTCAATGACTTCAACACGTGCATCATTCTTTAGTAGTTTCACCTCTGGTACAGCATCTGGGTTGGGTTCGTGACACCCAATTTGATAGTACCACTCCTAGTACTCGCATTTTTCTTTATCATTTGAATTCTTTGGACACCTATAGCAGAGCCTTTCAGGATTCTTTTCTGACTCTGAAATATGCACAGCAGCTCTCAATCCACACCAACACGTCTTGTTTTGAAATGTAGGGTAACGAGATTGAATGCTACTCCTATTGCTTGAATTGGACATGACTTTTTTAACATAATTACTGCACACACTCACACAATGTCTACACACACTCATACAAATGTCCAACACAACTAAAAACTAGAAGTAACTCATATAAAAAATTTAGAGAAGAAGTTTTGACTCAGAAATTTTTCATCATAGCCAAATAAAGTGGCTCAGATAAATGAAATGTTCAAGACACCACTTTTTTAAGGCACTAAGGCGACAACATTAGTTGCCAATTGACCATCTAATGTTTCCAGGCCTAAGTACACATTGCGTGTTAATTTATATATATTCAGTTGTTTTTAGATCCAGTCGCCCAGATTTTCTTATGGTCCAGATTTTCTGTCTAAGCCGTTCTAATCCAACGGCTATGAAATAAAAAGGGAAATTCACTACATACACCCCTGAGGCCCTTCCCCATTCTTCGTTCCAGCGAGAGAGAGAGAGAGAGAGAGAGAGAGAGAGAGAGAGAGAGAGAGAGGAGGCGACGATATACGAAGAACCAAAGCTGAGATCAAAGACGACGAACGATCAGAACTACGATCAACCCTAAGGTCCAACACAGCTAAAAACTAGAAGTAACTGATATAAAAAAATTTAGAGAGGTGGTTTTAGCTCAGAAATTTTTCATCATAACCAAATAAAATGGCTCAGATAAATAAAATATTCAAGATACCACTTTTTTAAGGCACTAAGGCGGCAACACCATCTAATGTTTTCAGGCCTAAGTACACATTGCATATTAATTTATCATCATAGCCAACAGATAGGGGAAAACAAATCTGGAAATAGGAGCCAACTCTCCCAACGGCTTAGAGCAAAAATTCAGACCATAATAAAGTGGCTCAGATAAATGAAATGTTCAAGACACCACTTTTTTAAGGTACTAAGGTGGCAACATTAGTTGCCAATTGACCATCTAATGTTTCCAGGCCTAAGTACACATTGCATGTTAATTTATTATCATAGCCAACAAAAAGGGGCAAACAAATCTGGAAATTAGGGCAACTCTCCCAACGACTTAGAGCAAAAATCTAGACCATAAGAAAATCCGGGCGACTGGACCTAAAAACAACTGATATATAGCGGTGATCAAGTGAACACTGATATACAGGCCTGAACATTAATGATACACTGATAACACTGCACACAGTAACACCAAAAAGATACCACCTCAAAACTGAAAGTAAATAATTTCGGAGAGGGGCCTTTGGCTCAAAAAATTGTCATCATAACCATTAATTAGGGGCAAAACAATCAAGAAACTAATTTGTGACGTGTGTCGTAACCAAGAATTAGCAAAATTTGTGTGTAGTGTTATCATTCTCTGGCCAAAATCAGCATAAGTCACACACGAAAACCAGTCCAAATAGCAACGGATCGAAAGTATTATGGTTCATAAAATCCATAATTCTGGTATTAAAACTTTAGGGTTTCCAAAAATGCCCCAAATCGGATATCATAGATACAAGCCCAAAATATTGTTAGGGTTTCGAAAATCAGTCAATCAGTAGAAATCAGTCATCCCGAGATCGAAGGGTTTCGAAAACCACACAATAAAATCATAGAAATCAGCCCATACTCTTCATTTAGGGTTTCAAAAATTGAAGATCGAAGTTCTTCTTTAAGGGTTTCGAAAATTAGAGAGAGAGAGAGAGAGAGAGAGAGAGAGACCTTAAGGCTGATCGTAGCTTTGACGTTCGTCGTCTTCGATCTTAGCTTGGGTTCTTCGTATATCGTCGCCTCCTTCTCTCTCTCTCTCTCTCTCTCTCTCTCTCTGTGTGGCTAGAGCAAGGAATTGGGAAGGGCCTTAGAGGTATATGTAGCGAAATTCCCTTTCTATTTCACAGCCATTGGATTAGATCCAACGGCTTAGACAGAAAATCCGGACCATAAAAAAAAATCCGGGCAACTGGACCTGAAAACAACTCTGTGTGTGTATATATATATTGCATTTTTCTAGGAAACTAAATTGTATGTTTTGAAATGCTTGTTTTAACAAATACAATTCCAAGTGTCCGAACCAGTTAATTACAAATGACTTGATTAATTTTTCAAGGCCCAATCCCATCTTCCATTAATAGAAAATCTACGGGACAAAATTCCTTTACCTCCATTAAAATTGACATATAGCACACCTAAAATGAATGAGGGCTAGTTACCATTTGCTCGAAACATTCACTACAAGAAAATCGAAATCTAATAACGGTCAAAAGTGTCACTAAAAAATACAAATAGCGTTGCTAAAGGCTATACGAACGGTTTACCAACCATCAACCAAACTGTCACGAGATATTAGTCGGTGTAGAGGTATAGCGACGGTTTTGACGAGTATTGGTACAGATTTTTTGAATAATCGTTGCTAAAGGCAAGTTTTTTTTTAAATCTTGGTACAGTATGGCATGGCGGCCACATGACCTCCATGTGTTGTCTGCATGGCCCTGACGTGGCCTCCACTTGGCGCTGGGGTGGCACACGTGTTGCCTATGTGGCACCCGCATGGCAGCGCAACAATTTTTACTCCTCCTCGGAATCGAACCCACGCGCGCGAACCAGCTAGGCTAGCCCAGCACTTGTGTAATTTCAAGGACCTACTAATATTTATATTATACAAACCGGATTTTTCTTAATCCAATTTTTTAAATTCGGTTTATACTATACAAACACCTACTATTTTTTTTTTCCCGATTGGAACCGTCTATTTTTTACATAGTAAAGAGTACATCCTTCATACCAAGATTGAAATTAATCGGGTATCGTTACACACTTGATCGGGCAAAAATTTTTATTTTACTAATGAAATTTTGTCTCAATAAAGAAGTTTTTAAAACTCAATCAAACTAAATTTTTACGAGAATGATTTAATCAACAAGAAAAACAAAATCAATGGTCTCGATCATCACGGTTGTGTCGTGGTCGAGTGGCTATTGTACATTCAAGTACAACACAAGACGTAGTTTGTTATGAATTACATTGAACATATATATTTTAAATGTAATTACAAACTCAATTTTTACAATCGTCAATCTAAACCATGGGGATTTCACATCTCACTAATTCCATCACTGTCACCAATATCGAAGATTGTCGGATATCGGCGATCGCCTTATTGGACCACATTTGATGCATCCCGAGACATTAAAGTATTCGATTGTAAGACCCGACCCCCACCTGAGTCATTTTTTTCCCAATCGGAACCGTCTATCTTTTACATATTAACGAGTACCTCATTCGTAACAAAAATAAAGTTATCGGGTTTCACTAAACACTTGATCAGATAAAAAAAACTCATTTTGTTAATGTAATTGTGTCTCGATAAAGAAGTATTCTAAACCCGATTGAGTCAAATTTTTACGAGAATGATTTAATCAACATAGTAAAAAAGTCAACCGTCTCGATCGTTAGTTCGAGTTCTAAAAACCGATCGCATGAAAGAAAATTGGTTTTGACGGTGTAAAAATCTACTAATGGTTAATGAAAACCGTCGCTATAGTCCGGTATATAGTAACGGTTATTGGAACCGTCGCTATAGTCCAGTTTTTAGTAACGGTTATTAAAAACCGTCGATATAGTCTTGTAATCTAGTAACGGTTGCATGAAAACCGTCTCTATAGTCCTATTTTTAATAATTTTTTGCAAACCGTTACTATACACCATCTATACCGACGATTTTTTCAAGCATTACTAAAAAAATTGTTGGGAGATCCTAAATTTCTTGTAGTGATTTTAGATTTTAGAACCATAACAATTACTATCACGTTAGCATTTGTTTGAAGTTACATTTGTTGGGAACTCCATTTTATGTACGAATGTGGAGTAATATTTACCGCCCAAATTAATATAACTCTCCTAAGTGAAAACATTGGATATAATCGTCCCAATCTATTTGTTACTAAATTTTAGAACTGCAACTTATTAAGACGGCACATTGGTTGCTATGGGAAGATATCCAAATAAGTAAATTAGAACAACAAATACATCTACAAATATTTGAACACAAGATGCGCGTGGTCCACTTGCTAGAGGTGCAACGGATGGGTCTCACTCATTCACTATGTATGTGTGCACAAATCTAAGTGCGTGAAAGTTGCTCGGACACCTTTTATCATTGCAATTTCAAAATGCAAAAGAGATCACTAATGTCCGTGTTTTATTTTTTATTTTTTTTCTGGAAGTGATGCTATTTTGAATAGACCTTATCTCCCTTTTAATGCTACTCCATTGCTAGGAGTATTTAAGATAAAGTTAGAACACGTAGGAAAGGAAATTGACCTACCGGTAATAACACGAGAATCCAAAGGGTGAGGACGTAATCTCAAATACCTAATTGTTAAAAACACATGAAAGGCCGAGAGTAATTAATAACCAACGAAATTTAAAAAAAGAAAAGAAAAGAAAACCTTCCTGTCTATCGAGTTCTGTGAGATCTACTGCAAACAGTCGTAAAAACAATACACAGAATATACATATAGAGCGACAAAAAACTGTCGGGGAGAGAGAAAGAGAGAGAGAGAGGAAACCAAATTTAAGGACGCCCGATCTCCCTACTCCGCCGCCATGAGAATCAGAAAACACGCCAAGCTCGCCGGCCTCTCGTTAACCGCCACTTCTCCCAGCGGCTTCGCCTCTGATCTCACACCTCACGGTAGCAGTTATCGCTCCCACTGTCCTCATCACATTTGCCAGCTCAATCAGTCGCCGTGGGACGTTCTATCCTTCCCTCCAGATTCACCTTCTTCTCCTTTCCAAGTAAGTCACCCTCTCTCCTCCTCTCTCTCCTCAACTAATCTCCGCATAAAAAAAATTATAAATCTCTTCGTTTCATCTGTGCATTTCCTCCTCCATTTTAGGGTTTTCCGAAAACCCTAAATCACTTCATTTCGCATCGTTCCTTCACTCTTAAAATACTCGATTACCCGAATCCGCTATCCCCTTGCGTTTCTTTTCCGCTAAAATGAACTGTATGGAAATATTATCCTCGGTTTTGATTCGATTATCGTCTATTTATTTTATGCAGGTGGATGGAGAAGAGAGTAATTATTCTGCTAATGGAAGCTCAGCAAATTCCCTCGGAGCCGTCGAGAGGTAAATCCGGAAACCGATTCGAATACTTGCGCAAATTTGAGCTGACTTTATTATTATTTTTTTGTCCCTCTGTCGGAAATATTAGGGTTTATATTTTGTCAAACTTGCGTTCGTAATTTATTTCCCTAATAATACATACTAGGCGTTTGATTAGTCGAAATTACATCGTAATAAGTAGATTAGTATTAGTTCCTTTGAAATAGTGGAAATACTCTTGGCTGCAGTGTGGCGTCCATGAGAATATCTATGGACAAGGAGGATAAAAACGTCAACCACAATAAAAACGGGATTGGGCTAGGGTTCGGAAATGGCGGGACGATTTCGTGCTGTAAAACCGTTGGAAAGGGCTTGAAATGTAAAATGGAAGCGTGGAAAGGGCATTCTCTTTGCCAACACCATTTGCCTCATCAGTTGAGAGTTTACGACAGCTTGTCTGCCCACCCTTCTGCAGCTGCAAAGAAATTGGAGAAGCCCGTCACTGGCCCGATCCGCCGCCGAGGTCGTCCCAGAAAAGTACAAGTACCGCCCCCTCCCCCTCCCACAGTGGTGAACCCGTACGAATTTTACTACTATTCTGGGTTTGGGCCGCGGTGGGGCAGGAAGAGAGGCGTGTCGCATATAGCAAAATCTGAAAGAGTGGAGGAGATGGAGAAGGAGATTAATGTTAGGGAAAGAGTCCCACATTCCTCCATATTACTATCATCTTCTGAAATGGCCAGTGACGAATTTGATTGTGTTGAAGACAAGAAGGAGGACGAGGAAAATAATGCGAATGCGAAGAAGAAGAAGAAGATGATGAGAAGAGGGAGGAAACCGATCAAGGCTAGGTCGCTCAAGTCTCTCATGTGAAGGAAGGAGGAGTGTGCTAGGCTCTGTGTGGATCTGTTTGTTTTTTGGGAAAATTAAAAAAATGTGTTGTTGGTTTTGTGTTTGTTGAAAAAAAAAAAGAAAAAAAGAAAAAAAAAAGAGTACTTTAATGTTAGGGTATCCAAAGTTATTACTAGTATTTAATTTGTTACTCCATTTCGGGATTATGTGAGTTTTGTGGTCGGTGAGGATAAAATTTCCCCGTGTAGCATCATGACACAGTAGAGGAGATAAGTAGGGTGTGTATGTGATGTAGGCCTAAGCTAGTTGTTTCTTATCTTATGTTTAATATAGTCCCTGTCGTTGTTTAAGTTGAAGGGTAGTTCTGTAATTTGAACTGTGATTCAATAAATGTGAAGGTGGGGACGAAGGGGGAGAGAGAGAGAGAGAGAGAGAGAGAGAGAGAGAGAGAGAGAGAGGAATGATTTGGGCTTTGGGGTTGGTTTCAATATGGTAAGTAAATGTTGCTTTAAGTTTTGGTGTATGTTAAAGTATTGGTAGGGTAAAGTTAATTTTACATTTATTTACGTTTGGCTTCTGTAATTTTCGGTGGGTGAGGTTAATATTCCCCGTATCATGGAAAAACTATTTAGTAATCTTGGGTAATCCCTTCACATTTCTCACCACCCATCTCTAACACACAAATTTGTAAGACACACTACCAAACGTATAGAATCCATATAAGTATGCGTGGTGGAGAAAAGTGTCAGGACATCACGTAACAAGGTGCCTGTTTCATGACCTCAATGGGCACGTGGACCTAATTGTTTCGTCTTCTCTTTCCTTTTTTTCTTTCTTCGTCTTTTTGAAGTTTACATCATCTAGTTGTTTGTTACGTATGTTACGGTAGTTCGAACCCAGGGCGTGCTTTGTAATGTCAGTTTGTTTATTTAAACAGAGATGATATTGGTACAGACATATCAGCACATACCCCGCGTACAAATCAGTTTTGAGTCCGTTTTGGGTCTTTAAAATATGATCCAAATTGCTTATTTTATTTAAAATATTTTGTTCAAGGTTCCTGCAAAAAATAAGTAAATCGAATATCGGTCGAGGCATTTTCGATGCATCCAATTTTGTCCCAGAATTCAAGGTAGAATTTTGAAGCAAAATTGGATAATCGCAAGCACCCTTAATGCTATCCGGTTTAGCTAATTTTTTTGCAAAGACTAGTATGCTTCGTAGACAAGACTTGTTCCGTACTTGACCCTAAATAAAGTATTTCAAACAAATGAGCGGATTAAATTATTTTTTCGGAACTCAAAATGGGCTCAAAACTAATTTGTACACACCATGGTACAAATTAAAATCTGCACCTTTATCATTTCTATTATTTAAAACAATTTTGCTGTCTAAAAAGACTATTTTTTTCTTCTTCTCATCTTTTCATTCAAAAGACATGACCCAAAAAAAGCTTCCTATGTAACGCCAAAACGGTGTTAATATTGTTGCTTGTTTTCTCTATTTCAAGTGAAATACAAATTTGCCCCCATTGAACAATTTTTCTTTCTAAAAAATTAGCAGTTTTGTTAAATAGAACGAAATATGATGCCTTTTAGAGGAGGCAATCTGATCAATAAGAGCATTTCTAACCTTGGTTACAAACTTGAAGATGTCCAACCATGTTAGTCTTTGAAAGAAATTTGTCATTCACAAGATCTTTTATCTCCAACTATAAATTGCCAAAATTTTCTGTAGTCCAAAAACGAAAGCAACCAAAACAGTCTCAAATCTTTTTTTGGTCAAATGGTCATATTTCCAAATTAGGTAGTAAGGCAAACGCAGTTCATGCCAACTCCCCCGAGTTACTCTTATAATGGCAAAAGAATAGTAATAAAATTTAAAGGAAAAAAAGAAAAAGAAAAAGGATAAGCCTTAAAAGCCCACAGGATGCTGAGTGCCTGTTGGGATGGGTCGGAGCCATAAAGCCCACGTTTTTGCTCAATGGGCCTTCAGCTTCTTCTTGTATTCTGGACAAAAAAAATTTGTCATTTATTTCGGGTAATTAAACAAGTCATTTACACTATTTTATTTTATTTTTGACTCGAGTCATTCACACTATAGATACCGAAAGAATTTTTTATTTTTTTTACCATCCAAAAAATGCAGATATTATAAATAAGAAAATAGTATAATAAAAGCGGACACTATCGATCCAAAAATATAAAAACAAAAAAGAAAAGTCGTCTGGAACCACGACGCCGGACCCAGACCCGTCGAACACACTTGTGAAGAGGGGTTGGAGAGGCCGAAGTTAAGAGGCTAGGTATGAACAAAAAGCAGACCCTCCTGGCATGGATGACTCACCACACCAACTCGAACTCGTTCCACTGCAAACTGAAGGCAGCAGACGACGTCTTCATCGCCAGTGAACTGATTCCAATAAACCAGACCTAGAACCCTAGATTTGGCTCTTGAGTTCACAAATAATTGGGAGAGTGGAAGGTCTTATCTCCCGAATGAGAGAGCCTCAACCATCTCACAACCATAGGCGTAGAGGAAAACAAGAATAGAGCAGAAGTCTAAAGATGAGAGATTGAAAGAGAAGATGGATGAAAGTGCAGGAAAAGGGGGAAAAAAGGAAGGAGCGGGGGGATCCACGCAGAGCTTCTCTCTCTAGAAGCGTTCTTTCTACACTTCCTTCCTGCTCTATTTTAGAAGTACCGATAGAATTGGAACAGATGGGTTACCAACGAGGCTTGTGGGCCCACTCCACGTCCTGCATAGATGATTCGAGCCATTCAATAATTTAAAAAAATTCGAGTTGGCTCGTGAAAAATCGGCTCAATCCTATATATATAGATGCTCAATTGAATCTTTTATTTTTTCATTCAGATTTCAGGAAAGATTGGATCGAGCACTTATGCATATCGGATTGAGCTGATTTTTTGTGGGTCCACCTATTTTTTAAAAAATTATTGAACGGCTCGAATTATCTGTGCGAGATCCGAAATGGGCCCCGCAAACCTATCAGTACCCCATCGGTTCTAATTCTATCAGTACCTAATGCCATGGCAGCCTGGCAGGCCTCTCAAATACAGTAAATATAACTTCTCGTGCGGTAGTAACTAGTAAATGCCAATGGATCTAAAACGTATTCAAATTTCGATGATAGGATTTGAAACTTATTTTTATATTGTTTGTAGAATGAGATAGGGAAACTTAAATAGGGATCATTCTTTATATAAATACTTAAGTCCTCATCTAAGTAGGTTTAAAAACTTATATTTCCATCCTCAAATTCAAGTAAATCCTAAACTACCCTTTATCTCCTAAACTTTATAGTTTTTCACCCTCATTATCTTTTCTAATTTATCTCATTCTCTCTTCTATATTTCTCTCCTAATCTTCTCTCACCTAAAATTTAAAAACAACATTAAAAATGAAACTAACATCTTAGTAGGTTTAAAAACTTATATTTCCATCATCAAATTCAAGTAAATCCTAAACTACCCTTTCTCTCCTAAACTTTATAATTTTTCACCCTCCTTATCTTTCCTAATTTATCTCATTCTCTCTTCTATATTTCTCTCATAATCTTCTCTCACCTAAAATCTAAAAACAACATTAAAAATAAAACTAACATCTACCAAACATGAAAACGAATACGTATTAATGATATATTACTTGAAATCCTACGTGAATTTGTTATGAATACGCATCATATAAAATCGTCCTTACGAAATTACATTAAATCAAAATCATGACAAAATTTGAAGAAATCAAAACCCAAATACTAAAATTATGACAAAATTTGTGAATATCACTATAAAATAGAAAATATCATGAGTACGCATCATAAAATTGTGCCGATGAAACTACACTAAACCAAAAAAATTCGAAAAAATTGAAACACACATACCGAAATCATGACAAATTTTGTGAAATCACCATAAAACATAAAAAAAAATCATGAACACGTATCGTAAAAATGTGCCGAAAAACTACACTAAACCGAAAATAATGATAAAATTCGGAGAAACCGAAATACATACCGAAATCATGACAAAATTGGTGAAATCACCATAAAAAATAAAAAATAAAACATGAAACACTTATCGTAAAATTGTCTTGACTCAACTACAATAAACAGAAATCGTGACAAAATTTGGATAAATCAAAACTCATACACCAAAATTATAACAAAAAGTAGTGGCTTATCTGCCGATCTTCGAAATGGTGGGCGTGAATGGATCTAGATCCAGATCTAGCCATGTCCTCCTCGACAACATCGAGGCACACTACCGTTGATGAAGCGTTGGGGCCTTCCGTCGTCAAATTGCCGATGTGAAAAGAGATCTGACCATTTCAGTTCTAACAAGCATTTAAATCAGAAAATATAAACGCAGAGAATGACAACCATTCTTTCTTTGGAACCCAGAAAGCAAAATTACGATTTTAACAGGTAATATGCTCCAAAGTGACCAGTGGTTTAAGGGGGGGTGGCAGCGAATGGTGGTGTTGGCGGCTGTTGCAGTTTTCCTAGGGTTGGGGTTTTTCTTTTTAGGTTTTGTTAATTTGTTTGACCCAGTTGTTTTGGGTTGAGGTTTTGGGTTGGATTAGTTTCTTACCAATTTTAGAAATGTTTTAGAGTTCTTCTTTCTGATTTGAGCTCAGTTTGTTGGACTTAAATCAATTCCACAGTGTGATTTGGAGAAGAGAGTTTTCGGTGATTAGGCCGGTATATCCAAATTCCTATTATCTCTTTTTGAGTTAATAAAATTTATTGTTTTTGTTGGAAAAAAAAAAGTGACCAGTTCATTAAAGATATCAAACAAATCGATGGAAAAGAAAAGGGACTAACTGATTGCCTAAGCTTATCTCACTCTCAGTGTCTCACATCACCCACCAATTTAAGTAATAATCTAATTAAAAAATTGCAGATATTGAAAGCCCACCACGATGATAACCCACAAACCGCATAAATGATGAAAGAGAGTGTCACGCTAGTCCTGAAATCGGTGGAGCCAACGTTGACACCAGAGGGAAATGTGACTGGAGCTGTAATGCCCCGAATTTTGAGTACGTTAAATAGACAATTTTATTGAAAACTTCAAAATCGAGTTTGGCTCATTATTACATCACAACTTCCATAAGATTACTTTCATTACATAAGGGAGGAAACTAGAATTCCTATCTACAGCTCCGCCTGCTCTTCCATCATAACCAGCTCCTCGGCTCCGAAAGCCTCCAAGGTGTAGAGTTCATCATACTCATCTACAAGATCTGACACATTATACCGGCGCCGCCCCCAGTATAATATGTCAGGGTTACAACAGTAACACCATGAGCTATAAAGGCTCAACAAAATAATCCTATACCCACTAACCCATAACTTACACATAGCAGGTCTTAGATACAGTACACTAACTCATGATTGTCACACAACTCACGTATATTCAATATAACAATGACAATGACACATCCACATTCCCTAATTTAACGTTGGTGTCGGTGATATCTGTGTTTCTCCTACACAACTCATCGTAGACTGTGTCTAGTTTTCATTTTTTCAAAAAACATTTTTAACACACCCAACCTCGATTCCGTCGCTCCGGATTTCCGAGTATCCTCACAATGGTTCTGCTGCTCTGAGTTCCCATTGGCACACAAAAATATTAAATTTGGCATTGGCTCCTCTCTACGGATAACCAATCCATAATTCAAAACCCTCGATTCCGCCGCTTCGGGTTCCCGAGTATCTCACAATGGTTCCGCCGGTCCGAATTCCCATTTGGATTTTCAAAAATCATTAAAACAATTGTGTTGGCTTCTCTCCGCGGATAACCAAACTACAATTCATCCCTCGGTTCCGCCGCTCTAGGTTCCCGAGTATACCACAATGGTTCCACCGCTTTGGGTTTCCATTGGGTTTTCGAAAAACACACACACACCACACAATGAGCAAGTCCGGCCACACTGCGGTTTCAAAACCATACCTTATCTTTAACACACCCTAGGTGTCATGTTTCTACTTTCTCAATTTCTGTGTCTCGTTACATGCTTGGACTCCGCGGTAGTACTCTTCACATACGTACACATAAATCATTTATTATAATCTTGAGATCAAAAACTTGTAAGATCATCCAACTCTATATTACTTATCATGCTCATATTATCACGTAGTCATACTCAAATATTTAGCATACAATATAAAGCATAGTGTCACATGGACGAACACCTTTGAAGTGGATACCACTTTTGCTTTATCAAACATCAAACAAGTAATCTAAGTAATTACATATACATGCTCATAACTATCCTTAAGATCAAAATACGAATACTTCCATTCAAGTCTATGTTTCCAAAATCCGTTCTCTCTTCCTTTTTGAAAAGTTCAAAACAACATATTTTTCCGGAAAGTAAAGTCGAGTTATTCAAAATAGTCATATTTTCTTTCAAACCTTTAGTAAAATACTTTTCAAGTTCTCATGCATTTCAAACAATACAACGATATACATATTTTTGTTTATTTATATTTAGAGGTATGGGGTAAGAATATTCTACTTATACTTAGTGTTAGAGAGTAAGGACATTCTACCGTTCTTCTTGGCGGTAAGACAGTTACGGAAAGGTAAGTCGACTATCGGACAAAGTAACTTCCTATTGTAAGCTTCCGATAGTTTCGAAAGAGAAAGGTTTCTCTCGAAACTAATTCTTGACTAAACTACTAAACTTTTTGGATCGAGAGGGTGGTCGAATGGTGGTTTAGTAGCGGCCTTGAATGAGTTTCTTGAAGAACTCAAGAACAAAGCAAGAACACAAAGATTTCTAGAGAGAGAAGTTGAAGGGTGAAGGTGTGAGTTGAATGGCATGAGGGGGATCCTATTTATAGCAAAAACTTGGCTCCCTCTCCCTCTCTTTGGCCGGCCTCCCTTTCTCTCTCTATCTCCCACGGATTTGGTCCATAGTCTTGTCAAATCAAGCATTCCAAGCATGTCATGACTTCTCTTTTCCATATTAGGTGTAAGACTAGGTAATCATGAAGATTTTTTAAGGTTTAAAGCAATCCTAGGTGATTATAACCTAGGTTGGCAAGTCTTACAAGTCTAAGAGGTTAGCCTTCCATGTTTAGTCAATTCTAGGTCTAGGTTGTAGTCAAAATCTAGGGTAATTAAAAGCTACGTTCTAGAATGATTAAATGCTAGATTTGGTGCTTGAAGTAGTCTAAGAATGAGTTGTAAAGTAGTGTTAGGGTTGTGTGTAAGAATGGACTAAAGGGTAGCTTGTGTAAGTGTACAAACATATGCACACACCTAGAGGTGGCAATTCTAACCCATATTTCTTAATTCGCCCAAATCCGTCATCTTATAAGCCAACCCAATCTGCCCATATTGTGTAATAGGTTGATATTGGTTCAATCTATGTCAACCCATATTTTTATGGGTTTAGATGGGTTGATAGTGGATTTAATATGGGTTAGAATTAAAAATGGTTCAACACCCCTTTTTCTCTCTTGCTCGCACTGTCTCCCGACTTCTCTGATTTACTGACTACAATCAATCCAATTCACCCATCTCTCTCTCTCTCTCTCTCTCTCTCTCTCTCTCTCTCTCTCTAACTATTTCGGCAACAAAAAGACAAAAATAATATAATTACAAGACCAATCATTTGAGCTCCTCTCCCTCTTTTGGGCTCTTTTTTTTTGTCCTTATTCAACTTTTTTGCTTTTATCGTTTTGCGACAAGTATTTTACGATTTTTGATTTGCTCCAATCAAAAAAGTAAAAAATTATGACTTTTACCCAAATATTTTTAAATATATCCAAGATAAAGCCCAAAAAATCAGTTGTTGGGGTTTATTTTGAATATTACAAAAAATATTAGGGTAAAAGTAAAAAAAAATTATTTTTTCGATTCTCTCGTCAAGACAAACTAATAGGGATAAAAATTTTATCGCAAAACAAACAAATACAAAAAAAATTTGAATAGAAACCAAAAAAAAAAGTCACTTGACTTTTTAATCCAAACCTAAGCGGTGGTTTCGGCGAACACAACGAAGACCGAAACTGTACAATCGGTGCAATCATCGCCCTCCAAACAATTCTCTAATGCGGCCTCTGACTCATCGTCGAAGTTACGTTACTGTTTGGAAATGGAAAAAAAAAAAAAAAAAAAAACCTAAATTTTTAAAGCTTTTTCAGCCTCTAATTGTTTCATTTTTATTCAAAAAAAAATTAAATTTTAATCATAAAATTTTACTTTTTTGAATCCTCGACAAATCAGAGAAGGGGGGAAGAAGAGAGGGGAAGAGGAAAAAAAGAAAAGAAAGGGAAAACGGGTCGGATTTGTCGGGTTTGGGTTTGGCTTGACTCATATTCGACCCGACCCGTTTTAACCCGTTTACTTTTTGACCAATATTTGACCTGCCCATATTTGACCAACGACCCATTTCAACCCGCCCAAACCCGCCTGTTTGCCACCTCTACACACACCTCACCATCTCTCTCTCACTCTTGGCCTCTCTCTCTCTCTTTCCTCTCTGCATCTCTCTCTCCCTCTCCCCCCCCCTCTCTCTCTCTCTCTCTCTCTCTCTCTCTCTCTTTCTCTCTCTCCCTCCCCATGTGTGTTTAGATATATATATATATATATATATATATATACTAGCGCATGCCCGTGCCTGAAGGCAAGGCTCAGACATTTAGCACACCAAATAAATACTGAACATCAAATTCAACCAACTAAGATGCATAGAACAAACTCAAACTCATAAAACTTGATCAAATCAAAAAACACCATCCAAAACACCAATGAAAATAAAAAACAATACACATTAACGAAAATGTGTGCCTCGAGGAGACATCTAAAAGGAAAACATGAAACATGTCAGGTCTAAAAATCTTCAAGACTATTATTGATCATTTTGAGCTTTGAGGCTTCTCAATCCTAATCCTAAAAGAGAATGATATGTCAATAGAAACCGAGTTAGTATACCAAGTCATTTGTTTAAGGGATGATATATAATAACACCGGAAAACTTATTTATAATACTCTGCAACTCATTCCAAAATGATATATTATATCAAAAATCCCATTCTAACATTTCAATATTTCAATTGGACGAAAGCCTTATTAAACTTAAATTGAGATGCATATAGCAAGTGGGGGTGGTATTATCCCCTCAAAATCAATTGAGATCCACGTAAGCTGGTCCGATCACCTTGAGTACATTACAAAGCAAACCAAATTAAATAATCTCTTGATTTATTTTCCTACGGTTTAAAAAAAGAAGCTTATACCAAAATTTATGGCACAAATTGGATGCTTCACATCAGTGCCAACAACTACATGGGACATTCAGTGCATTCGATTGCCACTTTCAATCTGCTTAGAACCATTGAGAATTGGAAAAAGTAATTAAAAGACAATAATGATCAATAGATTGGGCACATTTTAAAATAGTGCTATATGTTTAAAATTTGTCGGGTATTGGCATCTTGTATTGACTATTTCTACCTGGAATTAAAATGGCCAAAAATTAAGCTCCATTAACAACTCTAAAGATGATTTCCGATGTTACGGCAACAAAGAGCATAATGCATGTAATACCAAAATTAGGGTAATGCCTTTCATTCAAGAAAACTCCGGATTCCTTTCAATAAATAAAAAGAAAAAAAAAGGGCAAGAAAGAATGTAGTTCGTCATATCACCTAAATTGCACAATTTGTAGTCAATTTTCGCTAGAACTCCATGAACAACAAAGAGGATGTACATGCATGAGACATATTTTATAGAAACAATTGGCAACAACAAAATACAATTAGAAGGAGAACTTCGATTTGAGTAGAGAGAACATACATAGATTAAGAGAGTCAAATTTTAAAATGATACATATAGGATAGGGGAGTAGATGAAAACGTCAAAATAATAAGATATCAGATTTATAGCTTGATATGGCCTTCAAAACACTCAAATTTCATTGCATTGGCAATCCAAAGTCGGAAATGTTTGATTGAACCCAATCAAAATTTTCCTTCTTGTGAGACCATACCATGAATTGAAATTTTCCTTCCTATGAGACCAAAATTTGGTTTATTACCATAATTAGTCAATTAAAAAAAGATATGTATTAGTCGATTACCACCGAGTATTATATTACCATAATCAGTCTCACCAAGTATCAAATTTCCGAAATATTAATGAGAAATTTCTGGAATATTAGCACATTATTAGCAAATTTCCGGAATATTAGTGAAGGGTGGCTAATTATAGCAAAAAAGAAAGGGTTTAGGATAGCTTAATTAATTATAAATATTACCATGATTACTCTCAAATTTACGGAAAATTTTCGTAGAGATTATGATTGATAGCTTATTTAATTATAGATATTACCATAATTACTCTCAAATTTACGGAAAATTTTTGTATCTAATTTCCGGAATATTAGGCATGATTGATTCAAAGTCATGTAAAAGGATTCAAAGGCATATATTTTCAATCCAACGGTTGAAAAATATGTACCAATCCAACGGTGAAAAATATATACCACCCTCCCATATTATATAGATACACACACACACACACACTCTACTAGGGGTATGATAGGCAATAACGCATTTTCAGGGTGTAAACATAAGTATTCAAACTCATATAGATATGCACCTAAATAAGTCCTCCATATAGGATGCCTATTTAATTTATTCAATAAGATAAGAAAACAAATAGGAGATTCAACTTATGTAAAATCTTCCATCTAATTTCCTTTTTAGTATTGAGGCCTAGTTTTCCAAACTATCCAGGTTTTTTTTGTTTTGTCCTTATTCATATTTTTTTCACATTTGTTAATTTTAAGTCAAAATTTTGTGGATTATAACTTTTACCCATTTTGTTTTTAGCCAAAAAAGGTGAGCTAAAACTTGGATATTTTCAAAAAAAAAAAAAGGGTAAAAAACATACTACTTTTTTTTATTCCTCCAGTCGAGACGAACCAATAATTCACAAAAAAACAATTTGAATAAGGACAAAACAAAAAAAAAACCAAGCTTATTTTGGGAAACTAGGTATGATTTTAGATTTTGTTCCAAATGGAGGATATACTAGAGGTGTATGTATAGTGTTATATAGAGTAAATAAATAAAGCAAAACAAAAAAAAAATATTGAGAGAAAGCAATACCAAAATAAATGAGGCCTTCCAGTTTGAAAATGCATTTTCTGATTATTATATGTTTCTATTTTCTTTCCATGAACAAATGTTTTGATCTTTTTTTTTTTTTTGAAGAACAAATGTTTTGATCAAAACACAAGACATGGGCCAATTCTGAATATATTGGTTTTATGGATGCTAAACGATGGATCAAGTAACCAACAAGGACAATGGTTAAAGAGAATGAGAGAGATAAGGGAAAGGAAGAGTTGAATAAGGAAGAGGGCATTGAGGATCTTTGCTTCCTAAATTTGACACTATTTAAGTAAGGTTAGCTGTAAGGGGAAATCTATAGAATATTTTCAAAAGCAAGGGAGAGCAGTGATATTTTAGAAACTTTGGGGGAGGTTTCTGAATTTGTTAAAACCTCAGGGGATTTCAGTGAAATTTTCCCAATTTATTATAAAGTGGATTACTTTCATTTATAATCTCTTTTTTTAAAGTAAGTAGAAATAAGGTTACTAATCTTTCGCAATAAATAAGGTACCAACTTTACATATATAGAAACAGAATAATCCATTACGAAAAGCATTAAAGATAAATTAATATAGAAGTATAATAGTAAGGTATGGTCCTTAAGATAATTCGGTATTGATGGAATGTAAAAAAGAAAAGAAAAGAAGGTAAACTAAAACGTGAATATCTTATAATTGATCTCTTACAATTCCAGTTTCTTGTTTTTGTATGTTTTTATGTGATCAACAAGAACGACAATGCGATTAGTAAAGATGCAGCAACACTTCTACGACCTGACATGTTTCATTTGATCTAACATGAACAATTTTCAATTGATCTAACATAAACACTTCTAACTTGACATGCTTCATTTGATCTACAAAATAGAAAGTCTGTACAATTATCCATTTCATCTTGTCGATTTTTTTCTTACTTCCTTTCTTTTTAAAAACAAAGATACTCCATAAAAGTACCATAAAGAAATATCTAAGATTGTCCCATAGAGAGAGCTATCTGCATCTTTTTTGTTTTATTATTAAAAATGCTAAAAATATTGGTAAACTTTACTAATTTATTTTCTCAAAATAAACCTTAAACAAGAGTTCCTTGTTATAAGGAAGCTCATCTATTTCGCAATTACTGGATTATCTTTCATTGCTAGTAAGAAAGTTCAGATATAATAACAAGGATAGTGCTTCAGTGTCTTCCTCCGTTTTGGAGACACCGTAAAAAATGGCATGACAAAATCATTTGAAGTATAACTAAAATCATTTAATGTATAACTAAGGTATAACAAAAAAACTTGTTACCTAAAGAACCGGTAAAAAAACAAAAAACCTTTTACCCCCCTCCACCCCCACTCCCTTAACCACGGTTAACAATATTATGTTGTACGTCTCATCTTCTCTTGTTTACAACTCGATCTATCTTTACAATTCCTTTATCTCCACGTTCATCTCTTCTCTCTTCCTAGACATTCAACCATTCAACTTCATCCATCTCCATCCAACTCTTCTCTTCCTTCGTCACACGTTACATCCACCTGTACGTCGGCACCTCCCTCACCAGCAACCAGCAACACCAACGACGATGCCCCCATCAACAACTCCTTCGATCCAGACCGCAACCTAGGTTCGACGAAAAGAAGGCCGACACATCTCGTGGACCTCAACCCAATATTTGAGTTTGGGTAAAAATTTATTCCCTGTTTTTAAGAAGTAATTTATTTACATTAGTTAGAATCTGATATTTTGTGTTAGATCTATTAGATCTATTTGTTGAAATTAAATTCTTTCACTGGCCATTTTTGTTGGAATCTGAAATATTGACTGCCCATTTTTTTTACTGCACATTTATTTTCCCATTAGATATTGTATTTGTTGAAATTTAAAATTTGTGTTTGATCTTTTATTTTTACTGCCCATGTTGGAACATTGTCCACATTGAGTTAGGAAGTTAAGATTTTGTTCTTGTGGTATTGATATGTGTAGTTGTTAAGTGGATTTGTTTTACTGAATTGGATTCATCAGTATTTATTTTTAGAACATATGGAATGATGAATGTAGATTTTTGAGATGTTGTGGTTGTGTGGATTGTATGTTGTCCCTTGTATGTTTGATAGTTCAGAGGTGGTTTACATCCCTTATGATTACAATTTTTGCATATGCTGAATTCCTCTTTTGTGAGGTATATTTTTCAGAATTTGTGGTTTGTGGGTCAGTGTATTTGGTGTATGGAGGAGGAATTGTTTGGTTGATAGATAAGCTATTAAACTTTTTGGAATAACTGGCATACATGAATTGGAGGATAACTTGATGATTGATGATGGTGTTACTCTTTCGCTTTGGATGTTTCCTGTAGCTACTCATTGAGTGGTCTAAACCCTTTCAAAGAATGACTTAGGAATTGGCTACTTTATAATCATTGCCCTAGTTGTCTATGTAATTGATTTGTTCAATTTGACTGGTCCTTTCATGTGAGTTCATGGGTTATGCATTTAATTAGACATTGATAAGGCTTTTTTGATTTTGGTGTTTGTAGGGGAAATCGGTTTGTGTAGTATGGAAAAATAGCATGAAACATCAGGAATTTGTAAATTAGTTGATTTTGGGTGTAATCAATAAGAGGATCAATTCCGCTGAGTTTTGGGTCTATATATGCTAAGTTCCTTTATTGGTGGATTTGTGTAGTATGAAAATATAGCATGAAATATAAGGAATTTGTAAATTAGTTGGTTTTGGGTGTAACCAATAAGAGGATCAATTCCGCTGGGTTTTGGGTCTATATATGTTATGTTCCTTTATTGGTGGGTTTGTGTAGTATGGAAAAATAGCATGAAATATCAAGAATTTGTAAATTAGTTGATTTTGGGTGTAATCAACAAGAGGATCAATTCCGCTGGGTTTTGGGTCTATATATGCTAAGTTCCTTTATTAGTGGCTTTGAATGGCTATGAAAATTAATTTACCCAATGTTTAAGAATAATTACCCGGTGGTCTTTGGAAATTGGATTGTGTGGCCATTGTTGTGGGTAACTTGAAGAATTTCTTAAGTTCGATTCCTATTTGCGTATAGATTTTTGGGTTTAGTCCGATTCGTAGCATGTGTCTTTGGCTCTTTGCCCTTAATTTTTGTGTAATAGATAGTACTTTTCACTTTCTATAGTAGATTGTTGTTTCCATTATGTGATTTGGTGATTGTGGCGAAGTGTGGTAACTATTCCTGCTTGATTGATACTCTTCAAAGTTTGAAATGGATGTGTGGCTGCTATTAAGTCCCTTAAATAAGCTAGCAGTGCTGTGATAGAGTAGGCTTCAGCTCTCTATTTTAGGATTGCGAACCTTTGACACCGTTCTTTTGCAGTAAAACATTTGCCTACACGCGAAGTCACTTCCCAAGAGTTCATTGTCGACATTATTTTCTAGCAGAAGAGATACCCTTAGGTGAGGCCCCTAAGCCCTTATGACATCTTATATTATTATTTTAAGATGCATCCTTGACAAAGGTGTTTACTGGTGCTTCTCCTGCTCTTGCTCTCAGTTTGTCATGACTATTTTTAAATTTTTATGAGATAAGAGATAGAACAAGTCTCTCTCTATACAGATCCTCCCTCTCATAGCCATCGCTCACCTCACAAAATCTTGCATGTGTTTTCTGGATGAACATTGTTTCTATTTCTCTTCCTGTTTCTAAAAACATAACCAGATGCCCATTTAGGTTCTTCGTGCATTTGGCTTGAGTGTAAGAGAGACCATGTGGTCCATGTGCGTACAAATTTACAAATTCTTGCAATATCCAATACGTTGATAAGATTTGATAACAATAGTTTAAACATTTAACGATTGTTTATGTGTTTCAAAGCTATTTAGTAGTACTATGGAGTCTTCATTTCTTCCGCCAAAAGCCATAGCTTTTTGATAGTACATGGTGTTGGGCTAAGTTTTTGGTTGTGGTCTCTACCACTTACTTGGCTTATTTATAGTTTTAGCTAAATGGGATGCTTTTATGCTTAGGCTTCCTTAACTATTTTCAATGTATAAATGGTAAACCTTTTAAGTCTTATAAATGATAAATGTTTTTCTGACCATTTTGTATCCATTTGTTTGGACTCGAGCTTGCATCTTTTTCCAAGTTTGGCGATCACTTTTGTTACCTCTCATTTGTATGCAACATATGTCACCCCTATAAGTGGTCTTGTGGAGTAAAACTTGTAGCAATGTGGTTTGTGGTATTATTATTTAGGTGCGATGGAAACTCCCAATAGGAGTACCAATAGCAAGGGGGTGTCGTATGATTGAGAATCCAATTCTGAGTCTTAACTCTTGTCTAGTAGGGAAGATTCTCACAGTAATACATTTGGAGATAATGATGTTGAAGGGGAAGAGGAAAGGTCAGTTTTCAGTGTAGATGATAGTCTTCGTTTGCTGAATGATACGGAGATTGTGCAAATGAAATTTGTTTATGAAGAAGAGGCTGGTCTATTCTACAATGCATATGCCAAGGCAATGGGTTTTAGTATACGCAAATTTAAAAGTAAACCACATAGAGGCAATGAAGTGTATGTAAAGTGGAGGGCTTGGGTTTGTTCTAGGATAGGTAAAAGAAACAAGAAGCACTTAGAACGCACTGAACGGAAACGACGTCATAGAGCTGAAACAAGAATTGGTTGTGGTGCTAAATTTCGGGTCTGTTGTAAGAGCAATACCATCCAAAATTATGTTGTTACAGAGTTTGTGAGTACCCACAACCATCCCTTAGCAGCACCGCATTGTGTTCCATTTCTTCGATCGCACAGACACATGGGTGATGCAGATGTAGCTCAAGTAATGGCCATGCGGAATGTAGGCATGAAGCCATCCCAAATTATGGACAATATGACAAGGCAGTCGGGGGGTTTCCAAAATGTGGGGTTCACTGTTTTAGATTTGCACAACAAATTACATAAGGATCATACATAAGAAATAAGAAATGGGGACACTGAGGGTGCAGTGGGATACTTATCCGCTCAAGTAAGCACTGATTCACTATTTTTCTTCAAGTACACCGTTGATGAGGATGATCGGTTGGAGAAACTCTTCAGGACAGATGAGAGGTCTCAGATGGATTATACCGCATTCAGAGATATGTTAGTTTTCGACACGACCTATTGGACCAATGTTTACAAGAAGCCATTTGTCATATTGGCGGGTGTGAGTAATAACTTTATGACGACCATATTTGGCTGTGCGTTGTTGTTGAAGGAGACAGAGGAGACGTACAACTGGGTTCTTGCAACGTTTTTGGAGGCCATGGATGGTAAACGGCCCATCTCTGTGGTCAGAGATGGTGGTTTTGTGATGCGCAATGCAATTAGGAACATTTTCCCAGATGTAAGGCATCGCTTATGTTCGTGGCATTTGGAGCGAAATGCCGCTAAAAATGTTCATAGGCCGGAATTCGTGTTTGACTTTACCAAGTTGATTCAAATGGAACGTGAGGTTGAAGAATTTAAGAGTCTTTGGGCTAACTTGCTTTCACACTATGGCCTAGAGACAAATGATTGGGTGCTAGAGATGTATAGGGGCCACGAAAGATGGGCGGAGGCATATCTCCTCGGCCATTTCTTTGCCGGGATGAGGACGACTCAGCGATGTGAAGGTATGAACTATTATTTGAATCAGTTCTTAAAAGTACGGCCACGACTTTTTGAATTTGTCCAACAGTACCACCGTGGTTTGGCTAGGATGCGAGCTGCCGAAGCAGGGGCTGAGACAGTAACGAAGCACAGTACCCTTGTCTTGATCACGCAATTGAAAAGCTTAGAGAAGAACGGAACCGAGGTGTACACACGATACATATTTAGATTGTTTCGGGATGAAATACAGCTCACGTCTGCATTGATTGTGGCGCGTCGCGTTGATGAGGTGGAGTGTTGGTTGTACTTTATTGAAATGTACTCCCATCTAGAATCCAATTGGACGGTTGAGTATTATCCAATTCGTAGCAAAATGAATTGTTCTTGCTTGATGTTTGAGTCATTCGGTCTACCTTGTTGCCACATGATTGTGGTCATAAAATATGAACATATATCGACCATTCCCCCAAGTTTAGTCATGCGAAGATGGACAAGGTATGCTCGGCCTGCAGCCCAACAACCAAATGTTGGCCAAATCTCTCGCACTATATCCCACATGGCTAGGTATGGGATATTGAGTTCGGGTTACAAATTGATGTCATTCTATGCGTCGCATGCCCAGAACTCATTTGAAGATACTAGGCAAGTGGAGCACGAAATGACATCCTAGATGAGGAAGCGTTGGGAGATGAGAAAGAATAAGAACTGCAATACAAAGATTGGTGAAACAAGTGATGGCGAAACTTTTTTTGGTGTGGGCGATCCACTTGTGGTAAAGATCAAAGGTAACCCAGGGAAGAACTCCTCTACCCAACATTCTCAAAATCCTAGGAAATGTAGCCACTGTAAGTGCCGAGGTCGTGATAAGAGGACATGTCCAAAGTTATCATCAAAGCATCCAATTGATGACTATTTAGTGATATTTTTATATTTGGCTGAAGTTGACGTAAAACTATATTGTTCATGAAACTTATAAACTTAAGGCCTCATTGTTTGACCAGCAATATCCTGAATTTATTCACTTTTGTCTTGTAGTAGTAGTAGTTAGTAAGTTCAATTACTAAGTTCTGTTGGAATATTCGTATTGTAGATGTTCAGATGTTCATACAAGTCATATTATTAATTTGTTATAAATTATCACTTACATGTCATACGATACGATATTTTGTGGTTACATCTCAAATAGAATGTTTCATACGCTGACTGTTATTTTATTAGTCATTTTCTTTGGGCTAGTTGATTTTGATTTCGACTAGTTGACTTTGTGTGATATATGTGAGTGTCTTTCTTAATCTGGTCAATTGGTTTAATCTCTTACTTGTCTTTGTTACTTGACATTGTGCCCCATTAACCTTTTCTAACTTTTAAGGCATCATTTGTATTATTCCACCCCAGGTATGCTTGCAATTTGTATAAATTCAACAGCTTAAACATATGGGTTCGACTGATTAAATCTATTTGATATTGTTGTTTTGCAGCATCTTCAAATGACGGCTACGAAAAGGAAAATTCTCTCTTTGTCTCCTCCTCCTACTTTACGTAGATCGAAACGACTTGCTGAGTGTAAAGATGCACCACCAATATCAGTTGGCCAATCCAACGATGGGGGGGACAATGAGGAAATGAATGTCGGCTCTACTACTGACTCTGATGAGGAGATGAGTAAGAGTTTATCGCACGGTGATAGTGAGAGTGATAAATAGACTGATGGTCAGAATGATGGTGAGACTGAGAGTGATGCTGAGACTGATGGTGAGAGTGAGAGTGATTGTCACTCGGGACCAATCAAGCTTCCGAACTTGTCCAACTTTGTATCACGGCCAGTAATTGAGGAGAGGAGTTTGGCGCTTGGGAAGTTGAAGAAAATTATGCGCGTTCCCGACCTTTTAAAAGATTCAGGCTTAAATCCTATTTACATGTACAGGGGAAGACAAATTGGACCTTTGTTCGGGAGTTCTTTGCAGGAATAGATCCGTTCAATATTGACAAGGAAAAAATGATAATGGTGTCCAAAGTACGGGGGCATACTATTAAAGTAACTCCGGACAAGCTTGCGGAATATAAACACATAGCCCGACCTCTTGAGACAAAAAAACAATACCCCTATCTTCCTAGCGTTGAAACCCCAAGTTATCATGACGTTTAGAAGACCTTATGCCATGGCAGTTGGCCATCTGAGGACAATCCCAACATCCTTTTGAACGGCTTGAAGAAAGACTTTGTTCTCCTCCACCATATCTTTTGATGGAATGTGAAGCCTAAGTCCCCACGTCGTGAGCTTAATTCTAAGCAGGCGATGTTGCTACATGCTGTATACAATGGGTTCAAGCCAGATATTGCAAGTATGTGGTGGGACACAATATATGAAGCTTGGTCCAACAACCATCCCAAAGCATCCCTCCTGCTTGGCCACTTGCTCATCGAATTTGTGCATCAGGGACGGAAATTACCTGACCTAATGCAGGACAAGTTTAGAAAAGAAGCTACAGTTATAGGTCATGGTACAATAGGCAAATCCGAAGGCCAAAGCAAGTGGCATCGAAAGGCTAAGAACCCTGCTACTTTGGAAGACATTCATGAATTGCTGGAAAGTGTGATTGAAAATCAATTTGATATCTATGGGAAGTTGAAAAAGCAGGAGCGCGCTGTGTGTCCTCCTTCTCATGTACATGAAGATGCAGGCAATTTCAATAATGAATGATGGTGACGGGCCTGACAAGTTTGTTGACATAATTGGTTTTCATTTTGTCACTTAACAAAACTTAATCCAAACTTTTAACTTTTCGGAGTATTGGTGTTTTCCTGGGATGACTACGTTGGTTAGCTACTAAGTTTAGACTTTATTAAGTAGTATGTGGTATTATGTAGTATGTGGTATGGTATTGATGGATGCAATTATGTGTTAAGGTGGAACTAAACTATCAGGCAGGGTTGTTGGCTACTTCATGTCCATTATGAAGTTCTGTTATGCATTTTGGAATGTTAAACTACTAAATTTCGTTCTTGTTTCAGTTCTGAGCTTATAGGGCTGTTAAACAACTTAGTTGATGTGTTTGTTTAGGACCTTTGACTTTGTTATTATGGTTAATGGGTGTCGAATTTCTGCGTCAGTTTTTATGGGTGTCGAATTGTTGCCTCGGTAGGGTTGTTTAATTTACTTGGAAAATTTTCTTTCAACTTATGTATGACTGATTGGGTTATCGATTGTGGTAGTAGGTCCTATTCATTTTTTTGAACGTATTTCCCGTACACATCGATTGTGCTACCACTTTTACGTTGAAGAGGTATAAATGATTCTAAGATAGAAAGTACATATTCAATCACTGGTTCTTGAAGTTTTGTAGTACAAATTTTAAAGTTACTCCAAACCGATTCGTGTCATATCCTAAGTTCAGGCTGGTGATTGAAGAACATCTATCCCTGTTGGTAGTTAAGTATTGCATTCATTCATATGTTCAAATGAAGAATGAATAGAAAGAATTTACAGATTAAAAACATTTTGTGAAATAAATAAAATATTACAATAAATGGATAATCCTCAAGTGACATATTGTGAATTATAATAAATGGATTTACAGCTTAATGTGAAGCAGTTGGATAATCTTGAAGTGACATATTGAAGAAGATCCTTAAATGGACTTACAACGTCATGCGAAGTGGTTGGAAAATCCTCAAGTCACATATTGTGAATTACAATAAATGGATTTACCGCTTAATAATTGTAATTAGATAATCGTCAAGTGACATATTGAAAAAGATCCTTAAATGGATTTACAGCTTCATTCGAAGCGGTTGGATAATCCTCGAGTCAAATATTGTCAATTACAATAAATGGCTTTCATGGTTTTCACACTTATATAGAACTCGATTTTCGAAGTTGTGAGATATGCTCAAAATGGGAGGTCTTGGGGAGGACCTAAGCAGTAATCCCATTATTGAGCAAATGAAAAAAAACCGCCTCCTTTCCATACCAAATGAATCGTGCAACGCTTTTGAGCATAGAATTGAATGAACAACTCGTTTAGGCCGACACGTCCATGCTGCTCAGTAGGTCGCATGTCACCATTAACCAAACCCTGCAATATAATATAATGTTACCAATTCAACAGACATAGATAGAGAGCAAATATCTCATAATTAATGTATAGACCAAATAAAAATGGCCCATGCAAATTAAGTAAGCAGCTTATAAAGTAGTCGGGAATTTTTAAGGATACGGATAGAGTCATGGGAATTTTTTTTATGTCATTTGGTTGGATTTGGTTTAGTTTGTAGCTGGGGAGACGCCACCCACATGAAGACAATAAGTCGTCCTTTACTCGGGAAGAGTATACTTGTCCAGAGTTCTCAGTTGTCTTCTTCATGCAGGCCACGTTGGTCATAAAGGATAAGCCCTATGACCGATTGAACAACCGATGGAGATCCAATTGTTTGTACAGATCAAGACAAATACGTTGAAAAGGACCTCGAATCCACTTTATATGTGCTTTAATTTATCATTATATTGCACGGGTGTCGACAAATCGTCTTTTAGTTGGCCAATTTTTTTACTTCATTGTGTATTTTAGAATTTCATCGTGTTGCAGGCCAATAATTTGACCTTTACATGGGAAGATACTGTACTAGTGTGATTTCAAATGATGACATTGCATTCCAATAATTCGTCCTTCATTTGGGAAGATAGTGTACATTTTATATCATTTATTTTATGCAATACATGCTTAGACAGTGTATTTTAATGAGTAAAAGTAATTTTATTACTTGTTTCAATTTATATTTTAATAAGCTACCTCCGTACCATGCGGACGCCCTCGGTGGCTTTTCGGCAGAGTTGGCATGGCATAGAGAGCGCGAGAGAGAGACAAGAAGGAGTACTATGAAAGCAAAAATTCAAATAATACTCAACTAAAATATTTATGGAAATGATGTTGCCACTCCTTTTTTTTTTTATTAACGCCACTCCTCTGTAAGTATATTTTTGCACCAAAAATATATTTGCAGGGGAGTGACGTTAACAAAAAAATGAGTTGCAAAATCAGCAACCAATATTTATTTACTACATTTCATAAGTTGCCAACATATAATTTCGTGGGAGTGGAGAGTTTAGCTTACCCTCAGGTCAAGATTGAACGGAGCACTAGACATGAGAACTACGATGGTCCAATTGACTTAACATGAGAACTACGATGGTCCAACTGCGGATCACCACCCCTTAACCATATCAAACTTAGTGATTATACTATAATGGTACGTCTTCAATGAATGGAATACTATGGGGTTTTCTTTTATTTGAGAGATAAAGGTAAAAACTATGGTGTACTAATAGTATGGGCTTTGAGAGAGAGACAGAGGGAGGGAGATAGAGGGTGTTGTAATGTGTACAATATGTTGAAGTCCCAATGGTATTAATAGGCAGAATGTTCTCAGATTTGATCAACTATATTTGTAAATACCACGTGACTCAATGGGGTCCACCCCACATGAACTTTGACAACATCCCTCCCTCTTCACAGTAGCCCCATAGTGTACTCTTGCCCTTTATGATCGATTGAATGATCGATTAAATGCCAACTCATGAGATAGGGACAAAGACGGAAGACAACAAATTTCTGGTTCCCACTTTGGCAATAATGCCCTAGATGTATTTGGACCAAAGTCTAGTCCTTTTCTTTCCTTTTGTGCAGCCAAAGTTCATAGGTTTAATTTTTATTTTTCTTTCTCCAGCAACTTGCCAATAATGGCTCTTTTCACTTTGGACATTATTGTAGTCGTGTCATACCTTTACTGTATTTACAGGCCAAAATTGGCCAAAAATGACTCTTTCCCCTATGACCAATTGATCGATCGATTCAAATTTCATCTTTTAGTTCTGTCTTGTAGTTTACATGACTCAATAATTCCACTTGTACTCAATTATGCACGGGTCAAGTTCACAATTCAATAATTCATAGTTTCATAATTACTCCCCCAACCCAAATGCCAAGTAGTATAAGTAGGGGGTCAGGGTTGTTTGTGATGAAGCAACCCATACAACCATGGCCACTTATTCTTCTCTTCAAATCCCCTTCGGAAAGTTCTTCTATTGGCTTGTGTGGGTTGTGACAATATTCATATATTTTGGTGCAAGGGTTGTTATAATCGAAATGAGAGGTTTTGGGGAATACAACAAGGGAACTAGCGGGCTTGTGATCAATCAAATAAGGTGATTGCTGCCAGCTAGTTAATGTAGATGGTGGAAAACCACCTATCCGGTTCTTGGAGTTATAGTCACGTCATGACCTAACTTTCTCAAAGGGTCCTGACTTACTTCAACCCTGGCCTATTTACTTTAGTCGTTGCATTTCACATTTTTAATAGTATTAACATAAGTGGTGTTACTGAATTGTCACGTCCGACCAAGAGTACTGTAATGAAGAAAACACTTTAATGTTACATTGTTTATGTTTTCTGTAAATTGTGCTACTCGAGTGTGGGAATAGCAGACTTGTATTTAATTAAAGATTGGCTTTTCAGCATTTTTTAGGTGACAGGGCCCAAGGCTATATTTACATGTCGTCAATTTTATATCTCAATTATATTACATTAAGCTACAAGGTATAAATTAGACATTTCACATGATAGTATATTCAGGAATTTGGGAAGAGTATAAATTCTATACGGAGGGTCCGTTTAGAATGAAATGAGCGCCAAACCAATGTAGATGGTGACAGGTAACTATTTAGCATAAGGGATCCAGTTGTCATAAAAATTCAAATAAGTTTTGTTTACAAACAACAAACAAGTAAATTTATTTCCCAACCACATATTGCACGTAAATACGAACAACATATCATTAGGCATTAGGCATTAGGCATTAGGCATTCGGCATTGCGTTCCAAACATGTGCCATATAATAATATACAAAATGGAACAACGACTATACGTAACATAACAATGCTACTTCATAACCAAAAACATCCATCAACCATACCAACTGCAAAGGCCCGCAAATTACTCAATCGATCGTAATAAAAAATATGATCACAATTGCAGCATGTAAACACCAAACCAATCCACGAGTTATAGTTTTCATGACCCGAGCGTGCTATTCGAGCATCTCAACATTTGTTTGAAGAACAACAACATGGGGTTCATTGCTCGTACTAACTTCAGCGTATTCGGATATGGGCAAACACCACCTAAAGAATTGACACCTTCCAAATTTTTTTGAACACGAAAAGTACAAGCCCCTCGCGTGTTTCGAGTTAGGCCCTACAATCCTCAAGTTACCCACATCCCACAATCATAGTTTGGTGTTGTTAGGTCATAAAGAGGATCCCAAAGATTGTCACCAACATCACCCCTGTTATTAGTGCTCGAACAAGACATTTGGGCGCTACAATTGTAAGACAAACGTATAAAAATTATTCACCAAATAAGCCCACAAGTTGGTGGAGTTACTTAATGTCGAACAACTATTGTATAATATTGAACAGCAAAGCCAAGTTTTGCTGAAAACTACCGCAAAACCATTTAACACATGTCAAATCGAATGTTCAATCGATCATAAAATATTACATTACGAAAGGCATAATAGATATACTTGACAGAAAAGAGGTAGTGTTGGCCACCAAAATGAGAAAAGAGGTTGTTTTGGCCAGACAAGGGAAAATTATTTCACCCAATAGATAACAATACGTACGTGTTTCATACCTGGTAATGAGGCTACCGTTATGCGATGTTATGCGGATGGCGGTGAAAGCCGAAAGGCTACCTGGAACTGGAAGTGTATTCTTTGAGAGAGAGAGAGAGAGAGAGAGAGAGAGAGAGAGAGGGGTATTGATAAGTGGGGTATAGATTTCAAAATTTAAATGTACGGCAGGAAAAATTTTATTTATCGGGGGAGTTTTTAGTGGGCGTAGTACAAGGGAAGTTCCCAAATGCCATTATGGCGGGACTACTAGGTGAATACTTATGTATATTAGTAACTGTTTTCTTTCTAAATCTATGATTTAATGGGATTTAATAAATACGGAGTACATATAAATATGAATCATAAATACATATGATGAATATATAATACGAAAGTTTTTTTTTTAAAATTATTATTGGTGAGCACCATTTGGTGGGAGGGTTAAATATGAGATTTACGATTCTGAACGTTCGGATGTGAGTATTGGCATGGTCATAGGTTAAAAAAAATTCCCAAATACTTTAATAAAACAATATGTACACTACACTAAATTCAAATGTACAATATAATTATTTTACATTATACTTAATAATGTGACTCCATTAAATGTTGGTCCTTAAATGTTTGTCTTCATTCGTTTCCGTCATTGCCATTGTAAAGCATTCCGACAATATTGAAAACGTTACTACGAACTTTGCAAGTCTAGTGGGGTGGTGGAAGGATTTTACATGACGAGTTTGACGATGTTAACAACATTAGGCATCTACCTATCTTTGCTAGAAAAATTTGCCATACTTACAACGCGACAATCAGTACGTGAATCAATCGTAAAGTCAAACGAAATCCCAACAAAGAGTTCCATTTAAATTTGCCCAAATTAACCACAACTACAAAAGTGGGTCTAGCACGGCACGATTCTAGATGGGTACGAAAGGGCATGGCATACCAAATGGAGTACTAATTTAAATACAAAAAATATTAATTTCTTATTTTATATTGTAAAATTTTACATTTATTTGTCGATATTTTTCTTTCCAATGAAACTCGGTTGAAGATGTAAAAAATATTTATCTTTTGCGTAGTCAGGAATTTCACTTGGTGGGGGCACCATTGAACACTTTTTGGAGTAGAAATTTCTTGTCTTTTTATTTCTTTTGATAAACCGGATGTTCAAACTAGCTTATGCCACATCGACTAATTCCAGGGCCATGAAATCAGTGGCCAACAAACTCTCCAGTGATCTCAAGGTTTATAATTTGCTATATTTTGAGTACTTACAATAAACAACAATAATGTAAAAAATTAAGTTAAAACGTAAAATTTGCTACCATGCATGTATAGATAACATATCCTTATATAAAACAAATAATTTAAAAGGGTTTGCCTAGTGGCCAAGGCTTTGAACTTAGGGGTTTGTTCATTCCTAAGGTATCAGGTTCAAAATCTCCTAGGTGCTATCAATTTCTTTGGGGTCAAGTTATAGACAACTTTGCCGTGACTTAATTGGGATCCCTGCAAATGGGCGGTGGGATGGGCCCTCAGGATTAGTCAAGGTGTGCAAAAGCTGGCCCGAACACCTGAGTTATAGAAAATGTGAAATTATTGGAAATAGTAGTGGGGGCCGTGCCCCCACTCGTCCCATGCTGCCTCCGCCACTGGGCACAACATGGCACGACCCAATTAAATAAACCTGCCACCAAGGCACATGTTTAAAAAATGGCACGACACGACATGATAAATAAACGGGCCGGCACGGCACGATAAATAAACGGACCGGCACGGCACAAAGCACAATTGGCACGGAGTAAAATGGGCCGAGCTGGCATGGCACATCTCGTTTGACACCTCTACCTTGTATATATTCTGGTACACCATTGGTTGTTCAATGAACCCAATGTCAACTGCCGTGCCAGGCAATGACATTCCGTATAACCTTGATGTGATTTCGAAAAGAATCGAGCAATTTGTGATTAGGCTTGAGCTATTTGTGAACAGGCTTGAGCTTGGATTTTAAAAACAATACACACAACTCTACTTGACTAGTTTTGGTCTATTTATTCCTAACTAGGTGGTTTCACAAACTATTTTTATGCGTATCCGTCTTCCCCATATAGCCTCCCCTACTTGGCCATGAAGCCAAAGCCTATATTGCTTTTGATTCTATACTCGACCTATTGGCTTTTCTGATCTCAACTAACGCAAATCTATTGGCAAATTCGCAATTGGGAGCGAACTTGCTCCAATTGCGAATTTGCAGAGCGAGAGTGCTCAAGAGTTCATCCATAAATATGTTCAAACTCGAAACGGTATGGTAGTGAAGATGTAATGCAAGGATTTGGCGACTTATATAAATAAAAGCCAAATAGGAGTGAAGGAAAACAATAGACCAAGCATTGCCGATATATATACATCTACATATAAATGGACCAAGCATGTTAATAGTAAGTCCCAAGACCCGATTTTTTATCAACAGTATGCATGAAATTGTTATATAGAAATACAGTCAACGCTGGTACTCTCTAAACACCAATCCAGAGAACATCACAACTTGAACCCAAATTTAAACTATCATGACACAAAATTCTACTTCCTCCTGATACGTGAAGCAAAGATGAAACTGAGATCCTAAGGATTTTGTATTATACAAAAGCGAAGCAAAAAATGGTATCATTCTTGTGCCTCCCGAAAAAGTAAAAATGGTATCAATCTTGTGCCATCCAAAAAAGTAGAGATGGTGAGCCGTGGAAGCAATTGCCAAAACCCTAGTTTTACTTCAGTACACTGCAACATAGAAGCATTTTTCTGAGAACACGCATTTTTCTGAGAACACGCAATTACCTTGTCGCCACTTAGTTTATGAATACCAACAGACAGAAGTATGCACTTCTCTATTTGAAATAACAATTTCAAAAACTGGTCTAATTGACAAGAGCGTTGACATGGGGACACCAACCAAGGCAAGCTGCCAGTAGAGAGAATATGCACTTTTCTATTTGAACTTACACTTCTAAAAAATGGTCTAATTTTCAAGCTCATTTGACAAGGAGACACAAACCCAAGCCAAGCTACAATGCTAATTTCCAGCGTTTAGAACAAGAAGTCATCGTGTATAATCATTTCTTCAAAATCCAAACATGGGTCTGTGTGTGTCTGTGTGTGTATGTGTGTCGAGATTTATTTGGAAAAGTACTCATCTCGTACAAAACTGACTGAATCCCAGATGTGCTCAGATTTGCAATTTCAGGTCAATTAGGCAGAGAAGGAACAATTCTATTTATTTTTTGTTTCTTATAGGCTATGGCGATTGAAATAGAAGAGCGGGCTTACTTGTATAAATATGCAGCAATTCCCAAGTTATACACAACAGGATGATATCAATGCAGAAGTTGCGACTGGACCTCAGCTGAAACATCACAATGCAAAAATTAAAGGCAATTAAGAACCAAGTATATGCCTCCAAATGTTAATCTCTTCCACTCTGCATATATACCTTTGTCACCGTATCCTTGAGTCTCACATTAGTATTTTTAAGGTCTGAAGTTGCCCTGTCAACCTGGAATTAAGTGTAGACAAACACATTTTAGAGCTAAAACTTCAATGAAGATTTCATGTTCAGCTTTTCTTAATAAACAAAAAGAACATGGATTTCCTTGACAAATTTTTCGAGAGATGCTAGGTGCACTACATACTTACACTACATCTTATGTGGGGCCCACTCCGGGTCCCACAAAAATATAGAAAAAATTTCATAAATTTTAAAATATCATTTTATGAGGCCTTGTAAAAAATCAACTCAAACGGATATCAGTAAGTATTATTTCTGGATTTGTCATTTTCAATGCACCATTGAAAAAAAGGAAAATTCTACTTCATTTTCTCCTTCCAGTTTCTTTGGCCTCCAAAACTGTTGGTCTGGAAGGGTATTGTGGCCTTTTTTCCCTCAACTAATGACATATCTCCTGTTGGTGGAAAGAGAATAAGCTGGTCAAAAGACAGAAGGACTAACCTTGTCATCTATTTCATCCATCAGTGGCACTTGCCTATCCAATTCCTGTCACAAGTGAAAAAAATAAAAAATTTAGACCCAACAAGATATGCAGAAGAATATTTGTGTTAATTGTACTTAGAAAGCAAACCTCATTCAAGTCATTAGCCATGTTTTTCAGTGTATCCAATCCTTCTGCTATAACATCCAACCCTTCATCCTGCATGAAGTGAGAACTATCCCAAACATGAGAATCTTCAATTTAAGAAATCTAGTAAAGATTCCAACCAATAGCACCCATTCAATTTCATCCACCATCACTTTTGTTCATTTAGATTCTGTCTACTCCAACCAGTTCTAGAAGCTGACAAAGGAGACTTAATTTTCCAAACCAGTACAAATATGGATTCAAAGGCTCACAAGGAAAACATGATCGTGCGGGGATATTAAACTGGACCCTTTCATTCATGTTAAGAAAAAGCAAAATCGTCACTAGTTTGAAAGTCAGATTGCCCCCAAAAGAAAAAGAAGTAAACGCATTTAGCACGGTCGTTGTGAAACATACTGTCCATGCATGACACAGTGGAAAAGAAGCATCTCATTCAGAGTTGGTTCACACAAAGGGAAGTTAGGATCTGCCATAGAGCTAAATAAAGCGCACACTTGCTAACTTGAATGTGTGAGGCGACAACTTTTGTGAAGGCCCCAAAACACACTAACATTTGGATTGGAAAAAAGTATATTCGGTCTCATAAAATATATATGAAGGCAAAGAACATCATTAAGGCCTCTCCATGGAAATAGACATGCAGACGCAAAGTAATAGAAGGCTAATAAAGAGAGAAAGCAACAACATAGCTCAAGTAGAGTGTAAAAACACCAGCCTGTCTCATTTTCGTCATTTCATACTCCTGCCTAAAATTGTTTGATTCCTCGGATTGTTGAAAGTACTCATTGTCAAATCTTCTATTTGATATAATCTCCAAATGATGTTACAAATAAAAAATATAGTGCCAGGAACTACTCTTGAATCAACGTTCAACACATTTCATAGCTCACTCGAAGTTGTGTTGAATCTAATTCCTGTGCTTGATGCAGAAGCTGCCCAGCCGCCAGTTTGTTGAGATCCATTACTAGTAGTGGACCCATCAGGTATAGCTTTAATCCTCTCTTTCAGCACAGAAACTAAATCAATTCGAGCCTCCAGTTCCTCTCTTGAAAGCCCTTTGACCTGAAAAAACCAATCACTATAACTGCAAATGGGCATATCTAAGGGACATAGGGTTCCTGTCCCTATCCTTTTCCCATAACCTCTTGCCCATCAATTGACGAGATGGCATTACACAACGCATGAGGCAAAGGATAAGAAAGACAAGGGGTAGGGGCCAACGGATGCATGCCCGGGGAAGTAAATTAACGCGAATAAGTACATTAAATCACTCAATGACCATATAGGCAATTAGACAAGTATTAATTCAAAATTTGAAAACTTTTCAAGAAGCTTCAAAATGATTGAGCGCAAAATAAAATTTTGAAAGAGAAGAAGCTTTCAGAATTTCACCACAACTACAGGAGGCACGATCGTTCAAAAAAAAATAGTACAATGATTTTTGCGACAAGATTTCAGAATTTCAAGGCTTTTTTGTGAGCTTAAACCCTAAACTCCCCTAGAATATATATAAAAAAAAAAGGGTCGAGCTATTTGCAACCACAAATTTTCTTTACGTAGCCTGTTTTAAAATAAAACATTTTCGGACAAAAATGCCCTTAAAAAATTGACAAAAATACCCCCAATGAAATGACGTCGTTTTTGATCATCCATCATCTTCCTTCCCCTCTTCTTCCCCAACCCACATCCCACTGTACAAAACCAGCTGTTGTTTTTCAAAATCGTATGAAACTTGATTCGGTTAAATTCTCAGATGGAGACGGAGCATAGTACTGGTTTCTCGTATCCTTGTCCAACCCAGTGGGCCTAACAGCCTCCGACACCCAGCCAAGACACGACTGCGATTGATACATTTCTGAACGAGATGTTCACGATGTTCAACCCCCGAAGACGACGATGACGAACCATAAGACGACGACGAGTTCCCTTTGTAAAAATAGTCCATCACGCATTACCATAAAGCGTGATATGTCAATCGCGCATTCACAAAATGCATTTTACGGAGCATGACGCATTCTAAAAATGTGTTTTCACCGTTCAGATATCAAAATCCGAAATTTCCCAGATTTTCATGTATTAGGATCCGAATTTTGCAAACATTTTCGAGTTTAAAAATCCTAAATTTTCTAAATTTTTCAAGAATATGTATCGACCATGTCAGCAAAAAAAAAATTGAAGGAAGTGGTGTTGCCTAGTGCAGAGGAGGCGGTGATGGCAGGTCTGGTGGTGATGGAGTGATTGGTGGTTGTGGTGATGTGGTGTGCTGGTGGTAGAGGATTGGTATTGATGTTGTTGTACATAGAAGGGAGAATAGGGGAGGAGAGAGAGAGAAAAGTAGAGGGAGAGATACAGTCCAACATCTAGGTTTGATCTTTTACTTAGATTCTCTCAATTTGAGCATCTAGGTTTCACCCAAAGTTGAGTTTTTAAGCTCTAAATCTGGCTACCACTTTGGCAGGTGGTGGAGGTGGAAATTGTGGCCGAAGACGGTGGTGATGAAGGCTACATGTGGTGGTGGTGTGGTGTTGTGTTCTGGTGATGATGGTGCATAAGGGTATTTTGGGGAGTTCATGGATTTTTGTTAGGTTGCATTTAGAAAATTGTTATAAGCTTTGTGGGTTAGGTTTAGAACAGGTTACGTTTAGGGAATTTGTGGTTGCAAATATCTCGCCCATAAAAATAAAAATAAAAAACCTAACCCCCATGTTCTCAAACCCCATCTTATAATCGTCTACGAGATAGAAAAACTAAAAGCTCCAGTAAACTAAAGCCTGATACAAAATCATTCCATAATAAATTCCATATTTTCATCTTGCTCAAAAGGAACCCAAAAACAGGGCTTCAAATGCAAAATTAACTCTATTCTTCAGAAACACATATGTAGCTAAAACACATATGTAGCTAAAACAGTCGAGAAATGACCTTTTTATGAGCTAGTTGCTGCAATTTGGGAACTTCCTCCAGCAGACGAGCCTTGATCCATCTAATCTCGGCGTTTATAGCCACGACCGTCGCCCTATTTTTCGTTGTCGCCGCAGACTCTGATTTCTGCGCATATAACCACGAAATTGAATGAGAAAATAGAAAAACACCTAAACCTAGAAAAAAAAAACACTTAGAGAGAGAGAGAGAGAGAAGGGAGGACCTGAAGGGCTTGATCGAGGTTGGACTCGAAGGCGGCGTAGAGACGAGCGAAAGCATCGTCGCCGGAGACGTTGACTTCCTTGTGCTTGTCGACGTCGTACTTTTTATATTTCTGGCATATGGCGTCCACTCTCGTGATCAAATCGATCATGCTCATCTTCTACTCTCTCTCTCTCTTTTTCTGTACATATTCTGTATGTACAGTATGTATTTACTAGCGTATACTGTGAGTTTGCTGTAGGTTTTCCAGTTACTAAAAAGTGATTGTCTTCTAGTGGCGGACCGCGAGGATGGAGGAGACGACGAAGTTTCTTCTTATTCCGTTATATTACTATAGTTTGTTTTATCTGGAGGAAGATTCTCCCCGGCCCACCCCGCCCCATCTAGCCCGTTGTCTATTGATGAGTGACATCGTTTCATTTTTAGGGTGAGTCAACTGTATTGTCTAAACAATTAGTACTGGTATTTTCGATATTGATGAGACACCGTTTCATTTTTAGGGTGAAGTGCACTCTATTGTCTAAACAATTACTACTAGCATTTTCGAGAATCCCGGTGTTTTAGTTCAAAAATACCTATTATCCATAGACCGAGAGTAAAGGGAGAGAAAACCAAATTGGCATGGCTGTTTTTTCAGTCCGATTTTTCCAATTGGACCCTTCCAATCGAGAGCCTCATGCCTAAATGGTGAGGGCAGCATCGTCTTTTCAATGGAAAGAGGTGCCAATGTTTGGCACTGTTTACGCCATTTGAAAATTACTTTAAGGGATTTTTGGACTTCTTTGTTTTTTTGTTTGTGTCCCAAATTTCAGTTCAAGTTTTTTTGGTTTTGTCTCCGGATTTTTTGCAAGGACACCCCCTCAACTATCACGTTTTTTTAACATGACCCCCCATCTTCAAAACTCGGCAAATTGACCCCCCCAACTATCAAAACTCGTCAACTTTACCCCTTCTGTCCAATTATGTTTAAAAATGTTAACTTTTTAGGGTAATTTGGATCGAAAGATTTTGAAAAATAAAATTTGAGACTAAAATGCCCTTCCCTTGCCTTGGGCGGAAAAAAGAAAGAGAACTAGCCCTTTATCTTGCTCTCTCTCCTCTCACTCATCTCTCACTCTGCCCTCTCCCTCTCTCTCTCCCTCTCTCCATCTCTGAACTCTCTCCATCTCCTCATTTCTTCCCCCCACCCAGAAACCTCCAATCCAAACCAGCCAGCCACTCATTCTCTCTCCCAACCCCATCATATTTAAAACCCAAAAACATTCAAAACCCTCAATTTGAAATACAAAAAAAAAACACAGATTTTCAACAAAAATCTCTCTGTCATCTCTCTTCTTCTTTTCTTCTCCTCTCCATCCCATCTCCTTCTCCTCTCCCATCTCCTACATAGAAACGCAAAATCCAAAACCAGAAACATGAGCAGCAGCTCTAGCACCAATTGTTCTCAGTACAAAGGAGAAGAAAGATGCATATGTGGACGTAGGGCTGTGATGCGAACATCATTGACCGTGAAAAATCTAGGAAGCAGATTCCTAGGGTGTATCAACTACAAGGTATTCCATTTTTTGCAAGAATATGCAAATGATCTTTCTTTTGTACATTTGAATAAAGAGTAATAATTGAGAACATTTTGTGTTGATTTTCAGAAACACATTGACTGCAATTTCTTTGTGTGGGTAGACCCAAAAACTTGCCCTAGAGGATTGGAATATGCCAGGAGAATGCAAGCCATAAAGATGAACTTGAGAGACAAGTTGAAAAGTTGAAGATGATGAATGATGGATTGGAAAGAGAAAAGCAAATGGTGGAAGAAGAAAATGATGCCCTTGTTGTCAAACTAGCAGACTTGACAGAGATGAATATCAACCTAACAACTACTAATGAAGCTCTACAAGCACAAATTCAAGGGAGGAAGAAGTTTGGAGCAATTTTTTTTTTTTTTTGTTGAAAATCACAATAGTGGTAGTCCTACTGTTTGTTGTCTTTGCGACTGGTGTGCTTGTGTCAAGAATTGTGAACCACTCCCCTAAGAAAAAACCTTTGTATTTGCATTGAATATGAATGTAAAACTTTGGTTGACTGTTATGAAATGAAGTGTATGAAGTGTTTAAGTTTAAACGAGGACCAGCAATCCAGCCACCTCTTTCTAAAAATAAGTGAACTATGGTATTTTACCAGAAATTACCTCTTTCTGGAAAGCAGGAGAACCGTGCCAGCCAGCAGCACTTGTCCATAAACCTAGAAAACCAAACCACATGGAAAGGTTTTGCATCACTAACACAAGCCAGAAATGCAAACAATTTGTATATGTACTGCCATATCAAACACCAAACCAAACCATGTGCTACAAACATGACAAACAAACCAAACCATGAAACAAGTTTCCATTGCCATTACCAAAAAAAAAAACATTACGTTCAATACTGACATTACAACCATTGGCAACATTCCAAGATTACACATAACCACCAAACTACTGGCAACCAACTTATTGCCATGGCAACCAAGCTAAAGTACTGGAAACCACAAAAAATATTACATTTTGTACTGGGAACCAACAAAAAGATAAAGTACTTGTTCCATTGGGTACAACAAACCCATTACACAATGGGAAATTTCATCCTAAACCATTCTCTAAACCATATTCAAATGGCAGATTTTTGTGTTGAACTTGGGGTTGAAGTTGCTCCTTGGGAGTCTAGCCTGGGGATTGGAGTTATGGCATTGTAGCACTGTCATTTCCACTACCACTGGCACATGATTCAGTAGATGAACTTGATGACTTACTCCAAAAAATTGCATTCCCTATCCTACTGGATCTCCTCCATCCCTACATTCACAGCATGTAATAAAAGCTGATAAATATGTCATGCACATCTTATAGTATGGACTATAAACTTAACTAAATCCATGAGATTACTTTAGTTTTATACCTGTGGGTTTGGTAGACCAACACTTGGGGCAACAGTTCCTGCACCTCAAAACCTTAGAATTGGTACTTTTGGCTTTTGCAATAACTGGTTCTTTACCTTTCCCATTGTTTCCACCATTTTGTTCACTTCTCTCTTTGATAACAACTCCAGGAAGTGTTCCACATCTTCCTCTTCCAATTTCTCTACCTCCAACCACCATTTGTCCTTTCTTTGCAGCAGGGTCACCACCTCTACCAGTCCCTCCAACCACCATTGTGCCACCTCTACTAGTTTTTTGTGCACCACCTCCTCTACCACCAACCTTTCCTCTCCCTCCTCTACCCCTTGTTCCTTTTCCTCTTCCTCCACTAGCAGTCTTCCCTCCTCTTGCTCCCCTACCACTCCCAGCGTTGCTGTCTTTTTCCCTTCCATTAGTCGTGCATGGAACCAGTCAGCTTTCCTCTACAATTATCATTTCCTCTACCATTATCATTTCCAAGTCCTCTGCCATTGCCATTTCCGATCCAAAAAAGATGGTATACATTTGACACAAGGAAACAAAATAAATAAATAAATAAATACCAATGGTGAATAAGTGATTTAAGCTCTTACTTGTTCAAGAGTTATGTTTGTTGGTTTTTGAGGACATGTCCTGGAATTGTGGCCTGCTTGCAAATTCTACATTTGAGGCATGTGTAATACTTCTTCACTCCTTTTAAAGGACCTCCTATTGGATTCTTTGGTTCATCAGGGTCTTTCCTCCTATTCTTTTTTGGTCTACCACTCTTGACCTAAAAAGAGGAGGTTGTATAGGTTCTAAGTCCTTATGAACCCACATTGTTTGGTTAGGAATTGGCTTGATGGTGAAGTCATATGTCTTGGCAAAAGTAGTAATATGGAAGCACTCATCAACAAAGTCTTCAGGAATAGATTTATCAGTAATGATTACTGCCATTCCATGTTGACATGGTATCCCACACACATCCCATTTCCTGGATGTGCAGGTTCTCTTATTTAAGTCCACAACAAATGTCCTGAGTACAGTTAATACTTCATAAATCTTGTCACCACTGTAAATAACCTGACATTACCCCATCAACTTGCAAGTTTTCTCAACCCTTTTCCTAATCCTTGGACATAAGGTACCCTCCCAGCCCATGCACATTTGCCTCCTAATGTGCAACCTTCTCATGAGATACCTTATAATACTTTTCAACATGGTTAGAATTGGTTCATCCCTTGCATCTTTGATTGCTTGATTGAAAGCCTCACTAGTGTTGTTGTCCATTCTATTGCATTTTGACCTTAATCCATACATGCACCTAGCCCATGTCTTAGGGTCTTCACTCATCAAGTACTCATATGCACCCTCATCAATTTCTTTAATGGCATTCATATGGTACTTAATCTCTTAAACTGTGTACACTAATGCTGCCTTCCACATTATGTCTTTCCATTCTTTACCCTTATACACTTTTGAGAAATTTGAGAACATATGCCTAACGCAATACCTATGTTCAACATTAGGGTAGAACTCTGCAAATGTTTGTGTCAAGCCCTAAGTGAAAAAAATAAAATAAAAACAGATGTTCAGTAAACATAAACAAAAAACAAGATTGCAGTTATTTAAGTAAGAAAATGCAGTAATTACAAACAAAGTACCTTCTGCCTATCAGAGACAAAGCACCACCCTCTTTCTGCTGGATCTCCTATCATATTTACAAGCAACCCCATGAACCAAGTCCAGTTAGCTTTTGTTTCAGACTCCACAACAACAAATGCTAAAGGAAACATCTGATTGTTGGCATCTCTTGCAACTGCATGCATCAATTGGCCTCCAAAGGGACCTTTCAAAAAATAGGCATCTAACCCAATTATATGTCTGCAACCTGATAGAAATCCCCTCAATTGTCCATCATAACTTATGAAAATCCTCTCAAACACTGGCCCTACCTCTGGCAAGGATTCTGTATCCACCTTAATCTTAGCAGTACTACTTGGATTCTGAATTCTAACCATCTCACAATAATCCCACAACTTGGCATACTGCCCTCTATGATCTCCCCTTATCAGTTCCAGTACCTTTCTTTTTGCCCTGTACACTTTGTGCTCTGAAACATTCAACAACCATTCCGTCCCTAACAGTTTTGTTCATTGAATTGATATTAGTCTTAGGGGCATCACTAAGTTTTGCTCAGTACCTTTGGGAAAGCCAAGATGAGGTTGCATCATTATTAGTGTACTTCCAGGTACATGAATGTTGTTGATCTATCTTTTTTATTTGGAAAGATCTCTCTTCATACATGGGAGAGGCATGAAGTCTAAAACCACAATCATGTGCACACTTTACAGTCACCATCCTAAACTCATTCTTTAAAAATTTGAATTCATAGCTCTCTTTTATGTGGTATTCCCTCAATAATTTCCTAAAAGTTACCACATTAGGAAATTTCATCCCTTCTATTAATTGAGGTTTGTTCATGTAACTCTCTTTGAACTCAGGAAAAATAGGCCTCCCATTTTCATCAAACTCATGTGTAATGTTGTCATCATCACTGTCAGAACTACCATCATTTTCTTGTTCACCTAAACTCCTAAGTAAGCTTTTCCCTAAACCTACCAAGGGAATACTTTCCTCTTATTCCTCATCAGAAGACTCCTCTGCCCCACTAAAAGAGGCAGTGGAAGTAGAGCTATCATCATAGGGCAACCACTCAGTGTCTAAGCTATCATCATCATCCATTTCACCAGTTTTATTTGCATCCACACGTTCAACTCCAACTCTTACTCCTACTTCTCCATCTTGATCACCACCTCCCTGTCCTTCTCATTCTCCTATTCCTACTTCTCCATCTTCATCACCACCTCCCTGTCCTTCTCCTTCTACTACTTGTTGGTCACCTCTCAACTCAGTTATGTAACCTTGGTCTACACCTATCACCTCCTCATCCTCTGAATCAACCACGTTAGGACAGTCAACATAAATATCAATAGAGAAATACTTAATACCATTCAACAAATGTGCTGCAAACATGTTAATCATATCATCATGATTTCTCAATGCAACAAACCCATTGTTGATGTTAGGTAGTGTATAATACACACTAATGTTATCTTCTTGAACTGTATATCCTATCCCCCTAATTACATCCATTAACTCATAAAAGGTGAAGGAATCTAGATCTACCTTCATTTCAACAGTAACCCCATCTTTGTATTCCCAATGGGCCCCTCTGACTAGCTTACCACCAACACGAGCTAACAAAGTACACCTCAAGTCAAGTCCTCCATTTCTATCTGCAACAAAAGAGTTGTATTAAAAAAAGCCTCACATTTGCATGGAAACCAAACAAATACTTAGGGAAATAAAAGGATGTCAAGTTAAAGTCAACAAAAACACCTCTAGTAGCTTTATAAAATGGAACATTTTCATGAAAACCATACAAACACTTTATTAATCAAAGGAATTAAACTTGAGACTTATAAAAACTCCATGGAAAGTAGGAAAGCATACAAACACTTATAAAATTTCGAATGTCAACTGAAACTTAAAAAAAAAAAGAAGCATGGAAAGCATACAAAGAGGGACCACTCAATCTAGATTTTCGGGAAAGGGGCTCTACTATTTTACTAAAAACTTAAAAATTCCAACTTTTTTTTAATACCCCTAATGTCGTCAGATCTAATAATGTGAAAAAAAAGGAGAGACTTCAATGTATTAAAGAATCAGTGTAGTATTTTAATTTGTAGTTACTGATTAAAATAAAATTTCCCCAAAATTTCTACTTTTTAACTTTTCAAAAACTCCAATCGAAGTTTTAGGGTTCCTCCAATCGAAGTTTCAGTGTAGTATTTTACAGCCGTAAATCTCGTATTTCAGGGTATACAACATTAAAAAACTCCAATCGAAATTTTAGGGTTCCAAATCTCCCCCAAAACGTATGATTTTTTAGGGTTCAAAATCTCCCCCTCATGATGTTAATCATATCATCATGATTTCTCAATGCAACAAACCCATTGTTGATGTTAGGTAGTGTATAATACACACTAATGTTATCTTCTTGAACTGTATATCCTATCCCCCTAATTACATCCATTAACTCATAAAAGGTGAAGGAATCTAGATCTACCTTCATTTCAACAGTAACCCCATCTTTGTATTCCCAATGGGCCCCTTTGACTAGCTTACCACCAACACGAGCCAACAAAGTACACCTCAAGTCAAGTCCTCCATTTCTATCTGCAACAAAAGAGTTGTATTAAAAAAAGCCTCACATTTGCATGGAAACCAAACAAATACTTAGGGAAATAAAAGGATGTCAAGTTAAAGTCAACAAAAACACCTCTAGTAGCTTTATAAAATGGAACATTTTCATGAAAACCATACAAACACTTTATTAATCAGAGGAATTAAACTTGAGACTTATAAAAACTCCATGGAAAGTAGGAAAGCATACAAACACTTATAAAATTTCGAATGTCAACTGAAACTTAAAAAAAAAAAAAAGCATGGAAAGCATACAAAGAGGGACCACTCAATCTAGATTTTCGGGAAAGGGGCTCTACTATTTTACTAAAAACTTAAAAATTCCAACTTTTTTTTAATACCCCTAATGTCGTCAGATCTAATAATGTGAAAAAAAAGGAGAGACTTCAATGTATTAAAGAATCAGTGTAGTATTTTAATTTGTAGTTACTGATTAAAATAAAATTTCCCCAAAATTTCTACTTTTTAACTTTTCAAAAACTCCAATCGAAGTTTTAGGGTTCCTCCAATCAAAGTTTCAGTGTAGTATTTTACAGCCGTAAATCTCGTATTTCAGGGTATACAACATTAAAAAACTCCAATCGAAATTTTAGGGTTCCAAATCTCCCCCAAAACGTATGATTTTTTAGGGTTCAAAATCTCCCCCCCCACCCCCCCCACAAAAAAAAAAAAAAAACGTTTGATTTTATAGCCTAAAGTTATGGATGAGGAACTTACAACTTATGATGATTTTGAACGAGGAGATTAGAGTTTCCAATGCTTGAACTTGTATGGTCTGGAACTAGGTTTGGAACTGAGTGAACGAGAAAGACGAAATTCGGTTTAAGGTTTCGAATGTGAGTGATGGAGACGAGGATTAGGTTTTTGATGTTGGTTCGGTTCCATGTCGAGGAGAGAAAGAGAAGAGAGAGAGCGGGGGAAGAGGAGAGGAGGCGTGGTGTTATGTTCCAAATCCCAAACCCTACTTCTTTTTTTAACAGACGAAAAGAAAAAAGGGTAATTTTGTCCTTTCGTCTGTTTCCGTCCAATTTTTAAATGGAATTATGGGAAGGGGGTGTAGTTGATGAGTTTTGATAGTTAGGTGGGTCAGTTTGCCGAGTTTTGAAGATGGGGGGGTCATGTTGGAAAAAGTGATAGTTGGGGGGTGTCCTTGCAAATAACCCTTTGTCTCCTTGTGCGGGGTTATTTCCGTAAAAGTGACTCGTGGTGGGGGGGCTCCTTCCGCCCCAAAATTCTGCAACCGCTTTTCTCTCTCCTTCTTCCATCTACGAAACTGAGACAAATACAATCTGCCATTTCAAAGGGCATTTCATAACCCTAACTGAGACGTGATCTGAGATCAGTGATGAAATCCAAATTTTCCTCTCTCTCTCTCTCTCTCTCTCCATTTTTCTCTCCCAAAGACGTCATCGACGAAATCCCTGATCTCCACCGTGCCATGGTAGCCGTCGGCAAAATCGAACAATGTTAGCAGCTCCGGCAACAGGTATGTAGGTCACGCCTCTCTCTCTCTCTTTCTCTCTCTGAGTATTTTTTCAGTTACAGATATTAATCAACCTTTTCACAATCTTGTTGGGTTCATTTCAACTACAAAAAATTCCGATTGAAGGACAGACAAATTGTGAGCATACCCGTGTCTGAGCTTTGGTGCTTTCCGAATGGGTCCCTTTTTGTGCCCTTATTTTGGCGCATTATTGAGGGATGCATCTGAGATGCTCAGGCCTGTGGGTTGTACGGCGCAGGTGATGGACGGTTTGGGTAGCGTCTTCGTGTAATTTGCTTTTACTTCTTCTCCTTCCTTCTGTCGAACTCTCGATATGATATTGTTTCTCTTTTGCAGCACAAATTGGTTGGGTCTGTCTCTTGTTCTGGCTTCGGGAGCAGCGTAGATCGGTGAGTTTGTTTTTTGTTCAGGATTTGGGTTCTGTGGTGTAAGAATTTGTATTCACAGAATTATGGCTCTCCTATTTTGATGTTTGTTTCCGTGCTTCACGATGAGAATCTTTGAAGGTTTTTGAATTGTGATTTAGTTGGGTTCCACACGTTTGATTATGGTAGCCCTTTCTTGTCTTGTAGTAGAATGTTGGGTTCCGATTACAATGCAAAAAAAGGGGTATATAGGGTTGGAATATTATGCTAGGACGGTTAGTATCAAGATTTTAGCTGTTGGGATTCATATGGGTTTGCTTGAATCTGGTATGTCAGTTTCTAGCATTGCTAAGAAGGTTAAGGAATTTAAGGAAAAGTTATGAGGGCAAAATTGTGGTGTTGGGTGTGGATGATATGGATATATTTAGAGGTATCAGTTTGAAGTTTTGGACAATGGAAATTTGTTAGAAGAGCATGTAGAGGGGGAAGGTGGTTTTGGTTCAAATTGTTAATTCGGCTAAGAGCCGGGCCAAGGATATTCAGGAAGTTCAAAGATGGGATCAATAACTTTGCAAACGAGGTTAACTTGAAGTATGGTGGACTGGATTATGACTCTATTTTGCATGTTATTTTTCTTTTCGGTTTTGAATTTTGTGCTAATTAATTGGTTTGGTGGGATGGGTTTGTGTTGATATTGTAGAGAGAGAGAGAGAGAGAGAGAAGTCGATGTCTAAGATTCGGTTTGGTTTCTTTAGTTAGTGCATTAGGGTAGGATTTTTACCTTTTTCCTTAGCCGATTTCGGTTAGTGCATTAGGATAGGATTTTTACCATTTTTGGTAACCGATACAGAGGTATTATTTTGGTGAATAAAAGTGTTGTGTACATATGTTTCCATCTGACTTGAGGTTCATAATTTTCAAGTGAGAGAGAGATGAAGTCAGAGCATAAAGGTTTGATTTCTGCAATTTGTATTCCTAGATTCGTGTATAAATGTTTGCTTTCTATTGATTGGAGTGATGTATGCTTGTGTATTTATCTGTGTTGGGTTTAATGATCTTCAGTTGTTCTAAAACTCGGAAATACTTGGCGAGTACTCGCCGAGTACTCGGTGCCTAGCCAAGGAGAGTTAGGGCTACTCGGTGGGAATTACTCGGCCAGCCGATTACTCGGCATTACTCAGCGAGTAACCGGCGAGTAGTGATTGCTTGGTAAAACGAGATTACTCGGAAGTGGAGAGAAAATCGAAAAAAAACTGAAAAAATGGGGTAAAATTCATAATATGTTAAATTTGAAGGGTCGTTAGTGTAATTTCAGTATAGTTTTATACTTACCCTAATAGAGTAAACACACCAATCAAGCTACTGCTGCTGTTCGAAGCGACTGCTGCTGTTCATTTGGTTTGAACGTTGAACTTTGTAATTGACTATTAATTTCGTACTTGGTTTCAATTGGTTTGAACGTTAAACTTTGCAATGGACTAGTAATTTTGTACTTGGTTTGAACTATGAACATTGAACTTCTGATTATGCATTATGAATATCATTTGGGGACCATATAAAAAAATAATAATCCAAGTAATTTCTACTCGCCGAGTACTCGGCCTCCAAGGTACAAGGTGGCCGGCGAGCGAGTACCAAGTACCGAGTTTTAGAACATTTATTCTTTACCTATAGAGAGATGATGGATCAAGTCAATAAAGGCGTAGACTTTAGGAAAAAGTATTAAGTGAATGTGGAAACAAAATCATTTTTCCGCTTTAGTTTAGTTTAGTTTTGCTAAATCGTCGTTTTTTTCAGAGAGAATCTCTAGGTTGACAATCAGTCCCCAATTCCGCGTAAGTTTAAGTCTTATGTCTATGCTTCTATTCAAATTTATGGGAGACCAACTTTTTTTTTTTTTTTTTTTTTTGGGGGGGGGGGGGCTAGTGGTTTGATAAGGAAAAGAATTTCTGCTAACTTGAGTAAACATCACAACAAGGTAATAAGGATTTTAGGTCAAAAAACATCATAGCCATGAAAGCAATACCAAGTTACCATTTAATTAAGGCTTATTGGTTTTGCGATTAATTATCGGACTTAAGGGCTTAGAGACAGCAAATTTGAAACAGAAAGAAAAAGCAAAGATTGTTGCAAAAGGAAAGGAACAGGAAAGATAGCCTAAAAAAAGGGGAAAAAAAAAATAGGCAACATGAAACATGAAATTGTTCCTCATTTGCAATCATCATTCCTTTTTCTTTCCTTTTGCGGTGGTCTTTCTGGCGATTGATACGGTTTTGAAGTGTTGGATGATTAGCCAGATTTTTTCGTATGCATATGTTTTGGTCTAGGTTGGGTTCGATCGTCTTCAACCAGAGAGAGTGGGAGAGTCTCAAGTCAGTTCATAAAGGTTCGATTTTTGCGATTTTTATTCATAGATTTGTGTATAAATGTTTGATTTATGTCGATTGGAGTGATATATGTGTATGTATTCATCTGGGTTGGGTTTGATCATCTTTACCCAGAGATCATGTATAAAGGCAATAAAGGCGTCAACTTTAGTAAAAAGTACCAAAATGGAGGTGGAAACAAAGATCATTTTTCTACTGGAGTTGAGGTTGTGTTTCGTTTAGTCTTTGTTTTTTTAAGGAGAATCTCTATGTTGACAATCAGTCACAAATTCCGTGTGAGTTCAAATCTTATTCATCGTCTACGCTTCCATCTCCATCAATAGAAGACATGTCCCAAAAAAGTACCCATAATTTTATGGATGTTATGTATACCAACTATTCGTTTGAAATTTCCAAGCATATTGGAGTGTTGAATTTAAGGGGTTTCTTCTCCCTTATGGCAAAGTGACCACAAAGTTGACAATTTTATTTGCAATTTCTATTTGAGTTTGTGTTCGGGTTGAGCAGCCTCGATTCCTTTTCTCCAAATTCACAACAAATACTGATGTGTTCATGTTAGTCTTACCTTGTGATCGAATGAATCTACCATTTTAGATCAAATGATGTGGGTTTTAGTACCATTTGCTGCCCTACCAATCTAGGTCCAACTGAAAACTTCAATTGGGGATTTTGCAGCCCTACAAAACTTGAACTACATGTGTTAATGTTTCCCAATTATTAATCATTACAATTTCCATTGCTTTGATGTATTGCTTTAATTTAGAGAAGAGGACTCTGCTGAACTTGACCTGTTTGGAATTGTTGACTGTTCACCAATCAGGCATTGAAGATGTGATGCCTAAAGACCCTATGCCTAATAAATTATGACCAATCACCACCCATTGGAAGATTAGGTTGCCATCTTCAGAGTGTGGGTCCCTGACTTCCTATCCAATTACTCCTACTATTTTGCTGTTGTTCGTTACCTTGGTGGCTCGAACGACTACTAGATATTGCCTTGCTTTGTATTGACACTATATTCTCCAACTACTAGATATGTGACCTTAATCCATTGAAATTTTATAGTATTTTCCAAGTGCACTTAGATATGGGAATCTGAAGAATTTGAAATTATTTGTAGGTTGCTTCCAAGTTTCCAGTGGATCTCCAGGTCACTTTCAAATGGATGTCCTTCTTGCTTCACTTTACGAGGTACATAAAGTTTCAAGCCTTTCCATTTTCTTATTCATGTTTTAGGCTATAAGAGGAAGAGTAATGGGTATACCCGTTATCTAATGGAAATTACAAGCTATTCTATACCGTAACATACGATTTTATATGTTTGCAAAAATGTATTGGATTAGTTCCTGTCATTCCCCTTTTTGGTCCAAGGATCATTGTTTCAGCCGGAAGAACTAATTAAACCTGAAACTCTCGAAAGAGGAGTTGAAGAAGTGGAACAAGAAATAGTAGGTTGCTAGGAGAGTGGAGACGTAAAAACTGAGAGTTGTATTGCGTACATTAGGAGTTTGGATGAGATTTGACATTGGTTGTTCGTGGTCTTACATAGTGGCAGTAGGGAAAGTGGAATTTGGGAGCACATGGAGGATTTTGGTTGGAAATAAGTTGTGGCAAAAGGTTAGGGGCCTGTGTAAGTATATACATTGACAAAAGTATTCATTGTTTCTCCTAAAAAACAGAGTTAATTCGATTCGTGATGGTGGTAGAAAGTTTTTGGACAATCAAAGAGATGTTGAATGGGGAACTTACTCTGGCCTACTTTTAGGGAAGGCCAACAATTACATTTATCAGCTGAAAAGTAGTAGGTTGTTGGATAGATGTTAGAATGAATCACTATAAGAAGAATACCACACTACGGTGCAAATTCAGTGGGAATGAAGGGAAGGGAAGGGAAGGGAAGGGGAGTGTATGTAGGAGGGGAAGGGAATCTAATAGAATGCTTTTTGGATCAGAAAAGGAAAGCAAAAAGGGTGGAAAAAGGAAAGAAAGGGAGAGGAGTGATGCAAGGAATATGATGATAATTCGATGTCTCAAGACTCTCAACTAGAGAATGGAATTCACTTTTTGTTTGAGAAGTCGGGGAATAAATCATTTTACAAAATGCTAGGGTATAAGTGAATGCCCTTTTTAAAAAATTCTACGAAAGGCAGATTGACATGTAGTAAGGAGTGGGTACTAAAACATCATACGAGGATAATATAAAGAAAAGTGTGGAATTTAGTACGGTAAGATTTCAATTTGCATGTTATGGACTGGAAAAATTGAGTCATAATATGCCGGCTTAGTTATTCATGTGGCTTCAATGTGGTGATCTAGCCTCTGAAGTCTGAACGGTGTCTGCCAATAGGTTGAAGCCTTTTGGGTCTGTTATTGCCATTTGGCTTGACCATCATCTTTGCCGAGCCCAACCGATTTTCATCTTTTCAAGGAAGGAATTCGCCTGTTGTTGGAAGTAAAGATTAGATTAGATGTAGACTGAGTATTTTGGTCGTGCTAATTAATCATGACTATAGATTGTTGCAAAAAAAGGAGAGAGCATAAAGTTCTTTATCCTTCCCTTGGTTTGCCTTTCACGAGATAGAAGCTTATTGGATAAATGTTTAAGTTTTAAGTAGGCCCTCAACATAAGTAACTTTTTCTTTTTTCTTTTTCGCTTTTTCTTTTCCTTTTGTTAGGATTCAGCTAACTGCAGTGATGGAAAATGGATAATACGAATCAAGAAGACTATCTCTGGTCGCTCTTGGAAGATTTGGCAAGGGCAAATCATCTTGTAGTTTTGTTAGATGACAGAATGGATTCAATGTTTTTTGTCAATATTTTCCATTCCTTTAGGTAGACTGGGATGATACCTTAAGATATCTCCCACCTCAATGTCATATTAATTTGTGGATTTTTGTGGCGTTTGTCAATTCTGGGGATTTACAATATATATATATATATATATATATATATATATATATATATATATATATATATATATAGAGGAATTTTCAAGTGAGGGATTCCTCATTTTTTTTAAAATGAGGGACTTTCATTTTCCTATCAAATTTTGAAAATCCGAACCGTTCAATGTGTGCAGAACGTAATTTTAAGGGTCCCCGCGAGAAATCAGCAAAAAAAATGACCGGGAAGGGCATCATCCGAGTAGTTTTTTTTTGAATCGTTCAATGAAAACTGCTCGGATGAAGCCCTTGCCGGTCATTTTTTTTGCTGATTTTTCACGGGGACCCTTAAAATCACGTTTTGATAACTTTGAGCGGCTCGGATCATCGAAATTCAATCAGGAAGGGGAGTCCCGCATTTTAATAAAATGAGGGATCCCTCACCGGAACCTAACTCTATATATATATATATATATATATACACACAAATTATCAAGTGAGGTATCCCTCACTTTGTTAAAATGCGGGACTTTCATTTCCCGATCAAATTTTGAAAATCCGAACCGTTCAATGTGTGCAGAACGTGATTTTAAGGGTCCACGCGAGAAACCAGCGAAAAAAATGACCGGGAAGGGCTTCATCCGAGCAGTTTTTTTTGAACCGTTCAATGAAAACTGCTCGGATGAAGCCCTTTCCGGTCATTTTTTTTGCTGATTTGGTTCAAAAAAAACTGCTCGGATGAAGCCCTTCCCGGTCATTTTTTTTGCTGATTTCTCGCGGGGACCCTTAAAATCACGTTCTGATCACTTTGAGCGGCTCAGATCATCGAAATTCAATCGAGAAGGGGAGTCCCGCATTTTAAAAAAATGCGGAATCCCTCACCGGAACCCGACTGATAACACAGTCATTTTCAAATGAGGAGGTCCTAATTTGGACCTTACTTCCAGAATACATTTTTCAGGGCTTTGTTCCCTTGATTGGATAAAGTAGTGGAATTGATCCTAAACTCGAGGTTTATGATCTTTATTTCCCCCTAAGTAATGTGTTTCAATCCCCGTACTTGAGACACATAACGTTTGTTTTATGGGGGATGTTCCTGTAGGTTCTAGCATTGGTGGGAGACTAACATGATTATGGTGATGATATATGTGGCCCGGTACTACGCATTCGGTTCATTGAGGACATATTAAGCGTGTGAAATCACAATGCATCTGATCAACACATCAGTTTCTGCTTATGCTACTTGTGTTTTTCCCAAACTTTAACCTTAAATGGTAGTTAATTTGGGGAATAGGGAGAAAGACGGTGGAAAGATAGAGAGCTGAAACGATATTCTGTCCGTATCTAGAGTTTTCAAAATCCCAAATAAAAGGTAACCCAATGTGTAATTTCTTAGTAACCTTGTCCCTACTTAGCATACTTCTGTTTGGTGTTAGTCACGACTCATGACAAATATTTGAGCAGATGATCTGTTTACGTATGAGTTATTTTCTCCTTTTTTAGATTTAGTCCTTGTTCTTTGACATGGTAGCAAGTTGTTTTTCTCGACACATTTGAACAAATGCACACATGCATTTGCATTCTACTTGAAAAGCATAGTCTTCCATTATTTGGTTCTAACTTCTCGATTCTACAGTTGCCCTCACATGCGGCGGATCTAATTTCAATGGAACTTCAAATATCCCAAATGGTTTTTACCTGCATTTCTTTATTTTTCTGCTAAGATTGAGTCAAGTCTTTGTTTCCCCTTGGTCATTCCTTTTGCAGGTAAAAGAACACCTGAGCAACCCCTGAAGAAAGCGTGCAAAGAACTTTTCAAAATGGATAGCTCGTCAACTTCAATAGCACTTGAAGATGCTCACATGCAACTAACACCACAAGAAGAGCACCAGACTCTTGGGTAAAAAAAAAAAGAAGACGGATAGCCATGAAGAATCATCAACTTTTTGGGAAGAAGGGAAGCTTAGTACCAGACCGAAATGTTCAGCTTTTGGGAATGAACAATGATCTACTTGATCTTTCCTCTTATCTTTGTAATATTTTCCTTCCCTACCAAACTTAAATTTCTAATCTATGTAATTTTTAAATCGTACCAATGTTTGCAGGTCAATTTGCCCGGGAACTTAACTCTGCTTGTTCACCTCATCCAATAACTATATGTATTTGCAAATTTCCAAGGAACACTATAAATCTTTTTAATGCACTATGCATTTCAAATTTTAATCAACCATATTACCTTCAACATTATTCTAATTTTACTAACAAACAAAATATATATTTAAAATAATCAAATTGACGGGCATCATAATCGTGCATTGCACGTGGCATTATTACTAGTGTAAGACAAACAACTCATTTCTCTTAATTTTGTTGTCTAAATTGTAATTTTGGTATTTTTAGTATAAGTGGTTTCTCTCAATCTTGGGGGGGGGGGGGGGGGGAGGTCGGGATGGTTGATGGTGGTGGTTGCTATGGAGGTGGGCAGGTGATGGTGCTAGAGATGGTGGCGGTAGAGTGGATTTGTGGATCGGGTTTCTTGTCAAATTATATTGTATGTGTAGAAAACATATTTGTGTATATCAATCAACCAATAGCTTATGCAAATGTGTTTGATCTCCCAAATCCTCCAATATTTAATTCCTAGATTCACTTTTTTAAACAAGAAAAAATCCGCCATGTTACATGTGTCTCATCCAGAGACCAAATGGAAGAAAGGGGGAAAAAAAAAAAGCATGTCCGACTTCCACCGAAGGCCAGATGGGGGAAAAAACAAACTAAACCCATACGTCCTCCTCCACCCAAAAAGGCAAGATAAAAAAAAAAAGGTTACCCAAGCCACTAACCAAGGCTGTAAATGAAACGAGCAGCTCGCGAGCTCAGCTCGTTAAGGCTCAGCTCGGCTAGTTTACTGAGCTCGAGCTTGAGTTTTTGGCTCATTTACTAAACGAGCCGAGTGGAGCTCGGCTCACTTGACAAAAGCTCGACTCGTTAAGGGAGGCTTAACTTGATTAAAAAGGCATGTTTAGTAAATAACTAAGTTCGGCTCGTTAAGGCTCGAGCCGAGCTCGAGCTCGAGTTTTTGGCGCGTTTACTAAACGAGCCAAGCTCGAGCTCGCCGAAGCTCCGTTCGGCTCGGCTCGACTCGTGTACACCCCTACCAATAACTGAACTTATCCCCTCACCGAACCCACGTCAATAACTGACTTCTCCCCACTTTTTAACCCTCCTTATGCAACTCCACCCCACATTGCCATGCAACTCCTCCTCACTTTTCCTCTTCTTCCACTCTTTTAACTCTCACCATTTTTGTACTCATGAAAAACGAAAAGATGCCATCAATTTCTATGAAGCCAAAAGGGGAAGATTAATATAAATTTTTTGATAAGGTAAGTCCACCATGTAACACCTTGACTTTTAAAAAATACAAATACGACAATAAAAACGGAGTACTACTATTTGCACCGATTGTTACCGTAGGGAAACCGTACCGACGGCCACCGGACGGCCGATCCGAGCCGTCCAAAAACTTTTTAAAAAAAATCCAAGGGGCCCTTAGCGGGAATCAATGGCATCCGATGTGTGTAGGGTGCTTGATCTGAACACTCATATATAAACGAAAAAAGAGTGTTCAGATCAAACACCCTACACACATCGGATGCCATTGATTCCCGCGTACGCCCCCTCGGTTTTTTTTTTTTAAATTTTTGGACGGCTCGGATCGGCCGTCCGGTGGCCGGAGACGGCCACGCGTGGCCGTCGGTACGGTTTCCCTACGGAAACCATCGGTGCAAATAGCTTTTTCGATAAAAATGATACAAATAAAATAAGAAAAAGTTAACATTTAACATGCCGTTTACCGTTAAGATTTAGATAAAAAATATATATTTTTTGAGTATATTTTTTTAAGAGATTTTTAGATATCGTACCAACCTTGCTAACGATGCACCATAGCATTAGATTGTTGCACGAGTCACCACGAAACGTAGCGTTGTGGGGTTTTAAGAAGAATAATTTGAGAAAAAATATTCTAGGTATCCCTAGATTTTATCCTAAGCATCAAAAGAATATTCTCGGCATCAAACCCTAAATTTTATTATTGTAAGAATATTCTCGGCATCAAACCCCTATATTTTATTATTCTAGGAATATGCTTGGGTACAAAAGAATATCCTTAGAATTATTCCACATAAGGTTAATTAAGGAAGGAATATGCTTCGGTTATTCTCTTAACCCTTCTACTATAAATACCACACTCACATAAACACACACCTCACACAACACAACACACACACGGCACACACCACCACTAGCAAATAAATAGAAGGAAAAAGAGAGGGAAGGAGAGGGGGAAAAGAAATAGGGGAGAGAGGGAAAAAAAAAGAAAGAGGAAGGGAATTGCCAAGAGGACTAGTACGATTCAATAGATCTTACCATTAATTTCAGAATCAAAGAGGTGAGTTATGAATTATCTCTGTCACATGAATTTTTGTAAAGGTTATGTTTTTTGATTTTCCAAAGTACGGTTATTTAACATTTGAATTCTTTTGTAGCAAATATACCATGGAATTATAATATTTTGAACAGTTCATGGAAAAAGTATTATCGATACATCCGAACGATGTCCCTGGAATCTAAGGGACGTTAAAGATACTAGTCGGAATGGTGTTATAAGGGCAGAATGGAAAGGAGCACATCCGGGTGTCCGACTGAATTGATCAATTATCTGTATACGCATTGGGGGTCGCTCCCTCAGTACCGGCGGTAATCGTTGGATGGTATCATATTATTATGTTATGATATGTTATGATATATACAGAATTGTTTTGGTTACAACTTAAGTCATGAAAAGCTGAAGTTATGATTTTGGTTACAGTTCCAGCCATGAAAAAACTGAAGTTATGGTTCCTGTTTCTCTTTGATAAAAAGAATTTCATGGTAGCTCATGTAACTCCGATAGTTTATAATCTCACATGGCAGTGGCTTATGTTTGTTGAAAATTTTCCTTTTCAGGTAATCCGAAATAGTAGAAGGTCGGGCCGAGTATCTATACCGTTAAGCTTATGTCGCGGTTATTTAGTGGAAGGAAAAAGAAAAAATGTAGCTCATGTTTCCATTATTAAAAAGAAAATCTAGTGACTTTTATTTTATAGATCGCTTCCGCAAATGCTAAGTTTGTTTCTACTATCTTTAAAAAAAAAAGGCAATAGAGGCCTTTGGTGAGACGGACTCACTAGGCCGGTCATGATATTCAAATCCGCTGGATTTGGGTCGTGACAGAGTTTGTATCAGAGCTAGGTTAATTAATAGTAATAGGTAAATGTATATATATGGGAAATACTATTTTTAGTAGCTATTATAGCAGTAGATAATTTTTTGACGTAGAGTCTCCTCAGAATAAAAAATTGAAGGCTTGAATCTTAATTTGGAAAGTTAGTTAGTATAAATTGAGCAATTTAATTAGTTGCACTTAATGTTTAAGTAGAGTTTCTAGTTTCAAAAGTCTGATTCGATTTCTTTTCTAGTAACTGAAGAGTGCTATTTAGGAATTCTTGAACTTCTAGATACTGTTAAAATAAGTAGATATATAGAATAAAAAACAATCTAACTAAATAAATGACTGTTAGCAAGTTTTACTTAATTCATTAATTTTTCTTTTGGGTTAGTGTTAGGATTGGAAGTTTTTACTTTTAATAGTTGGGTTAATATTAGATCTACCTCACATGTGTCTGTTGTTACTAGTTTTTTTTTAGGAAAACGGTTGACATCGACGACACTTGAGAGAGATTATGGGATGCATTGATTTTTATTTATCACTAATCATGAGGACTAAACTTTTAAAATAAATTGTAGAGTAAGCCATGACAAATGTTGATCAACCCGAGACAGAAAATGCCCGTTTAGATCGCCTCGAGCGATTGATCATTGAGGTACTACAAAATCAGCGACAACAACAAGCCCCTCCACCTCCGCTAAATCAATCAATAGGAGGAGTTTCACGCCAATCACCCGAAGAACAGTCGACGGAGAATCCGAATCACAATCAGCAAAATGGATTCATCCTAGTCGCACTCGTGGAGGAGCTAAATATAAGAGAATCTTAAAATTGAAGCCGTCAACATTCGACGGTGGTATGGACCCTACTCGAGCCAACGGTTGGATAGAGTCCATCAAAAAGATTTTCAAGGTGAAGTGTTGTCGCGAGACCCAAAAGGTGGATTTAGCCAGTTACCAATTTGAGGGTGAAGCATACAGTTGGTGGATAATGAAAGATGAAGAGGAACCGAGAATGGTCTGGACTCGATTTTTAGTGGTGTTTCGAGAAAAGTATGTTCCGCAGTCACTGTAAGATGCCAAATGCACCGAGTTCCAACAACTCAAGCAGAAGGGCCAGAAAACCATGTCAGAATATGAAGCTGAATTTACTAATTTGGCTGAGTATGCTCCTCACATGGTAGCAACGGAGAATCGGAAAGCCCGCAAATTTGAGGATGGCTTGAAGCCTAAAATTCGAAAGGTGGTATGCCCGAGGAGGCTTCCCACCTATGCCACAAAGTTGTTGATCGGGCCCTATTAGTCGAACAAGAAAACGAGGAGTCCAAAAGGCTCTTCGAGAATCGAAAGCGTCAAAGGTTCAATAGTGGGAAGAAATCCGAAGGGGGAAGCTTTAAGAAACAAAATACTAGAAATGAAGTTGGGAAACCAAGCAACAACCAGCTGCCGCCATGTGCAACGTGCGGGAAACCCCACTTAGGCGTTTGTATGAAGGCAACAAGTGGATGTTTCAATTGTGGCAAAGTTGGACATCTAAAAAAGGATTGCCCAAATCTCAGGCCCGGAATAATAAATGTGCAAAACTCGGGACAGTCAATGGGGCAGAGGCAAAGACAAACAACTCCAGCACAACGAAACGATGGTAGACAAAGGCAAGGGAAGGCATTTGCTCTAATGCCAGGAGACCCACGAAACACTGAAGAAGTTGTAGCAGGTAATGTATCAATTTGTTTGATACTAGCCTATGCTCTAATTGACTTGGGTTCAACACACTCATTTATTTCACCACAACTCGCCACAAAGTTATTCAACATAGCAAAACCCCTCGGTTATGACTTGTTGGTGTCGCAGCCAATGAGTAGAGGTGTAGTTTGCACGACAATTTGTAAGAACTGTGATGTGCGTTTTGACAATATATGCTTGCATGCGAATCTGATACCTCTTGAGATAAATCATTTTGATGCAAATTTTGGCATGGATTGGCTCGCTGCCAACCACGCCACAATCAACTGTACTAACAAATGTGTCGAGTTCCGTAGTCCAGAACAAGAAAATATTCGATTTGTAGGAGTCGGAGTGTCCTCGCCTCCATACTTAGTATTCGCAACTCATGCTCAACGACTGCTAAGGAAAGGATGTCGGGGATTCTTCTGCAACGTCATATCAACCCCAACGAGCTAGGAAGTGGCAGATATTCTAGTAGTCCGAGAGTTTCCGAAAGTTTTTCCGGATGACTTACCAGGGACTCCAATAGACCGGGAGATCGAGTTCAAGATAGAGGTCATACCAGGTACCTAGCCAATATCGAAGGCCCCATACCATATGGCTCCAGCCAAGCTTAAAAAGTTAAAGACCCAACTGCAGGAACTATTGGATACAGGCCAAGTACATCGCCATGGGGAGCACCTGTGCTCTTCGTTAAAAAGAAGGATGGCACACTGAGGCTATGTATCGACTACATGGAGCTAAATAAGGTAACACTTGAGAACAAATATCCCTTACCAAGGATAGATGATTTGTTTGATCAATTACAAGGAGCTCGCGTGTTCTTGAAGATTGATTTACGTTCGGGGTACCATCAGCTAAACCTGAAAACAAACAACGTAGAGAATATGGCGTTCCGAACTTGATATGGACATTACGAGTTTCTGGTCATGCCCTTTGGGGTAACTAACGCACCAGCAGCTTTTATGGACCTGATGAACTGGGTATTTAAGCAATACCTGGATGAATTTGTAATAGTCTTCATCGATGATATCCTCATCTACTCCAAAAATGAAGAAGAACATGCGGACATTTACGAATCGTTCTACGAACACTGAAAGACCAAATGTTGTATGCCAAATTCAAGAAATGTGAATTTTGGTTGAATGAGGTGGTCTTCCTTGGACACGTCATCAGCGGTGAAGGAATTGTGGTGGATCCTCAGAAGCTGGAAGCAATAGTAAACTAGCCAAGACCGACTATAGTGACAGAAGTTTGTAGTTTTTTGGACTTGGCCGGATATTATTGAAGATTTGTTCAAGATTTTTCCAAAATTGCTGCTCCATTAACAGAGCTGAGTCGGACAGGGGAGCCTTTCGTGTGTTTGGAAAAGCATGAACAAAGTTTTCAGAAGCTAAAGTGGAGACTAACAACAGCACCCATTCTTACACTGCCAGAAGGAACCGAAGGATTTGCAACTACAGTGACGCATCCTGGCAAGGATTGGGATGCGTATTAATGCAACCTTAAAAGGTCATAGCCTAAGCTTCTCGACAATTAGCCTCACAAAAAGAACTACCCTACACACAACCTGGAGTTAGCTGCAATAATTTTTGCCTTGAAGATTTGGCGACATTACTTGTATGGAGTATCATGTGAAATTTATACAAATCATAAGAGTTTTAAATACATCTTTACGCAGAAAGAGTTGAATTTGAGACAGCACCGTTGGTTGGAATTGCTTAAAGACTACGATGTTGCCATCTAGTACCATCTAGTAAAAGCCAACTTTGTTGCAGATGCCTTGAGCCGTAAGACAACAGGAGCTTTAAACTACATTATCACAGGGCAACCACTTTTATTGGAAGAAATGGATCGAATGGGTCTCGAAATGGTAATTCAAAGATCCAATGCTATTTGTATGGCTATCATTGCCCTACCGGCAATATTTGAGGAAATAAAACTAAAGCAGAAAGACGATCCAAAGTTGCAGAAAATCTACGAACAACTTGAAGCAGCATCGCATCCAAGCTTCGAGATAGTAGATAATATGCCGAAATTTCAAAGTCGAATCTGTGTTCCTGATGTTTCAGATACTAAGCAACGGATTTTGGAAGAAAGTCATAACTCAAAGCTTTCCATCCATCCAGGAGACATGAAGATGTATCAGGATTTAAAAAAAGTCTTTTAGTGGATCGGCATGAAGATAGACGTTGCTGACTTTGTAAGTTGGTGCCTTTTGTGTCAACAGATTAAGGTTGTAAGCCAAAAGCTTGCAGGATTGTTGCAACCTTTGCCTATACCAAAATGGAACTAGGAGCACCTCATAATGGATTTTGTAGTTGGATTGCCCCGCTCACAGAATGGTAATAATTCAATCTGGGTGATCGTGGATCGACTTACGAAGATGGCACACTTCCTACTAGTATGGACAACTCATTCGGTGGATAAGTTGGCTACTCTTTATGTTCGAGAGATTGTTCGATTGCATGGAGTACCAGTCACTATAATTTCAGATCGAGACCCAAGATTTGTATCCAGATTTTGGAAAAGCTTTCAAAAGGCCATAGGCACGGAGTTATGATTCAGTACGACATTCCACCCGCAGACTGATGGGCAATCTGAGCGGACAATTCAAACTTTGGAAGATCTATTGCACGCTTGCGTGATGGACAACCAAGGGAGATGGGAGGAACATTTACCTTTAGCTGAGTTCACCTACAATAATAGTTATCAAGCAAGCATTGGTATGGCTCCTTACGAAGCTTTATATGGCAAGCAATGTAGGTTCCCAACTTGTTAGATAGAGGTAGGAGAAACACAGTTACCTGGTCCCGATATCGTCCAGGACACGACGGAAAAGATTAAACTCGTTCAAGAAAGATTAGAAGTTGTACAAAGTCGTGAGAAAAATTACCTAGATGCCGGGAAAAGAGAGATGGAATTTCAAGAGGAGATTGGGTATTTCTAAAAATTTCGCCCATGAAAGGGATATTGTGCTTCAGAAAGAAAGGAAAATTAAACCCCAGATATGTTGGACCATTTGAGATCCTAGAAAAGGTAGAACCGATAGCTTACCGATTAGCCTTGACTCCCGAGCTCGCCAACATCCACGACGTTTTCCACGTATCAATGCTAAAGCCCTATGTGTCAGACCCGGCGTACATATTAGCCTTGCTACCAATAGAACTAAAGTAGGACCTCACTTATGAAGAGCGACCAGTTAGGATCATGGATCGTCAAGAAAAACAACTAAGAAATAAAATAATTCCACTTGTTACAGTCTGGTGGGATAACCATTCCGGTGGAGAAGCCACGTGGGAAAAAGAGGATACATGAGAGCATGATACCCGAAGCTTTTTGAGTAAGGTATGATCACACTACGTTCAACTCCTAAGTTTCACAAAGTTTGGAGGACCAAAATTCTTAAGGTAAGGAGGATGTAACACCCCGACTTTTAAAAAATACAAATAAGACAATAAAAATGATACAAATAAAATAAGAAAAGGTTAACATTTAGCAGGCCGTTTACCGTTAAGATTTAGATAAACAAAAAAATTCCGAGTATGTTTTTATAAGAGATTTTTAGATATCGTACCAACCTTGCTAACGACGCACCACAACGTTAGATTGTGGCACAAGTCGCCACGAAACGTAGCGTCGTGGGGTTTTAAGAAGAATAATCCGGAGAAAGAATATTCTAGGTATCCCTAGATTTTATTCTAAGCATCAAAAAAATATTCTCGTCATCAAACCCTAGATTTTATTATTGTAATAATATTCTTGGCATCAAACCCCTAGATTTTATTATTCTAGGAATATGCTTGGGCACAAAAGAATATCTTTAGAATTATTCCACGTAAGGTTAATTAAGAAAGGAATATGCTTGGGTTATTCTCTTAACCCTTCTACTATAAATACCACACACATCAACACAGATCTTACACAACACAACACACACGGCACACATCACCACTAGCAAATAAATAGAAGGAAAAAGAGAGGGAAGGAGAGAAGGAGAGGGGGAAAAGAAATAGGGGAGAGAGGAAAAAAAAAGAAAAAGAAAAAGGAAGGGAATTGCCAGGAGGACTAGTACGATTCAATAGATCTTACCATTAATTTTAGAATCAAAGAGGTGAGTTATGAATTATCTTTGTTACATGAATTTTATAAAGGTTTTGTTTTTTGACTTACCAAAGTACGGTTATTTAACATTTGAATTCTTTTGTAGCAAATATACCATGGAATTATGATATTTTGAATAGTTTATGGAAAAAGTATTATCGATACAACCGAACGATGTCCCTGGAATCTAGGGGACGTTAAAAATACTAGTTGGAACGGTGTTATAAGGGCGGAATGGAAAGGGGCACAATCGGGTGTCCGACTGAATTGATCAATTCACTGTATACGCATTGGGGGTCGCTCCCTCAGTACTTGCGATAATCGTTGGATGGTATCATATTATTATGTTATGATATGTTATGCTATACACAGAATTATTTTGGCTACTGCTTAAGCCATGAAAAGCTGAAGTTATGATTTTGGTTACAGTTCCAACCATGAAAAATTGAAGTTATGGTTCCTGTTTCTCTTTGATAAAAAGAATTCCATGGTATCTCATGTAACTCCGATAGTTCATAATCTCACACAAGCAGTGGCTTGTATTTGTTAAAATCTTTCCTTTTCAGGTAATCCGAAATAGTAGAAGGTCGAGCTGAGTATCTATACCATTATGCTTATATCGCGGTTATGTAGTGGAAGGGAAAAGGAAAAATGTAGCTCATGTTTTAGATATTAAAAAGAAAATCTAGTGACTTTTATTTTATAGATTGCTTCCACAAATGTTAAGTTTGTTTCTACTATCTTTAAAAAAAAAAGAAGCAATAGAGGCCTTTGGTGACACAAACTCACTGGTCGGTCACGATATTCAAATCCGCTGGATTTGCTTCGTGACACACCACCCTATCTTCGCCATGTATCTTCATTTTTTTTCCCACATTCGATCCCTCTCCTAATTAATCGTGTTTCGACAGAGATGGTTGATGGTGGTGGTTGCTATGGAGGTGGGAAGGTGATGGTGCTAGAGATGGTGGTGGTGGAGTGGATTTATGGATCGGGTTTCTTTGTCAATCTATATTGTATGTGTAGAAAATATATTGTGTATATCAATCAACCAATAGCTTATGCAAATGTGTTTGAGCCCCCAAATCCTCCAATCTTTAATTCCTAGATTTTCACTTTTTTAAACAGAAAAAAACCCACCATGTTACATGTGTCTCATCCAGAGACAAAACGAAAGAAAGGGGGGAAAAAAAAAAAACCACATGTTCGACTTTTACTGAAGGCCAGATGGAAAAAAAAAAAAAAAACCAAAGCCATACGTCCTCCCCCACCCAAAAAGGCAAGATAAAAAAAATAAGAGATAAAAAAAAAAAGTTACCCAGGCCACTAACCAGGGCTGTAAATGAACCGAGCAACTCGCGAACTCGGCTCGTTAAGGCTCAGCTCGGCTAGTTTGCTGAGCTCGAGCTTGAGTTTTCGGCTCGTTTGCTAAACGAGCCGAGTGGAGATCGGCTCGCTCGACAAAAACTTGACTCGTTAAGGGAGGCTCGACTCGATTAAAGAGGCTTGTTTAGTAAATAACTAAGCTCGGCTCATTAAGGGCTCGACTCGTTAAGGCTCGAGCCGAGCTCGAGTACGAGTTTTTGGCTCATTTATTAAATGAGCCAAGCTCAAGCTAGCCGAAGCTCGGCTCGGCTCAGCTTGTTTACACCCCTACCTGTAACTGAACTTATCCCCTCACGGAACCCACGTCAATAACTGACTTCTCCCCACTTTTTAACCCTCCTTATGCAACTCCTCCCCACATTTGCCATGCAACTCCTCACTTTTCCTCTTCTTCCACTCTTTTAACTCTCACCATTTCTGTACTCATGAAAAAAGAAAAGAAGCCATCAATTTCTATGAAGCCAAAAAGGGGAAGATAAATATGAAATTCCCGATAAGGTAAGTCCACCACCCTATCTTTGTCATGTATCTTCACGTACTTTTTTTTCCCGCATTCGATCCCTCTCCTAATTATCAATTTTTTCTCCTGAAATTGAATTCCTCGTATTCAATTCCCTATATTCAATATGAAATATTGAATAGGCAAGCTTTCCCTATTGAATTCTTGTATTCAATGAGAAGACTCCTCTTACAACTACATAAAGGGGGTCCTTGGCATTGTTTCTACATACGATAACCGAGCTTCACTTCCTCTATTATAATTAGCAATTGTTCTTCTTTGAGAGAGAGAGAGAGAGAGAGAGAGAGAGTACAGACATAAGTATGTTCAACGAGCAGTCTATGGCGGTGCCCCGGTAACTGAGTGGGAACCGAGTCAACCCTGGGAGACAAACACCGACACAACCTCCAGCACTGGTGAGGTGACGAATTTGGCTTAAGGGCACCATGGAGTAACGCGAGTCTCGGTTTGCAATTTCTTTTTCCTTACTTATAGTTTATGTTTCATATTTTGTAATTTCAATTTCATGTAATTTTTTGTTCTATTGTAAATTTTAAGAAATTAGTAATATTGTTTATTGTTTTCCGCACTGATTTTCCTACATAAAGTAATTAAAAGTTGGGTTCATCAACATTTGGTTTCAGTGCTCAGAGGTCCACTGTTTAAAGATTCACTGCTCAAAGGTCAGTTCTAATATAAGTTGCATCCACATGTCATTACATTATGTTCGCATAAGTCAAAAAATTTGCAATTTTTCTTCCTCCGTTTCTACCCATATAAAATCTGGACGTGAGTTCGCTTGTTTTGTCCTAATAATTATGTTAGGTATATAGTATAGTAATAGGTAAAATATATTACAAAAGTGTAGGAAATTTTCGGAATAAAGTAAAATTCATACAGCTTCAAAGAAAACTTTTACTCGCACCTAAATATCTAATCCCTGCCGTCGGTGCCGAAGCAGTAAAAAACTTGGCATCAAAATCACCACAAGTAACGATTGAAAGGAAAAGAATAAGAATATTGCTTTACATTGGGTCGTGAGGCAGTGAGCAGGCGGAGGGCTGGAGACTATGGGGTGAATTGGGGGACGTGGTTAGTGGTAGTTTTGTTGAAAAAGTGTAGTGGGCCAAAATAATCAAGGTTCGAAAGGTTCAAAAGGTTCGAGCAAAGGCAAAGAGATAACCCGCTATACAGTTGTCTCAGTTCGTTTATGGTGACGTTTCGTAGGGTTTATTCATACTGTTCCACCGAGCGTTTGTATATTCACATAGTTTCTGCCGAGCGATTATGTATCTTCATCGGCGTGCCGAGTGTTTCACTTACCTTTTGTGCCTTCATCAATTTTATGTTTGGATACACCTATAATCGTTCGGCTAACATTTGGAAGTATATCGTTCGGAAGCGTATTGTTCAGAAGATGTGTTTGTTCGGAAACTGCCGGGCTCGACAATCAGTATGCTCGTCTACGGTCATTCAACGGTCTTCAATGTCAGTAGGAAGTGACCACTCTGCCTGAAGTGACGTTTCTATCTGATGTGATGTCTCTGTAACGCCCCCAATTTTGGGTACGTTAAAAAGACAATTTCATTGATAAAACCAAATGGAGTCTGGCTCGTTATTACAACAAAACTCCCACAAGAGTTCAATATTTATACAATGAAGGGGTTCTAGGGTTCCTAACTACAGCTCCACCTGCTCCTCCATACTAGCCAGCTCCTCAGCTCCCAAAGCCTCCAAGGTGTACTGTTCATCTTGATCATCTACAAGGTCTGACACATTATACCAGCGTCGCCACCGATATAATATGTCAGGGTCACCAAAGGTAACACCGTGAGCTACGAAAGCTCAGCAGAATAATCCCATACCCGCTAACCCATAACTTACAAACAACAGGTCATAGATATAGCACACAAACTCATGATTGTCACATAACTCATGCATAAATGAATAACAATGACACATCCACATTTGCTATCTTCCTAGCGTTGGTGTCCATGACTTTCTGGGTTTCTCCTACGGGACTCATCGTAAACTGTGTCTCGTTTTCCTCATTTCCTAACCCATTCATTATTTCAAAAACCCATTTTTAACACACCCAACCTCGGTTCCGCCGTTCCGGGTTTCCGAGTATCCTCACAATGGTTCCGTCGTCCCAGGTTCCCAATTGGCACACATTGCATTGGCTCCTCTCCACAGATAACCAAGCCATACCTCACCATGGTTCCACCGGTCCGGGTTCCCATGGGAACGCACACAACCTCACAATGGTTCCGCTATTCCGGATTTTCATTGGAACACACACAAAATCCACACCACACAATGGGCTACCACGTCCGGCCACATTGCGGTTTCAAAACTTTTTCTCCTTTTCAAAACACGCCTTGTCATTAACACATCCTAGGCGTCATGTTTCTACTTTCTTGATTTTCGTGTCTCGTTCTCATGCATAGACTCCGTGGTAGGACAAAAGTAAGCATGAAACATTCTAACAAGATCGTCCAACTCTATAATATACCACAAGTAACACAATCGATTCATGTATGCAAGCTCATACTCCTTGAAATATCAAAATACGAATACTTCGATTCAAATAGTAACGTTTTAACTTTCGAAAACCGTTCTTTCTCAAAGATCAACAACATACGTTTTACTTGGAATAAATAAGTAAGTAAGTAAGTAAGTAAGGATTTCCTTACCGTTCTTCTAGGCGGTAGTAACGGCTTACGGACGGTAATCGGCGGTCGGACGGAGTAACTTCCTACGGGAGCTTCCGGTAGCTTTGAAAGAGAAAGGTTTCTCTTGAAACTTGACCTTGGCTATTACTACTACTACTTTTGGATCGAGAGGGTGGTCGAGTGGCGGTCTAGTGGCGGCTTTGGATGAGTTTCTTGAAGAACTCAAGAACAAGAAGAACAAAGCAAGAACAAAGGATTTCTAGAGAGAGAAGTTGAGGAATGGGAAGGTGTGAGTTGAATGGCATGGAATGGCTTGCTATTTATAGGCAAAACCTTGGCTTTCTCTCCTCTCTCAAGGCCCCCCCCCCCCCCCCCCCCCCCCCCTCTCTCCATAGCTCAAAATTTGACACTTGTCATGAAATCTTGGAAGATCAAAGCCTAACCCTAGGCTTGCATGGCTAAGATTTGTACCAAGGATTTAGTTATGGAAGATTTTGGAAGATTTGATGGAGAGAAAGGATAAATTGTACAAAATTTGGTCTTAAACAATTATAGAAGTACAATGGAGAGGTAGATTTTTTGTAACGACCCTGATTTTTGATAAATAAAAATTTCGTTAAATATTTAAATTTTATTTTAATTACTTGGATTTGCTACAAAAAAAATTTCTTTTTAATTTTTATAATCCGTCATAATTAGATTTGAGACTTATAAAATTATATCTTTCACGCCGAGCAATCTAGTCATTTTCTAAAAACAAGTATGCTTATGAAAGCACTTGTATATTTTCCTAAGAGTTAGATAAAATCTTTATATTATATTTCTTGGCTAGAAATCCTACTTGGCAAGTAGAGTTAGTTTCCAACCGATTAGTTAGAGGAACCGGACCACTGATTCACCTAGTTACATTACCCTAACCCTAATTGGACTTTTTTGACCGTCTTGGAGCCTTTTGAACCCCCCGAACCCTAATTGAACCCTTAGACTTTTAGGGGTAATCATTATACCCCATGACAAGTCATTTCAAACCCTAATTATTACCAATATTCTTTTACCCCTTGGTCCATAATTGTTAGGGGAATTTTTGTCCCTTGGTTAATAGACCTTTGACTTGCCAATAAGCATGACAAGACAAGTCATACTTGGAATCTCATCATTTTTTTGGAAGCAAGGCTAGCTTTGCCATGCATGCACACATATGTCCTAGCCTTAAGCCTAACTATCTTAGGTTTTACTTTCCTAGATGAATATATACATGTACTTATATATATACCTATATATGTCTATACATAGAGCGAGAGAGAGAGAGAGAGAGAGAGAGAGAGAGACCGAATGGGAGAGGGAGGTGGAGTGTGTGATTGTGTTTTGGACACTTACACAAGTAACCTTAATAGCCCTAAGCCTATTTACTACATGCCAACCCATTCTAGTCTTCCAAAGTACAATGATTTTGTGCTTTCTTGCAAGAAACCTCCCCATAGACTTGACAAGCCAAAAACCCTTCATGATGGCCTAAGATTTGGCCTACAAATGGAAGTGACAAGTCATGGAAGGCTTTGACTTGATTGAAAGGCTTGAAGTGACCACTCAATGGGGCAAATCCATGGGAGAAAGGAGAGAGGGGGGGGGGCCGGCCATAGAGGAGGGAGGAGGAGCTCAAGTGTTGGCTATAAATAGCACCCCATGCCTTCCATTCAACTCACACCTTCACTCACTTTTCTCTAGAAACCATTTCCATTTTCCAGACAGCTTACTGCCCTTCACAAATCTTCATTTTTCTCCTGCTTAAAGTAGTTTTTGGAACCAACTCCCTTCGGAAAAGTTGTAGAGCACTTCGAAACCTTCAAGTTAGACCCAAGAACCACCCCAATCGGTGAAGAAATGACAAAGATATTGGCATCCGAAGTTCAGTAAAAATCTCGGATTTCCATTTTCAGACAGCATACTGTCTCTTCCTTTATCACCATTTTTCTCCTACCTAAAGTAGTTTCTAGGATCAACTTCTTTCACGAAAGTTGTAGAGCACTTTGAGAGCTTCAGTTTCGACCCAAGAATGATCATATTCGGCCAAATATTGACCGAGTTACTGCCATCCAAAGTTTGGTCCAGATTTGCGAGTTTCACCGCCCGTAGAAAACTTCCAACTAGCTTATTTGGCCCCGACTAGTTTCGGATTAAGGTAGATAAATCTCTACTCATTCTCCCTAGTATAACTTTAGTTATTTTTGTTTATGATAAGGCAAGTTAAAGTATTAGGAATAATTAGCAATCTCGTTTTACAAAATCTTAAAATGACATTACGATCATGTAGATTTTCTCTACTCACTTCCCTAAGTATAAGTAGAGTCCCTCGTCCACTAACTCAACGTATAGTATGTTAAAAAGTATATAAGGTTATCTGTTGTCTGCTAAAGTTATCTGTCATAAGTATATAAGGTTATCTGTTGCCTGAAATGTTAGAATTTCATGAAATACTTGAATGGAGTTTTCTTTAAAAAGATGAAAAGGAAGGGGAATATGTTGAATTAATCAACTTGTTACTCGAAATAAACATATGTTGCTTAGAATTTCTCAAAAGAAAGAAAGAATGGTTTTCAAAAGATAGAATTTGACACTTGAATAGAAGTATTCGTATTTTGATATTTAGGATGGTTATGAGCATGATTATTAATATAGAATTGGATGATCTTGCTAGTTTAGTTTCAAGATTACAATGAATAATTTATGTTTGTAAAAAGTCCTACCGCGGAGTCTTTGCATGTAACGAGACACGAGAATCGAGAAAGTAGAAACATGACACCTAGGGTGTGATTAATGAAAGAAAATGTTTTTCGAGAAAGGAAATATTTTGAAACTACATAATGACCGGTTTTGGGAGGCATTATGTGAGTTGTGTGCGTGTGCAAAAGTAAGATTTGTGAAAAACCCAATGAGAACCAGGAGCGGCGGAACCGAGGGTTTAGATTTCGAAAACCCCAAATGGGAACCCGGAGCGGCGGAACCATTGTGGGATACTCGGGAACCTGGAGCGGCGGAACCGAGGGTTTTGAATTGTGTGCGTTCCCATGGGAACCCGGAGCGGCGGAACCATGGTGAGGTATGGCTTGGTTATCCGCGATACAGAGCCAATGCAATCGTGTGCCAATGGAAACCCGGTGTGGCGGAACCATTGTGAGGATACTCGGGAGACCGGAACGGCGGAACCGAAGTTGGGTGTGTTAAAAACGGATTTTGAAAATGTTGATTTGGTTATGAAAAGTGAAAATGGAGACACGGTCTACGATGAGTCGCGTAGGAGAAACTCAGAAAATCACCGACACCAACGCTAAGAAGATAGCGAATGTGGATGTGTCATTGTTATTCATTTATGCATGAGTTATGTGACAATCATGAGTTGTGTGCTATATCCTGCTATTTGTAAGTTAAGGGTTGGTGGGTATAGGATTATTCTATTGAGCTTTTGTAAGCTCACGGTGTTACCTTTGGTGACCCTGACATATTATATTAGTGGCGACGCCGGTATAATGTGTCAGACCTCATAGATGAACAGGGTGAACACTATACCTTGGAAACTTTCGGAGCCGAGGAGCTGGCCAGAATAGAAGAAGAGGCGGAGCAGTAGATAGAAACCCTAGTCTACCCTCCTTTTGTTTAATAAAGTACTCTTGGGAGAATTATGTTGTAATATTGAGCTAGACTCCATTTAGTTTTTCAATGAAATTGCCTATTTAACGTTCTCAAAATTGGGGGCGTTACATTTTTGGCTAGGAAGAAAGATACACCCATGGATTTGAAAGATGTAAGAAGATCATGGTGATCAAAGGTGGTACAACCAAATCTCTCTCTTTCTTCCTTCCTCTCTCTCTCTCTCCCCCTCTCTCTCGGCATTTCTCTCTCTCTCTCTCTCTCTCTCTCTCTCTCTCTCTCTCTCTCTCTCTCAAGTACACTATATATATATATATATATACACACACACATATAATAACATAAAAGTACAAAAGTACTAGATTTTCAAATCCAAATACCCCATTAAAGAAATCTAATTAGGCACATGTTTGATTAAACTAATAGATATTATACTTTTTTGCAAATCTAGGGTATTGATACACATGTACAAATGCCCAATATTCAAATATAAAAGTGGTACCAAGTACCCCAATTAAATAATAGGCTAGGATTCTCCACAATAAAGTACTTGTACTATTTTATTTAATAAAGTACTTTGGAAATCTAGGATTTAGATATACCCCAATATTTTAATGCATAAAAGTACATGAAAAATCCAAATCTTGATTATTAAAACAAAGCCTTGTACCTTGTTGAAAGATTGGGGCTATTACCCAATGGGTAATAATTCCCCTTGTGGTTAATAACCAATGGACAAAAGAAATAAGGAGATTTTTCATATTATAATAACCAAAATGTCCTTTAAGCATGCATAGAAATCTATTTTTTACTATATATTAGTACTTAACCAAATCTAGCAATGAATACCCTAAATATAAAATTTAGGGTTTTTATTATCCAATGGATAAAAATTTTCCTAACTTTTATTGTCCAATGGTTAAAGAAGAAAACTAAAATAAATAAAGAAAATAAATAATGATTTTCCAGTCTAGGGTTGGAAAGGTTCACAAAGCTCAAAGATGGTCAAAAAGGTCCATCTAGTAACTATGTGAGTTTGGTTGCTCGGTTCCTCCAAGTAGTCGGTTGGAATCTAATTCGATTGACCCCGAAGGACTAGAATCTAATTATGACGGATTACTGAAAGTAAAAATAAGTAATTCAAATAAAATTTAAATATTTAACGAAATTTTTATTGACCAAAAATCAGGACTGTTACAGTCTCTGACATTAACTAATGTGGTTCTGCAAACCTCGAAGGGTGGCGTTCATTAAATGATTATGACACATGACGTCAGTCGAACAGTGCGACGCACGTGGAAGGAGCAATAAGCTTGTTTGGTACTCCAAGGTTTGCCTATGAATAAAGGACTCCCTCTCCAGGTTTGTGGATCTTCTACATAACTTCTTCCCCAAACAAATACTTTCTTTCTTCTTTCACCTACTAACTAGGTTGTCGGAGCTTCTTCCCGGAGGTACATTTCCCTCCGTTTTCAGGTATTCAGTTCAATACCGTTCAACTTCTTCGTTCAAGTCAAACGAAGGAAAATGTTCAAAGTGGAATTCACCCCCACAAAAAGGAATACAGAAAAAAGAAGGAAAAAAATTAGGTGGTTTAATTATTGCAGTTACAGCAATGTTTCAACATTCAAATCCGAAAAACTAAAATGATCCCATCATTTCTTCGATTGTTTTTTTTTTAATGGCAAAAGAGAGATTTTATTAATCTTTGAAAAAGATACAAAGATCAATAGGACAATGAGACAACGAAAAGTCTAATCCGATATCCAAACTCTTGATTGGTAAGATGTCAACCAAAACAACATCCAAAGGAAACAAAACAAAGCCTCAACACCTAAAGGTCTAGAAACCCAGATAAAACAATTAAAGCAAATGATACACAATCCAAAACATCCAAGAGGCCTAAAGCCCAAATAACATGAGACAAGCCCAACTAGTAAAGCTCAAATAAACTCAACCCTAGCTACACAATCACAACCCGTAACACCACGGAAGTCCCACCGCCAATCACCGCTAACCACCACAAGCAGACAACCATGCACCGACGCCCGCTGGCGTCTCGCAAGCCATTAGGCAAAGATCCGATCGAACACTGGAGTAGAATCGGCGGAGGTGCGTGACTTCACCCTCAAAGCCACGGAGAATAGCCTCACCGTTAGGCAAAACTGACTGTCCCAACAGAAGCAACCGGCGGCCGAAACTAAGGATGGGGAGAGGAAGCCAGGTGGAGACGGCGACCCCCAAGCAGGAACATCAACCGGAAAAGAGGTATGATGATGAGAGCATCAACGACAACATCAGGTGAGAAGGAGTGATGGGGTGCGTGACACAATTGCTGGCGAGAGCCCCACCGCGAGAATCGAGATGTCGTGGATTGTACGCCCCCCCCCCCCCAAGAAACTCCGGCAAAAGCTCCATCAACAGAACTACCACCAACACCATCGCTGCCGGCATACTTGAAAAAGAAAAAGAAAAATAAGGTGGAAGGGAGGAGCCTATGGGAGGAGGGTGGAGATCCCCCGGCGGCGGAAACGAGGTCGAGGCTAGGGGTTGGGGTTTTTAGAGAGAGAATAGGCGAGCCATTTCTTCGTATGTTATAGTATAGTTTGAATACTTTTTCTTTATTTATTACTTATAGTTAGGTGTCAATTTATTTAGGGAAATGATAATGCCAAAACCGTTTTTATTGGTGTCAAAATCATTTTTGTTGGTGCCAAAACTCTAATGCACAAAAGGCTTGTACCATTTGCAATGTACAAGACTTTTATGCTCTGGAGTTTTGGCACCAACAAAAACGGTTCTGTTAGATATATTATGCTCTATGATTTTGGTCAACATGCTACAGATTATGCCATGTACACATATTGGGTGTGCTGCGTGTGCATGTCAATCTTGCCCATGCATGTAAGTTTTGCTCGTGCATAGAACTAGTTGAACGCTAGTAATATGTTAAAATAATAATGTTAATGTGGTTTGAATAGCCTAAAAATGCTAGACTATTACGTAGTGCAAACATTTTGGGGCTAGCTAAAGTATATAGTAGCACTTTTTATAGGCAATTTGCTTAGGATTGCATTGAGGCCGTTGGAGATGCACTTATGATAACAAGATATATATATCGGTTGATATATGTTGAGAAAGTGGGCCGATTTAATAGTGTCTCAAACTTTGTTTTTTCCCCTATATTTTACACTATAGATGTGTTTTGTAAAATATCAAACGATAAATGAACGATATGATCTTTGTTGTGATTGATTTGTTCTGCAAGGTCCATATAATGAAAGATTATGATTATTGGAGTGGGCCGAGATAGGCCAGAAATGGATCATACTGTAGGTTCCAATCACTTTATCTATTACGTTTTCATATTTTTAGTTTTGCTAATGTATAGTGTAATTAAGTAAATTAACGCTTCATCTAAAAATGCGAGTTTGGAGATTAGCCTCTATAGTACTACTTATAAGAACTAATAGTCAACTCGTGCTATGCGTGATTATTTATCTTTCATTAATTTATAACTTTATTATTTGCAAAACTATAATAATAGAAAAATTCGAGTATGATTACAAAAAAAATATGAATGAGACAAAAACAAAAAGAAAAAGTTAAAAGAGGCATGTGGTTTTGGTGGTAACTCCTGGAATTCCCGAGTTAGTAATCAAACTTGTTGATGGCCTAATGGGTAAACTGTTAGCTTTTATCGTAAACCAAAAGGTACAAATTAAGTTGTGTTTCATTTGGTGTATAATTTTTAATAAGCTACAGAGAAAAATAGAGATGTCACACTCTTCATATATTTATTCTCTCTGAAAGTAGGCCCTATTTTCATTACACATATACAAATTTACTACCTAAAATTATGGACCAAATGTGGATAGGTAGTTATCGATGATTATGGTAGCTCTATTTTTCAAAATTTAAGAAACTAATAGTATATCTATTCAAAAGTTAAGAAAAATGTTACTCCGTTAACAAGACCAGATCCAACTTTATTGAATAAAGCATAACTTGTACGCCCTCGATTATTAAACATAACATTAATAAATTTCTCATAAATAAACTTTCGTCCTTCTCCATATATATATATATATATATATATATATATATATATATATATATACTAGTGCTAGCCCGTGCCTACGGCACTACGCATCCTAGTTGGAATGGAATGACAGTTTTGTGATTTAGGTGAAAACCATGGGTACTTAACCGGGAAATGGGAGGATGCTCTACAGCCTTTGGATCAAAAGAATCTAAGCCGTTCCAACAAACTTGTCCCCACATCCTTCTGTTTTATAATAGAGATATATATATACGGGATGGTTCAAGGGACACTCAAAAAAACACCTAAAAAAATACCCCAAATCTCAATCTCATAGTTTCCGATCAAATTTTTATGATCCGAACCGTTCAATGTGTGCAGAATGTGATTTTAAGGGTGCACGCAAGAAATGAGCAAAAAAAATGACCAGGAAAGGTTTAATTTGAACAGTTTTTATTTGAACCGTTCAATAAAAAACTGTTCGAAACTGTTCGGATCAAGCCCTTCCCGGTCATTTTTTTGCTGATTTTTTGTGAGTACCCTTAAAATCACGTTCTGATCACATTGAGCGGCTTAGATCATCAAAATTTGATCGGAAACTATGAGGTGTTTTTTAGGTGTTTTTTTGGGTGTCCCCGGAACCGCCCCGATATATATATATATATATATATATATATATATATATATATATATATATATATATATATATATATATACATACATACAATCATTTTCAAATGAAGAGGTCCTTATTTTAGTTAAAATAAGGACCTCTCCATTTCTCCCATTTTCCGTTCGAATTTCGATAATTTGAGCCGCTCAATGTGTTTAGAACGTGATTTTAAAAGTACTCGTGAGGAATCAGCAAAAAAAATGACCGGGAATGGCTTCATACGAACAGTTTTTATTTGAACCGTTCGATAAAAAACAAACAAAAACTGCTCGGATGAAGCCTTTTCGATCTTTTTTTTTTTTGTTGATTTCTCGCGTGTACCCTTAAAATCACGTTCTGAACACATTGAGCGGCTTGGATCATCGAAATTCGAACGGGAAAGGAAGGTCCTTATTTTATTAAGTTAAGGTGGTCCTTAGGAGAAGAGGACTCTCTCTCTCTCTCTCTATATACACACACACACACACACACACACACACACACATACTGATGAATCAGCTTTGTCGTCAGCTCCGACCTGATCCTGCAAAACAAAACAAGAGCTTATCTCACCATTGTGGTGGCTTGCCAACCACCCTCCGATGCCTAAATCAGTAGAGTATTTGCTATATGGTGAGAGAATTGAGATTCTCGATTATGGGTTGTGTACCTCTTGTTGGAGTTCTACCGTCACTTTTATAGGCATTTTGATAGGAGGTTAAGTCCTTGTAGGACTGCATCTCCTAGATCCTGGATTACCTCCTTGAGGAGTGTTGAGTCCTTAGCTAGGAATGAATGTGCATCCCACCTTAGTTAGTGATCCTTATCCGTCTTTGATTATGCATATATTACTAACGCTTTATGCTTATTGTAACGCCCCCAATTTTGGGTACGTTAAAGAAGGCAATTTCATTGAAAATCTAAATAGAGTCTAGCTCAATATTACAACAAAATTCTCCCAAGAGTGCTTTATTAAACAAAAGGAGGGTAGACTAGGGTTCCTATCTACTGCTCCGCCTCTTCTTCCATTCTGGCCAGCTCCTCGGCTCCGAAAGCTTCCAAGGTATAATGTTCACCATGTTCATCTATGAGGTCTGACACATTATACCAGCGTCGCCACCTATATAATATGTCAGGGTCACCAAAAGGTAACACCGTGAGCTACAACGCTCAATAGAACAATCCCATACCTACTAACCCATAACTTATAAACAACAGGTTATAATAAAACATCGATTTTCACATGATACGTGTATACACAGCTACAAAAGACAATATCAATAACACATCCGCAATCGCTATGTAACTATCGTTGGTGTCCAAGATTTTCTGAGTTTCTCCTACGCGACTCATCGTAGACCGTGTCAACATTTTCACATACCAATCCATCTTTCAAAAATCATTTGTTTAACACACCCAACCTCGGTTCCGCCGTTCCGGGTTCCCGAGTATCCTCACAATGGTTCCGCCGCACCGGGTTCCCATTGGCACACGATTGCATTGGCTCCGTACTGCGGTTCCGGGTTCCCGAGTATCCTCACAATGGTTCCGCCGCACCGGGTTCCCATTGGCACACGATTGCATTGGCTCCGTACCGCGGATAACCAAGCCATACCTCATCATGGTTCCGCCGCACCAGGTTCCCATGGGAACACACACAATTCAAAACCCTCGGTTCCGCTGCTCCGGGTTCCCGAGTATCCCACAATGGTTCCACCGCTCCGGGTTTCCATTTGGGGTTTTCGAAATCTAAACTCTCGGTTCCGCCGCTCCGGGTTCTCATTGGGTTTTTCACAAATCTTACTTTTGCACACGCACACAACTCACATAATGCCACCCAAAATCGGTCATTATGTAGTTTCAAAATATTTCCATCATCGGAATACATTTTTCTTGTTAACCACACTCTAGGTGTCATGTTTCTATTTTCTCGATTTCCGTGTCTCGTTCTCATGCATAGACTCCGCGGTAGGACTTTTTACATACGCAACCATAAATCATTCATTGTAATCTAACAAGATCATCCAATTCTATATTGTTACTCATGCTCAAAACCATCTTAAAGGTCAAAATACGAATACTTCTATTCAAGTGTCAAATTCTATCTTTCGAAAACCATTCTTTCTTTCTTTTGAGAAATTCTAAGCAACATATGTTTATTTCGAGTAACAAGTTGATTAATTCAACATATTCCCCTTCCTTTTCATCTTTTTAAAGAAAACTTCATTTAAGTATTTCATGAAATTCTAACATTTCGGGCAACAGATAACCTTATATACTTATGACAGATAACTTTAGTAGACAACAGATAACCTTATATACTTTTTAACATACGGTGCTATACGTTGAGTTAGTGGACGAGGGACTCTACTCATACTTAGGGAAGTGAGTAGAGAAAATCTACATGATCGTAATGTCATTTCAAGATTTTGTAAAACGAGCTTGCTAATTATTCCTAATACTTTAACTTGCCTTATCATAAACAAAAATAACTAAAGTTATACTAGGGAGAATGAGTAGAGATTTATCTACATGATCGTAATGTTATTTCAAGATTTTGTAAAACGAGCTTGCTAATTATTCCTAATACTTTAACTTGCATTATCATAAACAAAAATAACTAAAGTTATACTAGGGAGAATGAGTAGAGATTTATCTACATGATCGTAATGTTATTTTAAGATTTTGTAAAACGAGCTTGCTAATTATTCCTAATACTTTAACTTGCCTTATCATAAACAAAAATAACTAAAGTTATACTAGGGAGAATGAGTAGAGATTTATCTACCTTGATCCGAAACTAGTCGGGGCCGAATAAGCTAGTTGGAAGTTTTCTACGGCGGTGAAACTCGCAAATCTGGACCAAACTTTGGATGGCAGTAACTCGGTCAATATTTGGCCGAATATGATCGTTCTTGGGTCGAAACTGAAGCTCTCGAAGTGCTCTACAACTTTCGTGAAGGAAGTTGATCCTAGAAACTACTTTAGGTAGGAGAAAAATGGTGATAAAGGAGAAGACAGTATGCTGTCTGGAAATAGGAATCCGAGATTTTTACTGAACTTTGGATGCCAATATCTTTGTCATTTCTTCACCGATTGGGATGGTTCTTGGGTCTAACTTGAAGGTTTCGAAGTGCTCTACAACTTTTCCGAAGGGAGTTGGTTCTAAAAACTAATTTGAGCAGGAGAAAAATGAAGATTTGTGGAGGGCAGTAAGCTGTCTGGAAAATGGAAATGGCAAATGAGTGAAGGTGTGAGTTGAATGGAAGGCATGGGGTGCTATTTATAGCCAACACTTGAGCTCCTTCTCCCTCCATATGGCCGGCCCCCCTCCCTCTCCATTTTCCCATGGATTTTGCTCCATTGAGTGGTCATTTCAAGCCTTTCAATCAAGTCATAGCCTTCCATGACTTGTCTTTTCCAATTTAGGCCAAATCTTAGGCCATCATGAAGGGTTTTTGACTTGTCAAGTCTATGGGAAGGTTGCTTGTAAGAAAGAATAAAATCATTGGTTAACTTTGTACTTTGAAAGACTAGAAATGGGTTGGCAAGTGGTCAAAAATAGGCTTAAGGCTATAAATGTTGCTTGTGTAAGTAATCAAAACTCATGCACACACTCCACCCCACTCTCTCACTCTCGGCCTCTCTCTCCCTCCTAGGTACATATGTCTAGAATTATTAGGTTTAAGTCTAGAACATAGGTGTGCATGCATGACAAAGCTAGCCTTGCTTCCTTTGGAAGCAAAATGATGAGATTCCATGTATGACTTGTCTTGTCATGCATATTGGCAAGTCAAAGGTCTATTAACCAAGGGATAAAAATTCCCCTAACAATTATGGGCCAAGGGGTAAAGGAATATTGGTAATAATTAGGGTTTGAAATGACTTGTCATGGGAGTAAAAATGATTACTCCTATGGTCTAATGGTCCTATAGGGTTTGGAGGGGTTCATAAGGCTCAAAGATGGTCTAAAAGGTCTAATTAGGGTTAGGGTATTGTAACTAGGTGAATCGGTGGTTCGGGTCCTCCAACTAATCGGTTGGAAACTAACTCTACTTGCCAAGTAGGATTTCTAGCCAAGAAATATAATTTAAAGATTTTATCTAACTCGTTAGGAAAATATACAAGTGCTTTTATAAGCATACTTGTTTTTAGAAAATGACTAGATTGCTCGGCGTGAAAGATATAATTTTATAAGTCTCAAATCTAATTATGAAGGATTATAAAAATTAAAAAGAAATTTTTAGTAGCAAATCCAAGTAATTAAAATAAAATTTAAATATTTAACGAAATTTTTTATTTACCAAAAATCAGGGTCGTTACACTTATCCTGTCGACGGCATTCTTTTATCCCTTAGGATTTTGGTTTCTTAGTGTGGTCTTTTTATTGGAATAGGTATATTCCATGGAATCCATTCTGCCACAGTTAGGGGCCAGAGCTGGTCCTTGGACCTTATGACAGCTTCGTCTAATGAGCGGAGCTAGCACGCCCTGACTTTATTCCAAGTAGATTTCCAGAAAGGTTCAGATGAGGCTGGTTTATACTCATCAGGTTTGTAATTCTCGTAGTGCGACCTTCTTAGGTCTACCATACTTATCAGGTACACCCCTGTTTCCAAGGTCTAGCTTTTCCGTGGAGGTTGGGGACATAGACTAGACCTAAGTGGCCGTTACCGCTCTTTTTCCTTTTATTGAGGGTTTTAAACGCGTGGGTCACATCATGGGATAGGTGGCAAAATCCCTGCTACTCACGTGTTTTGAGGTGGATGACAAAGATTAAGGAGGATTTCTCGAGATTGAAGCGAGGCTCTTAAGCTTCTTCTTGTTCCAATCAACCTTAAGCAGAGAAACGTTCGAATCTATCCAGGCAATTTGCTCCAAGTGAATTTTCTTCATCAATCTTTTTCGTCGTTCTCTTAGAGCCCGTTCCCTTTAGGTACGTCTTCGTTTCCTGGCTATTCTTTCTGTTGTTTTTAAGCTGGATTCTCCTTCAAGCGTTGAGGTTATAGACCCAGTGTGGTCCGTTCCAGGGGAGTTTATCCATTCTAGGTTAGACGATTTTGTTTCTGTCAACCTTCACTCTCCTGTTATAGAAGATTTCACCCCCTATTCCATTTTTCTTCAAAATAGGGTCTTTCGAGACCTCTTACATTTGCCTGTTGCTTCATACTCTATATTCTCCGTCGGAACCCCAATGTCGGAAGAGTTCATTAATTTCTCCTCTATTTTGAACGTTGAGGAGTCGTTCAAAGAGGAAGAAGTTTCGATGCATCGTAGCGGTAATGTTAGGGTTCCACCTGACAGAGGTCAACTGAGTAGTGTCAGACCCTCATCGCCTCTGGCTTCTTCGTCTAGGGGTTCCCGTGGGAGTCCCATTTTTTCTGCTATAAATATCCCTTCAACTATTTCTAATGAGGAATTGGCCGTTCTCAGAGTTCAATATTCGATTCCGGCCTCTATTTCCCTTAGGAGACCATCTGATTCTGAATGGGCTTGTTCTCTAGTTGAAAATGAAACTTGTCTTTACACTGGTGTCTTAGAAGGAGGTCTGCGCCTGCCTTTCCCCACCGTGGTGAGGGATGTCTTGAGTTTCCTCGGTTTGGCTCCTGGCCAAATCGTACCCAACTCTTAGCACCTCTTGATAGGTTGTGCAGTGCTTTGGGGCGCAATGTCGGATGGGAAGACTCCTCTGACTAAGGGGCCTTTCCTGCATCAATTTTCTATTAAGGAAGCCCTAGGTGGTGTTGGGTGGTACTATTTTACAAAGAGGCCTAGCGAGGGGGAGCTAATCACGGAGCTCCCTGCTGTAAATAAGAACTGGAAGGACAAATTGTTTTTTGTTGGTGGAGATGGTTGGGAGCTCCCTAATTGGGAGATTGTGACTTATACCCCTCGAATTACTAGTATATGAAGGGTCCCCATCACAAATTGTAAGCTATTGTTTTTCTTTAACTTTACAATTTCATAATTTATTCAGTATCCTTAGGAATCCTTCTATATTTTTGTAGCTTGTGCTCCATATCCTTTGAGTCCCGTCATATAAGTTGAACTCAGACAAGCTAGAAGCTACGTAGTCCGTAGCTGGGAGCTACTTGTAACTCCAAAATCGTTGGCTGTTTATTTGTTGGGTCCAGAAACTACTCGTGAGGCTTTAGCTCTCTCTAGAGATATTTTTTGCTTGTTTTATTTAGTGCTTTGCCATTAGCTGACTTTTACATTGTTTCTATTTCTTTTCTTTTCAGAAGAAGAAAGCGAAGACAAGAGTATGGCACCAAAAATGGACAAGGCTTTCCTGGCTCAACTCACGGCTAAAAGGATAAAACAATCTTCTGGAGCCATGGCTCCCAAAAGGAAGGGCTCTCGTCTCCAGAAAGAACTGAATGTTGATAGTTTCCTGGATGCCAATCATCCTATTGACCCCCACTCTTGACATGGTGATTGAAAAAATCACTGAAGAGGAGGTAGAGAGATTAAAAAAAAGGCAAAGGGAGCAGTTTCAGGAGAGACCCCTGCTGCTAAGAAAGCCAAGGCCTCTGCTGGTCCTTCTATTTTGGGTAATTGCCAAGAGGCTTTAGAGCGGGTTTCTAGGCTGCTAGGTGCAACAGATAAGGAGTTGATGGCTGAGATGTCTCTTCAAGCCGTGGCAGAGCAGATGCTTGTTGAGTTGGCCATGGTATGCTTTATTTTGTTTTGACAACTTCTTGATTGTTGTTGCTCTCCTTGTTAATTCTTTCTTCTTTTTTGTAGGCTGCAGCTCGTGGCCACTATCTTACCTCTCAAAGTCATAGCCTGGGGAAGCAGGTGGTCGCCCTTACTAAGGCTAACATGAAGCTCACAAAGCAAGGTTCCTCCATGATGGCTGAGCTTAAAAAGGTTTCTGATGAGAGGGATGTTGCTCTTTAGTCGAGGAGGGGGTTAGAAGAGGAGAGAGATGTTGCCATGGTGACTACTAGGAGTTTGGAGTAGAAAATTCTGGAGTGGGATGGTGAGCTCGAGAAATGTAAGACCATAGGTCAAGGGATGGTGGAAAAAATGAGGAGTGCCCGTATGGATGCTATTTCGGTCTTCCTATAGTCCCCTGAGTATCGTTAAGACATAACCCAGCAGTACTTTGATGGGTTTGAAGCAATGAGGAGCCGTGCTGTCTTGGCTTACCCTAATTTGAACTTTTCCAAATTTAAGGTTGATGATGATGGGCTCTCCAGTTTGGAAGGGGGTAGGAAGGAAGATGATCAAGGTGACGATGCCACTTCCTTTGAAAGGGACACAACCATCCCGAGCTCCTCAATTGCTTCCCTTCTTAAAACCCCAGAAAAGGTAACTCTCCCGATTGAAGTTCAAACTTCTGAAGCTATCCCTTCTGGCCCTCCTCATGGTGATGGGCAAGCAGTTGATGTTTCCACCCCTGGCCTTTGAATGGCCAAAAACATTTAATTCTTGGGTCTGTAACTAAATACTTTCGTACTTAACTGTCTTTTTTTTAGGAGTGGTCTTTTGATTTGACCTCCACTCTTACTTGGTTAGTTAGCTTTGAACTCATTCTTCCTGATAACTTGTAGGGTGATCTTGGTGAGATCACATTTGTTGGCCTTTTGTTATGAATATGACAGGTATAATGAAGGCGTACCCCATTTTTTGCCAAGTTATGGCAGATTTAACCGTCTTTGTGCATGTTATGATTGTGCTATGCATACTGACTTTTGTGGATTTTCCAATTTTTGCTTCTGTCATAGATATGCCAAGCACTTTGAGCTCGGTCTTACATATCTTAACTGTGCCAATTTTTAGAGCTCAAAAATTTTCCTGAGCTTTTATATGTTGCATAGCTGTGCTACATCTTTGAGCTTGGAAATTTCCTAAGCTTCTTTTATTGCATAGCTGTGCTACGTCTTTGAGCTTCAAAATTTTCCTAATCTTCTTTTATTGCATAGCTGTGCTACATCTTTGAGCTTGGAAATTTTCCTAAGCTTCTTTTAATTTAGGGTTGTAGTAGTCCTACTCCCCTAAGTGTGTACGTAACTTGCGTCCAAACAATTAAAACACTTATTTGATTCTCCCTTGGGATATCTAAATTCTGTGGTGACCTGTAATTCCATAGAATGTTGTATTTGTGTAACACATGTGGGGTTGGCCCTGAGGGTCCAAATCTTTGCATTAAGTAAAAGAAATTGCTTCAACTACCCGAGATAGAAACAATTGTTTCAATTGCTCGAGGTCATCGGATGTGTAACTTCTCATTACTTTATGCAGTTATGGTAGCGGTTTTAATTTTAGCTTTGAATAGATTCGTGCTGATTGGATTAATAAGCGGTTAACGAACCGCCTAGAGTTTGTGCTATAAAAGCCAGCAGGTGTGATAGATCACTCCCCATTCCACATTCAGTTTTGAGTTGCAAATGGCTAACAATGATCGAGTTTCCAAGTTGTACCAAGAATTGCAGAGCCTGAAGGCAGCCATCAACGGGCTGTCTGTGAAGATGGACGCCATGGCGGAATCACTTTCTGTCATGGAGAAGACCGTTCGCATGGTGCTAATAGCCAACTGGGACCAGTTGGAGGCTTTCCAAGGGCAACCGGCACCTCAAGTTCCCTCTCCTCCGAGGGAGGGAGGTAGTGGCTAGGTTGCAACTTTGTGGGCTTTACCCACAAAGTACTTTTATGTAAAAGGTTTCTACACCCTTTCAAGTGTGGAATATAAATAAATAATCATTAAATAATTTTTATATTTGCATGTCATTTCCATTTCAAATTTATAAGAGACATTGAATGATCCACCCTCTTGGAGAGATTTATTGGCCACTGTAGCTAACGAGAAAAAAGAACACATAGTCCTAATAGAGATAACTTCATTGCCAAGTTTTATTGAAAACGAAAGGTTTCCTAAAAACAGAAATAAATTTTTACTGCAAGCACCTACTTGTAATACTTCTTGAGACGCTCTGCATTCCACGAATTGGGCAGCTCTTTTCCCCTTAGGGTTGAAAGCCTGTACGCACCTACCTTGACATGGTGCAAGACTTGGTATGGTCCTTCCCAATTTGGGCTAAGCTTGCCTACTTTCTTTCCAGTTGGATCAACCTTTCTGAGGACTAGATCACCAGCACAAAAATCTCTTGGCTTGACCTGTGCTTCATGGTACTTAACCATTCTTTTCTAGTATACGACTGCCTTAGTCATTACTGTTGCCCTTTTCTCTTCCAAGAGATCTAGCTTGGCTCTGAGGTCTTCCTGGTTTTCTTGGTCATCGATACTCGCTGTTCTATAGTTGAGGAGCTCAACTTCAATAGGAACTACTACTTCAGCCCCGAAAGCTAGAGAGTATGGAGTTTCCCCAGTTGCAGTTCGGGGGGTTGTACGATATGCCCATATCACATTATATAGCTCATCTGGCCAAGCTCCTTTAGCCTCACGCAACCTCTTTTTTGTTCCTTTCTTGATAGTCCGATTTGTGACTTCCACTTGTTCATTGGCTTTCGGATGAGCCTTGGATGCATAATGTACATGTATTTCCTTGGAAATATAGTAAGCTTTGAATTGAGCATTGTCAAATTTCTTTCCTCAGTCTGTGACTATCACTCGTGGTAATCCAAAATGGTTGATGATTAATTTCCATAAGAAATCAATTGTAACCTTTGCAGTGATTGTGGCTATTGCCTTAGCTTCGACCCATTTCGTAAAATAATCCATAGCTACAATAGCATCCTGGACTTGGCCTACTGCCATAGGAAGTGGGCCAATTAGGTCCATTCCCCATTGGGCAAACGGCCAAGGTCCTCTCATTGAGTTTATGATTGTAAGGCATCCATGAGTGATGTTTGCAAACTGCTGGCACTTCTCACATTTTTGGACCATGGAGTAGCATTCCTTTTGCATACTTGGCCAATAGTAGCCCAACCTAAGGAGCTTGTAAGCCAACATACGGCCACCTTGGTGATCTCCACATACTCCCTGGTGGACCTCCTCCATAGCCCGTGTAGATTCCACCGTGGTCAAACATTTGAGGTATGGTAGCGAGAAGCTCCTTCTATATAGCACATCTCCCATTATCAGGTACTTTACAACTCTGATTTTGAGTTGTCTAGCTGTGACCTTATCGTCTGGCAAAGTTCCATTTGTTATGTATTCAACTATAGGGCTTGTTCATGAATTGTTGTAGTCAATAGCTTGAACCTGTATGTCTAGAGCTAAAATGCTTGGTAACTCTAAGTATCGAACTAGTGCATTCCGTGGAATGCCATCTTCTTTGGTCGTGGCCAATTTTGCTAAATAATCAGCCTCAATATTTTCCTCTCTTGGAATCCTGACAGTACCAAAGCTTTGAAGCTTTGCAACTTGGGTCTTCACTTTATCTAAGTATTTCTGCATTACGTCTTCCTTTACCGTATACTCCCCAAGAACCTGACCCACAACCAACTGTGAGTCTCTTTTTGCCAATAAATGTTTAACACCTACGACTTTAGCTAATTCCAACCCAACCACAATAGCTTTGTATTCAGCCTCATTGTTAGTTGCTTTGAACTCAAACCTAAATGCGTAGCTCAGGCGTTGTCCTTTTGGGGATGTTAAAATCAAACCAGCTCCACTTGCTTCTCTGTTTGTTGATCCATCAACTTGAAGGACCCATGGTTTAGGTTCTTCTTTGGCGGGCTCTTCTGGTTCTGGATATGTATATTCTGCAAGGAAATCTGCAGGCACTTGTGCTTTGATGGCAATCCGTGGCTTATATATCAAACTCGCCAAGCTCAATCGACCATTAAATTAACCGGCCTGATGTTTCTGGGCAGTGGAGAATCCTTCGAAGTGGTTGATCTATTAACACCTTTATTGAGTGAGCCTGAAAGTATGGTCGTAGCCGTCTAGCTGCTATCACCATTGCAAAGGCTATCTTTTCTGCTCTAGGATATCTTAACTCAGCTCCTCTCAATGCCCTACTGGTGTAGTATACTGGGAGCTGTGTCCTTTGCTCCTCCCTAATCAAGATCGCGCTGACGGCATGGGGGAAGACAACAAGGTAAAGAAATAAATCCTCTCCTTCTTAGGTCCTGCTAAGCAATGGTGGGGATGCCATGTATTCCTTTAGCTAGATGAAAGCTTCCTCCTCTGTGATAGTCCATTCAAAAGCTTTTTTCAAAACTTTGAAGAATGTTTGGCATTTGTCAGTCGCACGAGAGATAAATCTACTCAGTGCCGCAACTCGTCATGTTAACTTCTGGACCTCTTTGATGCTTTGGGGTGAATGCATGTTGAGTATAGCCTGAATCTTTTCAGGATTCGCCTCGATGCCTCTTTGGGGTACCATAAATCCAAAAAACTTTCCAGAGGAGATCCCAAAAGCACATTTCGTTGAATTGAGCTTCATTTGGTATTTCCTAAGTACTTCAAAGGTTTCTTCCAAATCTGTAACATGGTTTCGCGCCTTGGTACTTTTGACTAGCATGTCATCTACGTATACTTCTACGTTGCGTCCAATTTGTTGCTTGAACATCTTGTTGACCAGCCTTTGATACGTTGCTCCTACCTTCTTAAAACCGAACTGCATTACCTTGTAATAATACAACCCCCTGTTAGTAATGAACAAGGTTTTCTCTTGATCTCCTTCGTGCATTTGGATTTGGTTATATCTTGAAAATGCATCCATGAAGCTGAGGAGCTCATGTCCAGCAGTATAATCTACCAAGGAGTCAATCCTTGGTAAGGGAAAGCTATCCTTTGGACATGCTTTATTGAGATCGGTGAAGTCTACACACATCCTCCATTTGCCATTGGCTTTCTTCACCATAACCACGTTAGCTAACCAATCTGGATAGAGGACTTCGCGGATGGATTCCGCTTGTACAAGTTTATCTACCTCCTTGGTTGCAGCTTTATTTCATTCTGGAGCAAATGTCCTCTTCTTCTGTTTGACAGGACGCATGGTGGGATCTACATTCAATTTATGGGATATGACCCTTGGATCAATCCTGGGATGTCCTCGTGGGACCATGCAAAAGCATCCATATTCTTTCTTAAGAATTTTAGTAGCTCCGCTCGTGTAGCCACGCTCAATCCCGTCCCAATTCTTACCGTTCTTTCCTGTTGCCCTGGTTCCAAAGGTTCTTCTATGAGCTCTTCCACTGGCTCTCCATGTTGGAGCTTCTCTTCGTCACGTGTGTCAAGACTTTCAATGCTCATTGTGATGTTAGCTCCTCTGAGTGAGGTGACATAACATTCTCGAGCTGCTTTCTGATCTCCTCTTACTCAACCAATTCCTTCTGGTGTTGGGAATTTTACCATCAAATGATGCGTGGAGATTATCGTCCCAATTTTATTCAGGGTTGTTCTTCCTAGTATTGCATTGTATGCCGAAGGGCAGTCAACTACTATGAAGTCTATTATACATGTAGTTTGCCTTCCTTCTTCTCCAATGGTGACCGGAAGGGCTATTTGCCCTGTTGGGTAAGTTGGAGTACCCGCAAATCCAACTGGTGGTGACGTCATTGGCCTTAGCCTCTCTCATCCAATTTTCAGTTGGTCATAAGCGTGGAGGTAGAGGATGTTTGCTAAGCTCCCGCCGTCAATCAATACTCTTCTCGTGAGGTAGTTTGCCACGACAATAGTTATATAACCAGGGGGTCATCATGAGGGATTTGGACTCCCATAATGTCTTCTTCTAAAAAGATGATGGGTACTTCCTCCTTTTTCTGAAATTTGTTGGGATGGCCAATTGTGTTGACTTCTAAGTGTTCCTTAGTTCTTAACTTTCTCAGGTGTACTTTCCTAGCATTGCTAGATTCTCCTCCTCTCCCCCGTGAATAACTTTGATTTCTCCTACGGGGCCTGTTCGGGGTGTTGTACCATCGCCAACCTCTTTGTTTGTATCTTCCTTTTTGAAGGGTTTCTAGTGCTTCTTCGTTACAAAATGTTGAAGTCTACCTCGTTGAATTAGCTCCTCGATCTGCTGCTTTAGGTCAATACAGTCATTTGTGTTATGACCATGATCTTTGTGGAACCTGCAATATTTATCCTTAGCTCTTCTGTTAGGATCGAATCTCAACTTCCCAGGCCATTGAGGTCCGAGTCATCTTGTAGATTGCTAAGGATTTGCTCTGTCGTAGCTATGAGCGGAGTAAACTGCCTATACCTGCCTTGGGGGAGGACATATGGGTTTGGTTTTTTTTTTTTGGTTCTTTGGTTCGCCTCCCGTCTTGCGGGTGGCTTTTCTTCTTTTCTTGTTTGGCGGAGGAAATTCGCCAACCTGTGATGGCCCTGCTTGGAGATCAAAGCTATCACGTGAACGTTTTGCGTAGACAGCTTCCTCTGCATTCATGTGTTTCTGAGCTCTGAGCATAAGCTCTGCCAGAGTTTTAGGTGGTTCCTGAGACACGAGGTATAGGAATTGTCCTGAATATAGTCCAGCTATGTATGCAGTTATGCTCACGTTATCGCCGGCTTCATCTATTTGGACCACCTCCTTGTTGAACCTTATGGTGTAATCCCTTAATGACTCCCATCTTACTTGTTTTACTGTTAGGAGATGTGTTGCTGGTTTGCCATAGCGTTGGCCAGCAATAAAGTAGCTTACAAAACTTGTGCTAAGCTCTTTGAAGCTACGTATGCTTCTCGGCGGGAGTTTATTGAACCATGCTCGAGCACTTCTTTTGAGGAGAACTGGGAATGCCCGGCACATTACTTCATCTGGTACTGCTTGTAGATGCATTAGGGACTTATATGTTTCCAAGTGATCTAATGGGTCCGTGGAGCCGTTGAATGTTTCTAACTGCAGCATCTTGAATTTCCTTGGGAGGGGCAGCCCCATGACCTCAGCTGTAAAGGGTGAATCTGTATTTTGCACCAACTCTTCTACCGTAGCAGGAGTTTGTGCTTTAATATGTTTTATCAGCCCCTCAATCTGATCCTGCATTTTAAACAGTACTTCTTGTTCGTGGGGCGTCCTTTCTAGAGGTAGTTTGCTACGCTTCCTCCGATTTTGGCTTTCCTTTTCACTGGATTCGCCTTCTTCTTTGTCATCTTCTTCTTCATGTTGACTATGGTGTAGATTTAGGATGCTTGGCTTCGAGATCTGTTTTCGAAGATCTATATTCTCCTACATCGCAGTCTGTAACCACCCTTTGGGTTAATGTTTTTATTTGCTCTTGCAAGAGAGCAAATGCTTCTGGGGTCATTTTAGCACCTCCAGTCTTGCTTGCGGCGGTGGCCTTGGCAGCTTTTGCAGCTTTGGCAGTTTCGGCGGCCTTGGCCGCAGCAGTGGCCTTCGTGGCGTCATCGATGCCCATTTATGGGGGGTCTGAAGCCATTGTTGTTTTGCTCGATCAGGTTTCTACCATACAAAGCTATTCATCGTAAGGAAAAAGTCGTTTCCCACAAACGGCTCTAGCTGATGGATAAGCTTTGTCGTCAGCTCCGCCTAATCCTGTAAAACAAAGCAATAGCTTATGTCACCGGTGTGGTGGCTTGCCAACCACCCTCCGATGCCTAAATTAGTAGAGTATTTGCTATATGGTGAGAGAATTAAGATTCTCGATTATGGGTTGTGTACCTCTTGTTGGAGTTCTACCGTCACTTTTATAGACATTTTGATAGGAGGTTGAGTCCTTGTAGGACTGCATCTCGTAGATTCTGGATTACCTCCTTGAGGAGTGTTGAGTCCTGCCTTATCTAGGAATGAATGTCCATCCCGCCTTAGTTAGGGATCCTTATCTGTCTTTGATTATGCATATCACTAACGCTTTATGTTTATCCTGTCAACGGCATTCCTTTATCCCTTAGGATTTTGGTTTCTTAGTGTGGTCTTTTTATTGGAATAGTTATATTCCATGGATAATATTATGAATATTATCCATTCTGCCATAGTTAGGGGCCGGAGCTGGTCCTTGGACCTTATGATAGCTTCGTCTAACGAGCGGAGCTGGCACGCCCTGACTTTATTCCAGGTAGATTTCCAATGAAGTTCAGATGAGGCTGGTTTATACTCCTCAGGTTTGTAATTCTCATAGTGCTGACCTTCTTAGGTCTACCAAACTTATCACATACCCATACATGACATGCCAAATTACAACACAAATATCCATTTCAAAGGTGCATCTCGTTAGATTACAACTCAACATTTCATAAGTGTTGAAATCAATTGACTTATACATAGGTTACACTTTTCATTTTCAAAACATAACTCAATAAAATGATCAAGAAGCTCTCTCTTTCTCTTTCTCTATATATAGCCTTCAAACGCATCCGGCAATGCACCCCGGCACTCCATGCTATACACCTTGAATGATACCTGAAAATGAAGGGTTAAGCAAACACGCGCCCAGTAAGAAAATCTCTAACTAACTCTATGTGCTTATAAAAAAAATAAGTGCCAAGGAAAAACATTTTAATAACAAAAACAATAGCATTTTGACTAGGAGTAAAATATGTGACTCAATCTCAACACTTAACAACAAAAGCAAAATTTACATAGATCTATATCTCATACATGTCAATCTTCTTAACCTCTCACTTAAAACCTCTATTCGCCATCATCAGTATCATATCTCAATATTACTCTTCTCTTTCAATGACTTAGCTAGACACATTTCGTGTTCTTTAACGACCTTCTTCTCTTTCTTACCTCACTTCAATAATCCACATCTCATCTAAGTATACATACTACGTATAAAGAAGAGAAATATAAGGCGAACATGGACATTTCAAACCCAACCCCAACATGACATCAAAGAACACACTCGACTACCCAGTTTAATCTTCTAACTAACAGGTTAACACTTATTGTATCCTCCTTCGTGTCCCCTTTATCAAGTTTTCATATTAGTGTCACTTTCTCGCCCATGACTTATATTCCAGTCTCAACTTATCACCTATACCAAGGTTCTTTTACATCAAATTTCTTTTTATGAGTTTGACATGCAAATACCCTTTATACACCTCTCACAATGCATCACATAAACGTTCATACCAAAGAAGTCACAAGTTACTATCCATTTTATCCTCATCCATTACCCTTATCGTCATACTTCCTATTTCAACATCAACCTAACATGAGTAACTAGCAATCGCATGTATGCACATCTTTCATTCAAACTGGCACCTGAACAAAGAGCCCAATGATTAAAAGTCCATGAGATACGAACCCAAGTTCAAGGTTCATTGTTTTCCATTTGGATATTCGATTTTGTCTCAATTCTAAATTATTGGTTATCAAACCATTTTCATATAAAACCATCATTTTTTTTATCGCAAAATGGTGTAGGGTATACAAAACTAGTATGAGTCAAACGTTGTTGATTCGAGCTTAAATACCGGAGTCCATTGATTCGAGCTTGAATACCAAAGTCCGTTGATTCGCTCAAGAATGCCAGAGGATTTTATTGTTAAAATCCTTTTCTTTTTAATCAAGGAATTTCAATTGTTTTTCTCAACATTAGCTAGTCACAATCGCTTGGGTCACCCCGGGTCTTTTCCCTCGAGCATTAGGGTCACCCCGAGTCTGTTCCCCTCAATCACAAGAACTTGGGTCACCTTATGTCTTTTCCCTTAAGCGTAGGGTCACCCTGAGTCTGTTCCCTCAATCACAACCAATTATTATCCTTGTTAGTTTTCCTATCACAGTAGGTTGACAAGTGTATTTCATTTATCATACCACACTTGTCCAACAAATATCCAAACCTCTACCTCATGCATACACATTCAAAGCAATCTAATATAAGTGAATCAACAATTACGACATTATGGAACTCAACAACCCACATTACCTATCTATTGGTTGTACCACGAAGCATCAACTCGTCATTCAATAGCCCAACTTCATGCAAATAATTAGAAATAGTTTTACCTTTCAATTCATAATTTAGTAGAAAAGAATAATAGTTGTACCACACGTTACCATTTCATAAACTTAATTAATCATCACTATTCAAGTATTTCCATTTCAATTTTAATACACGATCACCCCTCGCACCTCACATTTTCCTATGTGTCAACGAACATTTTCCAAGTGTGATAGCCTACCACCTAAACCTCGTTAGACCATTCAAATAACTAAACAAACCTAGGACTATCTGTGTCTCACTCGAATGATTCTAAGGGATGTGTCTACTTCAAACATTTAGAAGTATACTCATTCGCGCGTAAAGCTCGAATGCAATATAACCTCAAAATTCGGTATGGAGTCTAACAACCAATCTATTGTATTGTAGCTATAAATTTTTTTTATAGGTTCATAATTTGATCATGAGACTACCACCATTGGAGAGTAGATTTTCTATACATCAATTTCTATATATAATATGCCTCAAATGGAGTCCAGACGATAAAGTTATGTTTGTCCGAAGTTTTAAAAAATTCTGCCTTAAGGCCCTTGGTATCGATACCAATTGACTAGCAAGATTCCAGAGGCAAGGATATTGATACCATTGCAAAAATGTATTGATACCAATCGATTTCGAGCAGTGATTTTCCAGATTTTTCAAAGATAAACACCCAATTTTAAACAACCATACAAGGCACGATTCAAGCAAAATATCAACACATAAACACATAATAGAAGTGAGAAATTCCTACCTCAAACTTAGAAAGCGAGATTGAACGAACCTTAGACCCCGAAAGTTGAAACCGAGTGAAATACGCCTCTCCGAGCTCCAACCAACGAGATTCAACGTCCAAATCATGAGTAAATGGCGGATTTGAGGTTGATACTCATGGGTTTTGAGTTATTGGGTGTGATTTTGGGTGAGAGAGATGGAGAGCTGAGTGAGAGAAGAGAATCGGACAAAGAGAGAGAGAGAGAGAGAGAGAGAGAGAGAGAGAGGAAAAAGAGGACTGTGTGGTTCTCACACACCCACACACCCATATATATATATATATATATATTACACTTGCGCCATAAACTTCCAAATCTTTGCACAAAGAACCCTCAAACACATTCTCCACATTATTATACACAAAATTTGCAATCCAGGCATTTATTAAACATCAAAATTATTAAAATTTAGGGCATGTTTGGATGGAGTAAAAATCGGGGGGGGGGGGGGGGGGGGGGGGAATAATAGGGGGTAAATGGGGTGGGGCTCACTGTTTTGCCCTTGTTTGGGAACCAAATTTGGATGGGTCTTAGTTTTCACCCCTTCTTCTTTTTCACCAATTTCAAGGATTCACCGGTATAATTTTTGGGCACCTCTTGGCCTCCCTAAATTTAATCCGGCTGTAGAGGGGAGGAATGGGGAGGAATTTGGACGAAATCACCCCTGCTTATCCCCTTTCTCCAACCCGAAAGACTCCTTATTTAGTTTCAAGGCTCTATTAGGGTGCTCATTGAAAGGTCTTAGAACCAAAAATCCATTATGACCATTTAAGATAAAATGATCAGAAAAATAAGATCTTCGCACTGGTTCAAACGGATTGAAAATTGGAATACTTATTTTTTTTACACCATTTATATATTAAAAAATATAGTTAAAAAATTAAGTGTTCCAATTTTCAATCCGTTTGAACCGATGCGAAGATCATATTTTTCTAATCATTTTATCTTAAATGGTCATAATGGATTTTTGGTTCTAAGACCTTTCAACGAGCACCCGAAGACTCCTTATTTTGTTTCAGGGCTCTCATTGAGAGGCTTTAGAGCCAAAAATCTATTATGACCATTTAAGATAAAATTATCAGAAAAATAAGATCTTCGCACCGGTTCAAACGGATTGAAAATCGGAACACTTAATTTTTTAACTATATTTTTTAATATATAAATGGTGTAAAAACTTTTTTAATATAAAATTTTTAGAATAGACATTTTTTTAATATTAATTTTTGAATTTATATACTTATTTTAATACATAATCAAATTTAACACTGCACATGGACAAAATAGTCATTTAACAGCTTTTCTCACCATCCACCCCTTCTTATCCCCCCATTCTATAAACCATCCAAACAAAGTCAAATTTTATCCCCCTATTTAATACTCCATCCAAACCACATACTATTTTATCCCCTATTCATAAACCATCAAAATTAATACCCCCTACTATCTTATCAATCTTCATATTTTTTACCCCCAATATTTTACCTGCTTCCAAACAGGCCCTTAGCATGGGTCTCTACATAACTATATCGGGATGTCTTATCTTACTGTGCGAATACAACATTTCTTTTGGCCATGTGTTTACACCCATTTTGTAACAACCCTAATTTTTGGTAAGTAAAAATTTCGTTAAAAATTTAAATTTTTTTTTTTTATACTTGGATTTGCTTCCAAAATTCCTTTTAATAATCCGTCGTCAGTTGATTCTAGTCCTTCGTGGCAAATCAAATTAGTTTCCAACCGATTAGTTGGAGGAACCAAACTACCATTTCTCCTAGTTACAAATTCCTAACCCTAGATGAACCTTTTTGACCGTCTTTGAGTCTTATGAACCTTTTTAACCTTTACCCATTGGATAATAAAAGTTAGAGAAATCATTGTCCATTGGACAATAAGAAAACTATATTTTCTATCAAAGATATTTTGTACTAGAATTGTTAAGTACAATTATATAGTTATATATAGGTTTATATGCTCATGCTTAAAGGACAAATAGGCATTATTTTAATTGGATATCCCCTCACCCCCATTATCCATTGGTCATTAACCGCAAGGAAAATTATTACCCATTGGGTAATAAAACCAATCTTCCAACTAAGTACAATGATCTATTAAATAATCAAAATTTGGATTTCCCATGTGATTCCAAGTACTTTTAGTACTATTATAGTACTAGTACTTTATGATTATTTTAATGGGAGAATCCTAGCCTTTTTATTTAATTTGATACTTGATACTTCATATTTAAATATGGGACATATATACTATATTATATAAATACCCTAGATTTGTCCAAGTACAAAATCCAATATTTTAATAAGAACATGTGAAAAATTGGATTATTTTAATAAAAAATCTTGATCTTGTAATTTTTTATTGGATATTGGAAATCTACCTAGATTTTTTGGTACATATATATATATATATATAAGTATACTTATTTTATTATAAAGTACCATGTGTTTATTAGAATAGTTTAATATGAAAATCTTTACCCATTGGACAATAATTGCTAGGGAAAATTTTACTCATTGGGTAATAGCCAAGACTTTTGCTATAAATAGCACCCTTGTCCAAGCATTCAACTCACACCTTCCATTCTTCAACTTCTCTCTCTAGAAAGCTTGTGTTGTTCTTCCTTGCTCTTGGTGTTCTTGAGTTCTTCTTGTGTTCTTCAAGAAACCCATCCAAGACCGCCACTAAACCTCCCCTCAATCACCCTTCGATCCAAAAATAAGTAGTTTAGTCAAGATCTAGTTTCGTGAGAAATCTTTCTCTTTCGAAGCTATCGGAAGCCTACGGTAGGAAGTCACTCCGTCCGATTATCAACTTACATTTCGTAGTCGTCACTACCGCCTAGAAGAACGGTAGAATACCTTTACTCACTTCCCTAAATATAAGTAGATTATCCTTAACGGATTTTGAAGGATAGAACTTATCGTTTGTTTAGAAGTATTTGTATTTTGATCTTTAAGATAATTATGAGCATGCATATATGAATTGCTTGTAAAAGCATAAGTGATTTTCACTCCAAAGGCGTCCGTACATGTGGCGTTATGCTTTAAGTATTGATTAAGCATGATTGACAATATAGAGTTGGATGATCTTGCTAGTTTAATTTCAAGATTACAATGAATGATTTATGATTTCGTATGTGAAAAGTCCTACCGCGGAGTCTATGCATGAAAACGTGACACAAAAATCAAGGAAGTAGAAACATGGCACCTAGGGTGTGGATAATGATGAGATGTGTTTTGAAACCGCAATGTGACCGGACTTGGTAGCCCATTGTGTGTATGGAAACCCGCGATGTTGCCGGACTTGGTAGCCCATCGTGTGGATTGTGAAAACCGCAACGTGGCCGGACTTGGTAGCCCGTTGTGTGTATGAAAACTCGTAATGTGGCCGGACTTGGTAGCCCATTGCGTGGATTGTGAAAACCACAATGTGGCCGGACTTGGTAGCCCATTGTGAAGATTGCCAATACGGCCGGACGTGGTAGCCTCATTGGTAATGTGGCTTGGTTATCCGCGGAGAGGAGCCAATGCAAGTTTTGTGTGCCAATGGGAACCCAGTGCGGCGGAACCATTGTGAAGATACTCGGGAACCCGGAACGGCGGAACCGAGGTTGGGTGTGTAAAAATGATTTTTGGAAATGATGATATGGTATACGAGAAATGGAAAATGGTGACACGGTCTACGACGAGTCACGTAGGAGAAACTCAAAAAATCATTGACACCAACGATAGTTTGAATAGCGAATGTGGATGTGTTATTGTTACTGTCTGTTGTATATGATCTATTGTTTGTAAGTTATGGGTTAGCGAGTATGGGTTTGTTCTGCTGAGCTTTCGTAACTCATGGTGTTACCTTTGGTGACCCTGACATATTATACTGATGGCGACGTCGGTATAATGTGTCAGACTTTGTAGATGAACAGGGTAAGTTGTGCACCTTGGAGGCTTTCGGAGCCGAAGAGCTTATGGAGGAGCAGGCAGAGCTGTAGTTAGGAACCTTAGTTACCCACCCTTGTGTAATAAAAGTACTCTTGTGAGTATTATGATGTAATAAGAGCCAAACTCTATTTTGAAGTTGCAATAAAATTGTCTATTTAACGTACCCAAAATTGGGGGCGTTACACGTTTTTGGCACCCAATCCCGGGCAAGCGTTAGAGGGCCATTTAATTGTTGCTTAATTAAATTGGGCCAAAAAGTAGAGATGTATTGGATTAAAATTAATGGGCCAAGATGGTTTTGATTGGGCCCAGTTAGTTTTAATCCAATCTGGTTATGCTTTGAAATCAGGGACCATGGGTCGTATTAATTATAAGCTCAAGTCAAGGCCCAATCAGTGAATTAGGCTTTGTATTCACAAGGCCCATTATCATTTATTTTGTATCTGATAAAGACCCATGAGGAGCAAAAGAACGAAGAAATGGGAATGGCTGCCACATGGCTATTTGACTTGGTCAAATTAGCCCATTATTCGTTAATGCGCACAGAAAAAGGGAATGAGGTGGCCCATGATCTTTGTTAACTCCCAGTAACTTCCCACGATAAAGAGAATTACATGGGCAACTTACAGCAACTGCCCATTATCCCATGAAATGCACAAGTGGAGGAGTTACATGGGACACGTGTCATCACGAGAAGAAGACCAGCAAATCCTTTTGCATGCAATGCCGTGGCCTATAAACACTAGAAGCAAAGAAGAAAAAAAGGTTCCCGCACCAATCAAGCTCAACGCTTAAAACCAAAGCCTTCCTAGCGAAGCAATTATCTCATTTCTATCTCATTTCTATCTCTCTTGTACCCCCAATTTTGTTATTACGACATAACAAAGTTATTCCTATCTCCCTTGTATCCCCAACTTTATTATTATGATATAATAAAGTTATTCTACGTTGTTATTTCTTTTCCTACACGGTTAGAAAATTATTAAGTCCTCGCTCGTAGAGGCAAAATCATGAACCAACACTGCAATCCAGCCTTTAGGTTTGCAGCACTTTCGCTCTTAGGGTTAAGAAGTCAGAAAAGGGGCACTCAGTCCTTTACATTGAACGCGACAAGTCTTGGCACGCCCGCTCAGTCCTTGAGCCACTTCGGAGCCGAAACAGTTTTTGGCACGCCCAGTGGGACCCTAATCGTCTAAGGGTTTTATTATGGAAAGGAAGCAACAGCAGCAACAATCGGATCCACCCATCCCGGATCCACCACAGAGTCCTGAGGGAGTGGCAGTCGACGTGCCATTAATCGAGGAGGCTGGTCCTCAAATCAGCACCCAAGATCTTAGCGACGCTACCGACAACGTCAAAAATTATATGTTTTTGGCAGGACGTGAGATCTCCCGCGACGTAACACACTCAATTTCACAATTGTTCTCTCTGTCCTTGGAACCTCTGACCATAGCAATCAATAAAATGGTTGCTACGCTTACAGAGAGGCTACCGCTCGCTCCTCAGCAGTAGGGCTTTCCACAGTTTGGTGTTTATGGCAACGATCAAGACAAGCTGGCTTATTGGGGGTACCTCCCCCTCCTCAAACATTCTATCACGCTACATCATCCAGCAGCCCTGCACTCAGGGGCCAAAAGGAAAAGGGAGTCGTAATTGGAGGAGCCCAGTCGCCTCCAGTAAATGACGATTAAAGGTTTGTTTTGGTTGAAGATCTGAACAAACCTGACAAGACGGACAGAAGGCCTTTGCAAGGAGGCCAAGGCTCTAGAAAGGACAAAGGAGTTGCTCATACTCCTTAAAGCTCTGATACTCGGGGGGCAAGTCCAGCCAAGAACAAACAAGCATAAGAGGCATACCCGCAGCCGCCTCCTGTGCCAGACCTAGCTATGGGAAGGGACCAAGTCCTGAACTTGCTCCAGGAGCAGTTAGGGCCTGGTTTCAGACCTTTGGGAAGGCCAATGTATAGGAAGCCTCATACCGAGGAGGTGGACAATACACCTTTCCCAAAGGGCTATAGAGTTCCAGAATTTCAGACCTTTAATGGTGAAAGCGCGCAGTCAACAGTGGAGCACATTGCCAGGTTTCAAGTTCAATGTGGAGAGGCTGGAACCATTGATGCTCTAAAGTTGAGACTCTTTCCCAATTCTCTTACAGGGACAAACTTTACTTGGCACATCAACTTGCCGCCTAACTCCGTGCAGACCTGGGCATAGTTGGAGGAGATGTTCCACCAGCAGTTCTACAGGGTAGAACCAGAAGTGACGTTGGCAGACCTGTCGTGTTATCGTCAAACTCATTTAGAATCCATGGAGTCCTACCTCTTACATTTCGAGACTGCTCAATTCAAGTGCAAGATAGTCCTTCCAAAAGCCGAATACGTGCGTATAGCATTAAACAGCTTAGGCTTTGAAATGAAGAAGAAGTTCTATGGGACGGAATTCAGAGACTTGTTTGAATTGTCCTCTAAGGCCTCTCATTATGAAAAGTCCTTGGCAGAAGAGCAGGACAGAAAGATAGCATCCAAGGGAATGTATTACCGTGACCCTAATTATGAGGTTGCTGCAGTTGAAGCAGAGGCAGACCCAGACGTGGCAGTGGCTGAAATCATTAACAGAAAGCCATACATTTGCAAGGCCTTTGTCAAGATGGAGCCCACAAAGCAGCCAATCCAAAACACCTTTAATAGGCCAACCAGGGCCTATACTTTCGATGTTGGTAGGGCTGAAGCTATCTTTGATCAACTCCTGGCCGACAAGCTGCTCAAACTACCCTTTGGTCACAAGATTCCAACTCCGGAAGAACTGAAGGGCAAAGAGTATTGTAAGTACCACAATTCTTGGAGTCATACAACTAATAACTGCATAGTATTTAGAAATGATATCCAGGACAAAATTGACCGGGGGGAGTTCAAGTTTCCTGAAAAGGACAAGCAGCTCATAGGGGTCGATGGCAATCCTTTTCCCTCAGGGCTGAGTACAAATATGGTCTCTGTAGACATGAAAAGAGTGCCTAAGTCTGTTCCTAGGCAAAAGATAAGTTTGGGAGCACCTTCTAGAGCAGCTTACAAGTCCAACCCGGGCAGGTACTGGGATATCCTTATTATGACGAAAGAGATTTCAGGACTGAACGGGTCAGGAGGTTTGAAAAGCAGAATTCATGGTGGTCAAGACCTACAGGGGTGAAGAAACCAGAAAGGCCAACTTGTTCCATGATATGCACGGAGTGCGGTCATCATGCCAGTCTTAGCAAACCAGCCTTGAAGAGCATTATCGTGGGAAGGACTGAACCAAGGTCTGAGGAGTCACACAAGTCTAAAGGAAGAAGGGTTGTACGTGAATCTGTGTTCAACCGAATTCAGCCAGGGTTGGTTGAAGTTGAAGAAGAGCTGGGCAATTTGAGGATTTCTACTCCTTCCAAGGGCAAGCCAAGGCTTGTGAGACCTCCAGTCACTCCTCCAGATGAGTGGCATAGGGTTGAACATCCAAAGTTTCCCTCTGAACCTCTGCCTTTGTCCAAATCTCAGAAGAGACGCCGCCAACAATTCAGACAAGCAGCTAGAAGGGCTGAGGAAGAGACAAACCTAGTTGAAGACCCCATGAATGAAAACGACCCCATGAATGAAGATGATCCCAAGGGGAAGACGAAGATGGAGATCCCAGTGGAAGAGCCTATGGTCGAAAAACCTAAGGCTAAAAGAGTATACAAGCCTTTGGAAAGGACTATGGAAGAGGCTATCGTTGAGCCTCCTCCAAGGACTTTACCACAGAAGCAAATCCCGTTCAAGAAGACGTACAAAGAGGCCATTACCAAACCACCTCCAAAATAAGCAACTGTATCCAAGAAACAAACTCTCTTGGAAAGAACTCTTATGAGGCTAGGATTCAGCCTCCACCAAGATAAGTCACTTTGCTCCAGAAGATAGTCCTTGAACCCACAAGGTCGGACTCGAGGGGCAAGTCGAATCTGAATCCACAGGCCAAGGAGTTCAAGCCTGGACAGGGTTCTAATATGCAATGCAACATGATTGTGATCCTACCAACAGATCTGGAAGCCAAGGACAACACTCCAACAGCCATGGATGGAGATGTTGTGGAGATGGGGCAGACTGCTGAAATTCTAAACGAGTCCTTCTCTGTAGGACTGAATGGGCCTTCAGTGATTGTGCTAAAGGATGAGACTGAAGGGAAGACTGACGATCAGGCAGCTAGTGTGATCTTTGAAAGACCAAGTCTCAAGATGAATAAACACATCAAGCCCTTGTACATCACAAGTTGTCTTGATCGAATGCCAGTCAATCGTCTCCTAGTGGATAATGGGTCAGCAGCCAATCTCATTCCTAGGTTTATGATGTAGAAGCTTGGGAAGATTGATTAAGACCTAGTCTCCTACACTTCAACCTTGATTGATTTCACTAGGAAGGAGACAGCTTGTCAAGTTCCTTCAACCCTTCACCAATGCCTTATTTTCTAGAATTAAGACGATGTGGAGGTGATATGGGCTGACCGCAGACCTTTCCAGGCCTCTACGAATCATGCTGAGGCACATTTATATGATGAAGGGGTGGGTCTGATGAAAGTGGCAGGCCTTGACAAGTATGGCTGCCACAAGATAGCTCATATACACGGCAACAAGTCAGCGGAAGAAGTAAAGGCACTTTTTCAAGAGTTAATCGGTCCAATGATCACAGAGTCAAGTAGGCCGATTACGACTTCATTCAAACGCCCTTCTCAATGTCAATAAACCCTTCAGAAGAAGAAAGGAGTGGCCCTTCACGCCACACTGTCAAAGTTTGAAGTCTACTTGCTTGAAAGAAGGCTGATGGGTGTTCAAGAATCAGATGAAGATCATTCGACCTGTACGGCTGAAGTAATCAATGAAGATGAAAACCTGGTTGAAGATCTGGACAAAATCCGACTGGAAGACCTTGAAGCAGCCCCAGCCAAGTTGGATGATCTAAAAGCTGACGTGCAAAATCCTTTGGAAGAAGTTAACTTGGGAGATTCAGAGAATTCCAAACCTGTATATATTAGCCAATTTCTCCTAGAAGATGTCAAGAAAAGGTTCATCCAGCACTTAAGGGAGTTCAAGTCTTGTTTTGCCTGGACTTATGAGGAACTTCCAGGTCTGTCCAGAGATTTAGTGGAGCACAAGCTGCCTACTCAACCAGAATTCAGACCTTTCAAGCAACCTCCAAGGAGGATGTCCAATGAGGTCTATTTGCAGGTCAAAGATGAGATCAAACGACTCTTCAACGCTGTTCATACGCACGGCCAGGTATGTTACTTGGCTCTATAATATTGTGTCAGTCCTTAAGAAGAACGGCAAGGTCAGAGTATGTGTGGACTTCAGAAATTTGAATTTGGCATCTCCAAAGGACGAGTACCCAATGCCAGTTGTGGATCAGTTAGTAGATGGAGCTTCAGGTCACAAGATTTTGTCCTTCATGGATGGACATTCTGGCTACAATCAGATCTTCATCGACGAAGCCGATACAGCTAAGACTGCTTTTAGGTGTCCTGGAGCCCTAGGGACCTTTGAGTGGGTCGTGATGCCCTTCGGCCTGAAAAATGCAGGCGCTTCGTTTCAATGGGCAATGAACGCCATATTTTATGATTTCATTGGCCATTTTATGGAGATCTACATCGATGATATCGTGGTCAAGTCTCAGTCCTATGACAAACATTTGGAACACTTGAGAAAGTCGTTCTTGAGAATGCAACAGTTTGATTTGAAAGTAAACCCCTTAAAGTGTGCCTTCAGAGTATCCGCAGGCAAATTCCTTGGATTTCTGGTCCACAATAGAGGAATTGAGGTTGACAAGAACAAAGCCAAAGCAATTATGGAAACAAAGCCTCCTACCACCAAGAAGGAGTTACAGAAGCTCTTAGGTTCATTCAACTTCTTGAGAAAATTCATCTCAAACCTAGCTGGAAGGGTCCAGGTCTTTTCTCAACTCTTGAAGCTGAAGGACCATGACACTTTTGTTTCGGAGGCGAGCCATCAGAAGGCCTTTGATGAGATCAAAAGCTACTTAGCAACGGTTCCAGTCCTTATGCCTCCCATAAAAAATAAGCCGTTGAAACTCTACATCTCAGCGGCTGAAGGCTCTATTGAAGGCCTTTTAGCTTAAGACAACGCTCAAGGAAAGGAACAAGCGATTTATTATTTAAGTAGGTTGTTGACTCCTTGTGCGAGGAGATACACCCCTAATGAAAAGATCTGTCTTGCCTTGTACTTTTTAGCAATAAAGTTGAGGCACTATATGCTTCCTGTTTTGGTTTACATTATGAGTAAAACAAACCTAGTCAAATACTTGCTTTCTCGGCCAATTATGAGGGGCCGAATTGGCAAGTGGTCTTTAGCTTTAATGGAATTCAGTTTTCAATATATCCCTCAAAAAGCCGTGAAGGGCCAAGCCTTAGCGAATTTTCTCGCTAATCATCCATGCGTGGATATTGATGACGAACCTGAACAAGGACTGAACGCTCTTGAAATATCACTCACTCCTTGGACGCTGCTTTTTGATGGATCAAGGACTCAAGAGGTCTCAAGCTATGGAGTAATTATCATCTCTCCCTAAGGCCAGAGGACCGAATTGTCTTTTCAATTTGATTTCCCGTGTACAAACAATCAAGCCAAATATGAAGCGGTTGTTATAGGCCTTCAAATTCTTAGGGATCTAGAGGCCAGAAAAGTGCAAGTTATTAGGGATTCAAACCTTGTTATCAATCACTTGGCAGGACATTCAAATGCTATAGTGAGGACTTAGCCCCCTATTATATGGCAGCCATGCAATTAATCCAAGATTTTGATAATGTCACGGTCAAACGCGTCTCAAGGAGTATGAACACTAAAGCCAACAGCTTGGCTCAGGCCTCTGCAGGCCTGAGGTTAGCTCCAGAAACTATTCACAAGATTATCACAGTCCAAAAGAGATTGTTATCTTCTGTAAAGAGAAGAGGTCTAGGATTGGAGGTATTTACTTCTGATTTCACGGGAGAAGAGTCAGACGATGAGCCCGAGAACGATTGGCGTACACCTATTATTTCTTTCCTCAAGTGGCCCCATCATAGAGCCTCTAGGAAAGTAAGGAGAAGGGGTATGAGTTATGTCCTCGTGGGTGATGAATTATACAAGAAAAGCTTTGAGGACGACTTACTTTTAAGGTGTTCAGGGCACCCCGAGGCCATGAGGGTCATGAGCGAGGTCCATGAAGGAATTTGTGGAGCTCATCAATCAGGGATAAAGATGAGATGGCTAATCAGGAGGTATGGATACTATTGGCCAACAATTTTAGAGGATTGCATTCATTTTTCTAAAGGATGTCAACCTTGTCAAGCCCATGGCCCAATTCAGCGTGTTCCTGCAGCTGATTATCATGCTGTGGTCAAACCTTGGCCATTTAGAGGTTGGGCCCTTGACGTAATTGGAAAAATTTATCCGCCCTCTTCGGGAAATCATACTTATATCTTGGTAGCCATGGACTATTTTACTAAGTGGGCAGAAGCGGTGCCATTAAAGTCTGTGGATCAACAAGAAGTAATCAAGGAAAGAATCATCCATAGATTTGGACTGCCTGAACACTTGGTTGCAGATAGGGGTACAATATTTATGGGAGAACAAGTAGCCAACTTTGCTGCCCAGCAAAACATCATCATGTCCAACTCTGCTCCTTATTATGCACAAGGAAATGGCCAGGTCGAGTCCACTAATAGGACTTTGGTTAATATTATAGAAAAGATGGTGGAGGACAACCCAAGGGCTTGGCATGAGTTACTTTCTGAGGCTTTATGGGCCTACAGAACTTCAAAGAATGAGGCTATCAATATAACCCCTTATATGTTGGTGTATGGACATGATCCAGTCCTACCAATGGAGGTGGCGGTGAAATCAGCAAGGATAACATATCAACATGGCCTCACTCCTGCAAATTATACTCAGGCTATGTTGGTAGAACTTGAAGACTTAGATGAAATTAAGCTCGCAGCCCTTGACCACATGTTGGTTCAAAATAGAAGAGTTGGTAGATCTTATGACAAACGTGTGAGAAAGAAGAGCTTTTCTGGAGGTGACTTGGTTTGGAAGGCTGTATTTCCTTTAGGGGAAAAGAATTCAAGATATGGCAAGTGGTCCCCGACCTGGGAAGGACCTTATCAGATTGCTCAAGTCCTTAGAGGTAACGTCTATCTTCTTATGGACTTAAGTGGTGGTCTGTTTAAGCATTTAACAAATGGAAAGTACCTAAAGCATCATTATCCTACTATGTGGGAAATGAAAGGTTTTGGGAAAAATATTGTTAATAAACCATAGAAAGATCTGCCAACAAGGCTTGAACGGAGGCCATAGTACCTGTCATGCAAAATTCATAAAGGCCTCAAGTTCAGGCCATATATCATCAAATCAAACCAGTACCCTAGGCCAGTTAAAGGAAAGCTCCAGGCCAGGCACAAAAGGAACAAATTTAAAGTTATTACAGACCCAAATCAAAAGAAGGAGTAAGTTTTAGAGGACAAGACCTACAGGAGGCCTTCGAGGCTGTTCTTGAGCTTCTCCCAGGAGGTGTCGAAGCTAGCAAGTTGGACTTCAAGTGTTTCCCGTTGCCCACGGAGACTTGGAACTTCTTCGACCAGGAGATTCAACTTCATCTTCTGACCTTTTGATCCAGCCTTCGGCTCATCATAATGCTTGGCCAGCTTCTTGGATTCAATCTGAAGTCTGTCCAGTCGACCTTCAGCTTCTGCCAGTTTAGTCTTGAGGTCCTGGATTTCATTGGAAGTTGCAGTGATGTTAGCCTCATTGGTCTTGGCGTCTTCTTTCAGCTGGTTCCATTCAGTACTGAACCTGGTCAGTTCCATGTCAACCACGTCTAATTCGGCCAGCTTACCATTTATCTTGTTGAGCTCATGGGTAGAAGAGTCATGAGACTTAATCATGTTGGGGAATTCCTTTTGAAAATACTGGAGAGAGGTCTCCTCTGTTTCCAAGGCCTTTGCTTTCACCAGCATGTCCATGGCTTTCTTGATATTTGAGGCTCTGGCGGGATGCACGTCTGCCTTAAAGCTTTGAAGGAGGGCCATCCTGAGGGCTGTTTTGGCCTCGTTAACTTCTTCTGGAGTAAACTCAGACTGAGAAGTTGAGCCGAGACCACTACCTGAAGTACCAGATGTGGCTGCCTTTAACAAGTCCTGGGCAGATTTAAACAAAGAATCCAAGTCCTCGTCTTCATCCTCTTCCGGCACATTGACAGACTCAGGCTCGACGATAGGATCAGCCGGCGGTGTGGACTGAATGATTGGAGACCTAGGTTTCTCTGGAGTCCTCGAGGAAGCTTCATGTTCGGGTTCCTGTTCAGGCACGTTTAGTTCTTCATCTGCTGCTTCTGCCTCCTTTTCAAAGTAGTCATCGAGCTCCTGAGGATTGAAAACAAGGGGAAGTTGATGATAATAGGGAGCCATAAATGCTTGAAAAGTCATGTCATAATACATCCTTACGATAGGGTTATGTTCTGTAGCAGACACGGTGTTTTCAGAGTCGACTGGGGCAGAAGTTTTCTTTCTCAGTCTTTTCTTTTTGGTAGGAGCAGACTCAGCTAATCCTTCTTTGATCTTGGAGGTGGCCTGGAAGAAATGGAGTTAATGGAGCATTCAAATAAAGCACGAGGAATGGAGATGAGAGAAGTGTAGACCTTCTCCGAGGGATCGGTTTCAGGAGAACTGGTCTTAGCACTGCTCCTAGTTCTTTTAGCAACCACTGTCTCCGACGCCTGAAAGAGGAATGAAAGTTTTATTGTTTTATTCTGAAGGATTAAGCGAATGGCTAAAGAGTTTATACCTTGGGCCATTGCCTTTTGGCAATTGACTTCAACCTCTTCGATCTTTGAGGAGCCAAGGGGACTGCAGGATCGTCTTTGGGCACGTCTTCCAAACCTGCCATTACAGAGAAGATTTTAGTCCAAGCTTCAGAGTTTCAAAAGGATGATAAAGTAATAAAGAGACTTCAGGTCACCTTTTCTTTTTGTACTCAAGGTTGGCGAGGGACTGATCTGTTGTAAAGGCATGTGAATGCCAGGTTCGGGCGCTCCAGCAGGACCAGGCAGAAGCGTGGTCAGGACCTCCAGGTATGGATTGAAGAAATGCATTCTTGTATAGCCTCCCCACCAGCTGTCAAACTTAGCGCCCTTATCAGTACGCTCAACGTAGGAGTGAAAGTTGAAGTTCTTTCTGAGCTCTAGTAGGGTGTTCCTCACTTTTTCCAGTTCCCTTGGTTGAATCACTGGTCGATCAACGAAATCCTCGTTTAAGGACGGGTATGGGGGCAGGGGTGTAAGCTAGCTCAGGCCAAACTGCCTGGCAAATTGAGCCGCGTTGTAGTATTCAACGCCACACTTGTAGTTTGTGGGACTAAAAGCCATGCCATACATGAAGTCATGAGAAATCAAGAAACTTGTCCATATTGCAAAATGGTCATCAAAGTCATCACCTGGATCTAATGCCCCACGCTTCAACCACCAAGGTACGGTATCTCTAGCAAATGGCATCCAGTTCTTGCCCATACTAACAAGTTCATGATAGAAGAACTTAAAGTAGGTCCTGAATGCATATTTTGGACCACGAGTGTCAACATAATGAAGACCATAACAGGTGTGTTCTAAATTTTTATTCATGGGTGGGGCAAATTTGGGGAAGTAGGACCACAGCCATAGAGTAATGATTCACAGTGGATCGGGGGAAAATATAAACTTGTTGTTTACCAACTCTTTCATACCTCGGTAAAGTTGAGCCAAGACCAAGGGGCCTAGTGTCAGCTTCTGTCCAGAAGCTAGGGCACAGGCCAAGTCGATAAAATCCTTGGTAACCCTATTCGCAGAAACGCAGAAAATGAATTTGTTCAACCAATATAGGAGGAAAGCCACGTGCTCATCCTCCTCGACAGGACCTTTCTTGGCGTAGTGGTTTATGAAATGATTGAAGGACAAAGGCTCTTTGTATTCAAAATAGGGAGTTTTTTGTGATAGAAAATAATTGGCCTCTATCCCATGGGGACGAAGGCCCGTCAGAACGGCAAGATCTTGGAGAGTGGGACTCATGAAGCCTACCTTGAAATGGAATGAATTCGTGGTGACAGACCAGAATTAAGAGGCGGTAAGGAAGAGATGCTTATCCATATCGATCAAGGATCTGCTGAGTAAGATAGCATCCCTGATACCGATCTGCTTCCACAAATCTCCTTTGGCTTCCATTACTCGATTGAGCCATTCAACGTATTTGGCATCAGGTCTGTGCCAAAGTCTGTTTGGTATGTCTGTGGTGAAGCAACTCCAGTCGAGGCTTGGAGATTCAAAGGGAAGGACTTCTTCTGCCAATGGATACATGGGGGCGAGTTGAGGTGGAAACCCCAATTGGAAGGCGGGGCCAAGCCCGACCTGGTCAGCATTGGCCACTACCAAGATGTCGTTGGTAATCGCTATTTTCTCCTCAACCAGAATCTTTCGAATCTGTACTGCACAGCTATTAGGGGTTAGGGTTTGGGGGAGGAGCATTGGCTTTGTGGGTGGCCATTCTTGTTGCAGACCAGAGGATCAAACGGGTACAATGGTGAATTAGGGTTTTCCTGGGTTTACTTCGTGTAAGAAAGGAAGAAACAGAGAGGATGTAGAGAGAGAATGAAAGTTCAAGAGTGGGGTTTTTATGAGGCGTACAAGATTCACGAGGCGCCATTGCTTCTCTCTCTCCTTAATCAAAACCGAAGAATTAACACAAGATTTGGACTTTTGATTGACCCAAAGAAGTCCTGACGGCTGAAAAGACTGCATGCAAGCCAATGCAAGGCCTGGGGTGTTGACACATGTCCCCTAGGCTTAGAGAGGTGATAATTATTGCTATTGACAGGACTCTTCGGTGGGGTTTTTATCTTGGAAACTGTTGAGATTTGTTTTAATTCAAAACGTGGGAGAGTCCCAACCCAATTAGAAGACATATTTGGAGATTTAAAAAGTTGTTAGGCTTAATTAAAGCCTGATCATTTTTTTAAAATTCAAGCATTTGAGAATTTGAAAGGGGTTTTAGGCTAATCTAAGCCTAATTATCTTTTTATTTTTTTCAAATCCACTGATAAGGACTCGTTTGGTTTGCCAAAAACTACACTCTGTCCTAATCGACAGGCCTAGATATTGAACAAGATCAAGGCCGGGGGGGCATTGTTTACACCCATTTTTGGCACCCAATCACGGGCAAGCATTGGAGGGCCATTTAATTGTTACTTAATTAAATTGGGCCAAAAAGTAAAGATGTATTGGATTAAAATTAATGGGCCAAGATGGTTTTGATTGGGCCCAGTTAGTTTTAATCCAATCTGGTTATGCTTTGAAATCAGGAACCATGGGTCGTATTAATTATAAGTTCAAGTCAAGGCCCAATCAATGAATTAGGCTTTGTATTCACAAGGCCCATTATCATTTGTTTTGTATCTGATAAAGACCCATGAGCAGCAAAAGAACGAAGAAATGGGAGTGGCTGCCACATGGTTATTTGACTTAGTCAAATTAGCCCATTATTCGTTAATGCCCACAGAAAAAGGGAATGAGGTGGCCCATGATCTTTGTCAACTCCCAGAAACGTCCCACGATAAAGAGAATTACATGGGCAACTTACAGCAACTGCCCATTATCCCATGAAATGCACAAGTGGAGGAGTTACATGGGACATGTGTCATCACGAGAAGAAGGTCAGCAAATCCTTTTGCATGCAATGCCGTGGCCTATAAATACTAGAAGCAAAGAAGAAAAAAAGGTTCCCACACCAATCAAGCTCAACGCTTAAAACCAAAGCCTTCCTAGTGAAACAATTATCTCATTTCTCTCTCATTTCTATCTCTCTTGTACCCCCAATTTTGTTATTACGACATAACAAAGTTATTCATATCTCCCTTGTATCCCCAACTTTATTATTACGACATAATAACCTTATTCTACGTTGTTACTTTTTTTCCTACACGGTTAGGAAATTATTAAGTCCTCGCTCGCAGAGGTAAAACCACGAACCAACACTGCAATCCAGCCCTTAGGTTTGCAGCACTTTCGCTCTCACGTTTAAGAAGTCAGAAAAGGGGCACTCGGTCATTTACGTTGGACGCGACAAGTCCTGGCACGCCCGCTCAGTTCTTGAGCCACTTCAGAGCCGAAACACCATGGGATTGGATTATGTTAAAATGAGTCAAACTCATGAACCATCCTCTTGTTGCTCAAATCTCAAGGGTATATGGCTGTAAGGGGATGAAAACAATTGATGCTTCGGATCACCTTGGATTGCAACGGCTTATTCATGCCTTTTCACCGGAACCCTAATTCGTCGTCTGAACCCTAATTTGCAAAATAGACAAGGGGTGAGTGCACCTTTGCCTCTCGTGGCAAAGGCCCTCCGATGCCAAAGTTAGTATCACGTACTAGCAGTCAAACCCTAATTATCAGTAGGAAAGCAATAAGAATGCAGTGTATTGCGTACCTTTTGCCTCTAGGTTTACCTCATATTTATAGATTTTCGTATGCTTGTTGCCCAAGCATTCCTGTTGCCATAGGATTCCTAACTCGTATAGGAAACCCAGGATATTAAGGATTCTCGTTTCCCTTATCAGTTTATGGAAAAGAGTCCTTTTAGGATTCTTTTCCATTACGGGCCGAACATCCCATTCTCATTGGGTATCTTTACTAGATCCTATATTCCCGGGATCTTATTCCTTTACGGGACATGACTATTCTGGAATCTTCCAGTGTATTCCCTCTGCTCCTACTCTTGATTGGAGCTCTTTCTTTGTTCGGCCGTCTCATGGCCGAACAGACGGTTTGGACAAGTTACTTCACATGTAACTGGTCTTTGAGCTCGTACAACCTTTCTGGACCATTGACTTCTCATGTCACTGGTCTATATTGCCGAACATTGTTTAGCACGATGACTGTCCTGTCTATATTCAAACTATGGTTCCACGTACCATTTGTTTGGATATCAATTGCATTGCCTTTCAACCCGTCATCCCTAGTATCACGTGCTTGGTTCTTACTTCAGCTGTTCGGCTGTATCATAACCGAATAGTCTGCTTGGACTAGTTATTTCACATGTAACTTGGTCCAATGTAATCGGAATGTCTCTATCTGCCGAACAGTCAGTTTATACCCATGACTTCTCATGTCATTGGCCCTTATCGCTGTTCAATGCACTGACCGGGGATCAGTCATGTTCAATTTCTCACGTGTTCTTACACACCACGTGTTCGGCAACTAGATGTACCTGTTCGGGAATACCTCCCTGCAATGGCAGCCCAAGCACCAATGTCATAACCAGATGGGAAGTGATTTTCACACTCGCCTTTTTACAATTCACACATTTTTTTTCTCTCTTTATTCACATGAATTTACTATATCATTTTACCCTTTTTCAATACAATTTTTCATCCATCCAAGGATAACGTAGTAGCAGATCAAAAAAAGAAGAAGGACAACATAGTAAATTCATGTGGATAAAGTAAAAAAAGGAGTAAATTGTAAAAAGATAAGTATGAAAATCATTTCCCAAACCACATATGAGAAATTGTTCTACATTCTCAAAAAGAAAAAAATATAAATCATTACACTTTCGGGATTGAGTTTGCCAATCCTAAGGTTGAATTTCTCACATCATTTGTTCTATTCCACATTCCATCTTTTCTTCCGATTAATTATACCAAGGATGTTTTTTTATTTAGACGCAAACTGTATCTTTTACGAAAAGCAAGAAAAAAAAGGAAAAAGTTGTTACAAAATTAAATATTTCAGAACTAAGAAGACTTATGCTGATATATATGCCTCCATAGCTTATCAATTTCATATTTAACACAACTGATTTCATCAATCAACATTGTTAGGCTACGTTCTTTTAAACTTTAACTTAACTTAAAATAAGTTAGTTTGTCATTATTTGAATTTTTTTCTCATTTATTAGTTTTGCGCCAAACTTTTGTGAATTATTGAATCGTCTCGATGAGAGGAATCAGAAAAGTAAAAAAAAAAAAAAAACTTTTACCCAAGTATTTTGAAAAATAACCACTTTTTAGCAGCAAAAGTTAAATAAGTTGACTTATTTTGAGAAATAAGTGGTTATTTTTCAAAATATTTGGGTAAATTTTCCGATTCCTCTCATCGAGATAAATCAATAATCCACAAAAGTTTGGCACAAAACTAACAAATGTGAAAAAATTCAAATAATAACAAACCAACTTATTCTAAGATATGGTTATTTTTCAAAAACTAAGATATGTTAAGTTAATCATTACTTCATCTGTCTCTTTTTAAGTGTCCACTATGGTTCTGTAACTTCTGTGTATCATTTTCATTGACTTATATCTCTTGACGTATATAATGTTTTATGTTTTTAAAATCATTATCTTATAAAAATAATTGAAATCTATCAAACAAGATCCATATTGCATATTTTTAAGAATATATATAAAGATATATAAGCAATTGAAAATGACACGCAAAACCGTAGTGGACGCTTAAAAATGAACGGAGGCAGTATTAACCTCTTTGTATTTTTTCTAGTTCAATGATTTTTTGAGTTTGGTTTTTGGGGTAATGAGTGGAGAGAAATAGGGTAATGATTGAAGATAGGGATAATGAGTGGAGAGAGACAGAGAGAGAGAAATGAAAATAATGATTGGAAAGTGGAGAAAGAAATGAGAGTAATAATTTGAAGTAGAGGTAATGAATTTTTTTAAGTTGGAAAATGTTTTTTTCAAGTTCTATCCAAACAAAGCATTTATTCAATTCCAAGCCAGTCCCATTTTTAGTTTTGGGGATCCACACTGATTGGAGATAGGGGTAAAGAGTGGAAAGAGATAGAGAGAGAAATGAGAATAACTATTGGAGAGTGGAAAAATAAATGTGCGTAATGATTGGAAGTAGAGGTAATGAATGTTTTTTGAGTTGAAATTTTTTTTTTCAAGTTCCCATCCAAACAAAGCATTTATTCAATTCCAAGCCAGTCCCATTTTTTGTTTGGGGTTCCATGCGGATTCCTTGTTTGTAACGTTATCTTGTGCAACCCCCTTTTTTTAAAGATGCTTTTACTATTTTATCCTTTTGCAGAATTCTTGGAGTGTGAATTGTTGGTGTGAATTCTAAGTTTGAATTCTTGGGAGTGTAAATTCTTGAAGGTATGAATTCTTGGTATGCATTTTGGGACAATCTGGGATTGCGTTGGCAGAATGGTGTGACCATAGAGGAATGTTTTGCTTTGGATGTTGTATTCATATGGTTCATTTGGAAAGGTCGAAATGGAGCAGCTTTTCATAATAAAGTTATCCTTCGTAGTGTGGTGGGTGCTAGAGCTGTGGGTTGTCTGCGTGAGTTTCAGAGTGCGAACAACAACGCTACAACATCTCAGGCCGTGGGGAGGTAGCTGGAATTGGATGGCAGAGGCCGTGTGGAGGTTTTCTCATAATTAATGTAGATGGAGCTTGGAAAAAGTAATATGGGGGAATTCCATCAATTTGGCTACGGACCAGTTCAATACATTTGTGAATTCGGACCGTTCAAAAGTATTTTAGTCCATTTGGTGCATCCGCGCGGCCCAGATTTAAAGGGGTGTTTTAGAAAGAAAAAAAAACTAAACAAAAACACCCTCTTTAAATTTGAGCTATCCAAAACACTTTTGAACGGCTTGAATGCACCAAATGGACAACACTAGTCTTTTCTTTTTTTTTTTGTCAAATAGAATAGAATGGACCGCACTAGTCAATAGCCAAATTGACGGAATCCGACTCCAGGGCTTTTGGGTAATCATAAGCAATGATTTGGGATAGTTTTGGGCTGCTGCAAATGGAAAACTGGAATGGTGTACAGGGCCTTTATTGGCTTAAGCGCTAGAATTTCAAAGTGGAGTCCAACTGGAGCAACAATTGGGCTTAAGGGAGATATTCGTAGAAGACGACTTGCAGGCGGTTGTCAATATGATCAATGGCCTTATGATGGTGAACCAAGAAGTGAAGATTATCATTAATGATGTCAAGAATTTGAGGGATCCAGGGGCGCTGTAGTGCACCCCCGTACTACACGTGTAGTGCGGCCAATTTAGTTGTCCATCTCGGCAATGGACGGCTCAAATTTTCATCCGAACAATGGACGGTTCAGATTTGTAGGAGATCAAATTAAATTCAAGCCTTTCATATCAAGATAGACGGTCAGATCCGCACTACACGGTGTAGTGCGGCTACACGGTGTAGTGCGGCTACCACACTACAACAACTCCCAATTCGGAATTTGAGCAATTGTTTTACTTATTGTATTTTCTCTTATAGTTGTAGGTCTACTAATTCAGTTCTTTTGGCTAGTAAGGGTTTATTTGAGGTGGGGTATAGTCTGTAGACTAAGTCCCGTCCCCCCTCTCGCCCCCTTTTGGCTTCTTGATCCCTTAGGTAGGAATGGGGTTTCCTCTTGGTATTTTTAGTTTCGACTTAATAATATCACCAGTTATCGTTTTGGCGAAGAAAAAAAAAAGAATTCTTGAGAATGTAAATTCTGCAAAGTACTATAAATTTTGAGGTGTGAATTTTGTAAAGGGTGGTGTGAATTCACACCCCCAAATAACACAATTCACACCCCATCCCCATTGGTTCGATTTGAAGCAGATTTTACAACAATAAAATCAAATAACAATACATAAATCATATAGTATAAAAAGAAAATGGATCTACCAATATACGCAATCTGGATAAAACCCAATTAATTTATGACCTTGAAACTTGTCGTTGAACTTGAATATGGACAAAACCCATGTCTTTGTTAAAGCTAATCAACTTAGAGTAATGGAGACAGCAACTTGTTCTTTCACCGATTTCGAGTTCTTTGATCTACACATAACCGATTTGAGCTCTGACAATAGCTTCGATTAGATAACTAAGTCATGTAATTCACGATTCAACCCTTGACATCGCTGTTACTTGAGAAGGTCTTTAATGGCGGAGGACACTAGTGTTTTCGAAGTGGAACACATATGGATGAAGGTAATTTCTAAATCTTAGATTCAATCAAGCAACGACTTTGGAGATTTCATAAGTCTTGACTGGATGATTCAAGAATGATCCGAGCCCATGCAACGACTCCTTTTGAGTTTTCTCGGTCTAGAGTTTGAAGATAATGAGGAGGGTCGTGGTGATGAGGGTTTGGTTGCCGTGACAGCGTATAAGAAGGCGAGAGGAGAGGAGGGGATGGGGGTGAGATGTATGGGTATGGCAGTGGGTCGAGTGGGAAGGAGTATTTTCGGTAGTTTACTCAAAATAGGACTTATGCAGGATGGGCTTGACACACGCTGGGTATGGACAGGTAGGCACTAACAAAATGGGGCTGGCTTATAAGAACCCCTATAGCATTTTATGTGATGGACCTTATTATTGCATCATAACTCCCACAAGAGTACTTTCATTACATAAAAGGAGGGGAAAGTAAGGTTTCTAACTACAACTCAGCCTGCTCCTCCATCCTAGCCAGCTCTTCGGCTCCGAAAGCCTCCAAGGTGTACAGCTCATCCTGATCATCTACAAAGTCTGACACATTATACCAGCGTCGCCACCAATATAATATGTCAGGGTCACCCAAGGTAACACCATGAGCTACAAAAGTTCAATAAAATAATCTCACACTTGCTAACCCATAACTTACTACAATAGGACATAGAAGTAGTATACTAAGGGCCTGTTTGATAAAACTGAAAACTGAAACTGAATGCTGAAAAATTAAGTACCGAAAGCTGAATGCTGCATTTTTTAAGCTGAAAAGCTGTTTGGTAAACATATTAGGTATTGAATTAAAAAAATAATAAATTAATTTCAGTTCTGATTCTCTCTTAATTTAGTCACAATATACTTATAATAATGGTGGAATGATGGTGAAATGGTGATTGTGGTAGTGGTGGTGTGTTGGTGTTGATGGAGTGGTGGCGGTGAGGGTGGAGTGGTGATGGTGAAGTTATGGTGATGTAATGGTGGCAGTGAGTGGTGGCGGTAGTGGCGGTGGAGTGATGGTGTAATGGTGACAGTGAGTGGTGTTGATGGAGTGATAGTTATGCAATGGTGGCATTATGGTGGTGGCGAAGGCGACAGTGTAATAGTGGTGGTGGCAGTGTGATAATGGTGGTGGTGGTGGTGGTGGTGGTGATGGAGTGATAGAGGAGTGGTGGTGGTGGTGGTGGTGGTGGAGGAGGAGTGGTGATGGTGGTGGTGGTGGTGATGGTGGCGAAGTGGTGGTGGTGGTGGTGGTGGAGTGGTGGTGGTGATGGTGGAAGTGGTATGGTGATTAAATACAAGTACATAAGAATTCAGCCATAATTAAGTAGCTCAAAGCTACTTAATTTTTTTCAACTTTTTAACCTACATTTTAAGTAGTACTTAATTTGTTAAGCAATATAAAATGTTGTTATCAAACCTACTAAATCACTTATTACTTAATTGATTCAGTTTTAAGTGCTGAATTTAGGTTATCAAACAAGCCCTAACTCAAGTAAAATTAGCGATTTCTATTTAACACATATACATGCAATACCCAAAATTGACAATGACACATCCATATTCACTATTCATCTAACGTTGGTGTCAGTGATATCTGAGTTTCTCCAACGCGACATTTCCTAGACCGTGTCACTATTTTCACCTTTCATTTACCAAATCAACATTTTCAAAATCGTTTTTAATACACCCAACCTTGGTTCCCCAATTCTGGTCTCCTGAGTATCCTCACAATGGTTTCGTCGTCCCGGGTTCCAATTGACACACAAAACTTTGCATTAGCTCATCTTCGTGGATAACCAAGCTACACACCCAACCTCTGTTCCATCGTTCCGGTCTCCCGAGTATCCTCACAATGGTTCTGCCGTCCTTGGTTTCCATTGGCACACACACACACACACACCATACAATGGGCTACCACGTTCGGCCACATTGTGATTTTTAAACCATTTCTCTTTTTCAAATCACATCTTTTCATTAATCACACCATAAGTGTCATGTTTCTACTTTTTCGATTTCTGTGTCTCGTTTTCATACAAAGACTTCACGGTAGGACTTTTGTACACTATAATATAAATCATTCATTGTAATTTTGAAACTAAACTAGCAAGATTATCTAACTCTATGTTACTTTATCATGCTCATGTTCACGAAATCACATTCAAACAACTACCACATACTTAAAGCATAGTGTCACGTGGACGGATACCTTTGGAGTGGAAACCACATATGCCTTATCACACATCAAAATAAGAAATCTTAGTAAACATGTATACATGCTCATAACCATCCTAAGATCAAAATGCGAATACTTTTGATCAAGTTTATATTTCGAAAATCCGTTCTTTCCTCCTTTTAGGAAAGTTCAAAACAACATATGTTTTTCCGGAAAATAAAATCGATATATTCAACATACTCCCCTTCCTTTTCAAATTTCAAGTTCTCATGCATTTTCACATACAAACAATATGCATATTTCTATTTTTAGAGATAGTAAGTACGGGAGAATCTACTTCTACTTAGGATTGGAGAGTAAGGACATTCTACCATTCTTCTTGGCGGTAGGGCGGTTACGAAAAAGTAAGTACGTCGGTTATTGAACAGAGTGACTTCCTACGGTATGCTTCCGATAGTTTCGAAAGAGAAAAAGTTTCTCCCGAAATTAATTCTTGACTAAACTACTAATCTTTTTGGATCGAAAGAGTGGTCGAGTGGTGGTTTAGTGGTGGTCTTAGATGAGTTTCTTGAAGAACTCAAGAACAAAGGAAGAACAAGTAAGAACACAAGAATTCTAGAGAGAGAAGTTGAAGGATGAAAAGTGTGAGTTGAATGGCATGAGGGGGGGTCCTATTTATAGCAAAAAACTTGGCTCGCTCTCCCCTCCATTGGCCGGCCCTCTCTCTCTCTCTTTCTCTCATGGATTTGCTCCATTGTGTTGTCAAATCTTGGCTTTAATCATGCCAAAGCCTTGTCAATCCATCCTAGGTGTAAGGCTAAGTAACCATGAAGATTTTCTAAGGCTTAAAGGAAATCCTAGATGATTATAACCTAGGTTGGCAAGTCTTACAAGTCTAAGAGGTAGCTTTCCATGTTTAGTCAATCCTAGGTCTATGTTGTAGTCAAAATCTAGGGTCATTAAGGGCTACGTTCTAGGATGATTAAAGGCTAGATTGTGTGCTTGAAGTAGTCTAGGAATGGAATGTCATATAATAATTAGGCTTGAGGCTAAGTGGTAGCTTGTGGGAGTGTACAAACACATGCACACACCTCTCTCTCTCTCTCTCTCTCTCTCTCTCTTCCTAGGACTATGTATCTATATATATGTGTGTGTGGTTGTGTGTGTGTAATACTAAGTATGTTTAGGTCTAAGTAGCCTTATAAGTCTAGGAGAAAGAGTAATGATCATGGTTAAGGCTTTCAATGCTAGTCATTGCCCAATAGTTAATACATTTTCTAGAAAGTATACATACATATATCTATACATATAGCTAGGTATACTTAGGCCTAAGTAGTCCTATTAGGTCTAAGGAAAGGTAATGATTAAAGGTAAGCTTTCAAGTATAATCTATTGTCCAATAGTTAAGGCTTTTCTAGAAAGGCTATATATGTATATAGATATGATTATGGTAGGCTCATTTACATATAGCCATGTGTACTTAGGTATAAGTAGTCTTGCTAAGCCTATGGAAAGGGTAATGATTATGGTAAGACTTTCAATAACAAAAACATTGTCCAATGGTTAATACTTTTCGTAGAAAGTGTATATATGTACATAGTCATGATTAGGGTAGGCTATTATATATATATATATATATATATATATATATATATATATATATATATATATATATATATATAGGAAAGGCTACTTATAGGTCAATAATAGGTTCAAGGCTATTACTTATGGAAGAAAAAGATATGATGATGAGTTATGGCCTTCTTGATGTGACAATACATAATTATGGTTGTTTGGAAGAACAAACTTGGTCTTGATTAGAGAAGTCCATGGTAGTATTATTTTCTAGACAAAAGTCTTTTTTCTATTACTCAAATGATAAAAATTACCCTACAAACTATCATTCAATGGGTAAATAGATAATGATGAGAAAAGGTATTTTTAGAAGAAGTAATGATGAGCAATAAAGTCTTGAAATAACTAGTCAAGAAAGTGAAATGATTTCCTAGTCTAGGGTTGAAAAGGTTCAACTAAGGTATAGAAAGGTTCATTAGGTTCATCTAGGGTTAGGAGAATGTAACTAGGTTAAATGGGTACTTAGGTTTCTCTAACTAATCGGTTGGAAACTAATTCTACTTGCCAAGTAGGATTTTTAGCCAAGAAATATAATTTAAAGATTTTATTTAACTTGCTAGGAAAATATACAAGTGCTTCTACAAGCATACTTGTCTTTAAAAAAGAACTAAATTGTCCGGGACGAAAAGATATAATTTTATAAGTTTCAAATTTAATTATGACGGATTATTAGAAATTAAAAAAAAATTTTAAAAGCAATTTTCAAGTAACAATAAAAAAAATTCAAATATATAACGAAATTTTTATTTTTAAAAAATCAAGGCCGTTACAAACCCTGTTATAAGTGATCTGCCCAAAATATCCCCGCTCTCTTCTTCACCTGTTCCCCTCAACTAGGGGTGTGCAAAAAAACCAAGACCCGACGAACCCGACCCGACCCGAAGGGTTTCGGGCGGGGCCGAACATGTGGTTCGGTCGGGTACGGGTACGATTTTCCAAAAAAATCAGTTTTCTGTTCGGGTCTCGGGGTGCTGTTTTTTCTTACCCGACCCGACCCGACCAAACCCGACAAAAAAAGGCAACGAATTCATATAGTTTATTTAGGTTTTGGTCGGACCCGACCCGACCAAAACCCGACCCGACCCGACCAAAAAAATCGGTCACACGGACGGGTATCCCCCTCTTTCGGTTCGGGTTCAGGTCTCCAAAAAGTGTTAACCGATTGGTCGGGTCGGGTTCGGCCCCGAACCCGACCCGCCCGACCCGTGCCCACCCCTACCCTCAACGAACTCACTGACCTCTCCCCCAAACTAATGATGTCCTTCTCGTCGATCTTCGACAATCGCGAGTATTGACCGTCATTGTCGTGGTCCAGCCCTGAGGGGACTTCGAAGTCATCGTAGTTCTCGATCCCAATCTCACTGAAGTCGAAGTCACCGGCTGTGGATTCGTTGTTGATTGATGAACTGAGACCTTTTGGCCCCACCTTGATTGCCTTTTTTTGTGTTTACACAGAGAGAGAGAGGTGTCCTCAATTTTTTGTGGTTCAAAATAGGGGTGGGCACGGGTCGGACGGGTCGGGTTCGGTCCCAAACCCGAACCCGACCAGTCGGTTAACACTTTTTGGAGACCTGAACCCGAACCGAAGGAGGGGGGATACCCGTCCGTGTGACCGATTTTTTTGTTATGGTCGGGTCGGGTTTTGGCCGGGTCGGGTCGGTCGGGTCCGGCCAAAACCGAAATAAACTATATGAATTCGTTGCCTTTTTGGTCGGGTCGGGTAAGAAAAAACAGCACCCCGAGACCCGAACCGAAAACTGATTTTTTTGGAAAATCGTACCCGTACCCGACCGAACCACATGTTCGGCCCCGCCCGAAACCCTTCGGGTCGGGTCGGGTCTCGGTTTTTTTGCACACCCCTAGTTCAAAATATGAAAATCAAAGTCGACGGGTGTTCAAGCTGTTCGAAGTCGACGGTTTTGAAGAAGCAATTTGTTGAAGTTAAAAGTGTAAATGTTAAAAAAAGTTATTAACACCACTTAGGGCCCGTTCGGACAAATAAACCACAGTGGCTTATTTTTTGTCCTTATTCAAAAAAATTTCGTATCACTTGGCTTATTGTCATTTTTTTGGGGATTATTGTATCCTCATGACAAGAGGAATCTAAAAAGTAAAAATTTTTGACCGAAATCTAATTTTTTTTGAATAAAGACAAAAAAATTGGCTTATTGATTTACTTTCGTCTTTATTCAAAAAAAATTGGATTTCGGTCAAATTTTTTTACTTTTTAGATTTCTCTTGTCGTGAGGATGCAATAATCCCCAAAAAATGACAATAAGCCAAGTGATACGAAAAAAATTTGAATAAGGACAAAAAATAAGCCATTTTGACTTATTTGTCCGAACACCCCTTAATGAATAATTTTTATTCTTTTTGAACAATTCACACTCTCCAAAATAAAATAATTCACAACTCTTAAATGCAGAATCCATACCCCCTCTACACTGTTACTTTCCAAAATACACAATTCACATGCCTATAATCGACAATTCACATTCCTTATTATACACAATTCACACCTTTTATTATACACAATTTACACCTATATATAATAATTCATACTCCCATAACAGACAATTCACACCCCCTATACCACATAGTTCACACCCACAAAAAAATAGACAATTCACACCACTTTAAAACTCTTGTTGTACACAATTCATAACCCATGTTGTACATAGTTTACATTCATATACAACAATTCACACCCATATATAAAAATTCACCCCTCTATAGCAGACAAGTCACACTAAAATTCACACTAAAAAATTGACAACAATTCATATCCCTATTACAGACAAATATAACAGATAATTCACACCAAAAAAATCGACAATAATTCATACATTCTATAACAAACAATTCACACTCTTTAAACTTGTGATGTACACAATTCACACCCCCTATATAACAAACAATTCACACTCTTTAAACTTGTGCTATACACAATTCACATCCCCTATGACAGAAAATTCACAATTCACACCCTCCGTAACACACAATTTACACATCATTTTATACACAATTCACACTGTCTTATAACAAAACAATTCACACCTCAAAAATGTATAATTCACACCACAAAAAATTAATTTTTTCTGCACATAATTTCATAGTCAATATGGATCTTATTTGATAGATCCTGTCGAGTAGATTTTAAAAATGTAAATTTTACAAAAAACAAATATATATATATATATATATATATATATTAAAAGATATTATATTTTAAAGTTTATAATGTAAAAGATAAAATTTCATCCGCATGGGATAATTTTCCTATCCTAACATCAGCAATAGTCCACGCGCCAGGACTTATGCGGAAGACAAATATAATAAAGAATTTCTATAGGACAAAACTCTAAAAGCGAAACCGATTGGGAATTCCTCAAAATATAAGGCCGGCATGTCATTTCCCGTAGTTTGTTTAATCTTGCTTTGGCCCATTGTAGTTTTATGGATCCTTGTATATATCTTGCCCCATACTGTTTTAAGATTAAAACACTTTAGCTGAAAACATCTCTTGAATAACATGTGATTTCTACAAAATGGATATTGTTAGTGGCACTACTACCGGTGTTGACACTTGACAGCCACAAGTGTCCTCCCACGATCAAGTCATTTTTCACCCAAGGGCAGACTTGGGATTGAGGATACTAGTCCGATAACTCTATAGTATTGTAATATATACGTAGTATATTACAGTAATATTTCTTACAGCGCTAAAAATGGGTGCGTTCCTCTGTTATTTTAGACCACGTTTCTTTTGAACTTAACTTAAATTTTGAAATTTTGTTCTTATTTGAATTTGGTTTGAAGTGCGCATAAACTAGTAATCCCACCCACATGCCTAAATTTGTGAGTTGTGAAGAGAGATTGTAAAAATTAATCTGAAGTGTGTACCATCTGGCTCGGGACACCATTTTAATCACCAAAAATAAAAACTTACTACTGTACTACAGTATTTTAAAATACTCCATGTAATCGGCGTCAAGCGTGCGGCAAATCTTGTTCAAGAAGACCCCAGGAGGAATAAAACAGAACACAGGTCAACTCCCACCATCCCAACACAAACAAGTGTCGCTTTACCAATCTTAAACCCAGACATAAACAACCTATAAAATAAACAAAAAAAGACTCTGATTACGTGACCGATAAATTATCTTATTCTTGTCAAAAAAAGAAAATTATCTTATCAATCGAGAAAGAATCCACCTCTGTACTCTGCACCCTCTCGATTCCCACTTCCCAGAATCTCACCTTCAAAAAAGAAAAGAAAATCCCTCATGGCCGAGAATTCGATTCTGGGTAGTTTTTATCTGAATCTTCTTCTCATTCTCGTATTTAAATATCTTCGTACTCAATGTTCATCGTACGAGGTGGAAAGTGGTAGTCCGTACAACTCGTTCACTGTTTCCAGCTTCAGTTACTCCAAAACCCAGCTCAAACCCTTCGAGTGGCGTTATATCAGAGGTACTTGATTAATCAGCTCGATTTTTATTTTTTATTTTTTTGGGTTGTGGGTTATTCAGAGTAATGGGCCGAGCTCAAAATTTAATTATGTTTAGTGGGTTTTCTTGAATTTGTTATGTGATTAACTGGTAGCTGCTTAATTGATGTATAGAATATATTCATAAGGAAATACAGTATGTATTAAACTTAAGTATGTACTATTTGAGTATGTTCGTATGTATATCTGGGAATCCCCAACTTTTTATGGTCCCAGGTCTAGATTTGATTTCTTAATGATTTTTCTTGAATTTATCGGTCACGTGGTTGAGCGGTAATTGCTTAAATTGGTATGCGACTTATGCCTAGATTTTATGCCTTTTTTATTGTTGTTTTGCTACTCCTATTATTTATTTATTCATTCTATGTGAACGATTTCACATGTTTTGTTGAATTTAAAAAAATGTTAAGTCGAGGAGCCTCTGAAGCCTGGCCGTTTACTTTGGGTTTCTTGGTTTGAGGTGTTTTGATTGAAGGGTTGTGGTCAACTAGTTGCTTTCTCGATAAATTTAGAACTGCTAGTGTGGTTTATGATCTATTCCTCATTCTATTTAGTCGGCATATTACTACTGTTTCCTACTAAATGTTTTGTTGGCAAATGTCACATTTTCCCAACTAATTACTACTCTTTCCAATTTTCACCAAACTTGGTATCTTTAATGTGGAATACTTGTTGGACTTGACTTGGTAAAATGAATGAGTCATGTTTATATCATCGACTCCTTGTATCAATGCTTTTGCAATGCGCATCAACTTGTTTTTCTTGCTAAAAGGTCTTCAAGTCACTTGTACAATTTGTTATTCCTTTTGGAATATCTACGGATGATAAGCACAAATTTCAATATTTTTACTTGAGATCCTATTTTTTCTTTGTTGTCAATCCGTAGTGATTAAAATTTGAATAATCCCATTCTTCTTTAGGGAGACATTTCTGATGCTTTCTTCTACAGATCCTTGGAATGGTTGATTGGACTCAATTAAGTGATAACGTGATTTAATTTTTCCATCTGGCTGGACCTTTGCTCCTATAGATGTGATATCCAATTGAACAGTCCCATATGCTTGGCTTTTGAATTTTCGTAGCAAATTTAGCGGACACAATGTTTAAGTCTTATGTTGAATTTTAAACTAAGAAAGGGAGAGAATTCCGTTAGGGCATCTTTATCTGACCAGAATGTCTAGTTTGTGACAGGCGGAGAATATCTAGTGATCTTTATCATTTAGGTCCTGTTCCGTTAAGGTTCTTATTTTTTAAGTACTTATTTCTCGTTTTACGAGACATGTCATTCTCTCATAATATATCACCTTTAATTCAAAAAATATGTACTTATTTTAGTTAATGAACCACCTCTTCTTTATCATTTATTGTGTTCTCTGCTGTAAAAAAAAGGTACTGTTTTCACAACTCAAATTACATCTGGGTGGTGTAGCATTAGTTTATTAAGCATTAGTTTATTAAGAAAATTATTAGAGACAAAAATAAGCCAAAAAACAGTCGAAACTCACACTTAGTCCTGTTGTTTTCAATAGAACCAGAAACAACACTTTGAACTAATTGGGACTACTTTTGTCCGTTACTATAAAGTTTTTTTCTGGATGCGTAATATTTAGAGATATTGATCAGTTGATTTATTTCCCATTGCCTTGGGTTTTTCTTTGGGTGCCTTGTTGCAGTTGATTTGCCACCATGGTTCTCTTCAATGTCTGTAGCCTTGGAGTCAGATGTAGAACTTGTAAGTATGCTGTCAAATTTCTCTCATGGGCTTGTTCATTTTAACTCAAAATTATTTGATAGATGTTTCTTGCTTGCTTGCGTTCAAGTTCTTCCTTGGTATTGATTTGCCAAATTCCTTATCATGGAAAGTTTTTGTGATTTACATATGGGAATTAACAGTTCTCTGTATCGGCATCTTAGGCTGTCTTTGAATGATGGATATGTGAATGGACTTATCAAAGGAAAAGGAAAATGTGGGCAGCATGCCCTGAAAAAGGCAGATCGATGAGCGCGTTTTTTTGTAGACACGCTCAATTCAGAGTCACCACTTGGGTTTGAAGGTCCAACACCCAAGGAACCGAACTTGAAACGCTCGCTGCGCTGTTTGATTTTTGAAAAAGGTGAAGGCACCAGTCCGTCATAACCATATCTGGGTTCGGAAGCCAGGTTACGAGAGGGGAAGGGTTTTAAGGCACCCCTCTCGCTCAATCCGGAGATCGGTCTCTATTTAGGCATTTGCGAAAACGTTTGTGATTCTGTTTGATTAATCAATTCTTTAGCCAATTAGGGGCGGGGGAACAGTTTACTGGGATTAAAGCTGTAACATGTTTGCAGGATATATTGGAATATCATGAATGGATGAAATGTTAGAAAATAAATAAGATAAAATCCAACACTGTGACTGGATACCAAAACAATGCGCCTTTGTTTGAATTTAACACAGACCATAGCCAACTTGCATGCATGGATCTACGTGCATGCAAGTCAACCATCGCGCGTCAGACTCATACAATCGTGCGCGAGTTGATATCCTTCTAACAGGTTGAATTTTATCCCATTTTGGGCTCTGGAAGAACCAGTTCTTACTCAGGGCAAACCAAACAGTTTATAGGCAGTTAATATACACAGTTCTAAGCAGTTTAAAAGCTAAAAGCCCTATAAATTAACCAAACACCTCATAAACAGTGTGGGAACAAAATAATGGCCTAAAGCCAAGCTACCCGTGCAAGGCTAGCCACTGGTCAGAGGCGCTCCAGCGCGCGAGGGTGGCGCCCTGGCGCGCGAGGGTCTGAACCACACCAGTGCTTGGTTTACACGTTTATGGGTTTTGAGACATATTTAGAAAGGTCCCAGGGGTACCCCAAAACAGCAGAAATACATATTGAACTACAGCTAACATTTCTAACAAAGGAAAGCAGTAAACTGGTTGTTAACATGCGCAATGTTCTAAAAGTCGCTTGGCGTTCGTCGCTCGGTCGACCACCTTCGAGCTTCGAGACCTATTAATCGCCGATTAATCGGCTTGTAGCAATTAGTCGGGTTTTTATTTATTTATATACAAATACTCCCCAATGACAACTCTCATAAAAAATTGAACATTCATCTATCAATCCAACAACATCAATTGTTTTTCAAATATGACATAGAAATCTCGCCTTTGCAGAAAACTGTTAACATGATTATAACACCAGCTGGTGTTGGGTATTGACCGTTCATTTATTAGTTACTTACCAATTATAATAACTTTATTTATATACACCAAACAATACTACACTTTGTGTTAAGATTTAATAAAAAATATTACTACACTTTGTTTCCAGAATCACTAACGCGTCAATATGGGTATGGGCTTTTAAAAAAAAAAACACTAATGTTCGAGGTCGGTGGAGATGTGGAGTGAGGAGATCTCGAATTTGAGAGAGAGAGAGAGAGGCGATAGGCGACTCGGAGATCTCGTGTTTTACACAGAGATATGACAGGTGACTCTGAGATCGATCAATCGATGACTGGGTGTTGAATAAGCCCTAAAAACTGTGATTCAAAGTCCTTAAACTGGTATGAGTATATAACAGTTACACCCCTTGATTTTTCAAAATTATAAATTTTACCCCTATTAATTGCCGATAGCCGACTAATGCCCATTAACCGATTAATCGACTTATCGCCGCTAGACACCGACTGACTAATCGCCGGTTAATCGCCGACTAACTCCGATTAACCTCCTGACCTACTAATTCAACCTTCTAGGCATTAATCTAATCGGTTAGGCCAAATTTCCGATTAATCGGTGATTAAATCCTTCTTTTAGAACACTGAACATGCGTAATAGTGATCTATATGGAAAAAAGGCATAAAATAGTTGGAAACCAATCCCCACGAGGTCCTGCGCGCGCGGCCACGGAGTGTCGTGTGTGAGACTGGAACCGTCGCGCGCTGGTTCTTACCATGACGGTTTTTGAAACCTTGCTAGCTTTAGGACCAGGACTGGTATTGATTACTAGCCTTGGCCCTGCCAGCCCCCCTCAGGGATCAGAACAGAAAACAGTAGGTATGCTATACTAAATTGAGTTTGAAAGAGTGCTTGAGCTTTGAGGTTTGAAGTTGATTGAGGTGTTTGTTTGAGTATTTTGAGGAATGTGAAATTGGATGAAAAGCACTAGAGCTTGTGTGCTTACTCTTTTGAATTATTGTAACCCTTTGGAAGCTTGGAAGTTTGTAACCCTTTTGGAAAATGTTATTTGGTAACCCTTTGAATGAAAGAACCATGGGGGTATATATAGGGAGAGATGGAGGTAGGTTGGAGCTGCAAAGAGAGGAGTTCAGCCAGTCCACGAGGCTGGCTGAGGTTGCATTGGAGGCCAAGTTTCCTCCTTAAGAAAAGTTGGTGGAGATTGGCATTGCGCTCCGGCGCGCGAGGGTTGTGCCCTAGTGTGCGAGGGTCAACGGTCAAACTTTGACTGTTGACCACCACCTGGCAGTTTGACAAGCGCGCGCGGGTGTCGGAGCAGCGCGCGCGTGTACCACCTACTCATGCGTTGGTCAACGGTCAAGCTTTGACCATTGACCAACACCTGTCAAGCTGATCTACGCGCATAGGCTTCAAATCAGCGCGTGCCATTAGGGTTTTTGGCTTTTGAAGTGACTTAGGATTGGGTTAGGTTCAAGGGTTTTTCAAACACTCAAGGCTCAAGCACTTATCATTCCCGGGGTGTTCTTGATCCAATTCATCATCGAGGAATCAAATACCATTAGTAAACTAATTTGGAAGCCCAGATTGAGGTGTCTACAGTAGCCCATCTTTGACGGCACTTGAAACACCATCGACTTGGTACAAGTAATGTCAAAGAATTCTAGACACCCCTCAAGGCAATCCAGAACAAAGCATACTAGCAAAGTAGACAAGTAAACTTAAGGAACCTGATTGGAGGAATGGACGGACGGTCCATTGGCGGGGATGGAAGTAGAAGTGGACGAGTGAATCGATGCTTGTTGATCGAATTTGGACAGGACAGTTGATCTATGCGCTCAGGCTTCAAATCAGCGCGTGCCAGTAGGGTTTTTGGCTTTTGAAGTGGCTTAGGTTAAAGGGTTTTTCAAACACTCAAATCTCAAGCACTTATCATTTCCGGGGTGTTCCTGATCCAATTCATCATCGGGGAATCAAATACTATAAGTAAACTAATCTGGAAGCCCAGATTGAGATGTCTACAGAAAATGATAGGGAAACCAAAGAAATAGATGTAATTTATTGACATTATCTGCTTATCTCCTTTCTCTTCATGAATCCTTGATCGAAACACAGCCTTAACATATGAAGCAGTACATGATTTTGGTTTTTTAGTTCAATTATTTTCACTTCTCATATTCTTTCCTCTATTTCTTGCAGAATCCTGACAGCATTAAAGATGTTCCGACAAGCAGGCTGCCGATGATATGCCTACGAGAAGGCAGCCCACCACTACCAGATGCTTATAACTCTTCTTTGACAGGTTTAGGTAAAGGCTACACAGATAAAGTTCTTTAAATAGAGCCTGTACCTTCCCTTGTCTCTGTCAATTGAGTTTTCAAATGAAGTTGCATCACTGTTGAAACCCGCCTGAACTGTCTTACTTTTTGGAATTGGGAATCAGTCTTAATTAACAGTCTTTATGTTGGTGGCCATGCACGAAGAATTTTTATTTGTTTTTTACTTTTGACTTCTGGTTATCCTTTTAGACCAATTGAGATTTATTCTTCTCTCCATTTTTCTCTTTTTTGATTTCTTTTGCATTCTTATCTTCAAGTTACCAGTCAAACTGTATACGATGTCACTCTCTTGTGGATGCAGTTTTTAATCCTTTATCAAATGGATCAATTGGAGACATACAAGGGTTTCAGAATGCAGAGCTGTGCTATCCCATGCAGAAAAACGTATCTTTGAAACTGACGAATGAGCAGGTTTATGTTCAAATTGTTTGTATTTGTCTCATGAATAATTTTCTTTTTACGTTATCCTGGAGGGTGTATGTACCATTTTGGTGCATGGAATGTTGGAGAAGTGCTTTCCTTAATTTTTTTTGTATATCAATAATCTGGTCAGTTAGCTGAGTTTGACGAAGTTTTTGAACAGATCTCTCCAGGAATCTGGTATTGGGGTCTATTTAATGGCATTGGACCTACGAGGACGCAATCAAAGATGGTACTCCCTATTCTTTACAAAATTGATGCTCAATCTATTCACTTAATATCGTATAAGTTAGTAATGCTTCATCCACTTACTTTATTTTGTTGCGTCAGATAAGTGTTAAAACGCTTGTTTGATTGTTATAGCAGGCTCTTGTAGTTGTGCCAGAGACACTACAATAATATTTGTTAGAAGTGAAAAATACATTTCTAGAGAAGTTGGTTCACTATCAGATTTCTACTGGAAACAATTTAAAGTCGCTGATTTATTATGATATTTTTTTGGAGACTCGATAAGGTATTTCATAGAGGACGAAAGGACTTGCACAAATGGTTCCAAAAACATCCTGTTCACTTTTGTGTAAAGGAGAAGAGAATTTGTTTTTTGTTGATAAAAGGTTGTGTAGTTACCAAAACCAAAAGAAGTACCGTTTCTTTCCCTCAATATTTATGCTCCTCAAAAAAATAAAGCTGTTTCTGTTCTTTTCCTTTTTTCTCTATGAAGTGACATGGTTCAAATTCCGTGAAACTTATTTATTGCAGATTAATAGAGGCCCAGCTTACTCTTTCAGGGGCAACATAAGTGTGGAAGGATGCAAATCCCCATTGGTGTATGGCCAATATTGCAACCAAACGGTTGACCCACTTTCATGCGTTTATAGCTACAATATAACAGAAAATCGTACGGATCCTACTTTGTACAGCCAAACAGCAGAAAATGTGGTCTCTTGCATCAATTCCAATTTGAATTTTTGCCACCGAATAAGAGAACCAAAGATTTACTACTTGGATGTACTGGGAATATCAGAACAATTAACTATTATGGCTTCAAATGTGAGATTCATTGAGTCAGGTTTTTCCAATGGCGCTGCTGAAAATGGTACTGGAATTATGTTGATGTGTTATGCACGCCATGGTACATTACCACTGGCCAATTTGCATGATGTTTCTGCCAATATCAGTGAAGCCCCGTTGGTTATACGCTCACCAAAAGTTGGTCGCTGGTATATTGGAATTCATCTTGTTGGTATGTCGACCAAAATTGGAGGGCTTAATGACTTGAATGGAAATGTATGCTATTCTTTGGATTTGCAAGTGCTTCAGTGTCCTGAGGAGAAAGCTGGATTGAACTGTAAATGGGAAAAATACCTGCTGCAGGTGGGATATCAATAACTTTATTGATCTCGGTTTTTTTTTTTTGGTCGATTTGTGGTGCTACTTCTTCTACTTCCAAAACTTGAATTGCTCTGATTTTGGGTTTGGTTTCATTTTTCACCACTTAAAAAAGTAGTCCAACTTAGCTTTAACAAAGTCCACCTTTAGAAAGATAAAAAAAAATCATCTTAAACCCAACTTTTTAAAAGTTAATTTTTTATTGAGACTTTTTGAGTTTTTGAAAGCTGAAAAGACGATTAATAAACTAAAGCTCGTGAATTCAAATTGTAAGCTAGATAAGCTGCAAATAAGTTGAAACAAATGCAGCCTTATTTTGTATCCACCAAGTTGGATAATTTTCTTGTGTGCATGGTGGCTATAGAGATTGACCATAGGCAGAGATGAAAGAGAGTTGTTATGGCTTAGTATGTGGTAGGACCAGGAGATTATATCTTCATGCTTATTTGGAATTACTGAACAGTTGTTTGTACGAAAAATTTGGCTTGAAACCATTGGTGGTTTTAATTTTACTTATTTTTTTAAATCTGCTTAACCCAAGGAGTTATTCCCTTGGTTCAGTACTTGTCGTTAATTCTTGAAGAAACTTATTCGCAGGAGTAATTTATTGACAAGCTGAGAAATGATTGTCTGCAGACAGTTCTCAGGAAGAATCCATCAGTCCCTTTCGAATCTTATTATATACCAATAAGCAGCAGGGTATCGTCAAACTTAGCTAATTTCCCTTTGGAGCCCCTTTTAAGCAACTCCTCATATGAAGGAACTCTAAACGTCACTTGGACCTATTTTCTTCTGGACATTCCTGATGGTGCTGCTGGAGGAAATCTCCACATCCGCTTAAATTCAGATGCAAAAATAAATTATGAAATATATGCCAGATACGGTGGATTGCCATTGTTTGATAGCTGGGACTACTTCTATGCAAACACAAAAAGCAGCAGCAATGGATCGATTTTTTTTAAGCTGTATGATTCAGATGACAAAATGGTTAGTTTCTACATCTTGTATGTTAGAGGTGGGACCTGGGGTTTCGGATTAAGACAACTAAACGTGAATGATAGTGCTTCGAAAATTCAAACTACTATGTCTATTTCGCTAGAGAGATGCCCAAGGAGATGCTCTTCTCATGGGACGTGTCAGTCTGTTCTGGATGCAAGTGGATTAACATTATACAGGTTTTGTCTTCTACCTAATTTTAGTGTTTGATTTTGTTGATGAGACTAATGGCATTACCAGGACAATGGCTAAGTTCTTTGAAGTACTAAACTTGGTGTATTTTGATTATGTCTTTTTCTCAGTTACTGCTCTTGTGATCGAGACCATGGAGGCGTTGATTGTAGTGTTGAAATTGTGTCTCATCAAGGTAAAGCTTAGATTAGTAGTTACTGTGCAAAACCAGTATTCTCGCTGTCATCGGTCAAGTGTCTGCCTAGGCTTGTAGTTGCTATCATGATCTCTTTTAACCTTTTCACTTTTTTTTTACAATTGGCATAAAATTGATGGTTGAAGTAAACACTTTGTGATAGTTGTGAGGAAAACGAGAACATAAAACAGAGCAATCACAGGAGAACACAGGATTTATATTGTTTGGCCTGGAGCTAGCGTACGGCCATTGGATTTTATCTATAAAGAGGAGAATGAAACAAGCCAGTTATACTTGCAACTCTCATATTCAAATGCGAGAGCCTTGGAATCCCCGTATATAGAAAAATCCTACATGATGAATCAGATGAAAGATACCTAATAATTAATTGGGCCGGACAGAGCAGCCGAGGTCATCAGGAGTCATAAATGGATTATTATCCTCGCATTTGAAGCAACAGACAGCAGATTTATGGCTTTTGAAGGGGATGACTCCTGATTCAGTTACTTCTTGGTCACTTTGAAACAGAAATAATGAAGCCAGATCGTTGAAACTTGAAAATAACTTAAGGGACTCAGTCAGCCACACACACACACGAAACTGAGGTGACTTGGGGCCAATTGTTAAGTTCTGCTCTAGTTTCCAAGTTTGAGAGTGCAGTTTTCCTCGTTCTGAAATTAGTAATCGGCTGGTTTGGACTGCGGTTTTACAGGCTGATGTCTTTTCAGCATATAATTAGACTCTGTAGCTCGTGATCTCTCTCATCTGTGTTTTGGCTTTGTATAAACAATACTCAGATTGAGCCATAGCAATAACAAGTGATGTTAATGGTTCTTTCATCTTTCTAAAGGAAAAATGCTGAAAAAAAATCGTGTAGGACATGTCTGGCAATCAATCTCTCTTATTGCTTCAAATGCTGCAGCTGTACTTCCTGCTTATTGGTGCCTTCGCCAGAAGGTAATGTTCATTTTTTCATAATTGGGTTCAAGTTTTTAACGAAAATTTAAGGGTGGTTGTGGTATTCACTTTTTGGCAGATATGTGATAGTTTTGAATTAAAGTTTTGGCACAATCTAGAAAATTCTTTGACCTTTTTGTTTTATTTTGTCTAATCAAGAACAAATAATTCATTCTTGCAGGCATTTGCAGAATGGGTGCTTTTCATGTCTAGTGGCATTTCTAGTGGATTATATCATGCATGTGATGTAGGCACCTGGTGCCCATTGTCTTTTCATGTGTTGCAGGTAATTTTTTTTCCTTTCTGAGATCCATGCTGATCAAGAGATTTACGTTTTAAGTTTCCCTATGGTGAGATGTCATTGACTGACATGTTCTCAGTTTATGGATTTTTGGCTCTCTTTCATGGCGGTGGTGAGCACTTTTGTGTACCTAGCTGATATTAGTGAAGCTTCTAGGAGGACAATTCACACAGTGGTAGCAATTATTACTGCCCTAATGGCCGAAACTGGACCGACCAGGTATTGGTTCACATACCTTCATGTTTATATGAATGTTAAGTGGCGGGCTTTAACCACACTAATTTTTTGCAGGTCCACCAATATTGCCCTTGTAATAGCAATTGGGGCTTTAGGTCTTCTTATTGCATGGTTGATTGAGTTCTGTACGAAATTTAGGTCTCTTTCCTTTTCGATGGAACTCCGTCTGAATATTCATGACAGGTGAGTAGTCTCCTCTTGAATGTCGGTTTAGAAGTTATATATTAAACATTTTGTGAGCTAAAATGGATGCAACATTGCTGCTGCTGGAACTGTATCTATTTCCATTGAGGTTACGCTACTTTCCATTGTGGTTACTAATATATAGAACGCGGAGGAGTAAAGCTTAAGCGTAATAGTGGACAGAAATGTTGTGCTTTACTTCAATTTCAGTCATAATTTTAGTTCTGATGAAGTTCCTGGTTTCACGTGTACATCCATTGCAGGTGGCAAGCGGTTAAAACATGGCTCCGGAATCTCATCAAAATGCTTCTAAAACGTTTCCGCTGGGGATTTGTAATAGCAGGATTCACTGTCTTAGCAATGGCTGCAATTAGCTGGACACTTGAATCCAGTGAAAACTATTGGGTTTGGCACAGGTATGATAATTTCATAACCAAATCAAAGCCCTTTAAGGATCTGTTTGTTTGAATTTTTCAGATAACTTGCTTTTTCAGCTTAGAAAGCTCAAAAGTTTTAACTACTAGGTGTTAGATGCCTTTTTGAAGCTAATGTCAGCCTTTAAAGTGTCATTGAAGGGGAAACACACACACACACTCTCTCTCTCTCTCTCTCTCTCTCTCATGTTTGGTGCATAAAATGGTTTGCAGCCTGTGGCATGTCAGCATATACACTTCCTCTTTCCTCTTCCTCTGTTCGAAAGCAATTACTCTGGATGGTGAGACTCAACAACCTCTGGATGGGAACTATGCTTTAACTCGGCAGGATTCTTTTTCAAGACCGGGAATAGAAAGATAAAAGTCGGATTTCCTCAGCATAAGCCTTGAGGGAAGATGAGTTTTTGTCATGGTCTACCAATTAATACCCTTATCACTTCATCAACCGAAACAGTTAGATATAAGATCTTCTTACTGCATGGTTTGGTTTTAGGAAATGGATAATCTTCCACAAAAATTGTATTTAGCATTATACATCTTCAGATACAGCAAATAGCTGAGGGAAGGGGCAAAATAGAAAATACTATAGGTATTCAACCTTCCTCACCCCCGCCCCACCAAAAAAAATAAAATCAGGGTTTTGAGAGGGTAAGACCAAAAATGATAAAGATGAGGTTGTTGTAGTGTTGTAAACTCTCCAATATTGTCCCTAGTCTTGTATTATTCTTTTTCATCATCTGTAATAAGTTTTAATATGTAAGCTCCAAAAAACCGAGCTCCTTTGTGTTGGCAATTTCATTCACAGAACACACATTTTCCTGTATCTCGTTATTGAGTTACAGTAGTATATTTTATTTTACATATCTTTTTAGAGAGTTTGTATATGGATTATGTGGAAAGGAATCATTTCGAATACGTATTGAGTGTCTAAGTGCGATAGCATAGTTACATCAGGTTCTGGGGCATCAAGAAGTATCAAGCCAATATCATTTTGATTTTCCAAAGTGGCTCGAGCAACTTTTTGGCTCATTGTCCAGCCAATTGTACTGGAATCAAGTTGCTCGACGAGTGGCTCAATCAACTTCTGCTCGCACAAAAGTAGTATATAAACGTATCAACTAGGTCAATACATTTGAGCATTTTGAGGGTTTGAAGCATGGAAACACCCTAGAGTGCTCTTTGCCTTGTATCTTGGAGTACAATTACAATCTATGGATCATTGAGCGCAAAATCAATCTCTTAGAGGTTTCAATATTGTTTTAAACATATTTGAGAGAGCCCAGAGGAGGATTCATAGGTAATACAAAGTCCTTCGGTGGATTTCATGTGTGTTTGTAGATTCAAGTCACGACGGTCACATATTGGGTGTGGTGAACGCGAATTCGGCAAGTAGAACTTGTTGGGTTGCGAGACCGACCCCAATCCACACAACAAACACAAACACGAAAATAAAGAAGAGCAACACAACCGATATAAGTGGTTCAGCCAAACAACCGGCCTACATCCACGGGGAGGGGGGTTTCACTATATTGAGAAATTACACGGTGAGATTTGCTGCACAATCACTCACTCTCTCCTCTCAATACAATGGAACTCTCCTCTCAATCTCTCTCTCGGTCTCTCCTACTCTCTCTTTTTTCACAGTCACACACATCACCACACTAGGGATACAAGAGTATATTTACAAAGGAGAGCTAATTGGGCCAAACCAGCCCAATAACAAAAACAGGCCCACCGGGGTGGACCCAACAATCACCCCCTCCACCCCGAGTGGGTAATCACCGACCGAGCAAGAGAAAAACCGCACCCCCTTGCGTAGTATGCACCCCGTCCTAAGGTATCCGTGCTCACCAACCGGAACGCCTCAATCTCCAACGGAGATGTCTCCAAACCGCAAAAGAGTCCACTTTTAACCGCGCTCCTCCATTGCTTGAGCGCCCGCACCCCCTCACTGGGTGCTCCGCGAGACTCACCACCTCACCATCCGCGGTGGGTCTTTCCCTCCTCCCGTGTCGACAACTCTGGAGAGATCACCACCACTAACCAAATCAAGAGCGAAAGAAACTCTCTTCTTCGTTTTCGGAGCTCCCATCCTTAGAATTCCTGTCTCTTTCCTCTTTCCTCTGAGCTTCCCGATGAACATTCTTCATCAATTGCTCTCACTTTCAGGCTTGAATCTCGAACACCCTCCGAAGAACTGTGACACCTCCGTGTACTCCCGCGTTCTCTCCATGTGCGTATCGGCAATTGATGTACCTCCTGTCCAACCGAACACCCTATACCGCTTGTCCCATGCTTGACAGCAGCTCCTCCTATCACAACAGATCCCACAAGCTTGTATAGCCCACCAATCATCTTCCCCTGCAGCATCTCTCTTTCTCCCTTGCAAACCTGAAGGATTCCGCTACCCGCTGAAAAACTAAAACCTCTCTCATCAAGCATCCCGAGAGATATCAAGTTCTTCTTCAAACCTAGCACGTGTCGCACCCCCTCAAGCCTCACAGTTTTTCCACTCGGCATTTGAAATTTCACTATCCCCTTGCCAACAACCCGACACCTCGAATTATTAGCCATCCGGATAAATCCTCCATCAAATGCCTCATAACTCCAAAACTGTTGCTTATCCCCGCAAACATGATATGAGCACCCAGAATCCAGTACCCAATCTGATTTCCCTGCGTCCGTAGTGTCTGACACGGCTGCCATAAGCTCCCCATCAGATTCATAAATTACAACCGCTGCATCCTTTGATTGGTCTTTTCCTTTAACTTTCTCCGCTTTATACTTTGGGCAATTTCGTTTGATATGTCCCTCCTCATGTCAGTGATAGCAAGTAAAAGACCCGGGAGTAGGTGTCCCCCCTCTCGGCCGAGAGCGACTGCCACCATCTCTTCTGTTTCCTCTCGTTTGGCTTCTCCCTCTATTTTCGTCCGAAACTAGTGTTCGCGACTCATCCTCACAATTTGTCCCCATCTCCTTCCGTCGAGCCTCCTCGTTGAACAAAGCATCTTTTACTATGCTCATGCTCAACTTTCCATCCGGCGCCGAGTTACTCAGAGAAACCACTAGTGTTTCCCAATTATCCGGCAGGAAACTAAGCAATAACAGAGCCTGCAGCTCATCATCGAACTTCAAACCAACAGAGTCTAATTGATTTACCAAATTTTGAAACTCACTTGAATGAATGGCAACAGAATCACCACTTCGGAGTTTTAAGTTCACAAGTCTCCTCATCAATAACGCTTTATTCCGCAATGTTTTCGATTGATACATCGACTCAAGCTTCGTCCACAGGGCGTAAGCATCTGTCTCTTGCGCTACATGATGAAACACCTCCTGCCCAATACTCTGGTCGATCAAACCTACAGCTTTTTTATTCAACTTCTTCCAATCCTCCGTTTTCGTATCATTCGGTTTAACTCCCTTGTACTCCAAAGGGTCATACAAATCTTTCCATGAAAGCATGTCCTCCATCCACGGCATCCATATTGCATAATTGGTTGCCGACAAAAGAACCATGGTATTCATACTAAAATCCGACAACTTGTTTTATTAACCCAAAGCAAGATAATCACTTAAACCCGACCATTAGTACTCCCGATCAACTCAACCAATGCCAAAATTAACGTTTCAAAGCTGTAAGATAACGTACCGGCAATTTCTGAGTCGAATCACTCCAAACCGAGGCTGAAAACAGATTCAGAATGAAAAATCCTGTCAGGAACCGGTCTGAACCGGCCCAAATCGCCCTGAATCGGGACTGAACCGGATCGAATTACCCTGAACCAGTCTAACTTGGTCTGACTTGGCCTGAACCGGCCAAAAACACCCTGAACCGGGACTGAACTGGTCTGGATTGCCCTGAACCGGCCTCGAACCGATCTGAATTTGCAGGCCGCTCTCTGTCCAGTTACCGTCAGCCACGCCCGCCTTCTACCGGTGCGTGTGCGCCACCCCCTAACTTCCGGCGACGAACTTTATAGATCCGGGATCGTCTCCTCAAGACGAACAAACCCCTATGCTCAAATCTCGTTTCCAAACAACCATTCGACGATCGACTGTAGAGCCGCCACTCTCCTCCGCCCGCCGCTGTTCAAAACCACCGTACGACCTCCTCCGGCGATGAAACTCGACCGCTCCACCACCACTGAAATCGTCTCAGAGAAATACACAATACCCACTGATCAAAAATGATTTTTGAACGTCTTCATTTCTGACCAAATCCGTGAATAGCAACAATGGAGGTTTCCGTGTGCTTTCCGATCGTGCGTGTTCATCCGGTGTACTTCGCAGCCTGAACCCGGCGCTCTGATACCACTGTTGGGTCGCGAGACCGACCCCAATCCACACCACAAACACAAACACGAAAATAAAGAAGAAGAGCAACACAACCGATATACGTGGTTCAGCCAAACAATCGGCCTACATCCATGGGGAGGGGTTTCACTATATCGAGAAATTACACGGTGAGATTTGCTACACAATCACTCACTCTCTCCTCTCAATACAATGGAACTCTCCTCTCAATCTCTCTCTCGGTCTCTCCTGCTCTCTCTCTTTTCACAGTCACACACACCACCACACTAGGGATACAAGAGTATATTTACAAAGGAGAGCTAATTGAGCCAAACTAGTCCAATAACAAAAACAGGCCCACCGGGGTGGACCCAACAGAACTTTGGGCAATTGGTGAGGATTTATAATCGTAAGTAATTTTGCTTGTAACAACACATTGAGTATATTATTTTGATTCCTTCACATGGTTTTTACCCATTAGGAAGTTTTCCGCGTATATCTTTGCGATACCTATTTGGTTGCTTTCGTTTGTGTGATTGATTGGTGGATTTTCGATTAAGAATTCATACATAGCAAATCTTTATATACTTAGGCGATCCAGGGTGTTTCATATGTACAATACTTGGCACGAGTTACCCTTTCTATTTGAAAATTTTATACAAAGATCTTGGAGCTCTATCAAAGTGTATATGGGCTTTACATACAATTCAGGTAGCCATGCTTTAGTACAATGCCCTCAAAGCCTCAAAATAAAGAAGTAAACATGATATAATAAGGCAAAATAAGAATCCACAATCGGAATTATATTACCAGGATGTGGTAAGGTTTTACATGGACAACTCAATTACAAATCAAATGCCCCCTGAATGGGTCGCTGAAGAGCCCTTCCCAAAAATACACAGGAAAAATATAGGAGGAAGTAGGGTGCTTAATTCATATCTTCAGCTGCCAATGAAATCTTCTATTCACAAAAGCGAAACCAACTATGCACAAATTCCCTCACAATCACGCAAAAGAAGCAACCTTCTTGTAGAACGCCATTTTCGCCTGCATTATAGCATTATTATAACCTGGACTACATCTCCAACTGGCAGGTTCTCGGAAACGAGTATTACCCACTTTATTTGAATCTCCGCACAATTCCACATCCAATGCAAATTCGACTTCACCGGCTATTTTCTCCAGGAATTTCTATCGGTAGGACTTTGCATTCTTATAAATCTAATCCATCGAAATTCAACCCAACCAAAACCGAAGAATCACAAATATCCAAAAGATACTTAGAAATATTGTAACTCTGCCTTAGAGGCATATACCTCTGTCATTCTTCTCTGATTGAACCACTAGTCAGGGAATGAGAGGAGAGTGATTGGGTGTCTGAAGCCGATAGCTCTCTGTAATCCTTCCGGACGCTCCAGAGGATCTCTGCACATCTCCTCATGGTTGGCCGGTTCTGTTTGTAAGGAGCCAAACATCGTAAGGCTAGCTCAAGGGTCTTTTCCAGAGCTAAATTGTTCGCGCGAGATCGGTCCAGCCTTGGGTCCAACACTAAAATTGCATCTCCATCAGTAAAATTCTTTATGGCCTGCATTTCACCGATTCACGTCATATAATCCACTCAAATCACACAATGTTTTCTTCGAGCAGCAAAGGAACGCAGGTGGACTGGACTCTAAAATGGACGCGTACATGATGATTTTAATTGATTCAAATAACTGATGACTTTAAGAGAAACAAGACGAGCAGGAATTGACACACAAATTAGCTGACAAATCTTAGGCTGCGTTAGAAACTTGCGAAAGGGAAAAAGGGAAGCGGAAGTGAGGAAAGGAATTGTATGAGAAGTACTTGCTCTCTGTATGCAAATAAAAGGGATGAAAATGAGAAGGAATACACACTTCTCTCGTTTAGTTTCGAAGAGAAAAGAGAAGAAAACAAGAAGAAAACTAACAAGAAAAAAAGGACGAAAAGATGATAGAAAAAAGAAAGGAAACAATATACAATAAGCGAAAGGAAGAAAAAATGATAGTACCCATCTTGTGGTTATGCGTTCCTTCTTTTCCCGTTTTGGTTCAATAGGGCGCCTGCCGGTGACTAGCTCCACCAGTAACACGCCAAACGAATACACATCACTCTTCTCGGTCAGTTGATAGGTTCTTAGGTATTCAGGGTCCAAGTAGCCGGCAGTTCCTTTTACTTGGGTGGATACATGGGTAGCATCACTGTCTGCTGCCAACCGTGAAAAACCAAAGTCGGCCACCTTGGCCCGAAGGTTCTCAGTTAGGAGAATGTTAGAAGACTTGATATCTCTGTGGATGATAGGGTGATCTGCATTCAGAGCACATATTAAGCTAATTTTATCATTTGAAATAGGAGCAGTAATTCACAGGCATTAAAAAAAACCTCTAAATTTCCCGTTAAAAGAAACTGAAATGATGGATTAGACCTGTATACATATGGAGATAGGTAACGGCATGGGCAACATCTACTGCAATATCGAGCCGGGCAGCGAGGTCAAGAATATTGCCTTGCATACCTGCACACTTGCTAATTAATCCTTCAAAATGTTCATGAAGCAAAATAAGAGAGAAATCCTAGCGATCTAAACAAACAATAGTCAAATAGAACTCACAATCCAAGTGGTCTCTAAGGGTTCCATTGGGAACATATTCCACAACAACAATTCTTTCATCTTCGTGCTCCAAATACCCATAGTACCTGACCAAATTCAGATGTTCAACTTGTGCTAGTGTTCGAATCTCGCTTTGAAATTCCTGTCCCAAGTGCTTGTCATATACACTCTGCAGATAAAAGGGGAGTAGAAAGAAAGAACGTTAAACCACATTCATTATGTTTTAAGCTCCAGAATCATCTAAGGAATGCGCTTCAAACCTGTTTAGCACGTTTAATTGCAACAACGGTTCCATCTTCAAGTCGGCCCTTGTAGACAGTCCCAAAACCACCTTGTCCTATTTTAAGAGTAGGGGAAAAGTTCTTCGTAGCCTTGTGGATTTCTTCCATAGTGAATTTAACACTCCCAGGCTCACTTGTACGCGTAGATTTATTTGAACTGGCATAAATACCCCGAATCGAACCATGCTTCTTAACACTGCCACCACTCGAAGCATCCGATGCAACTAAGAATTGAATAACTGAAGAACTTATACCGATATATCCAATCTATTTCACAAGACAAAATAAAAGTAGTAATGTAATATTTCTCTCACAAATCACAACTTTGTTTTTACTGCTGATGCAAGGGGTTGAGGAAGCATGGATGGCTTATGCTGATATGTCATGATTTCAACTGATCTCCATCTATTGCCTTGATAAAGGAAAGAAACTTCATGCAGTAAAATGGTGGTGGAATATTTCCATCCTCTTTCTTGTAACCATGAAAAATGTTTTACAGAGCAAGTTTCAGAAGCACGCAAAGCATCAGAATAACACAGGAATTCAGTCAGACAGATATTGGGGATATTGTCTCCCAAACACACGACGGAAGTGAAAGAAATGTCATTGTAGGGCACTTCATTGAGTTGCCAACTTCTCCTTTAAAAAAATTTGTGTACGACATTTCCTTTCCGATTAACATGCGGAATTGAAAATGAATTTGGATAGCTTCAATTCATTCTTATTAATTCAGGCAGGTTCATGAAAACAGAATAGAACAGAACAGTTAACTCACAATGTTTTGATTTTGTCTTTATTATTTTTGTTATGATACCTAGCATGGAGAAAGAGCAGGGGTGGAACTACAACCACCGCGCCGCCGCCCCCCCCCCCCCCCGGGCTAGTTACATGTATGGTTCAAGAGGTGAGAATGTATTTCCATGGAACTATAGTGGTTCTTTCATGGCAATTCAAATTTTGAACACATCAACATGTTCTACACCTAAGTTTGAAACTACCTTTGATTATGAAATGCTTCAAACCTTCATATAAGACCCTGATTTTTCACCGCAATTTAAATGAAAAGAGGACACGATTGTCCTCTTTCGAATGTAGACCTTTCTCAATCTGTTAAATTGTTTTTGCCTTTATAACGCAGTAGCTCATTATTGTCTTTGTACATAATGACTTGCAACTTGATGGCTGAAACTTTCGTTATTCATCAGCAAATCAAGAGATTACTTTCTATGAATCTATATTGAAGTTACATTCCTTCGCTTGAATTCCATACTTCTACTTGAATAATGGTAGTTTAAATTGCCCAAATAAGTTCAACTGCGATAAAATTGGCCTAAACAAAATGCTGATTATGCCTCTGAGGAAGAGCAAGCTTTTCTTTGCCCTTTCCAAATGGGTCTTCCACTCTGCGGCCGTTCAGAAAATGTAGGGAAAGGTGAAAGGCAGGGTTTTAGATCACTGTACCAGGATATCCAACAGTATAGGTGATGCAGCGATATAGTGGCCATACATCGGTAAATAAAGGTATAAGAAGTTATGTACGTAACGGCCGATATGAAAGGTAGGCCAGAAAGGTCAAAAATGAATATGCACATTTGGTCAAGTTTAGTTATTTCAACTAAAAAGACTAATCATTCCTGAGGAAGAAATTCAACCTAGCTATCACTTCTTCCTTTCTCCTTCAGATTCTCAATATTTCAATCATTACTTACCTCAAAAAATATAAAATATAAAAATTAGCAACCGCAGAAACATCAGCAAAGAAAGAAATCTCACTGTGGGAAGATAAGATCCCGAATACACACACACAACCCTTTCTTATGAGGGCGCCCTCAAGTTAAAAAAAAATGCGTCGTTAGATCGTGATTTCAATGATTCGGATCTGTGGAAGGTTTATGACCGGTCACAATTAACTTTTCTCCGGAAAGTTTCATTAAAATCTAGATCATTGAAATCATGATCCAAAGGCTACCTCCAACGTCCGCAAATAACGAAAATAAAGGCGCCCTTGTAAGAAGCTGATTGTGTGTGTATATATATATAATGGTTCACAAAAATGAATCCCCACCAATGAGTAACGTATTCGCGCACGTTGACTAATACCCTTGATTTTAGAGAGATTTTCAATAAATTAAGAATTTGAGAAACTTAATTACCAGAAGGAGCTGGGTATTCATTCGAATCGCCGAATTTCGACTCGATTTTGGTCTCTGGCGGAGTGAAGCATGCGACGAAAGCTCCGGCGACCGACATGGCGGCGATCTTGACGGGGTTCCGGCGGTAGCTGGACTTCTTGGAGGAGGACGAGGAGGAGGAGTAGACGGAGCACGGCGACTGTTCGTGCCGGCCCGGGGTACGGAGATGGACGGAGCCGGAGGACCGGCTGTCGTGCGGGGAGTTCCGAGTTCTCATTATCAGAGGGGAGAGAGAGAGAGAGAGAGAGAGATTTCTGGTGAAAAATGGCGGGTAGTTAGCCAGCGAAAGCACAGCCAAGTGTTGGTTGAGGGAAGACGACTTTGATTTTTCCAAGGAGGGTGGAGCTAACTTGCACCACTATGCGGATCAAAAAAAAAAAAAAAAACTTGCACCACTATACATACAACTCCCAACTCAACGACGTGAAAAGAATTTATTAAGGCTCTGTTTGGAACCCAAGGAAAAGAAAAAAAAATAAAGTGGGAGGAAAATGAGAAGGAAAATTTGCTATTTACAAAACTTAAAATTGTTATTTTCTTCTCTCTTTATCTTCTCACCAAATAATAGGAGGAAAATTTTTTCAGTTTTCCTTTCTTTTCTTTTCCTCAAGTTCCAAACAGAGCCTAAGGCTCCGTTTGTAACTTAAGGAAGGAAAATAAAATAAAAGAAAAGAAAAAAGAAAGAGAAGAAAAATTGGAGGAAAAATTTATTATTCACTAGACTTAAAATCTTTATTTTTTCCTCTCTTTTTCTTTCAACCGAAAAATAGAAGGAATTTTTTTTAATTTTTCTTCCTTTTCTTTGAGTTCCAAATAGAGCCTAAATGATATAATTATTGTTTAATGAAATTTCGTTTCGGTTTTATTGGAAACTTTATGTGAACTATTTGGGTCGACAAGAGAAATTGAGAAATTAATATTATTTGAATCAGAATTGAATTTAACTACCTAACTAAGAAGAACAAAAAAATAGTACTACCTCCCTTCTAAAATGGTTATCTGGTCGGCAAAACGAGGACTTAAAAATAATACTTACATTTTTTTTTTTAAAATTAAATTTTTTCATAAATTGAAAGAACCCATTGGTCTCTAGTAAATTGTTGGAAAATAATACATTTTTTTCATAATTGAAAGAACCCATTGGTCTCTGTAAATTGTTGGAAAAATTTTAAATTTTTCTTGAAACTTTTGTGGTTCTTTCTGAGTTATTATCGTTTTACGGACCGGACAAATATTTTGAAACGGATGGAATACTAAAAGATATTATCCAATGTGTAAACATTTTACTAGAGACTTCAAAATTATTTCACTACTTTATCTTTTAAGTCTCTTCTTTTTCCTTTATCAGGTTATATTTCCATTTGGCTTATAAAAACGAACTGGGAAATACATAGAGCAACTACAAATTGGAAAAAATAGTTCTGTCCAAAGTACAAAGTTAATTCTGGGCCGGTCCTAATATTGAATTTCATAGCCCACCAAGTCCTATGGGGTAAAAGTGCAATGCTCACTAAGTCTTGTGGGTGTGATTTTACTTCTTTACCCCACTTTAAATAGCAATAAATGAACACAATCCATCATTTAAGGTTTCAAATGAATGCAGCCCCCCCCAGCCCAGTCAGCCCTGCCACCACCGGCTACTCCTCCGTCGCTCTCAGCCACACCACCTGTAACGCCCCCAATTTTGAGTACGTTAAAAAGACATTTTATTGATAAAACCAAATGGAGTCTGGCTCTTATTACATCATAATTCTCATAAGAGTATTTTTAATACACAAGGGAGGGTATCTAAGGTTCCTAACTACAGCTCCGCCTGCTCCTCCATCCTTGCCAGCTCTTCGGCTCCGAAAGCCTCCAAGGTGTACAACTTATCCTGCTCATCTACAAAGTCTGACACATTATACCAGCGTCGCCACCAGTATAATATGTCAGGGTCACCAAAAGTAACACCATGAGCTACGAAAGCTCAGCAGAACAATCTCATACCCACTAACCCATGACTTACAAACAATAGGTCATATACAACAGACAGTAACAATAACACATTCACATTCGCTATTCAAACTATCGTTAGTGTCCATGATTTTCTGAGTTTCTCCTATGCGACTCATCGTAAACTGTGTCTCATTTTCATATACCGATCAATATTTCCAAAATCATTTTTCAACACACCCAACCTTGGTTCCGCTGTTCCGGGTTCCCGAGTATCCTCACAATGGTTTCGCCGCACCGGGTTCCCATTGGCACACAAAACTTGCTTTGGCTCTTCTCCGCGGATAACCAAGCCACATTACCAATGAAGCTACCACGTCCGGCCGCATTGGCAATCCTCACAATGGGCTACCAAGTCCGGCCACATTACAAGTTTTCATACACACAACGGGCTACCAAGTCCGGCCACGTTGTGGTTTTCACAATCCACACGATGGGCTACCAAATCCGGCCACATCGCGGGTTTCCATACACACAATGGGCTACCAAGTCCGGCCACATTGCGGTTTCAAAACACATCTCATCATTATCGACACCCTAGGTGCCATGTTTCTACTTTCTTGATTTTCGTGTCTCGTTCTCATGCATAGACTCCACGGTAGGACTTTCCACGTATACATAAATCATTCCTTGAAATCTTGAAACTCAACTAGCAAGATCATTCAACTCAATATTACTAATCGTGCTCAAGCATAACGCCACATGTACGGACGTCCTTGGAGTGAAAAATCACTTATACTTTATCACACAACAAGTAATACAAGCAATACATGCTCATAACCATTCTCAAAATCAAAAATAAGTTCGTCGACTATCATGCATTTCAAATAATATAAACAATAGATAACCTTATCTACTTCAAGAAAAACGAAGGATATTTATAATTTGAACTAAGGACATTCTACTTTCCAACATACGATTCTATACTATACGTAGAGTTAGTACACTAGGGATTCTACTTATACGTTGAGTTAGTGGACAAGGGACTCTACCTTACTTCTTGGCGGTAGGGCAGCTACGGAAAGTACGTCGGTGATCGAGCGGAGTAACTTCCTACGGAATGCTTAAGGTAGCTTCGAAAGAGAAATGTTTCTCTTGAAAGTAGATCTTGACTACTACTACTACTACTTTTGGATCGAGAGGGTGGTTGAGGGGCGGTTTAGTGGCGGTCTTGGATGAGTTTCTTGAAGAACACAAGAAGAACTCAAGAACAAGGAAGAACAAAGTAAGAACACTAGAAATTTTAGAGAGAAAAGTTGAAGAATGGAAGGTGTGAGTTGAATGGTGAGAAAGATGTGCTATTTATAGCAAAAGTCTTGGCTATTACCCAATGGATAAAATTTTTCCTAGCAATTATTATCCAATGGGTAAAGATTTTCCTATTAAACTATTCTAATAAACACATGGTACTTTATAATAAAATAAGTATACCTATATATATATATATATATATATATATATATATAGGTCCAAGTACATATATATATATATATGTATGTACCAAAAAATCTAGGTAGACTTCCAATATCCAATAAAAAATTACAAGATCAAGATTTTCTATTAAAATAATTCAATTTTGCACATGTTCTTATTAAAATATTGAATTTTGTACTTGGACAAATCTAGGGTATTTATATAATATAGTATATATGTCCAATATTTAAATATGAAAGTACCAAGTATCAAATTGAATAAAAAGGCTAGGATTCTCTCATTAAAATAATCATAAAGTACTAATGCTATAATATTACTAAAAGTACTTAGGCTGTGTTCCACAAACCAAATAAGAACTTATTTTTTGTTGAATAAGAAGGCTTGTTCCCCAAAAAATAAGAAGGGGATGCTTATTTTTCAGAATTTATATAGGAACCAATGGGCGCCGGAGAGGGAAATCGTATCTGCGGCCGCGCCAGGCCATCTCCGGCCACCGGATGGCCAATCCGAGCCTTCCAAAAATTCTAAAAAAAAAAAATCGAGGGGGCTAACGCGGGAATCAATGGCATCCGAGGTGTGTAGGGTGCTTGATCCGAGCACCCTTTTTCCGTGTATATATGATCATCACACGTACACGAAAAAGGGGTGCTCGGATCAAGCACCCTACACACCTCGGATGCCGTTGATTCCCGCGTAGGCCCTCTCGGTTTTTTTTTTTGGAATTTTTGGACAGCTCGGATCGGCCGTCCCGTGGCCGGAGATGGCCCGGCGCTCCCGCCGGTACGATTTCCCTCTGCCGGCGCCCATTATCATAGCAACAGTCTTATTTTTTGTATAAGGCAACTTCAAGCTCAAAAATCATGTGTTTACGCAAATAATTTTCCTATCACTATGGATCTTATTTGATAGATCTCATTGAGATCTTTAATACGGTGCAAAAAAAATTAAATTTTTTTTTTCATTTACATGATTTTTGAGTTTGAAAATATGAAAGGAACTTTTTATTTGGGTTTTGTGGAATGACCCTTCTTATTTTTTAATGAGAAGTGGCAAAATAAGTACTTATTTTTTAAGAAGGTTTCCGGAACGAGGCCTTAGAATTTAGGATCTAGATTTACCCCAATATTTTAATGCACAAAAATCACATGGGAAAATCCAAATTTTGATTATTTAATAGATCATTGTACTTTGTTGGAAGATTGGTTTTATTACTGTAACGCCCCTAATTTTAGGTACGTTAAAAGGATAATTTATTACAAAATTTAAAGAGAGTCACTGCTCATTATTACGACTTAACTCTCGTGAGAGTACTTAAACACAAAATAGGAAGATAGGGCTCCTAACTACTGCTCCGCTTCTTCCTCCATCCTAGCGAGTTCTTCGGCTCCGAATGCCTCCAAGGTATAGGGTTCGCCCTGTTCATCTATCAGGTCTGACATATTATACCGGCGTCGCCACCCATATAATATGTCAGGGTCACCAAAAAGGTAACACCATGAGCTACGAAGGCTCAATAGAAATTCCTACTCACTAACCCTTAACTTATAAACAAAAGAGCATAATAACGACGATTGTACATAGATCATGCATAATGACTAAACAGTTAATCAAAACCACGTTCATTATACAAACTAACGTTGGTGTTCATTTATTCCGACTCATTGTAGACCATGTCATTATTTCCACTTTCTTTTCTCAAAAACCCCTTTTTAACTCACCCAACCTCGGTTCCGCCGTTCCGGGCTCCTGAGTATCCTCACAATGGTTCCGCCGCACCGGGTTCCTATTGGCACACGATTGCACTGGCTCCTCTCCACGGATAACCATGCCACACACCCAACCTCGGTTCCGCCGCGCCGGTCTCCCGAGTATCCTCACAATGGTTCCGCCGCGTCGGGTTCCCATTGGCACACAAATACACACATCTCACATAATACCCTTGAAATGGTCATTATGTAGTTTCCAAAATATTTCCTCCCTCGGATAAACACATTTTCATCTTCATTAACACACCCTAGGTGTCATGTCTCTACTTTCTTGGTTCTCGTGTCATGTTATCATGCATAGACTCCGTGGTGTAGGACTTTCCACATAAACAAGCATTTATCGAAACTCAAAATGAATCCAACAAGATCATCCAACTCTAAACTGCTTAACATGCTTGAATCACCAATAACAAACATCATGCATTTCATACGTTCCCAACAAAAGATAACCTTATCTACTTTAAATAAAATGATCAAAGTTACTTCCTAATGAACTTATATTTAGAGTTAGGGTACAAAACTACTTTATACTTGGGATAGTAGATAAAGATAACTACTGTTCTTCTTGGCGGTGGTCGGCTACGAAGATTTGGTCGTCGATTTTGAAATTCGGCAGCGTAACAGCGTCGGTTTGCTTCGAAAGGAAAAGAGATGTACTTTCTTTTCCTAGAAACAACTTACTAACTTTAACTAAGCTACTTTAAAGATCTAGAAGTGGTTTTGAAAGTGGTTTGGTGATTTTGCTCAAGAACTCAAGAAAAACTAGAACTTTGAAACAAGGAACTCTTGGAATTTCTAGAGAGAAGTGAGAGCAAAGTGAGAAGGTGTGAGTTCAAGCTTTGGAATGGCTTCTATTTATAGGCCAAGACTCCCCCTCCCCTCTCAATGGCCGGCCCCCTCTCTCTCTCTCCCATTCCTCAATTTTTTATTCCAACAAAATCAAGCTTCTAGGAAGATCAAAGGCTAAAATGCTAGGTTTGCATGGCTAGGGTTGTCCTTAGATTTGATTCTTGGAAGGTTTTGTGGTAGAAAAGAGGTTTGTACAAGATTCTTGTGTTAAACAATTTGATACTTGTACAAAAGTGGACAATGGTGGTTATACTTGGCTAGGAAGAGTAAACAACCAAGGATTTAAAGTACAAAGAAGATCAATGCCAAGGTACAAATCAAATCCCTCTTTTTTCTCCTCCCCTCTCTCTCCCTCTTGGCTTCTCTCTCCCCTCTCTCTCTCTCACGGCCTCTCTCTCCTCTCTCTCTCTCACGGCCTCTCTCTCCCCCTCTCTCTCTCTCTCTCTCTCTTGTACTAGCCATATACATATATATGTACTACAATGCAAGAATACAAATAAAATATAGGTACTTTTGTACAAAAGATCAAAGTAGTCTTTAAAGATTAAGATTTTCTCCATAAACTAATAAATTGGCACATGTGTACTAAGGCAATATTTAAATCATCCAAGTACTTATATAATATATACATGGGTACTAATGTACTCTAGGTAGTTCAATTCCCCATTAAACTAATCCAATTGGGTACAAAATCCCAATATAAAATAATAAAAGAGTACTTTAAGAATCTTAGGTCTTTATATCTAAGGTACTAATACATATATAATATTGGTACATCATCCCATGGGGATTTAAGAAAAAGACTAATTTAATAAACCTATGTACTTGGTTGAAAGATGAACTTATTATCTAATGGATAATAAATCTCCTAACTTTTATTGTCCAATGGACAATAGTTACTAGAAAACTTTTATAGTAAAATAATCAAAAAGTACTTTAAAACAATTATAAAAATCTATTTTTGAAGTACTTTGCTCAAATCTTTCATTGAATCCTTTTAATATAAAGAATTGGGTTTCTATTATCCGATGGATAATAGTTCCCCTAATCTTTATCGTCCAAAGGATAAAGAATAAAACCAAAACAATAAAAGAAAATAATTAAACAATTTCTAGTCTAGGGTTTGAAAAGGTTCAAAAGGTTCAAGATGGGCAAAATGGTCCATCTATGATTAGGGAAAAGTAACTAGGTGACTTCCTAGTTTGGTTTCTCCAACAAGCCGATTAGAAGCTAACAAGACTTGCTAAGTAGGGCTTCAAAGTCAAGAAACGATCCTTGAGGGGCTAAAGTGTAATTATGACCAACTACAGGAAAATAAAAAAAAATCAAAGCAATCCAAGAAATTTAAATAATAACTTGAATAATAAATAACTTTTTATTTATTAAAATTTAGAGTTATTACAATTACCCAATGGGTAATAATTTTCCTTGCGGTTAATGACCAATGGATAATGGGGGTGAGGGGATATCCAATTAAAATAATGCCTATTTGTCCTTTAAGCATGAGCATATAAACCTATACATAACTATATAATTGTACTTAACAAATCTAGTACAAAATATCTTTGATAGAAAATCTAGTTTTCTTATTGTCCAATGGACAATGATTTCCCTAACTTTTATTATCCAATGGGTAAAGGTTAAAAAGGTTCATAAGGCTCAAAGACAGTCAAAAAGGTTCATTTAGGGTTAGAGATTTGTAACTAGGAGAAACGGTAGTTTGGTTCCTCCAACTAATAAATTGGAAACTAATTTGATTTGCCACGAAGGACTTCTGGTCAAGAGATAAAATTTTAAAGGACTATAATCAACTGACGACGGATTATTAAAAGGAATTTTGGAAGCAAATCCAAGTATAAAAAAAAATATTCAAATTTTTAACGAAATTTTTTACTTACCAAAAATCAGGGTTGTTACACCACCGGCCTCTCCTCCGCCGGTCTTAGCTCCACCGCCAGCTACTCCTCCTCCGGCCGTCCCACCCCTGCCACTTCCATGGACGTCGATACCTCCGCCGCCACCTTCGTCCGTCGCCTCCATCTGGAACTGCAATCGTCGTTCTTGCCGCGGTTCACAAATGAATGCCCCATCTCATCATTTTAGGGTTTCAAATCTCCCAGCCCATCCCTCCACTGCCACCCACTCTTCGACCAAGATCACTCTGTCCGGAGGCGGCGTGACGCCGTCCTTCCACCTACGCGTGACTGCCGACCACTCGACGGTGACCGCCTTCTTCGTCTCCACTTTTTCAGCTAACAATGTTAATTGTAAATTTGGACAGAATTTAACACTGTTAATTATAAATTTAGACAGAATTTAACTGCCGGTAATTAACACTGTTAATTGTAAATTTGGGCAGAATTTAACACTGTTAATTATAAATTTAGATATAATTTAACACTGTTAATCATGACGTGGTGGTGATGGTGGTGGTGGTGAAGTGGTGGTATAGGAGGTTATATAGGCCAACTATTAATGAACACTGTTAATTATGATGTAAATTTATATAAAAATTAGCACCGTTAATTTAGAGAGGAATTAACACTGTTAATTGGGTGGTGGTGATGGCGGTGGCGGTAACGGTGTGGTAATGGTGATTGTGGTGGCGATGGTGGTGGTGATGGTAGAGTTGTGGTGGTGGTGGTAGTGGCGGCGGTGGCAGCGTTGTGGTGGTGGTGGTGTAGGAGGTTGTATGCGTCGACTATTAATTTAGATAAAAATTAACACTGTTAATTGTGGTGGTGGTGGGGCGGTGATGGTGGCGACATTGTGGTGGTGGTGGTGGCGTAGTGGTGTGGGTGGTGGCGGCGGCGGTAGTGTTGGTGGCATGGTGGCGGCGATGGTGGCGACACAGTGGCGATGTGGTGGTGGTGGGGGTGGTGGTGGTGGCGATGTGGTGGTAGTGGTTGCAGCGGCGGCGGTGGGGTTGACTGGTGGTGGTGGTGGCTGGATCGTCTCTTTCCAATCACTTTTTTTTTATGAGGGGTATTTTTGTCAACAAAATAATGAAGAAGACTTACTGGGCTATAGACGCTTTGGGCAGAACCTAGTAGGCTATTCTTCACCCAGATAAGACCAGTAAGAAAGTTCTCCGTTTTTAAATAGTTTGGACCTATGTAAGGCCTAAAAAGCTTTTTGTAGAGTTTGATTGTCCAATAGTTTGCAAAACATAATTTCAAAACCTATTGACTTTTTGGATTTGGTCTTTAATTAAACTTTGATTGTTTTGATTTTTCTATAGACTATAGTTATAGGCGGGCGCAAACGGAGTTAACATCATTAATTGGTGAGTACTAATAATGTGCTAGCCATGCTAATAATTTAGTGTCTTTCATGCAAAAATCTTTAATTATACTTAATTAATTATTCCAAGCTTACAGTAGGTAACATCTAAAAGTTTCCAAGCAAATGAATACTTTTATGAAGTTTATCGCCTTGTAGAGCACATTAATCAGCAGCAAAAGTTTGTTAATGTTATTATGTATCTAAAGAAAAATACAAAAACAGAGAATTAAACGAATTCTTAGATTAAAGGGTTTTATTCATTCAGTTACTATCATTAGCATTACTAACATTGTAACATCCCTAATTTCTGGAAGGAATTTTTCTTTTTTTTTTTTAAGAAGAAAAATTAAAAATTGATAAATTCTTTTAGTTAACTCTTGGTTTTACTCGATAAATTTTTTTTCTTTCCATCTGTCTTTATTTAATTCATCATTATAATAATTCTAATTTTTGGTAAATAAAATTTTTGTTAATTATTGAAAATCTTTTTTTAATTACTTGGATTACTTTTAAAATTCCTTTTTAATTTCTAATAATCCGTCATAATTAAATTCTAGACTTATAAATTAAGTTTTCTTCATATAAAATTAACTACTCATTTCCTAAGGACAAAAGGGACTTATTTATACCCTTGCATATTTATTTGTGTATAGAATTAATTCATAAATTCTTAAATTTTTTATTTATTGGCTAGAAATCCTACTTGGCAAGTATAAGTTAGTTTCTAACCAATTAGTTGAAAAAAGCTAATTACCATTTCAACCTAGTTACATCCTCCTAACCCTAGATGAACCTTTTCAACCATTTGAACCATATGAATCTTCCAAACTTTTTTTAAAACTCTAGTTTTTCCTACAAAGTCTACCTCACTCGTTAAAAGACTATTTCACACATTTTGAAAACCTTTAATCATATTTTTTTTTTCATTGAATGGTCTCTTCAATGTAAGTCATCATCACTTCCTTTCTCCTTCCTACAAGTAACCTTGGCATGCATATATATATATATATATCACCCTGAAATTTCCTAGAAAGGCTACTTTGAAGCCTTATTAATTCTTTTTGCATTGACAAGTCATTTTCAAAAGCCAAAGTCAACCTCTTAATCATTTCACTTTTCATTGATTTGTTATTTTCCCCACTCATGACAATCAAACCCATCATTATGCTTTCTTAATCAAGCAAATCACGTTCCTAGAAAGTGCATTATTCTTTCTCTCCATTGAAAGGTCACTTTCAAGGAGATATTTCTTCCAAACCCTAGTTGGACGTTTTCAACCTAAGGAAATAATCATTTTGCTTCCATAAGTAGTATTCCTAGACTTGTCATGCATGCAAGCCTAGAAAAAAAAAAAAAAAGACTTGAAAACACCCCAAAAAACCCTTAACCCCCCCCCCCCCCCCCCCCCCCCCCCCCAACCCAAATCTCAATCTCATAGTTTCCGATCAAATTTTTATGATTCAAACCATTCAATGTGTGCAGAATGTGATTTTCAGGGTGCCCACGAGAAATTAGCAAAAAAAAGGACCGGGAAAGGCTTGATTTGAGCAGTTTTTATTTGAACCGTTCAATAAAAAACTGTTCGGATCAAACCCTTCCTGGTTATTTTTTTTGCTGATTTTTCGTAGTTACCCTTAAAATCACGTTCTGATCACATTGAGCGGCTCGGATCATTAAAATTTGATTGAAAACTTTGAGGTAATTTTTTAAGTGTCTAATTAGTTGTCCATGGACACACACACACAGAGACTTTCTAGGAAAGTCTTAACTATTCTTACATTGTGTTGTCACTTTCAAGGGGAAGACTTACTATTTCATCATTTCTAAAATCTAGCCTTTAATCCTAGATTTTACTTACAATCTAGACCTAGGATTGACTAAACATGAGAAAGACTATTTCTTTTAGCCTAGCTATTATTTTCTTTTACTTGTAAGACTTACTAACTAGCATATAATTGCCTAGGATTTTCTTTTAAAGCCTTAAAAATCCTTCATGATCACATAGTCTTGCACCTAGGATGGAATGACAAGAGAGATGAAGACTTTAGCATGCTTAAAGTTGGATTGGACATGATCATGGAGCAAATAAACTATAGAAAGGAGAGAGGTCCTCACTTTCCTATAAATATGACCATTTGGCAAGCCATTCAACTCACACCTTCAATTCCTCCAACATTTCTCTAGAAAATTTTAGTGTTCTTGAAGTAGTTCTTAGAGTTCATTCCTTGTTCTTGAGTTCTTCAAGAAACTCAACCAAAGTCGCCACTAAACCACCACTCAATCACCCTATCGATCCAAAAAGTTTAGTAGCTTAGTCAAGATTTAGTTTTGAGAGAAAAAGAAAGTCTTTTCTTTACTCTTTCGAAGCTACCGTAAGTTTACCGTAAGAAGTCACTTCGTTCGATAGCCACATTCACCTTCCGTAAGCCGACATATTTTCTTTTCCGTAGCTATACCATTCGCCAAGAAGAATGGTAGAATATTTCTACTCACTTTCCCTAGTAAAAATTTTAGTTATATTTTCTTTTTGTGTTTAAAAATACATGTTAAGTTAAAAGTACTAAAAATAACTAGCAAACTTGTTCTACTAAAATTTTGAAATGAAAAATGATCATGTCGAATATCTCGACTTTTATTCCGGAAAATATATGTTGTTTTGAACTTTCCAAAAGAAAGAAAGAACGGATTTTTGAAATGCAAGAAATAATAGTTTGATTGATAGCATGGTTACTTAGATTTTATTTGAAAGAGGTTATGAGTATGTATACATGTTTTTAGTTCTTAATTTACTTGTCTTATGTTGAGTTATGTGCATATCTTGTTGAATTTATAGACTAGTCGATGGATTAAGCATGAAAAATACCATAGAGTTGGATGATTTTGTTATCTTAATTATTCTAGTTTAGTTTCAAGATTACAATCAATGATGCATGTTTACGAGAAACCATATATAGTGTTCTTATGTGAAAAGTTCGACTGCAGAGTCCTTGCATGAAAACTAAACACAAAAATTGAGAAAATTAAAAACATGACACGTAGGGCATTAATAATGAAAAGACGTGTTTTAAAAAGGAAATATTTTTGAAACCACAATGTGGCCGGACTTAGTAGCTCATTGTGTGTGTGTGTGTATTTTTGCGACCGCAATGTGGCCGGACTTGGTAGCCCATTGTGTGTTGCCAATGGGGCCGGACTTGGTAGTTTATTGGAGGAGTGACTTGATTATCTGCGGAAAGGAGCCAATGTGATTGTGTGCCAATAGGAGCCTGGAACAACAGAATCATTGTGAGGATACTCGGGAGCCCGGGACAGTGGAACCGAGGTTGGGTGTGTAAACAATTTTGGAAATATTGATTTGGAAAATGAATGTTTTTGCGACCACAATATGGCTGAACTTGATAGCCCATTGTGTGTGTGTAAACAATTTTGAAAATATTGATTTGAAAAATGAATGTTTTTGCGACTACAATGTGGCCGGACTTGGTAACTCATTGTGTGTGTGTGTAAATAATTTTGGAAATGTTGATTTGGAAAATGAATGTTTTTGCGACCACAATGTGGCCGGATTTGGTAGCTCATTGTGTGTGTGTAAATGATTTTGGAAATGTTGATTTGAAAAATAAATATTTTTGCGACAGCAATGTGGCCAGACTTGGTAGCCCATTGTGTGGGCGTGTATTGCCAATGGGGCCGAACTTGGTAGTCTCATTGGAGGTGTGACTTGGTTATCCGCGGAGAGGAGCCAATGTGACTGTGTGTCAATGTGAGCCCGGAACAATGGAACCATTGTGAGGATATTCGGGAGCCCGGGACAGCGGAATCAAGGTTGGGTGTGTAAAAAAATGATTTTTGAAAATAAAAAGAAAAGTGAAAATGATGACACGGTCTACGGTATATTTACATGAGCTAGTATATTACTTCTATGCCTTGTTGTTATAATTATGGGTTAGTGGGTATGAGATTCTTCTACTGAGTTTTTGGTAGCTCACGGTATTATTATTGTAACCCTGACATATTATACTGGGGGCGACGCTGGTATAATGTGTCAGATTTTATAAATGAGCAGGGTGAGCTCTACACTTTAGAGGCTTTCGGAGCCGATGACCTGGCTAGGATGGAGGAGCAGGCGGAGCAGTAGATAGAAACTCTAGTTTCCCTCCCTTTATTAAATATTTATACTCTTGTGAGAATTATATTGTAATAATGAACCAGACTCTATTAGGGTTTTCAATAAAAATATTTATTTAACGTACCTAAAATTTGGGGCGTTACAACATGGTATCAGAGCCTTAGGTTCAAAACTTCGGCCATGGGTAGTATGGGTAGACTATAAGATAGTTTGACCATTGCACAAACGTGAAATGAGTTTAAATTTACCGTCCCAAATTGGGTGAAATTATGACTAAACAACCTCCGGGTTGAAGCAAGGTGTGAAAATTAGCAGTATCGCCGAGCTGAAAATCCCAAACACTTGGATGATGATTTAAATCAAGGATTGATGGTGGAATTTGGAAACTTAAAAACCTGACCAATGAAAGGAATCTCGAGGAGGACGAGGCTCCAAATGACTCGTGAAAGCTAAAGATACTACTTAGGCGCACCTAAATAAAATCTAATGACAGTTGTAATCCTTCGAGATGTAGGATGTTGAAGATTAGGGTCATCATTGCCTGTTTAGTATTTCATAGGCTGTACTCTTGCTATACTTAATAATAAAAGGTTTATTTCAGTTACTACTTGTTCTTATATGCTTCTTTCAGTACTTGGTCACTATTTGTGCACACATTACTACTTGTTCTTATATGCTTCATTCAGTACTTGATCACTATTTGTGCACACACTTATCCTTGTGTCTGCCTACCGTTCATGTACAATTACACCTCACAATGTTATGTCTAAGATATAATTCTCTTTATTGTTATAGATGTTGAGCGTACGATAAGGAGGATGCCCACCCTTCACCTCACGAGTCCTGGCTATAGAGACTCGCAAATTTATCATAAATTTGAATATCGTTTAATGCGTGAAAGGATCGTATTATTAATAAAGTAGTACATTTGTTTGTGGGGGTGTACGGATATACGTTTACGGTTGTGTATTGGACACTTGGAGAATGGTAAAATTTGAGTTTTGATGTTGTGATGATGTCTGGAAGTGTTGGTAACAAGTGGGGTTCATTCGGTAACAGTTACAAAAAAAATCATTTTATGTCTAGCTTGAACCGGTACTGGGACTGTTTGTCGCCCAGTACCGGTACATAATGTTCAGAAGTTGTGTTTTTGGCATTTTGAAGGTTCTTGAACCGGTACTGGGTGGTACATGCTGTGTTTTTCTGTAATTTTCAGCACGTATTTTAGACGATTATAAATACCCCATTTTGTCATTTTTTCACATCCAAACCCACAAAATAACTCTAGAAACACCCTCTCTCACCTACCCAACTCCAATCTCACCAATAACTCTTGATTTCAACGTTAAATCATCAAGATCCAAGGGTTTCCAACCTCAAAATCACTTGAATCTTGCATTTGAAGATCAAGGGGTAGGTTTTGTGTTCTTGCTTTCACATTTGGGCTCTCACCCACGTTTTTCTCTCTCTCCTCTCAATCACTTGTTGATCTTTGTTCATTTATCTTGTCTTTGGGTTGTATTCACTTTAGATCTTGTATCTAAGCTTGGGTGGAGCTCGTTTTTGGAGGATTCAAGCAAATATCTCTCGGTAGACCTAGGGTTTTGCTCAAAACCCACTTTGGTTGGGATTTCTCTCTTTCTCTACATGTTATGTGGTGAACTCGTGTGATATTAGTGTTTGAATGCTATATATGGCTCGGTGGAACACTTTAAAGCTTAAGGAGTGCTTATGCTTATGAATGCTATATTTTTCGTCTCGATTGTTATGATCCATGAGTTATTTATGACGTGTTTGATAGTGTTGATAATGTGGTTATCAATGTGAAGTAGAAAGTGGAGTTTATTGTGACGCAAAGGGTGGAAACACAACGTCGCAATGGGTGGAGTTTATTGTGACGAAAGGGGTGGAAACACAAAGTCGCAAGGGATGGAAATTGGTTGGAAGAAGTGAGTGTGTGTGAGTCCATGTGTGAGAATGTTTCGATATTAGTAAATGGTGTTGATATAAGTTGTCATTGAATTCGCCATCTAGCTTGATTCACCGTATGCATGTATACCATCTCATTACATATAGAATTAGTAGAGATTTTCCTACTGGGCTAGTATAGCTCAACAAAATCCTTCTTTTCAGGTTCGAATGCCAGTCAATAGCGTGTCTACATCGAGTGTTGAGATGTGAAGACTTTTATTCTGGAAGCTAACTACATTTTAGTTACTCATTCATCTTTGTAATTAACCTTCTTTTGATAAAGATGGGTTTGTAGCTATTTACTCAAAAAATTTTTTTTGATTAAACAGTTTATAAGTTATCAACCTGTTCGTATTCGTACTTAAGCTTATTTTGTGGCCGGTGTGCCAATGTTGTAATTTACAAAACTTGGGGACTTGATTTGTAAATTAAATAGGTGGGAATTTCTTTTGGGTATTATTTATCTTATGCGAGAGTCTTTCTTTGAATTGGTTTATTTATTTATGTTGAAAATCGAGGGCGTGACAAATTGGTATCAGAGCGTCTAGGTTTGAATACTTTGAGACCGTAGGGAGACTTCTAGTCTCATGGGTTCAAAAATCACGCCTTTGCATTCACATATGTGTGCTTGAGTGTATTGACATTATTTGGATTACTTGGCATTGCATTATAATATGGTGGAGTGGCGTAGAATTGTTTTACCTGTGTTGGGATAGTCGGGGGCTTAGCCCTCATTAAATAACATTGTCGTTGATGAGCTTCTCTTTTCTTGTAACTTGTAGTACGATGTCTCCCAGAACGCGTGCTAGAGCAGGTGAGGGTGAAAGTCGGGGTGGTCGTGGTCGTGGCTGCAGTCGTGGCCAAGAGGTGCTAGTGGAGGATGAGGTTAGCCAGCTAGGGGAAAATCCGAGTGGAAATTCGGGGGATGGGACCGAACACGATCGAGGAGAGGAAGTCCCGATCGTTCAAAATCCCTTTGCTAGGGATTTCGTTGCGACTCTTGCAGCTGCTAACCTTTTAAACCCAGCTCCTAGGGAAAATGCAGACAGTCGTGCCTTGTCGGCAATGAGGGAGTTCAGTCGTAGAAATCCAACGACGTTCGACGGGTCGAACAGCGACCCTCTTGTGGCCGATCATTGGCTAGCCCAAATTTGAAAACTTTTTTGGGCTCTTGGGATTACCGAGGATGACTTGAGAGTCAACATTTTGGCCGTTCAACTTACCGGAGAAGCGAATGAGTGGTGGGAGTTGGTTTTTGAATCGAGAAATGATGCGAGGAGAGCGGCAAGGACCGCAGCTCAAGCAAATGAGTCAGATGTAGAGAACTTAACTTAGGCCGAATTTGAGGTGCTCTTTAAGGAGCAGTACTTTCCGGAGACTAGCTGTGACCAATTAAGGGAGGAGTTCGAGAAGTTAGAACAAGGGAATATGACTGTGTCGGAATACGCTCTAAAATTTCAATCTTTGTCCCGTTTCGCTCCAGAATTGGTGGCTACTGAGGAGAGAAAATGTAGGCGGTTCAAAAAAGGATTGGATAACACCGTGAAGAGAATGGTGATGGCACAACGTAAGGGGAGGTTCGCTGATGTCATGGAGTGTGCAAGGAGCATTGAGATCCCAAAGGAGGCACCACGAAATCCTAAGGCTTGGGAACCAAGGCAACCGGTCGGGGGTATGAGCTCTTCTTCGGGGAGTTTCGGCTGTCAGGGAAGGAAGAGGCAGCACGATCAATTTCCAGCCTCTCAGGGTCCGTTGAACTTTAGGCCTCCAATTGTGTGTCACGGTGTGGTCAGGCAGGGCACATTCGTGCTCAATGTCCGCGGCTCTTGGGTACGTGTTTTACATGTGGAAAGGTTGGGCATTATGCGAGAAATTGTCTGCATGGGGAAGGGACACGAAGCGAGTCGGGTTCGGTGCAACAACCGAGGGGTGGTCAGAGTTCTGGTCGGCAATCATTCCGAGGCACTCAGAGGCAGCAGCAGCCTCACTTTCGTCAGACCACGTCAGCTCAGGGATCTTAGGTCAAGAGAAGAGCGACTTCTTCGACACTCACTCTGGGTTCCGGTCAGCGAGGTGGACATGTTCAGAGTCAGATGACTCAGGGAAGGGCTTTCGCGATCACATCTGCTATTCTGCCTCCACCACCTCCTGATACCTCTCAGACCCCGGAGACTTCGGTTGTAAGGGGTACATTTCTACTATTTAACTCCTTTGCTAGAGTATTATTTGATTCCGGAGCATCACATTCATTCATTGCTAGATCTTTTGCTTATGCATTGGAATTGAAGATTGAAAGTATCAACCCTCCTTTGCTTGTTGAGACACCTATAGGGGGTAGATCGCCGTTAGATCGTGTTTGCCAGGATTGTGAGGTTGTTATTCGAGATCGCCGTTTTACTTTTGACTTCATCGTGTTGAATATGTCGGGGTTTAATCTTATTTTGGGCATGGATTGGCTATCTACATTTCATGCTACCATAGATTGCTTCAAGCGTCGGGTCTGTATCTGTCCACCTGGGGGTTCTTGTTTTGAGTTCTTTGGGGAGCGTCGGGAACCGTTAGAGCCGTATTTGTGTGGGTCTCAGGAGCAGGAGCTGATGTATGCCTTATTAGCGAGCTTGGCCTTAAATGAGGATGTGTCCGCATGCGGGGAGTTGCCCCTTGTTGTTTGTGATTTTTCGGACGTATTTTCGAAGGAGTTACCTGGTTTGCCACCCGAGAGAGAGATTGAGTTCACCATCCATTTACTTCCTGGCACCACTCCTATTTTCGTACCTCCATATCGTTTCGCGCCCGTCGAGTTGTGAGAATTGAAGACTCAGTTACAAGAATTGGAGAATTTGGGGTTTATCCGTCCGAGTACGTCACCATGGGGAGCACCAGCATTGTTTGTTCAGAAGAAAGATGGGTCGCTTCGTCTATGTATCGATTATCGTAAATTAAACCGTGTCACCATTAAGAATAAGTATCCAATGCCTAGAATCGACGATTTGTTTGATCAACTTCGAGGTGCAACTTGTTTCTCTAAGATCGATTTAAGGTCCAGTTACCATCAGTTGAGAGTTCGGAGGGAGGACATTCCTAAAACCGCCTTTCGTATTCGTTATGGCCACTATGAATTCGTTGTGATGCCCTTCGAATTGATGAACGCACCTGCTTCTTTCATGGATTTAATGAACCGAATTTTTCGTGCCTATCTCGTTCATTTCGTGGTCGTTTTCGTGGATGATATCCTTGTCTATTCACCTTCGGAGGAAGAGCATCAAACCCACCTTTCTATCGTTCTTGAACTCTTACGAGAACACCGTTTGTATGCCAAACTTAGTAAGTGCGAGTTTTGGTTATCCGAAGTCAAGTTTTTGGGTCACGTTGTGTTGAAGGATGGGGTGTCCAACATCCAGGGAAGATAGAGTCTGTAATGAATTGGCAACGATTGAAGAATGTATTCGAGATTCGTAGTTTCTTGGGTTTGGCCGGTTACTTTCGTCGTTTTGTCCTTGATTTCTCTCGTTTGGCGGCCCCGATGACTACGTTGACTCGTAAGGGGACTCGTTTTGTTTGGACTGACGCGTGTGAGAAAGCCTTTGAGGAATTGAAGAGAAGATTGACTACCGTGCCGATTTTGGTCGTGCCCGAACGGGGAGTCGGTTACTCCGTGTATTGTGACGCTTCGAAAGAGGGATTAGGGTGTGTGTTGATGCAATTGAGGCGATTGGTGGCATATGGATCACGACAATTGAAGACTCGCGAGTGGAATTACCCTACTCACGATTTGGAGCTTGCAGCTGTCGTCTTTGCTTTAAAAAGTTGGCGTCATTACCTTTACGGTGAGAGATTCGAAGTCTTTTCCGATCACAAGAGTCTAAAGTACTTGTTTTCCCAAAAGGAATTTAATTTGCGGCAACGCCGTTGGATGGAGCACTTAGAAGATTACGACTTTGAGTTGCAATATCACCCGGGAAAGGCAAACGTGGTAGCGGACGCTTTGAGTAGAAAATCGACACACCTTGCGAGTTTGGCCATCCACGAGTGGAAGACGATGAATGACTTGGGTTCGTACGCATCGCATTTTGAGGAAGTTCAAGAGGGAGTCACCTTATGTAACTTAACCGGTGAATCAACCTTGACGACTCGAGTAATTGAGGCCTAATAGTAGGATTAAAAAGCGGGAGAGTTTCGCGCCAAGTTTCTTAGCGAAAATGCTCGAGAGGGGTGGATGATTAATGCCGATCAAGGGTTGCGATACCAAGGAAAGGTGTTCGTACCCATTTCGTGTCGGGAGGAAATTTTGAGAGAATTTCACCGTTAGCCGTGCATCCAGGGGGAACAAAAATGTATCATGACTTGCGTAGACAATTTTGGTGGCCAGGAATGAAGAGGGATGTCGTCGTTTTCGTATCCAAATGCCTTACATGTCAACAAGTCAAAGCCGAACATCAACGACCAGCCGGGGAGTTGCAACCATTGCCAGTGGCCGAGTGGAAGTGGGAGAATGTGACTATGGATTTTGTTACCGGGTTACTGAGGTTGCCGAGGGGGCATGATGCCATTTGGGTGATAGTCGATTGATTGACCAAATCCGCACATTTCTTACCGATTCAAGTTTCGGATTCGATAGAAACGCTTAGTCGTTTGTACATATGCGAGATTATTCGTCTTCATGGGATACCAGTTTTTATCGTGTCGGATTGAGATCCAAGGTTTACCGCACGCTTTTGACAGAGTCTGCAGGTCGCTCTTGGCACCAATCTCTTGTTTAGCACCGCGTATCACCCTCAAACGGATGGGCAATTCGAGAGAACGATCCAAATTTTAGAAGATATGCTTCGGGCATGTGTTATGGACTTTCGGGGTAGTTGGGAAGATCATCTACCATAGTCGAATTTGCGTACAACAATAGCTACCAATCTAGCATCGAGATGGCACCGTATGAAGCTTTGTATGGGAGACCATGTCGATCACCTGTTTGTTGGACCAAGTTGGGCGCGGCTACGATGGTTGGGCCAGATTTGATCAAAGAAACCTCCAAGAGCATGAGAGCGATCCGCCAACATCTTCTTGAAGCACAAGGGAGAACCACCGAGCAAGTCAAAGTAATTCGTCAACGGTTGTTAACCGCGCAAAGTAAACAGAAGAGTTATGCCGATCGTCGTCGCCGGTCGTTATTGTTTGAAGTGGGGGATCATGTGTTCCTTAAGGTATCACCTCATCGGGGACTATCTCGTTTTGGGCAAAAAGGCAAGCTTTCACCGCGTTTTATCTAGCCGTTTGATATCATCGAGAAGATTGGGGAAATGGCATATCAATTAGCATTGCCACAAAGGTTATCGGGCGTTCATGACGTATTCCACGTGTAGATGTTGCGAAAGTACGAGCTGGATCTGTCACACGTTCTAGAGTGGTTCGAACTAGAGTTGGAAGCCGATGCATCTTATGGAGAAGAGCCGATACGTATCCTAGATTCGCGTAACCATGTTTTGAGGGGTAAGACCATTCCGTTAGTGCGAGTTCTCTGGAGTAATCTAAGGAAAGAAGAATCGACGTGGGAAAGGGAAGACGAAGTTAGGGAGAAGTATCCGCAATTATTTTCAAATTGAATCAATATGAGTTCCGAATTTCGGTTTTATGATTGTTAGCTTAATTGTTTCATGACTTGTGTTACGGTATGAGCATGATTACTTGATGCATGAGTATGTTTGACTTGAATTGTAAATTTCGGGATGAAATTTCTTTAAGGAGGATAGAATGTAGAGACTCGTAAATTTATCATAAATTTTGAATATCATTTAATGCGTGAAAGGATCGTATTATTAATAAAGTAGTACGTTTATTTGTGGAGGTGTACGGATATACATTTATGGTTGTGTATCGGACACTTGGAGAATGGTAAAATGTGAGTTTTGATGTTGTGATGATGTCTGGAAGTGTTGGTAACAAGTAGGGTTGATTCGGTAACCGTTACAAAAAAAATTCATTTTCTGTCCAGCTTGAACCAGTACTGGCTGTCGCCCAATACTGGTACATAATGTCCAGAAATTGTGTTTTTGGCATTTTGAAGGCTCTTGAACCGGTACTGGGAGTCACCCAGTACCGGAACATGCTGTGTTTTTCTGCAATTTTCAGCACGCATTTCAAACGCCTATAAATACCCCCTTTTGTCATTTTTTCACATCCAAACCCACGAAATAACCCTAGAAACACCCTCTCTCACCTACCCAACTCCAATCTCACCCAAAACTCTTAATTTCAATCTTAAATCTTCAAGATCCAAGGGTTTCCAACTTCAAAATCACTTGAATCTTGCATTTGGAGAACAAGGGGTAAGTTTTGTGTTCTTGCTCTCACATTTGGGCTCTCACCCATGTTTTTCTCTCTCTCCTCTCAATCACTTGCTGATCTTTGTTCATTTATCTTGTCTTTGGGTTGTATCCACTCTAGATCTTGTATCTAAGCTTGGGTGAAGCTCATTTTTGGAGGATTCAAGCAAATATCTCTCGGTAGACCTAGGGTTTTGCTCAAAACCCACTTTGGTAGGGATTTCTCTCTTTCTCTACATGTTTTGTGATGAACTCGTGTGATATTAGTGTTTGAATGCTATATATGGTTCGGTGGAACACTTTAAAGCTTGAGGAGTGCTTATGCTTATGAATGCTATATTTTCGTCTCAATTGTTATGATCCATGAGTTATTTATGACGTGTTTGATAGTGTTGATAATGTGGTTGTCGATGTGAAGTAGAAAGTGGAGTTTATTATGACGCAAGAGGTGGAAACACAACATCGCAACAGGTGGAGTTTATTGTGATGCAAGGGGTGGAAACACAAAGTTGCAAGGGGTGGAAATTGGTTGGAAGAAGTGAGTGAGTGTGTGTGTCCATGTGTGAGAATGTTTCGATATTAGTAAATGGTGTTGGTATAAGTTGTCATTGAATTCGCCATCTAGCTTGATTCACCGTATGCATGTATATCATCTCATTATATATAGATTTAGTAGAGATTTTCCTACTGGGCTAGTATAGCTCAACAAAATCCTTCTTTTCAGGTTTGAATGCCGGTCAATAGCGTGTCTACATCGAGTGTTGAGATGTGAAGACTTTTATTTTGGAAGCTAACTACATTTTAGTTACTCATTCATCTTTGTAATTAACCTTCTTTTGATAAAGATGGGTTTGTAGCTATTTACTCGAGAATTTCCTTTTGATTAAACAGTTTATAAGTTATCAACTTGTTGTATTCGTACTTAAGCTTATTTTGTGGCCGGTGTGCCAATATTGTAATTTACGAAACTTGGGGACTTGATTTGTAAATTAAACAGGTGGGAATTTCTTTTTGGTATTATTTATCTTATGTGAGAGTCTTTCTTTGAATTGGTTTATTTATTTATGTTGAAAATCGAGGGTGTGACACTGGCCGACTACCAGTCATTGCTGACACCTGAGTACACGGGACCAACACCCACACCTGATGATGACCTGGGACTATACGAAGTCCCAATCACCTACGAGATGCCCCCATCAGCTGCGACCCCCGAATACCTTCCACCTACTGAAGTCCCTACACCACCTGTTGAGGACTTCAAGCTACCATTCGACCTCCCTATGTTTGAAATGGAGACTGACCCAGAGTTGGAAATTGCCATGCTGTACCTTTCCCAGTGCTACCTAGGACTGTTGGAGAAGCCACCCATCCTGACTAAAGAAGAGCTGCTTACGCAGGAGCGTGAGTATTTTGAGAAAGTTGAGACCATTGCTGAAAAGAACTACATGAAGTGGTTGAGAGAGATTTATGGAATTGTTCTACCCTAGAGTGGAGTAGCAGCAGTGTAGAATAAAGCCTGATAACTTGTAGAACCATGTAGTAGGAGTATGTAGGATCACCTCGTCTAGCTTGTATTAGGAAAATCTCATCTTATGTCTGTAGACACCCCAATCTGACTTCCCAATCGTTTTACTTTGTTCTTCGGTTTCTTGATTCCCCGATGATGAGTCAGGTCGAAACAGTCCCGAGAACTTGGAATGGCTTGAGTTTGGTATGTGAGGAACCCATCCTTAGCCTTAAAACCTTAAATCAGAACCTGAACCTTGGGTTTGAATGTCGCGCGACGTACTGGAACCCTCGCGCGATGGTTCATTTGCCAGGTGGTGGTCAAAGTCAAAGCTTTGACCATGGACCCTCGCGGGGTTGGCTTAACCCTCGCGCGATGGTCTCACTTCATCGCGCGATGGTCAACACCTGTCATTTTCACCCAGATTGCGTGTTGGTCAGGGGGCTACAGACCCATGTGACCCCGTTTTCTCGGCTGAACAGCGTTCTGGGGGGGCTCCCCTTGCACCACCTCACCCCCCACTCTCCCATCACCTTTGCCACCCCACTCCTCCACCAAGCATTTGTAACCAGCATTGCTGGCTGGTTACAAGGGCTTGGTTAGCCACCCACTAACCCTCTTCTCCTATAAATACACCCCTTTGCTTCCTTGCAAAAGGTTACAAAAAAAACCCCTCTTTGAGAAAGAAGAAGAAAAGCTCAAGCACAAATATCTCACACTACTCACTCCCACATAATCACTCTCCAAGTCTCACCATCTCATCATGCAAGCCATTTCTAAGGCACTCAAAGCAAAGGTATAATATCTTTCTGCTCACTGTTCGAACCCCTGAGGGGGGCTGGCAGGGTCAAGGCTGGTAATTGATACCAGTTCTGGTCCTAAAGCTGGCAAAGTTTCAAGAGCCACTAGCAGGGAAACCCTCGCGCGATGGTCCCAGATGCTCGCGCGACGATTCTGTCTGCGTGAGAATGGACCACGTGGGGAAGGGACCCTGGTATTTAAGTTTATTATCGTGCTTATAATCTGTTAAAAGTCTTTAAAGGAGATTTAGCTCACTGCTTTGCTATTTTGCATGTTGAAAATCATTGTTAGGCTTAGTTTATAACACCTCTTGGTTTGGAATGCTTTTGGGATGCTCCTGAACATGTCTCAGAGCCCCAAGTATGCAAAGCAATTCCTGGAAGTCCAGTCAGAACAATCGCGCGGCTGTCTCATACTGTCGCGCGATGGTTCTCTCTCTCCCAGGGAATGCCCTTGCATGAGCAGCTTGGCCTTGGCCTTCGTTTAGACACCCCCACTGTTTAGGGGTTGCTTTTTCATAATATTTCTATCTGTTGGCTGTAATATTGTTTACTTTCAAGTACCCATAAACTGCTTGGTTTGCACCTGGGTGAGCACTGGTCCTTCCAGAGCCCAGAAGGGAATGAAATTCAAACCATTGGTGAAACATGAACACTCGCGCGAGGGTATGGATATGTCGCGCGACGGTTTGCTTGCATGCGGATGAACTCACGCATGCAAGCTGGCTGTTTCTTCGTGCCAAAATCATACACAAGCGCTGTCTTGATGTATGATCGATGTTTTGAACTTCGTTCCATTTATTACCTGTCATCTTACTAATCCATGCCATATCTCATCACATCCTGCAAACTGTTACAGTTTTAAATCCCCGATTAACCGTTCCCCCGCCCTAATTGGCTAAAAATTGATTAATGAAACAGAATCGCAAAACAAACATTTTCGCAAATGCCTAAGTAGAGACCGATCTCCGGATTGGGCGAGAGGGGTACCATAAAACCCTTCCCCTCTCGTAACCTGGCTCCCGAACCCAGATATGGTTATGACGGACTGGTTCCTTAACTTTTTTTCAAATCAAACAGCGCGGCAAGTGCTTCGAAATACGGTTCCTTGGGTGTCGGACCCTCAAAACCCAAGTGGTGACTCTGTATTTTGCGAGCGCTTGCTTCCCCGCTCGCGCTCCCTCGACCCGGGCATCTCGCGTCTCGGAATCCGGAAATTCCGAAGGGCACGCTGCCCACAGTGGCGACTCTGCTGGGGATCGAACCAATATTGGTCTATGTTTAGATTTCAATACACTTGAGGAACAATCCCACAAAAGTTTGTCAAAACGGTGAGCTCCGCGCTGCCGAAGGTTGGAATGGTGGTTTAACGGGACCTCGAGTCCGGCCAATCCGATCTGGGACTTTTCCGATTGTTCTCTCGTGTAGTTTCTTCTAAGCATTGATTAAATAAAGTGAGCCGAATTTGAAAGGGCATTTGCGAATTCGCGATTCTATTCGATTAATCGATTTCTTTAGCATTTTTCATATGCATCGATGTGGGATAAGCCTCGTTGGATCGTTTTGGCAATCCGACACGGTTTACCGGAGCTCGGGGACCCCGAATGACCAACAACCTTCGACGATGATAAGTCATTCTACCGTTCGACTATTGCTCTGCGATTACGCGGGTAGTGGGAGGTATATCTTGGCTTTAGTCCGAGGAACCTGTTACGAGCCAAAACCAGCCTTTGCATATATAAAGCACTAGAACTCTCCAAACTAGGACAGGTACCTGCAGGGTAAGTTCTACTTGCATCTAACCCCCGTATGTTGTCTACGTGTTACTGCTTTTCCTATCGCATGCACTGTACATACATACCGTTTTGCGTAGGGGCATGTTTAGGGCGGCTTCTAGGTTGTCTCTCTTTCGAGTCTGTCTTATGTTATTAGGACGCTGCTAGGTCCGATGAAGAGTCATGCATCTTCGCAGTGCATGTTGTCAGATTTTCAAAAGTCCTGGGGTCAACAAGACTTTGGGAAATCGAAATTTTCTAAGTCCTTGGCCATTCCCGATTGAAGTCTCAAACAGAAAACAAGGAACGACGAATAGAATGCCGTGATGCTCACACCACCCTGGTTACCGTGCGCAGCACGTACACCGCTCAGGCTATGGCACTGTGTTGCCTACGCCGCCCCGGTTAAGGTGTCACGTCGTTCACCCCGAGTTATTCCAAGTTCAAAGTTGAAACTTCAAGAACAGAAAGGTCAGAGGCTTAGGCTATTTTTGACATCTCTTAGTATTATTCGACCCAAAACGAGGATACACTCTCGAAAAGAAATCCGAGGATTTTAGCAGCATCCGAACATCATGAGACAGACTCGTCTGTAGTCTTAGAGTCTAAGGGCGACACTGATGACGATGGCTGCATTATCACTTTAAAGTCTCTTGCTTAGAGTAAGGTTGCTGCAGGACCCTTATTGAACCTTTTCTTACAGCAAAGCAAAGCAGAATTCTGAACCATTGCGCCGCCAAGGAAAGTATCGAGGCAGAAAGCCAAACCCACTTGGGAACGTCTGTGTCAGAATTCCGTTCAAAGGCTAGTCAGGTTGCAAGCTCAGTCAGTCACAACGGAAGACTCTCCGGGTTCTCTTTTGGCCGCTTTACGATCAGGATCACCGTCAGTTCTCCAGGAAATTGAATCTCCGGCGTTACCAACCTCCCCGTCCTCGTCAAGTTCATCCGGGACCTCCATCATGGCAGATCATCCGCAACCACTGAGTCTCGAAACCATGCTCATGAACATCCAGAACAGCATCGCCACCATGCAGCAAAGGGGTGCTCAGACTGACGCGAACCTCACCAGGCTCAATGACCTTATCAACACTCGTCTTCCACCAGCTGCAGAAGTGGGAGGCGAGGTCGATGAGGACGACCATGCGGAACCAATCTTTGTTGAAGACCCTAACCATGCGGGGCGGATCATAATTCAGCCCAACCCGAGAGAGGCTCACCCGGAGGTTGCGAATCTGAATCTCGCTGTGGCAAGACCCGTTCTGGATCCTAACATGACTGCTCTCATGGCAAAGATCGTCAAGCTAGAGGAATCTGTGTCCAAGTCTGAAAAGATCAGCGCCGGGGGAATTGATTTAGATCGCCTCTGCTTGTATCCTAATGCTAAGCTCCCCGACAAGTTCAAAATGCCTGATCTCGCCAAGTTTGATGGAAGTGGCGACCCAAAGACTCACCTCTATGGCTACCATGCCGCCATGAAACTCTTGGCTGTTGAACCCGAAGCCATGTCCCAGCTCTTCCCTCAGACTCTCTCGGGACCTGCCTTTCACTGGTTTTTGTCGCTCGACATTGCTAAAAGGAGGACGTGGGAGGATATCGGTGCTGCGTTTATTTCGCAGTATAGTTACAACTCCCAGCTCAAAATGACAACCCGAGAGCTTGAGTCCACGAAAATGGAAGCTAAGGAATCCTTTGCGGATTTTGTCAAGAGATGGAGGACGAAGGCTGCTCAGATGACCGATCGCCCGAGTGAGAGAGATCAGCTTCGAATCATCTCTCGCAATCTTCAGCCTGATTACGCTAGGCATTTGGTTCTTGTCCAAGCCTCCTCGAACTTTGATACTTTCTTCGAATCTGGGTTGGCCATCGAGGATGCGCTACAAAGCGGGATTCTGTCAAGAGGGGAGTCTTCTAACCCTTCGAAACCAAAGCCTCGGGTTTACTCAGGAAACACCAATGCATTGTTTGGCAGTGGGACATCTTCCAACACAGCAACTAGCGGCACTAATGCTTCCTCCTCCAATACAACCAATCGCGTCGCTGAGATTAACCAGGTGCAAACCCCACAAAATAACCGGCCCCGCGGTCAGTCCCGCAGTTTCTCCGCTTTTGAAGCTCCACTTTCATCTGTTATGGAAAAGTTAATCCAGTCAGGGCATCTGAAGTCCCTTGACCCGACTCCTTTGCCTAAGAACCCTTCCCCCAACTTCAAAGCTAACCTTTATTGTGCCTACCACCAAGGGGTTGGACATCTTACGGATTCCTGTTTCCGCCTCCGACATGCGATCCAGGATCTCATAGATGAAGGAACTCTCCATGCTCCACCTCCACCTACCCAAAAACCAAACATCCTTTCTAATTCCCTGCCAAAGCACAATGCTGCTCCCCGTATCAACCAAATATCCATCAGCTCCACTCATATCAACCCTAGCTCCACTATATTCAATCCCACTGACCATATAACCTCAACAAGCCAACCCAGGCCGGTCGTGCCTATCCCTTCTCAGCCCGAAGCCGAGGTTTCCTACATCCATCTTGAAGAAGGACAGTCGTCCAATCCCGATGTGCCTCTCGCACGCTTGCGGAATGGGGCGTTTGTGTTCAACGCCTCCATCAGCGAGCTGTTTCACCAGTCCATTCCTGCTGTGCAGCTCAACTCTGCTTCTTCTTTGGACAACCCGTACTTTGATGTGACGGATCCAAACTCCTCTCCGAATCTGATAAGCCGCTTTAGGTCTGCCGTCCCTTTTCCACCGGAACAGCAGGCCGATATGCAAGCAGTAGGATGGGCTATCGCCGATAATGATGATTATGCAGCCCCCATAATCAATGAATGGACGGAGCTAGAGTTAGACGGTTTCCCTCAGAACCCCGAATATGTCCCATTTAACCATGCTTGGTATGACGCCTGGATGGCTAATTATGAGGCAGGCATGCTTGACCCTTTGGATGGATTCTCTTTGAACATGCTTTTTCAACAGCCTGAGCCCGTTCTGCCTGAGGAGGAGTACTATTGGGATCCCGAGCCCGCGTGGCAGTTTCCATTAGAATTCGACCTTGATCCTCCTCAAGGATATGCTCTGCCCGATCACGAGATTCAATTCATAGAAGAAGATTTCGTTCAGGAGGAAACTCGCGTCTTGGGGGAATGCTTTCTCCCTTCTACTCTTGACAGGCTGGTGGGCTCTGTAACCAACACTGAGTACGATCCTACATTCTACATCGTTAGCGAGGAACTCTCGCGCCCCGCGCCACCTTATCCGACCGAGGAAGATCACAGCATCATGGTTACGGACCTTGTTCCGCCAGCAGATCTCTGGGATGTTGATGATGTGGTTAATATCCAGGTTGGGTCCGAGGTTTGGACTATCAACCGCTCTCTTGCTGATGGGGGACTCTGGGACGTCCCGTTTATTGCTAACACGGAGCCTGTTGGGGAGGCTGTAGCTGTTAAGGAGCCAGATTTCTGGGAGTCGCTGCTGTGGAATGATTTAGCTCAAGACCTCGATCTAGGCATGGAAGCACCTGTAGCCCCACTGCCTTCTGACAAAGGAAAACGTAAATTGGGGGAAGTCCCTGCTGATCTTTGGGATGACCGTCAAGACCTTCAGGCAATACCCTCTTTAGAGAACGTTCACAACGTTACGAGGAGTGGACGAATTTTTCAGCCTTCTAATCTTCAGGCTGGGAGCTCGTCCAATCCTTCTAACAAAAGGAACGAACCTTCTGCGTTCTCAAGGTCCGCACCGTTGGAGGTACCTCCTAGCTCCCCGAATGATGACTTGATTCAGAGACAGCTGGAGCGGATTCCTGCTGCTATATCACTCTGGGGACTGATCTGTTCCTCCCGCGAGCATCGTCAAAAGTTTTGCCATACTCTCTCTCGCCTTGAGATTCAACCCGATGTCACACCTGAAGCCATGATATCCATAATTCTCCCGCCTACTTCGAAGCACACTGTGGTCTTCACCGACAAGGATCTACCGATTGAAGGGGTTGATCACAATCGCCCCTTGCACATCACTGTTAAGTGTAAGGGACTCTGGATTCCAACTGTTCTGATCGACAACGGATCGGCAATCAATGTTTGCCCGTTGAGAGTGGCTTACCGCTTGGGACTAACCAAGAAGGACTTTGCACCTTCCAATCTGGCTGTTAAGGCATACGACAGCACTCGTCGCGTGGTCGAGGGCACGCTCGTGCTCAAACTTGACGCTGAGGGATTTGAGATGGATGTTGAGTTCCATGTGGTCGACATCCCCGCCACCTTTAATCTTCTGCTGGGAAGGCCGTGGCTTCACCGATCTGACATCATGGCTGTACCGTCTACTCTTCACCAAAAGGTTATGTTGGGACTGCCTACTGGAACTTTGACTATTTGCGGGGACTCGGGCATTCGCCCGCTTAAGGAAGATGGCACACCTGTTCTGGGGATTGCACACGGCGAGGAAGACGTTGATCTCGGGGGTTTCTCTTTCGACACTTCTAGTTCGGTTTTGGCTATCAACGTAGATGGGGACTTCATCATAAGCTCTGTTGCTTTAGACATCATGAGGAGGATGTCCTATCTGCCTGGCCTTGGCCTTGGGATTCACCAACAAGGGATCCCGGAGTTCCCTGCCTTTCCTTCCTGCGAGGGCCGCTTTGGTCTGGGGTACTCTTCCTCTACCAAGGATGCCAAAAGAAGGAAATGCACGGGAAAACCTCGATCTCTCTATGGTGAACCCGACAGCTACTTTGTGCGCGAAGTGGGGAATGACGTCTACACCGGATAGCCTGAGCCTTTTATCGATTCAGTCACTGGGGATTTGCTGCCTGGGTTTGAGGTTTTCGCTGATGACACTTGGTCCTCTAGTGATGAAGAGCCAGCAAGGGCGGAGTTCAAAAGGAAGCTTAGCCAGCCTAAGCTAAAGACTGATTGGCTGGTGTCTTTTGATCAAGGGAGCTTGAAGCAGCTATTTTATGAGTTCTCCCAGGTGGGTTTGGCCAAGGAAGCTGAAGAGGCCGAGGTGTTCATGCTCGGTTCCGACGATCCCAAGGATCCCCTCTCCCTCATCACAGAAGCAAAGGGTAGCTTTAAAAATTGCATTTTCAAACCACGCCTTACTTGCATTGATGATGTATCAGAGTCTGACACTGAGTCTGTTGAGTCCTCTGAGTCTAAGTCTAGCTCTGAGTCGGAGTTTGAGCCTCTTGGCCCTCCACGTCATGGCTTTTACTTTGAGTTTGATTCCCTTGTACTTGGCGACCCTGCAGGGTCTTATGAAATGAAGGAATCCTCTTCTGACTACTTGAATGATCTTTATATAAACTGTGTCGACCCCGACGATGAAGGGATAGATTTCGATGGGGACATTCCCAAGGAAATCCGTGCCCTCATCGAAAGGGAAGACGAAAGGCATGCTCAGCCGTTAAAAGAAGAAATAGTCTTAATAAACTTGAAAGACGAGAATGATCCCCGAATGGTTCAGGTGGGCTCCACTTTATCTCCAGAGGAACATCACGATTTCAAAGAGCTGCTCTCAGAATTCAGCGACATCTTTGCGTGGTCTCATCAAGACATGCCCGGCATCGACCCAGAGATAGTGGAGCATCGAATCCCCTTGCTACCGAATGCCAAACCTGTGAAGCAGAAGTTGAGGCGGATGAGGCCGGATTGGGTGCAGAGGATTAAGGAAGAAGTCACTAAGCAGATCGATGCCGGTTTTCTCATGGTTTCTCAATACCCTACGTGGGTTGCCAACATTGTTCCAGTTCCTAAAAAGAATGGACAAATTCGAGTGTGCGTGGACTTCAGGGATTTGAACAAGGCGAGCCCCAAGGACGATTTTCCCTTGCCTCATATCGATGTGCTAGTGGATAATACGGCGGGCCATGCCCTGCTTTCGTTCATGGATGGTTTCTCCGGATATAACCAGATTCTTATGGCGCCGGAAGACCGTGAGAAGACGACTTTCATCACCGAATGGGGGACTTATTGTTACTTGGTCATGCCGTTTGGTTTGAAAAATGCTGGTCCCACCTACCAGAGAGCCGCTACGACCATTCTGCACGACATGATGCACAAAGAGGTTGAGGTCTATGTAGACGACATGATTGCTAAGTCAAAAACTCGGGAAGGGCATATTCCTGTACTGAGGAAGTTTTTCGAGAGGCTCCGGAAGTTTCGCATGCGTCTCAATCCACAGAAATGCACCTTCGGGGTCACAGCAGGTAAGATGCTCGGTTTCATGATCACTTCGCGAGGGATTGAGGTCGATCCATCCAAGATCAAAGCAGTGCTTGAAATGAAGCCACCAGAGACTGAAAAGGGAGTGCGGAGCTTTTTGGGGAAGGTTCAGTTCATCAGCAGATTCATCGCCAAGTTAACTCTGACTTGCGAGCCGATGTTTCGTTTACTCAAGAAGGACACCCCGTTCGTATGGTCGGACAGATGTCAGGCAGCCTTCGTGTCCATTCCGAACTATCTGCAAAACCCGCCTGTCTTAATGCCACCGGTGCCTGGAAAGCCCTTGATTCTATACTTATCTGTGAGTTCTACATCCATGGGATGCTTGCTAGCTCAAGAGGGCGACCAGGGAGTTGAGAAGGCCGTTTATTACTTGAGTAAGAAAATGGTTGGGTCTGAAGAGCGCTACACCGCCTTGGAGAAGACGTGTTGGGCTTTGGTTTGGGCCTCTAAGAAGTTGAGACACTACATGCTGGCTTACCCAGTGAAATTGATTTCTCGGATGGATCCACTCAAGTATCTGTTTGAGAAACCGGCTCTCACTGGTAAGTTAGCACGCTGGTTGCTCCTTCTGGCAGAATTCGACCTCGAATACGTCACGAGGAAGTCGGTAAAGGGGCGAGCCATCGCTGAGTTTTTGGCTGATCACCCTGTGGATGGACCGGAAGATGCAGATTTCGTGTTCCCGGATGAGGAGGTGCTAACAGTTGTCGAGGACGTCTGGACTCTGTACTTCGATGGGGCAGCCAATCAGAAAGGATTTGGGATCGGGGTCTTGCTAATCGCCCCCGATGGTTCTCATATTCCACTTGCATTCAAACTTAACTTCGATGTTACAAACAACCAAGCTGAATACGAGGCCTGTATCGTGGGTATGGAGGCTGCACTCACGCTCGGCGTTGAACGACTCGAAGTCATCGGGGACTCCAATCTCGTTGTATCTCAAGCCAATGGGGACTGGAAGGTGCGTGAAGAGGGGTTGAAACCTTATCATCAAGATTTGGAGGGGCTAATTCCTCGCTTTAACAAGGTGACTTTCACCCACATCACCCGTTTGAAGAACCAGTTTGCCGATGCTCTCGCGACTTTGGCTTCCATGGTCGAACTACCCTTCGGAGTCAAACTCCGCCCAGTCTTAATTGAACAACGGGACCGCCCCGCTTATCAATATGTCAACGCCATTGATGATGTCGATGATGGCCTACCCTGGTACCACGACATATGGAACTTCGTCGAGAATGGCACGTATCCGGCTGAGGCCTCCAAGAAGGATCAGACTGCGTTGCGAAGAATAGCCGCCCAGTACATCATTTGTGGGGGAAAGTTATATAGGAGGTCCCATTGCGGAATGCACAAGCTCTGTGTCAATGGGGCCGAGGCTGTTAGAATCATGGAGGAGATCCACGAGGGGGTCTGTGGCCCACATATGAGCGGCGTCATGCTGGCTAGGAAAATCTTGCGCCAAGGCTATTTCTGGTCTACTATGGAATCTCAGTGTGTAGATTATGTGCGGCGATGTCACAAATGCCAAATTCATGCTAATCTAATGCATGTTCCACCCTCTAACCTATTTGGCATGGCTTCGCCTTGGCCTTTCTCTGTATGGGGTATCGACGTCATCGGCATGGTTAGACCGTCCGCATCAAATGGTCATAGGTTCATCCTCGTGGCCATAGATTATTTTACCAAATGGGTGGAGGCCGAATCTTATAAAAGCCTAACGGCAGTTCAAGTCGCTCACTTCATCAGGAAAAACATCATCTACCGATATGGGGTTCCGCAAGCGTTCGTATCAGACAATGGGAGTCATTTCAAAGGCAGGGTCCTGGAGCTCTTTGAAGAATTCAAGATCCAAGTCCATCACTCAATGGTCTATCGCCCCCAAACGAACGGTGCGGTTGAAGCGGCCAACAAAAATGTCGAAACAATCATCAAGAAGTCTGCAGAGTCCGCCAGGGACTGGCACGAGCAACTGCCTTTAGCTCTTTGGGGTTACCGAACGTCGATTCGAACATCAACGGGGGCAACCCCCTATTCCTTGGTCTACGGGATGGAAGCAGTTCTCCCTATAGAGCTTGAGGTGCCCTCTTTGAGGATCACAGTAGAATCGGAACTCTCGGAATCTGAATGGCTTAGTGGGAGATTTGTTGAACTCATGCTTTTCGATGAAAGGAGGCTTCGGGCCCTGTATCATGTTCAGGGGTATCAGCGGAGAATTGCCCGGGCATTCAACAAAAAAGTGAAGTCTAGAGACTTGGTCGAAGGGGACATGGTTACGAAAGAGATCCGGGCACCAGTTTTTGACCCCCGCGGCAAGTTTCGACCCAAGCGTTCCGGACCTTACATCATCAAGACCATCCTTTCTGGAGGAGCAGCTCAGCTCATTGATCTTGACGGCAACGAATTCAGCTCTCTGGTTAACCTGGATCAACTCAAACGATACTATCCCTGAGAGAAGCTCGTTGGGCCGAAAACCACAAGGGTGGGCGGTTCCAAGCAAAAATTAGAGCAAGCCTGCTAGACCGAAAACCTGAGAAGGCGGTTTAGGCAAAAATAAATAGGCACCAATTAAAGCTCGCTAGGCTGAAAACCCGAAGCGGCAACACTAGGCAAAATTTAGAGCACAAAAGGAGAGTTAAAATACTCGAGTGAACCTTGGCCTGAACTACGTGCTGACCTGATTCCCTGAAAAGGGATACGTAGGCAATCTCTCTGTGAGATTCGGTCACAATCCATCAACTTGATCCACGGTTTCCCATTACCAGGGGTTGGCGCGATACTTGGGTCACACGGCGGTTCAACGCTTGGATCAAAAGGGGAAAACTCTCGAACTTTCATTTTTATTCAAATTATAACTTCTATTACACAGGCTGAGCAGTCTTAAAAAGATTAAAGCATAAAAACAGAATAAAGTGCTCGAGGCCTTAACAGGCTCACGGTTTATTCTAGATCATCAGGATTCGTCAGAGGTCAATTGTTGTTTTGCCTGCTTGTGATTTCCCTTCTTAGCCATGTTTGATATCGGTGCGTAAGTTCCGTGCTGAAGTCTGGGTCAGCTCCTCCGAGTTGCCGTAGGCCCCAGTCGTGCTCATACCCTCTCAGATTCTGGGCAGTGAAAGCGGGGACTTGGAAATCTTCGGTCCCAGCTCGGTGGAGTCCTTGGCTCATTCCTAGTTGACGAAGGATGCGTCCGGGGATGTAGAACGTGAAAGCGGTCAGCCCAGCTATCACTACTCTCTCGAATCCTGCAGAACTCAGCGCCATGTCTGGAATGTTTAAAGCTTCATGCCGCCATATGATCTCGTTCGGCCGCATTTCTCTCATAAATGCGCACCATTGATTCACAGACATTTCCGGATAGATCATACCCCGCTGGTGCATTCGGCCGGGCAGATGAGGCCAGTTTGCTTCCGGTGCTGTGAGCAATCCCAATTTGTCAGATAGCCAGAGCTGCATGAGTGGAAAAACAAGTAAGAAGTCACATAAAGCTTGAGAGAAAAGACAAGTAAGGAGCCTCGATATGGCCTTAGCTGAGAGATGAGGTAAAAACAGAACGTGTGAAAGCCGGAAAAAGGAGAGCTGAGTGAGAATTAAGCTAACCTGCAGTAGTAGTGGACTACCGCCGAACACGTCTGTTTGGCCTGAAGAAACCAAATCCAAACCTATGAGTGTCTCTGCCAAAACCAGTGGTACCACATTTCTCCGAGCACCCATTTGAGCGGCGACGCTCACCAACATGGGGTTGACTTGCCCATTTGGAGATACCAGTAAATAGGCAGCTAGCACGCCGATCGCCAGGGCAAATCGACGTCGAGCCTGCGCGGCTATGTTCTCTACGTCACCTTCTGGCCCATACCACTCCATTAGGCGCATGATGTTGATTTGCCCTCCAGTTAGCAAACTTTCAGCCGCCCCTCTAGTAATATCAAGACTTGACTGTAACAGCTTTGGCATGCTCTTCCTATAAGGCGGCACGACAATCACGCTCGAGGCAACTCCTTGGAGGTATGCTTGGAATTCCTCCACGGTTGGGCACAGCTCGTTAATCCCAAATCTGAATACGTGAACCTCTGGGTCCCAGAATTGTAGGGCTGCCCTCAGAAACTCTGGACGGACCCTCACATTGTGAAGAAAACGGAATGCGGCCAACTCGTGAAACCGGAATGACAGCCAATCTCCAGCAACAAAGGCCGTGAGCCAAGGGCTGATCAAGGCCGGAAGATTATTTGCCATTCTGCTTCTTTGTGGGACTTTCAAACTGTGGGAGAGATGCCTTTAATTTGCAGGATATTGGCCTCTTTGTAGGCAGAATGCATAAGCGTGTCGTCCTTCCCCAGTACAAGCATCCATGCCATGTGGCGTTTTCTTCTTCAAAGTAAGGGCAACTCTGCACTGCCCCCCCCCTTTCTGAAGTACTCTGAACAGTTAAAGGTTGATGACAAGGCTTGGACGTCCAAAAATCTGAGATGGTCAAATAAAGGTGGCCTGGCACGGCCCAACCATCGCGCGATGATATCAGTCCATCGCGCGACAGAAAACCATCCAATCCATCGCGCGACATTCTCAAACCCTCGCGCGATGGTTCAGTCTGCATTTTGACAGATTTCACCAGCTACTGTCCAATTTTGGTTGCATCCTATTCCAAGGGTACTTTTGCAACTTTTGTGGTTCCGGCAAGTCAATATGAGCATATGCAACCATGTCCAAGCATCGGATGCGAGATATCACGTTTTACGGGGTTTTTGAACCCTCGGTGGCTCGTTTCAAGGCCAAATGTGTGTTTCGGAAGGTCGAAACTCGTGCCGGAGGGTCGTGTCCTTTTCTCTCAGGCCGTACAAGTCATGGTGACCTGTTGTGACTATACGGAGGTGTCGGTTTCAGTCCGGGACATAATAGAGTCTTCTGTCCCCATCTCGTGTCCCTTTTGTGTCCTTCGTAAGATTTTTGGGCAGTTTTGTGTTTCGGGAGGTGTTTCTCGAATCCGTCGGCTCTCTTGAGTCATTTTGTGTATACATGACCTCACGAAAGTGTTCTTCTTATCCAAGTTAGAATATTCTAGGTTTTGGCTTTTGAAGGTCCTATATTTCGTATCCTCGTATCCTAACCGTATCCTGGGGTACATTTTCGTTTTTTCTCCGAGTCAATCATGTGTGTGCATGTGTGCGCGTTTGTGAACGGTCTCGGTACATTATCAATGCAAGTGTGGTATTAATGGCAAGCGTTTATTTATTCTAAGATCATTGCAAGGGTAAAATGAACTGAAAATGCAAATTTTATAGCTAATCCATGTCTATCCACGTCAAAACAAGGAATACTACTGTGCATGTGGCACACCTCGGCCAGTCAAAAGTCATCATGGCAGCTCGGGCACACTCGCCCATCAAATCAAAAAGGCGCGCCGGCCCCAAAAACATGTATCAAGTATCAACTAAGGCACTCCGGCCTTCCATCTATCTACGCGGACACGCAGGCCCAAAAGCAAAAATCAAAGATGCGGAGAGGCAAGTGAGGCTTCTTAGTAGCCCTCATTCCTCCCCGAACCAGTCACCATCCCCGTCGTCGTCGTCGTCGTCGTCTCCCTCTCTAGGATCCTGTCTAAAACCAGGGTCATCGGCTGAGTCGTCTGAACCGCTGCTGTCAGGCGCCTCCTCTTCCTCCTCTTCTTCTTCTCCTTCCTCTTCCTCTTCTTCCTCGGAATCCTCGGGCAGGATCAGCCGCTTCTTGCGGACCGGCTCATCTTGCGAGGGCCTCTGGCGCATCTTCAATTGATACCTCTCCTCTGCGCGCGCCACGGCCTCTCGGGCCGCCTCCTCGCTCGCGACGGGTGGCTGTACGCCCCGCGTCTGTGGTCTAGTAGTAGGTGGAGGAGCGGGAGTCCTGCTTGCCAGCTTTTTCTGCGGAGGCTCTCTTGCGCTCTTCCTCCTAGGAGCCGCCTGTCCCTGTGTCTGCATTGTAAAAATTTTGCACATTTAGTATACATTCTATATGTTGTATGTTTGCAAGCAGGTACAATCTATTTCAAAATTGACGGCAATTAAAGTACACTATGTATCGAGCAAAGCATGCATATGTCAAGTATCGAATGCAGGAATGTATCGTTTCTCTAAGGGATATACCTGAGATCTCTGAGCTGCGGGTGATGGATAGCGCAAGTCCAAAGGCAGGCCACTTGCCGCCCGCCTTATCACGTTCTCCAGAGCAAGCATGCGCCGAATGGCCTCGTTCGCCCACTCACTGGGCACCTGCAAGAATAATTTGAGCATAAGTAATAGAGCAACATTTCAAGGCTTTACGGAAGTATAATAATGAAGGGTACAATGCCTTACCGACACGGTGACGGGCGCTGGCTCAACTCTGGCAGGAACTAGGTGTAGCTCGGTCGGATTGCCCTGAGAATCCACCACGGCTATACGCCATGTCAACTCTGGTGGCCCACCTCTCACAGGTCCACTCGGACCCCGCCTCGCGCGACTCTCGCCACTGCTTTGCCTCGCAGCGACGGCCCTCCTCTCCTCAGCAGCTCCCCGGGCCTGACTCCGGACCTCCCTGAACTCTCGCACTCTCAACGGCCCCGCCAAGCGCTCTCTCTGGTAAACTGCATAGTCCATGCCGGGACGCAGGTAGCGCGTCAAGTCAGTGTTGGGCCGTGTGAAGACCTCTAGCTCGGCCAGCGTGTACTCCCCTGTGTGTGAGGCCCGTGGTGGAAGCGGTCCGGGCACCTGGAACCCTGCGTGGCCAAGCGACTGGCGTGTCACTCGGTCACCCAAGTACCACTGCCAACCAAAGGCTGACTCCAGCAGCACTCTGCTCGCCGTCACGACCCTGCTCCTGGCCAAGTACTCAGGCTCTGACTCAGCCACTTTCCAAGGATCCCACTCTACCTGTGCAAGCAAGCAACGCAAATGTCGGTCAGCGACAGCATTAAAGCAATAAACGGGACGCTTATTTAAATTTGATGAAGTCGTGACATACCTGTGAGGGTCGGAGCTCGTCTAGGTATACCCTGAAGCCGTTCAGGTCGCCTCGCCCTCTTTTCTCTCCCATATTCTTCTTGCTCCAGATATGAGCACGTGGGAGGATCCCCAGGTCCAGGCTCTTTGTCACTGGACGGCACATGTTCAGAACTTCGTAGGCCCAGAGCTGTACAGTTATCAAGGTTCAAATCATTAGTACAATGCAGGAGTATATTTAAGCAGTTTACGTATTCAAAAGGATAAGTGCATATTGGAAATGTGCTTTACTCAATTATGATCATACCTCCCAAATCCGCCAGTATCCAGCTGTGCTCATCTCGGTCCTCGACGAGTCCCCCATGAAACCATAGGCCGCGCCAAGCGCAGCTCCTCCCCAGTCAAAACGTGAGGCCGTCCTCAGATCCCTCAGTGCAGGCAAGTACGATAGGTGGACCTTGCTGCGCCTGTTCGGATACAGGGTAGCACCAAAAAGGTACAACAGGTATGCCCGGGCCATCTGCTCCGCCTCCTGCTCCGTCGCCACCTCCTTTGCAAGGTATCTCATGAACTGGCCGTATCTCGCCATCCCCTCCTCAACCTTGGGCACCTCTCCCAAGAACCACTCCAGGGCCGCCTCGTCCTCCTGAATGCCCGAGTCAAACGGGATAGGGTCACCCCCAACCCTCAAACCGGTAAGCGCCGCGAAGTCAGTAGGCGTCACTGTCATCTCCCCGAGCGGTAGGTGGAAAGTGTTGGTGGAATCTCTCCACCTCTCTGCAAGCGCAACCAAGACCGCGTGGTCATTTCTGGCCCGAGTCAAGGTCTGTATGAACTCCCCAAAACCTGCCATATCCACCAACTGCCTCACCCTCTCCGGCAAACCCTGGTACAACGCCAAGGAGCTGCAAGCGCCCCCGAAACCCCGGATGTCCCTCTGTCTCGCTCTCTCCTGCATTAGACACGGAAACAAGCAATAGAGGATATATCAGCATGCAAAGCTTTCATTCTCAAGTTCTAGGTAATCAATACAACTTGGCAGTGGATGGTTGGTTCAAGTTATTATGTTTCATGCATGGCGTTCGACGTAAAGCTATAGTCTCACTATTCTTATCTACTTCAAAGGGTTGCGCTATGTTTCTCAGTTTTCGAGCGCATGCATTGTATTGAAATGACTATCACAAAAGTAAATGAGGGATTTTCAGAAATTTACCTCAGCCCAGCTGCTAGAAATGTGGGTATCGGGGTCTGTCAGAACGAGCTCGGGGTCGTACTCCGCTTGCCGTGGCTTGTATGCCGCAAAACCTGATGGCACAAACAGGTGTGGAGTCGGTGACCTGTACCCCTCTGCTGAAAACGGAGCACGAGTCAGGCTCTCTGCCTCCGACACCGCGGTCACTCTGGGTCCCTCCCCCCTCGCTCCAACCCGCTCCTCAGCCTCCGCGTCCCTCAAAACCTCCTCGTCACCGGCTCTCGCCCTCTCGGCCCTCGCCGCAGCCTCTGAAGCGGCTATCTCCCGCTCTCGCTCCTCTCGAGCCTCCAAAACGGCGGCCCCAATCATGGGATCCTCCTCAAGCAGCCGGGCTAGCCTCTCGTCACTCAGGAACTCTGCAAGATCCTGTCGTGTGATCGGCCTGTGGCCTGACGACGTGGCCCCCGGCCGAAACAGTACCTCCTCCAGTGGAACCTCCGTGGCTTCCTCTTCCTCGCTCGCCACACCCTTACCCTTCGCCGGATCCCTTGGCGGAGTCTCGCTTGGCTCAGCACCACCTTCCTCGGCACCTCCACTGCCCACACCCTCGGAGCTGCTACCAACCACCACCGAACCACTCACGGCCTCGCTCGGGTCCAATTGCACGACCCCAGCCCTCTCGGCCCCGATCTCAACCATCGCGCGACGGTCTGACTGCGTCGCGCGACGATTCTCGCCGCCAACCGCCTCCTGCTATTGGTTCTGTACGCCATCACCGCCGCCCGTTACCTCTGCACTGGTGTCTATAATAACCCCCGTTGCCGGCTGATCCTCTGTTTCGACCACAATGGGTCTTCCCTCGTCCTCCGGACGATCAACTACTTCCCCACTGCCCCGAGTAACGTCGTGATCAGCCATGGACGATGATACGCATGTGGGTTTGCTTGGTTTTGGGACGAAATCAAGGTTTGGAGAGGAGGAGTTTGGGAGAGAATAGTGTTGGAGGGAGTTCGAAACTGCTGTGAGCGGTTTTCGAACGTCCCCGTCGGTTGTATGGAAGAAGGCAGGTCCGGGCCGGGTCTGGGCTCTTAACAGATCCGGGCTTGAACAAGGAACCCTCGCGCGATGGTCTGAATATGTCGCGCGATGGTTTGGTTGGGCCTCCCGGCCCAATGCAACTTCTGGATAGGCCCAATCATGCTCATTCACCCTTAAGAGCCCATGGGTTCTCACTTAGGCGCTGCAACAATTTCGAAGTTTATTGTGAGTCAATGTCTTGTAAACCCGACACGCGTTTATATATCCCCAGCAGTGGTCCGCCCGCGCCAAAATCAACGACGATCTATCCGTCCAATTATCAATCAGCGACGATCTATCCGTCCAATTATCAATCAGCGACGATCTATCCGTCCAACTTTCAATCAGCGACGTTCTATCCGTCCGATTATCAATCAGCGACGATCTATCCGTCCAACTTTCAATCAACGACGATCTATCCGTCCAATTATCAATCAGCGACGATCTATCCGTCCAACTTTCAATCAGCGACGTTCTATCCGTCCGATTATCATTCAGCGACGATCTATCCGTCCAACTTTCAATCAACGACGATCTATCCGTCCAACTTTCAACCAGCGACGATCCATCCGTCCAACTTTCAATCAGCGACGATCTATCCGTCCAATTATCAATCAGCGATGATCTATCCGTCCAACTTTCAATCAGCGACGTTCTATCCGTCCGATTATCAATCAGCGACGATCTATCCGTCCAACTTTCAATCAACGACGATCTATCCGTCCAACTTTCAACCAGCGACGATCCATCCGTCCAACTTTCAATCAGCGACGATCTATCCGTCCAATTATCAATCAGCGACGATCCATCCGTCCAATTATCAATCAGCGACGATCTATCCGTCCAACTTTCAATCAGCGACGATCTATCCGTCCAATTATCAATCAGCGACGATCCATCCGTCCAATTATCAATCAGCGACGATCCATCCGTCCAATTTTCGGATCAGCAATCAATCTGCTCCCCGATCCGTTGGTGCACGGTATTTGTATATACTTGCTAGCCCTTTTCGTTTAAATCGGCTTTTGGGTGGATTGGATGGGTGTCTAGAAATCTTTGACGTTACCCGTACCAGTCAATGGTGCTCCGCGTGCCGTCAAAGAGGGACTACTGTAGACACCCCAATCTGACTTCCCAATCGTTTTACTTTGTTCTTCGGTTTCTTGATTCCCCGATGATGAGTCAGGTCGAAACAGTCCCGAGAACTTGGAATGGCTTGAGTTTGGTATGTGAGGAACCCATCCTTAGCCTTAAAACCTTAAATCAGAACCTGAACCTTGGGTTTGAATGTCGTGCGACGTACTGGAACCCTCGCGCGATGGTTCATTTGCCAGGTGGTGGTCAAAGTCAAAGCTTTGACCATGGACCCTCGCGGGGTTGGCTTAACCCTCGCGCGATGGTCTCACTTCATCGCGCGATGGTCAACACCTGTCATTTTCACCCAGATTGCGTGTTGGTCAGGGGGCTACAGACCCATGTGACCCCGTTTTCTCGGCTGAACAGCGTTCTGGGGGGGCTCCCCTTGCACCACCTCACCCCCCACTCTCCCATCACCTTTGCCACCCCACTCCTCCACCAAGCATTTGTAACCAGCATTGCTGGCTGGTTACAAGGGCTTGGTTAGCCACCCACTAACCCTCTTCTCCTATAAATACACCCCTTTGCTTCCTTGCAAAGGGTTACAAAAAAAACCCCTCTTTGAGAAAGAAGAAGAAAAGCTCAAGCACAAATATCTCACACTACTCACTCCCACATAATCACTCTCCAAGTCTCACCATCTCATCATGCAAGCCATTTCTAAGGCACTCAAAGCAAAGGTATAATATCTTTCTGCTCACTGTTCGAACCCCTGAGGGGGGCTGGCAGGGTCAAGGCTGGTAATTGATACCAGTTCTGGCCCTAAAGCTGGCAGAGTTTCAAGAGCCACTAGCAGGGAAACCCTCGCGCGATGGTCCCAAATGCTCGCGCGACGATTCTGTCTGCGTGAGAATGGACCACGTGGGGAATGGACCCTGGTATTTAAGTTTATTATCGTGCTTATAATCTGTTAAAAGTCTTTAAAGGAGATTTAGCTCACTGCTTTGCTATTTTGCATGTTGAAAATCATTGTTAGGCTTAGTTTATAACACCTCTTGGTTTGGAATGCTTTTGGGATGCTCCTGAACATGTCTCAGAGCCCCAAGTATGCAAAGCAATTCCTGGAAGTCCAGTCAGAACAATCGCGCGGCTGTCTCATATTGTCGCGCGATGGTTCTCTCTCTCCCAGGGAATGCCCTTGCATGAGCAGCTTGGCCTTGGCCTTCGTTTAGACACCCCCACTGTTTAGGGGTTGCTTTTTCATAATATTTCTATCTGTTGGCTGTAATATTGTTTACTTTCAAGTACCCATAAACTGCTTGGTTTGCACCTGGGTGAGCACTGGTCCTTCCAGAGCCCAGAAGGGAATGAAATTCAAACCATTGGTGAAACATGAACACTCGCGCGAGGGTATGGATATGTCGCGCGACGGTTTGCTTGCATGCGGATGAACTCACGCATGCAAGCTGGCTGTTTCTTCGTGCCAAAATCATACACAAGCGCTGTCTTGATGTATGATCGATGTTTTGAACTTCGTTCCATTTATTACCTGTCATCTTACTAATCCATGCCATATCTCATCACATCCTGCAAACTGTTACAGTTTTAAATCCCCGATTAACCGTTCCCCCGCCCTAATTGGCTAAAAATTGATTAATGAAACAGAATCGCAAAACAAACATTTTCGCAAATGCCTAAGTAGAGACCGATCTCCGGATTGGGCGAGAGGGGTACCATAAAACCCTTCCCCTCTCGTAACCTGGCTCCCGAACCCAGATATGGTTATGACGGACTGGTTCCTTAACTTTTTTTCAAATCAAACAGCGCGGCAAGTGCTTCGAAATACGGTTCCTTGGGTGTCGGACCCTCAAAACCCAAGTGGCGACTCTGTATTTTGCGAGCGCTTGCTTCCCCGCTCGCGCTCCCTCGACCCGGGCATCTTGCGTCTCGGAATCCGGAAATTCCGAAGGGCACGCTGCCCACAATGTCCCTACTTGCCATTGTAGTAGAACTCTATGCATTCTATTGTACTTTTCCCTATCTATGAAATCTCATCTTATTGAAAAAAAGTATTGTTGCATACTATATGATACATCATTTGCAAAAGAAAATTTGTTTAGCAAGTAGACTGAATCCCCCTTTAAAATTTTCACTCGGTTAATGAAAAATAGATCTAACCAAGTTATCATTACCATTCTCAGCACCAACCAACCCCAGGCCCAAGCAGTCAAAACCATAGCCCGAATTCAATTGTGTACTATTATTATTATTTTTCTTCAAAGAAAGAATTCGCTCACCTTTTTCCATTGCTGCTTCGAAAATTGATTCATGTTTTAAAAATCTCGATGGTCTCTTCTCACCTCATAGCCCTTTCACTAGGAGTAAGAACCCTGCGATTTCAAGTTATGCGCCCTTGAGAAATTATATTAAGAATAACTCTCTCCTAACACTTAAAAGGAAGGACTACGAGAGCAAGCCAAGAAACTAGCACCAACGACAGGGGCCGTCACCAAAAGCAACAAGGGCGACATCGATGCAGAAGTTAAGAGTGCACCCCAACGCAATGTCTGAAGCCAGCAATATCAACCATTACTCTCAGAACTCCCATTCTGACCTCTAACATCGTAAGAATCCTTAGAATCGTTAATCGACAAAGGGAGGTGTGAAACTGTTCGAGGGCTGCAGACGCTAACCACCTATACCGAACGCAAACCAAGAACACTTAGATCAAAGGGTTTGTTGAGGTTAGGAATGCTCGAAGGGAATGACAATTACTTCCGCTGATTAAATCTTAGTAGGAAGCATATATCATAGCCATATCTGTACCGTTTTCCAACTACAGTGCTTCTCTCAAATCTCTGTTTGAAATCGACATCCTTGGGAAGGAAACCCTCGTTGCTTCAAGTAGTGAAATCATCCATATTAACTCCTTACGACACTTACTGACAAGAGTGGCGAAATCTTGAGTATCTTTTGTGACCTAACCTTATTGGCCAGCAATTCAACTCAGCAGTGCACCTTATGGTGTTACTAATCCTAACTGTTATCACTTACCAGAGAACTTTTCACTATACCTCAATTTTTTTCGTAACTCCTTGATATTGATCCGTTGAGTTTTGAACCTTGAGAATCATAACAATCACTTTCGTTTTCGATACAACTTTTATTGGCACTCTCAATAATGACCGGCAATTCCATTTCGCAATAACTGAGATTTGATGATTGGTCCATTCGATCACTGATATCTTTTCCATTTCGTCCGGATCATCTCTTGATGATATTCAAATCATTTTGGAAAACTCTTTGTTTCACTCACATGATACGATCCTTCAAGTACAACCCTTTCAAAACTGTTTAAAACTAATCTCCTTAGGAGATGGGTACCTTTCCTTGAACCAACCGGGCATCATCAACTCCTTAATCAAATAGCTTGCGCTCTTTGAGCGCGGCTTAAATCAGTCATTTCCATCTCGACACCTAGGATTATCTTGGAAAACTACGATTGGATATGTATTTTGAAATTTTTTTTTCAATTTTCAGAATTGCCGTACCCCTGAAATTACTGCCGGAAGTTGACGCTGCCAAAGGCTTATTTTCCCTGACTGCATAGGTTCTTTTAGTGCTTTTGCTAATAATATCCAAGCCTTTGGAATATTGTAGGGCTTGCTTGCTGATGTTTGACTTCCCCTTAAATGAGGATGGAGTGCTTAATTCAATGCTTTACGATTATGGAGTGATTCTGCTCGAGTTGATCCGTTGTTTCCTAGTTTCGGAAACGGGTTTAATATTGTTAGGTGGGGAAGCATGCTGATTCGACAGGGACATGCTAAGGAAACGTTTGTAGGATACGGGTCTGCATGATGATTTGGTAGAAGTTTTGCATTTGACGTTGGAGTTTACGGTGGAAACTCTATCAAAGGCCTACAATGAGGCAAATTATTTGACGGCTGAAGCAACTTCAACCCCGTCTTGTTAAGCAAGTGATCAAGCTTAATCCGATTAACAAAACATGTAGAGGATCGTGAGGGATGCCTTAAACGCTGTCGTGCAACTCCGAAATACTTCTGGACCTGCCGGAGCCTTTAGACATTGGCCGTGTAGTGCCACACCATTTTGTAGGTTGCTAGAGTATTTAAATATTGTTTAGATCGCCGATTGGCTTAAAACATGCCTATAATACCCAATAGAGTCAATTTTTACTTGCAAGGGCGTTTCTTTTATTCCTTGACATCACTCCTCTCTTCAATCGTAAGTTGAAATTCTAAATTCCGAACCCGGTCAACATTGCAGGGGTACTTATACCCATGTAGCGTATTTTGACTTCCCATCTTCTTCCAATTGAGAATCTACCTTGAAATGGGAAGGTTCATTCTAAACTATTTATCACTACGTACCTATGTATGGCTAAGAATGGAACCCTCAAGATCGCTCTTAAACCTACCGTCACTCTAGGAGGGAGAATAGCCGTCAACCTAGTCTACGAAAGTTACGGGATAGCGATATCCACCCGTGTCTAACATATGACTGATAAATGACGAAGATGATCACCTCAACATCACACTAGTAAGGGATCGATGGTAACTTGCTTATATTTTAAGTGGAATAGACGATGATTCAATTTTAAGTGGGATAGACGATGATTCAAGGACCAGTATAGCGATTATGTCCAATCTATAGTCACACACCAATTTCGAGGACGAAATTATTTTAAGGGAGATAGTTTGTAACATCCCTAATTTCTGGGGGAAATTTTTCTTTTTTTTTTTTAAGAAGAAAAATTAAAAATTGATAAATTCTTTTAGTTAACTCTTGGTTTTACTCGGTAAATTTCTTTTTTTTTTTTCCATCCATCTTTATTTAATTCATCATTATAATAACTCTGATTTTTGATAAATAAAAATTTTGTTAATTATTGAAAAATCTTTTTTTAATTAGTTGGATTACTTTTAAAATTCCTTTTTAATTTCTAATAATCCGTCATAATTAAATTCTAGACTTATAAATTAATTATTCTTCATATAAAATTAACTACTCATTTCCTAAGGACAAAGGGGACTTATTTATACCCTTGCATATTTATTTGTGTCTAGAATTAATTCATAAATTCTTAAAAATTTTATTTCTTGGCTAGAAATCCTACTTGGCAAGTATAAACTAGTTTCTAACCAATTAGTTGGAGAAACATAATTACCATGTCAACCTAATTACATCCTCCTAACCCTAGATAAATATTTTCAACCATCTTTGAACCACATGAACCTTCCAAACTTTTTTTAAAATTCTAGTTTTTCCTAGAAAGTCTACCTCACTCATTAAAAGGCTATTTCACACATTTTGAAAACCTTTAATCATATTTTTTTTTCATTGAATGGTCTTTTCATTGTAAGCCATCATCACTTCCTTTCTCCTTTTTACAAGTAACCTTAGCATGCATATATATATCACCCTGAAATTTCTTATAAAGGCTACTTTGAAGCCTTATTCATTCTTTTTGCATTGACAAGTTATTTTCAAAAGACAAAGCCAACCCTTTAATCATTTCACTTTTCATTGACTTGTCATTTTCCCCATTCATGACAATCAAACCCATCATTATGCTTTCTTAATCAAGCAAATCACTTTCCTAGAAAGTGCATTGTTCTTTCTCTCCATTGAAAGGTCACTTTCAAGGAAATATTTCTTCCAAACCCTAGTTGAACGTTTTCAACCTAAGGAAATAATCATTTTGCTTCCATAAGTAGTATTCCTAGACTTGTCATGTATGCAAGCCCAGGAAAAAAAATTAGACTTGAACATATTATTTGTCTTACAAGTAACCTTTCCTAGATCTTTTTAGGTATACATGCATACTAGTCTATTTTAATCATACCTATATATATATATATATATTCAGTCTCAAATGAGGAAGTCCTCATTTTAGTTAAAATGAGGACCTCCTCATTTCTCCCATTTTTCGATCAAATTTCGATGATCCGAGCCACTCAATGTGTTCAGAACATGATTTTAAGGGTACTCGCGAGAAATTAGCAAAAAAAAAGATCGGGAAGAACTTCATCCGAGCAATTTTTATTTGAAAAGTTTGATAAAAAACAAACAAAAACTACTCGGATGAAGCCCTTCCCGGTATTTTTTTTTTTGCTGATTTCTCGCAAGTACCCTTAAAATCACGTTCTGAACACATTGAGCGGCTCGGATCATCGAAATTCAATAGGAAAAGGGAGGTCCACATTTTATTAAAATAAGGTGGTCCTTACAGGAGACAGACTGATATATAGCCAGTCTAAACTGATATATATATACACACACACACACACACAAAGTCCAGATCCCATAAGGGATCCTTTAGGCTTTACGGTGCGGGACTTTCCTTTACCGATCGAATTGCGACGATCCGAGCCGCTCAAAGTGTGCAGAACATGATTTTAAGGGTACCCGCGAGAAATCAGCAAAAAAAATGATCGGGGAAGGGCTTGATCCGAGCAGTTTTTTACTGAACCGTTCAATAAAAAACTGTTCAGATCAAGCCCTTCCCGATTATTTTTTTTGCTGATTTCTCACGGGTACCCTTAAAATCACGTTCTGATCACTTTGAGCGGCTCGGATCGTTGCCATTCGATCGAGAAAGGAGAGTCCCGCACAATAGCACCATGCGGGATCCTTCATTGGACCCGAACTATGTATATACACACACACACACATACACATAGACTTTCTGGGAAAGTCTTAACTATTTCTTACATTGTGTTGTCACTTTCAAGGGGAAGACTTACCATTTCATCATTTCTAAAATCTGGGCTTTAATCATATCCTAGATTTTACTTACAATCTAGGCCTAGAATTGACTAAACATGAGAAAGACTATTTATTTTAGCCTAGCTATCATTTTATTTTACTTGTAAGACTTACTAACTAGCATACAATTGCCTAGGATTTTCCTTTAAAGCCTTAAAAATCCTTCATGATCACATAGTCTTGCACCTACGATGGAATGACAAGAGAGATGAAGGCTTTAGCATGCTTAAAGTTGGATTTGACATGACCATAGAGCAAATAAACCATAGAAAGGAGAGAGGTCCTCACTTTCCTATAAATGGGACCCTTTGTCAAGCCATTCAACTCACACCTTCAATTCCTCCAACTTCTCTCTAGAAAATTTTAGTGTTCTTGAAGTAGTTCTTAGAGTTCATTCCTTTCTTGAGTTCTTCAAGAAACTCAACCAAAGTCGCCACTAAACCACCACTCAATCACCCTATCGATCCAAAAAGTTTAGTAGCTTAGTCAAGATTTAGTTTTGAGAGAAAAAGAAAGTCTTTTCTTTACTCTTTCGAAGCTACCGTAAGCTTACCGTAAGAAGTCACTTCGTTTGATAGCCACATTCACCTTCCATAAGCCGACGTATTTTTTTTCTGTAGCCATACCATCCGCCAAGAAGAACGATAGAATATTTCTACTCACTTTCCCTAGTAAAAATTTTAGTTATATTTTCTATTTGTGTTTAAAAATACATGTTAAGTTAAAAGTACTAAAAATAGCTAGCAAACTTGTTCTACTAAAATTTTGAAATGAAAAATGATCATGTCAAATATCTCGACTTTTATTCCAAAAAATATATGTTGTTTTGAACTTCCCAAAAAGAAAGAAAGAACAGATTTTTGAATAAGAAATAATAGTTTGATTGATAGCATGGTTACTTATATTTTATTTGAAAGAGGTTAAGAGTATGTATACATATTTTTAGTTTTTAATTTACTTGTTTTATGTTGAGTTATGTACATATCTTGTTGAATTTATAGACTAATCGATGGATTAAAAATGAAAAATACCATAGAGTTGGATGATCTTGTTATCTTAATTATTCTAGTTTAGTTTCAAGATAACGATCAATGATGCATGTTTACGAGATACCGTACATAGTGTTCTTATGTGGAAAGTCCGACTGCGGAGTCCTTGCATGAAAACGAGATACAAAAATCGAGAAAATTAAAAACATGACATGTAGAGTGTTAATAATGAAAAAGACGTGTTTTAAAAAGGAAATATTTTTAAAACCACAATGTGGCCAGACTTAGTAGCCCATTGTGTGTGTGTGTGTTTTTGCAATTGCAATGTGGCCAGACTTGGTAGTCTATTAGAGGTGTGACTTCGTTATCCGCGGAGAGGAGCCAATGTGATTGTGTACTAATGGAAGCCCAGAACAGCGGAACCATTGTAAGGATACTCGAGAGCCTAGGACAGTGGAACAGAGGTTGGGTGTGTAAACAATTTTGGAAATATTGATTTGAAAAATGAATGATTTTGCGACTGCAATGTGGCCGGACTTTGTATTGTGTGTGTAAACAATTTTGGAAATATTGATTTGGAAAATGAATATTTTTGCAACCGCAATTTGTAAATGATTTTGGAAATGTTGATTTGGAAAATGAATGTTTTTGCGACTGCAATGTGGCCGGACTTGATAGCCCATTATGTGTGTGTGTGTTGCCAATGGGGCCGGACTTGGTAGTCTCATTGAAGGTGTGACTTGGTTATCCGTGGGAGGAGCCAATGTAACTGTGTGCCAATGGGAGCCCAGAACAGCGAAACCATTGTGAGGATACTCAGGAACCCGAGACAGCAGGACCGAGGTTGGGTGTGTAAAAAAAATGATTTTTGAAAATAAAAAGAAAAGTGAAAATGATGGCACGGTCTACGAAAATGTTACATAGGAGAAACTCTGATTACACGGACACTGACGCCAATTGAATAGTGAATGTGCATGTGTTATTGTTAACTGCTTATCCGGAGTTGTTGAATGTGCATGTGCTATTTAGAAATTGTTGTATTTACATGAGCTAATATATTACTTCTATGCCTTGTTGTTAGGGGTGATACCGGTCCGGTTTCGACCGGTTTGGGTGTATTTTTTGGTCGAAATCGGTTATCCGGTTTGAGATTTTTAGAAACCGAAACCGGTTGAGATAAATCGGTCCGGTTTCGACCGGCTCAACCGGTTTCGGTTCGGTTATCCGATTTTTATTCATGGGCCATATTTTTTGTCCAACACATAAAAAAATTCACAATTCAACCCAAAAAAATATCAACCAAAAATCTATAATTCATCCCATTTTTTTTAGCCCAACAAAAAAGGATCAATTTTGAGCCCAATACATAAAAATAAAAAATAAAAAAATAATTAAGCCCATAAAAACAGTTTTTTATATATAGTTTTATATATACATATATACACTTTATATCTAATGAGGGGTCCCGCACGGGCTTACCGTGCGGGACTCCCCTTTCCCGATTGAATTGCGATGATTCGAGCCGCTCAATGTATTCGCTCAATAAAAAACTGCTCGAATCAACCCCTTTCCGATCATTTTTTTTGCTGATTTCTCGCGGGTACCCTTAAAATCATGTTCTGATTGCTTTGAGTGGCTCGAATCGTCCCAATTCGATCAGGAAAGGGGAGTCCCGCACGGTAAGCCCGTGCGGGATCCCTTATGGGAACCGGACTCTACATATATATATATACATATACATATATATATGATTGATTTATATAATAAATATATTTATTAGATCAGTATACATCACAAAATATCAACCAAAAACCTATAATTCAACCCCTCCCCTATGTTTATATGTATATATTATACATATATATAACCAGTTCGGTTTCGACCGGTTTTTAAAATACATAAATCGGATAGAAATTATTTTTTCTGTTTATAAAATTTTATAAATCGGAACCGGATCGAAATTATTCAACCAGTTTATAAAATTCGGTCCGGTCTGTCTTTTTCGGTTTCAATCAATTTTTCGGTCTCGGCTAACAGTCCTACTTGTTGTTTATAATTATGGGTTAGTGGTTATGGGATTATTCTACTGAGTTTTTGGTAGCTCAAGGTGTTAATATTGTAACCCTGATATATTATACTGAGGGCGACGCTGATATAATATGTTAGACTCTGTAGATGAGCAAGGTGAGCTCTACACCTTTGAAGCTTTCAGAGCTGGTTAGGATGGAGTAGCAAACGGAGCACTACATAGGAACCCTAGTTTCCCTCCCTTCATTGAATATTTATACTCTTGTGAGAATTATGCTGTAATAATGAGCCAGACTCTATTACGGTTTTTCAATAAAAATGTTTATTTAACGTACCCAAAATTTGGGGCGTTATAAACATATTCTCTCCGTCCCAAATTGTTGCTCCTGTTTCACTATTTGGGACCTCTAAAAAAAAGCGATATCTTTTAATTTTTAATATTTTATACATTCAATATGGATATTGTTTTGTAACGACCCGGATTTTTGCTCTATGTTTTTTTGAATAAAGAAATTATTATTTTTAATCAAATAGTTTATAGTAATCGATTAATTATTTAAAAGTGTAATTAGATTAAACTATAACCTAGATTAATTTTTGGTGATTAAAATTAGTTTAGCTTATACATTATTAATTAGCTTGTAACTATATATAAGTGCGTCTATATATCTGTAAAATAGATATTAGTAACCATCCCACAATTTAGGGGATTTGGATACCCATCCCTCACCTATCTCTCCCTCGATCTCTATCTTTTTACTTATCCACTCCCCTTAAAACTCTTCCTAGACTATATATCTCTCTCCTCTTGCATTCCACCACCTCCATATTTATCCTCAAAACCCCACTCCTTTCTCACAATACAACACTCCTAGTCCACTGCAAAAACAGAAACAAGAAAAGAGGGATCACACTATTTTATTTTTCGTCCATATCACGTACCTCTGTTCATGGCCTTTTTCTTCCTTGTTGATGTTGTTTTTAGGCTTGAGTTTCTTCACAAATGTTGTAGAGGGGGTCGAGAGCTTCGATTTCAACCCAAGAATCACCCAAAACGGTCAAGAATTGATAGAGTTATCGCCATTCAAAGTTTGGTAAAATTCTCGGGTTCTGATTTTCAAGCAGATTCAGCGACCATTCTAAATTTTCATTTTTCTCCTACTTAGAGTGGTTTTCAGGCTTATACTTCTTCACAAAAGTTGTAGAGCGTTTCAAGATCTTCGTGTTAGACACAAGAATCATACAAAACGGCAGATGTTTAGTCAAGTTATTTCAGTCCTAAGTTGCTGTTAGAATACCGATCTTTCGCCGCCAAACGAAAACACACCAGACTCCACCAAATCGTTTTGTCTGGATTAAAGGTAGTATAATCACTACTCTACTTCCTCCTAAGTATATTAATGTACTAAGACGCTAGTTTTTATGATTAGAATCGAAATTGGAATCGAATGAACGAAACCCAAGTTTTTCGAAAACTCACTGTTCACTGTTCATAGGCGTGGTTACTATTCACAATTTTGGTGCTGTTCATACGAGTTGGCTATTAAAAAAATGACACCTAAATTACAACTTTCCCCTTTGTCTATTTAAGGTACTTCGATAACATATTAAAATTAGCCCCTGAAATTTATTAAGATTATGTTTCAGCCCTAATTGTTAATAATATGTTTTGGACAGTAATATCCTAGATTAGTCAATGTCCTCATTTTTAATCTAATGAGTTATGAAAGCTACTAAATTACTATTTTACCTAGTCTGGAAAAGAGAACCAAGTAAATAGGATTTGCTAATGTATAAAATTGCACCTTTAGATTTTTATACTGTAATGCCTTGTTCTCTTCCATTTTCAAAAAGAATTTTCAAAAAATACCCCCTAGATTCCCCTTACTTCCAACATTTCTCTCTCTATCTCTCTCCACTTATTACCCCTATTATTTTTCAAAACACAAATCAAACAAAGCATACTGTAATGGATTCAAATTATGTGGCTCAATAATTATACTTGAGACCTAAAAGGGTACCCTAGTACATTATCAAAGCTAAGCATACGAAATTGCTAATGGCACCTTTGAAATTAATAAAAACTATAGCTAATTTACTTGTTCAACAAACCTTAAGGGCATCGGCCCAATCATAAAACTCTATGTGTTTCACTTACTCGCACCATATCAATTGTCATGCTTGGTTTTATATTGAAATGTATTTTGTTTATTGATAATGCTGTTATGGATTTCTTATTGTTGTACTTGTTAGATTGGACTTGGATTCTTGAGTAGTTTCGAATAGTGAACTCATAGACGTGGATAAGTAAAGGATAATATGGTAAAGTTGATTGAGGATGTTGGGTGTCGATAAAGGACCCTGTAATGGTAAAGTATCTTTGGTTGAGTTGGGGAACGGTAAAGGACCCCGAGTACGGTAAAGTACTTAGAGTGTGTGGAGGACGGTAAAGGACTTCGGGTACAGTATTTGGGATACGGTAAGGATCCTAAATGCGGTACAGTACCCAGTGTGTGTGTGAAGGACGGTAAAGGACTTCGGGTATAGTATTTTGGGAAACGGTAAAGGATCCTTGACTACGGTATAGTACCCAGTGTGTAGATTAAGGGTATGGTAAAGTACCCAGCGTGTAGAGTTGGAAGACTGTAAAGGATCCTGGCAATGAGATAGTGTGACCCCTAATGCTGAGTTGTCATGGTGAGCTGTTCCTTTATTATGGTTGCAGGCGAATCCAGATTGAGTACATAATTTAGTAGTATTCGCTTAGAACCCTGGTGTAGGACAAATAAAGGGAGAGTTATTTCATGGGACGGTCAAAGTTGGTGGATGTGGGAGGAAAGGACCTTGTGGAGAGAATCCTTAGATTTTATGTAAGCTGATGAATAGTAAAGAAAAAGATGATGTGCTATTATTCTGTACCTTCTGTGTATTACCAATTATTATATGGTTGAACTGCTAACTGTAGAGTAAGGGGTTAGTAGGGTTGAGATTATCTATTGAGTTTCAAAACTCATTATAATGACGTTGGGCTGGCGTTTCATGCCAGGTAATCCAGAGACCGAAGAACAGAATCTTCTTCAAGATGATCAGTATCAGGGTGAAGACCTCCCGACTGAGGAAGGGGAGTTTGTCGAGCCTTGGTTGCCTTACCCTTAGAAGCTTTATTAATTTAAAGTATTGCTATTTGAATTTTCAAAAGTGTTATCACATTTGTCAAATTCTATTTTATTTTGTTGGATTGTAAGACAGTTAAGTAGTTTTATTTTTCGTATTTGAGATTTCCGCTGTTAAACTCTATTTGATAAAATTTCATTTCTTAAATCAGTTTTATAGATTATTAAATCAATTAAAAATAATTTAATTAACGTGTCCGAAAATCGGGGCGTTACATGTTTAATTTTATTAAACAAAATTTTCGAAATCATAGAAAACATTATAAATTGTGAAATACAGACAATTATTTGAGTGACACTGTTGCCCAAAAGAGAACAACAATTTGGGACGAGAGGAGTAATTTGCCTATTACACCATAGTATCCAAAAAAAGAGTTAGAAAAGCAGTAGCTAATGACTGTTTGGTTGGATGCATGCAACGGTGGAGCAAGGATTTGAAGATAGAGGTGACACCCAAAAGAATCAATATACTTCCATAGTGGCGGCTCCAGAATTTTTTAAGAGAGTATTCAATATACTTACGTTCATAATTTTTAAATTTTTTTGCAGTAAGTTAAAAACCTAGCCAAGATTTTTGATTTGATGCAAAGAAACTCAAAAAATAATGTAGCGAAGCACTATATTTTTTATTCAAAAATGATATGTCTTTTTGTAGGAAACTATCATCAATAGTGTGATCAGTAAAAATACGAATACATATGATTATAGATGAAAATTTTCATTTTGAGCTAAGCAAGATTAAACAAGCTCATAAATTTACTAATATTCTTTTATGAAAAATTGAGGCAAATAGGTTCGCATGAATCTTTTAGGACATAGTCTCTCATTTTTGGAGATGTAGAGTCGAGTGTCATTCAAAAAAAGTAAGAACATGATACTGATAATAATAGATCATTCCTTTTCTCTCTATTTTTTAAAATATTTTGGATGGGTGTTGATTTAATTTTGAACTGAATGTTCATTCATATTTAGATTGGGCGTTCAAATAATGAATTAACCTAAATTTTTTGCATGTATAATATAATTTTTTTTGGGTGGTAAGGTGACCACCTTACCTTGGCTGTGGAGCCGCTAGTGTACTCCCACTACGCCAAAAATGTGTGATCCGTCAAACTGAAAAATTATAAGGATACATTTTTATTTGAATAAATTCGATCTCTTTTTTTTTCTTTTCTGAAAGTGAAAGAACTCGTTGATATATAGTGACTAGTATCATGCGAAAAATAAGTCTGAATTTTTGTAAACCGAAATGCATTTTTTCAGTTCATATTTGGCAGACTAGACAATATTTTTGTAACGGACTGAGTATTTAATATTAAAAAAGTACACATATTCTAAGATTAATCATACATATTTTCATAGAATAATCATCTATTACCAATAGTAAGAAAAATAGCCATTGAAAATTGGTGAGAGTTTGTGAAGCAAAACAACGACTTTTTAGGATAGGTTAGGACCTGGGGATGGCCTGTGCCACCGCCCCCATTTAAAGGCCCCAACCCCAAGATGCAGTGCATTGCATCTGGACCAGGGGTATAGTTAGGATGAGCACGAAAACTGGAATGCCTGAGCCCAGCCGTGGGTACAACATTTTTGTGTACAACCTTTGTACACCATCTTGTGTGGGACCTCAAATACAATATTTTTGTGTACAACCCTTTACACCATTTTATGTGGGGAAGGTCCCACACAAATGATCTAAGCCATTCAGTTTGTTTAGAATTTTTTTTGAAGAGTCTCTGTTAAAAATTGATTCATTTGGATCTCAGTAAGTGCTTCATTCATACGTTCTTTTTTTGGTCTCTAATTGTAAGTACTAAAAAAATATCGCATAGATCAAGCACTTACCGATATCTGCCGGAACTGATTTTTTTAGGAACCCTTTTAAAAAAATATTTTGAACAAATTGAAAGGCTTAGAATATTTGTGTGTGACCCACCTCAAAATGAGTCCCACACAATGTGATGTACAAATGTTATACACAAAGTATTGTACCCATAGCAATTTCAGGCCTAATATACATTTTACCTGTATCCTATGCACTTCTCATAATTCTCTAAAACAATTTTCAAGGATACGTTGAGGCTAATGTATCACCTTATGGGTTTGGAGCAACGTGATCGTCGGTGGCTTCTGTAACGACCCGGATTTTCGACCCAATTTTTTTTAATACAAATTTATATTGTTAAATTTCTAATTCAATAACTAATTAGATTGAATAATTAAAATATATTATTATGTGTACAATTGATATTATTTGCACTATTGTATAAATATGTATTTAAACTTTAGATATACAGGGAATCAGGGATTCATATTTATCTCTTATCTTTCCTATCTAAACCCTAGGTAGAACTCTATTCAAACCAACTCTCCACTTCTGTCTCTCTCATCCTATACATACACGCGTCCAGATACATTCTCACCCTGTATATACATGCGTCCACATACATTAGAATTGAAAACCCCCCTAAATGTGGCACTTGTCCCCTATCCTTTTATCATTATCAGTATCCCTCTCATTCACTCTCCTTCCCCATTCCACCACTTCTACACTTATCCTCTCACCTTTTTACTACCTTATTTTCTCTCATTATATATACCCACATAAATCCGAAAATTGAATACCAGTATATTATTTCACTCCCAATTCTATTGTTGAGTCTAGAGAGAGAGAGAGAGAGAGAGAGAGAGAGAGAGAGAGTTGTGGCCGTAGGTGTGTGCACACCGTGAGTTTCGTGGGCACACCGCCGCTGCGAGCCCTGTCGGAGTGCTGCCAGACGCTGCCTCGAGATTTCAAAACCACCATGGTGATCTACGGACACCGTACAACACTTATTCGGACTTAGAATCGCGTTTGAGGTAGTTTTCCGGAAACCCCGAAACTTTAATCTGCATTTTAATGGAGTTAAAACTTAGATTTAAAGTTTATTGAAGATGATGACCTGCTGTTAAATTGTTAATTTATTTTTAGTCCTGTTTATATTAAAATTCAGTCCGGTTGTGCTGGAATGATTAGTGTTATACCCTGTGAAAATTTATGATTGTTTAACAAGTGTTTGATTGTGAAATTATTATTGATGATGCATTGTTGATTTAAAATATTTTACTAGTAAAAATTTATTTAGATTGTAAACAAGAAATATTTTAGATTATATATTAGTTAATCTTTAACTCTAATAAATATTGACTAGAATAGCCTCTCATAATTTTGTTGTTATAAAAATCTCATATTAATATTTAATATAGTTAGTAAATACTAAATTTAGCAATAAGTATTTTCCAATAAAAATTAGTTTGTAAAATCTATGAATAATATGAGAGTTAAAGAAAATGTGTAAATAGTAGAAATGTTTTATAAAATTTCTAAACGAGAGAAATAGACTTAATTTTAAGCGTAGTAATTAATTGTTTGACTGAATATTATTTTGTTACTCGCATGATCAATTCTATGACAGGATAAATTTTATCGCATGGTTATGTGTTGTTAGCATGTTAGTACTTTTAGTTGAAATGTTGAACCGTGTGGTATTTTGTTGTGGTTGTAGATTGGACAAATAGGTTTCCAGGGTGGTTACGAGTAGTGAATCATGTAGACGATGATAAGTAAATGGAAAATGGTAAAGTGTTGAAAGTGTGAGTACTGTGTGGATTGTGAATTGAGCCATGGCGATGGCAATGGTAATCTATGGGGCCCTGTGTTGAAATGGGTTACCTGCGGGGCCCAGTGTTGTGACACTAACGTATGATACGTCATGGGAAGTTTCTCTTCGAGGAAGAGAATAGGTCCCATGAGACGGTTATAGTTAGTGAGACGCCAACGTATGATACGTCATGGAAAGTTTCTCTTCGAGGAAGAGAATGGGTCCCATGAGACGGTTATAGTTAGTGAGACGTTAAGGTATGATACGTCATGGGAAGTTTCTCTTTGGAGAAGAGAACGAGTCCCATGAGACGGTTATAGTTAGCGTGGGGTAGTGGATGTCCGACCCTAATGTACGATACGTCATGGGATGACTCGATCCTCCTATTATGGTCTTAAGTGAGAACATGCTCCGCTCGGTACATAACTTAGGTGTGCTCACCTAGGACCCTGGTACAGGATAAGCAAGAGGAAGGGTGGACCCATGAGACGGTTGTAGTTAGTGGATGTGGGAGGAAAGGATCTCGTGGAGATGATCCTTAGATTACATGTAAGATGATGGATATTAAAGAAAAAGACGATGCGTTATATTTTATACCTTCTGTGTATTATGAATTGTTATATTGTTGATCTGCATACTGTGGTATTGGGTTTTAGGATTTCTACTTGGTGAATTATCACTCAGGATACGTTTGTACCCTAGCAAATCGTTTGCTTCGGCGTTTAATTTGCCAGAGTGTGCAGGATTCCACTATGCAGCAGTTGATACAGGTGAGACCCTTGAAACGGAGTCTGGGCCAACGTTGCTTGAGATCTGTATCAAGACTAGAGTTGCTCTGAAGATGTTTAAATAAAATGTTAAATTCTTTTTTGTATTTTTTTAATGTACATTTTGTATAACGACAAATAGGGGCCTATTAGTTTATAAAATTCAGTTTATTTTAGGGTTAATGCTTCCGAAATTCCTTGGAAAATCGGGGCGTTACAGCTTCTTGGGTCGTTGGCTTGGGAGCTTGATCGGTAGGGGGCTAGGCAATAAAATGACTGCTCAATAACGGAAGGGAGTGTATTTTTTGTTTATTTCGTTTTTGTCCAGATTTAGTCCGATGGTTTTGGTCATGTGCTTGATTTTAGTTTTATTTTTTGCAAACCTGATCTCGTTAGGCGAGTTGGAAATATGACTGCAAATATTATGCTCTGATTGCACCCTCTAATGGTTTGCCTGGTCTGTGGATGCCCAGTTGCCGCCATAAAGTTTCTCTTTGTTGTGTAGGCTTTTACCTCACAATTGAATACAACTTCTCACATTTGCTCAAAAAAATAAAAAAATTCGGCCTGAAAAGTAGAAAGTTTCAATTTAAAACTTGAACTCGTGTACATATATTCCATTCAAGTCCATTACTTTGCTCTCGCTTGCAGTTCTGTGTTATTTTCAAACAAAAATAAATAAATTTTATTTATTTTCAAAGTCAGCCACTTGCAAATTTTTAAGTCGCCAAATAGGAACAAATAGACCCTGACATGCACCCAATTCCCTTGGAGAAATTACTAGTAAATGTTATTAGAGCATCGCCACGTGGTATTTTAAGGGTTGCTACCACATATTTAAGCAAGATCCATCAGTTCATGACACATTCACGCAGAGGCCAAGAATATGTGTGTAGGCCTCACCTCAATAGAAAGTGGTAGAGATTCCGAAGTATCATGTGGCGGTGTTCTAGGAGCACTGGATAATCACTCATCCCCTTGAGCATATGTTCGTGAGGGACAATACCACTGGAGACAGAAAAAGAGTTGGCTTTTGTTGTAATCAAGGTCCAACCAACTGAAGAGCACATCAATTAATTCAAACCAATAATGCTGAATTTTCACCCCCTTTATCTATTCGCAATTTTTTTTTTTATCTTCATTAGTGCAGAATTACTAAATTGTCCTTCGTATGTACAAAGTAAATGTAAAAGAAATGATAGATTAGGAATTAATTTCACGTGAATAATAAAAAAAGAGTGCCTGAGAATAAAAGGGAAGTGTGAAAATCATTTCCAAGATAAATAGTGTAATTGAATACCAACGGTAGATCACTTGTCTCTATTTACCTTTGTCAAAATCACAATTGGGTTGAGCTGAAAATACTTGCATACCACTTGAAAACATGGAATGTTGGTTTGCAAAAGAACATGTTTGGCCCCGCCAATAAGCTTGTCTCTAGCTATCCAACTAATTAGCTGGGTGATTTAGCATAATCTTTTTATTTCTTCTGTTGAATTACTTATTTGTCATTATTCTATTTTTAGTCAAATTTTTTTGGGTTGTTTATTCATCTCGTCAAGAGAAACGTAAAAAGTAAAACACTAGGACAAAAACTTAAAAAAGTTAATTGAAGACCAAAATAATCCAAAACAGACAAATTTTTTTTAAATATTTTTTTGTGCAACTTCCTTCAAGTTTGGTACTACACATTTTTAATTTTTTTGGTTTCTTTGGTCGAGACGAATAAATAATTTAATTTTTTTTTGAAAAAATAACAAAAGTAAAAACAAAATAACAAAAAAAAACTAATTCAATGATAAATTCTTACGGAAGCTCTTTTTGACTAGTCAAATACTAGTACACAGACAAATCACTCTGAAATGAGGATAGATGAGGTAATCTGTCTCTTAAAAAAATACAATTGATGAAATAGTTTATGCCGATAAAAAAAAGAGTATGATAGTTTACATTCTTATGTGTCATACAATAACAAAGTCTTTTGAAATTATAGCTTTAAGTGAAATCTATTCAAATCAAAAGATAATGGAAAATTATAAGAATGACCCCACTTAAGTTTGCAAGGAAAATGTGTTTGTATTGTGTTCCTCGTTATTTGGAATATAATTCATTTCCACCTGATTGAATAAAAAATGGAAATGAGAATTATCTTCCTACAGAATTTGGTTTTAAACACGCTTATCGAGAAAAACAAAATCATCAAAGAAAAGTTGAAGTGAAAATGCTGAATTAGCTTAATTGTATCCTTTTCCTTTTCCTAATTTCAGTTGTATATATACTATTATAAATATTTTGTTTGAGAATACATATCCGGCAAGGTTTCGTGGTGTAGTTGGTTATCATGTCAGTCTAACACACTGAAGGTCTCCGGTTCAAACCCGGTCGAAGCCAATATTTCCATTGATGCTCCCCCCCCCCCTCCCCGGTTTCCCAACTTCCCATTTGCAAAACTTTCGGAAGACCCAAACCTATCCGTACCGATGTTTTTTAATGGCGGGTTTGGTTTTGGATTTTAGTAATTAAGATGTGTTTCCCACTTTTTCCGCTGCGTAGGCGTGAGCGAAAAATCAATGGCGTGTGCAGTATGAGCGTGGGCATACCAGGACTTGTCTGCGTCCAACGTATGAAAGGCGTGAGCATTTCGATCTGACTTCGTATGTAATGCGATTGCGTGTGATTCAAAGGGTGAGGCCACAATGAGGTTCGTGGTTTGCCACAATGAAGTGGGCTTATAATATTCCAACCGTGTGAGAAAAAAAAGAAAACATCGTAAAATAAAGACAAACTTTATTATATCCGAATAATAAAGTCGAGGTACAAGGAAAATAAAATTGGCGTGAGGACCAATGAGTACTCGGTACAATGAAAAGTAAAAAATAAAACAAACTTGCTGGAAGTTTGAGTTTGCTAAAAGCGCCGGCCTTTTTGGTGTTGGAACCCTTCTAGATCTTGCAAATTTGTATTTATAGGCAAAGCATCGATCTGTGAAGCCCCAGAATTGTGTTTCATGCCAATCCACGGTGCTGCCATGTGTCTCCCATGTCCACGGTTCCACTTTCTATCATGCGAGTTACTCCCCTATTTTGGAGCAAAAAATCAGTTAAGTCTCCACTCCCTTGTGCCGTGGAACTAGCAGATAATGGGCTTCAAAAACTTCCAATGAAAAACCAAGATACCAAGTGTCCCTGACCATTTCCTTTTCTGACAAGTCGGATCCTCTGTCTCCAAGTCCCTGTCTCTCTCTTTGTTCCACCCTTCTTTGGCTGGCACGTAGCCCCCTTCTTCCCCCACGTTAACTCTGTTACTTAACTAACGTTAAACTCTGTAACTGAACAAACAGGTGCCATGATCATCCCAAAATAGACCGAAAATTAGGGATAAACATTCCTAAAATTCTAAACCTCTCATCCGTTATTCTAGGGCATGAAATCTGGGAAGATTTTGGAGGGAAGAAGAAGTAGATGATGAAGCAACAATCCGCTCCCAAACAAGCTCTCAAGCAATTACCCGATGTCTTCTCCCTCTGGTTGTTCCTCTCCCATTCACGATTACGCCACCGCCGAGGTACGATCAACTAAACTCTTACGGTTCCTTACAAAACTTTCTTCTTCTACAGAAACATGAATGTATATAGACGCATATATATTTAAAAATTTATATATATATATGCATATATGTGTACGTATGTATAAAACAATTGGTTTTGGTTGAAAATTGCAAAGGGATTTCGTCAATATCTGTTCTCTTTGCACTTGCTTCCATATGCTTAATTAAATTTTCAAATTCTGAATGTTGGCTATTGCGCTCAAATCTGAGACTATTGCCTTGATCATTTTGATATTTATCATCCGGACCTTGCCTCTGTTCAGGAATCCTCAAAGGGCTGAACCAAGATTTTTGCCCCTCGAGTGCAGGACTTTCAGAAGTTAAGGATTGAGAGAAGCCTGGACGCCTGGTGTGCTTGCTGGAAGCTTGTAGAGACTCTTGCCCCCTGAGTCCAATTCCTTGGCCTTCTTGCCCCCCAAGGGCAGGACTTTCAAAAGTTTAGTACTGAGAGAAGCCTGAAGGCCTGGTGTGTTTGCTATAAGCTTGTTGAGACTCTTGCCCTAGGGTCCAATTCCTTGGCCTCCTTGCCCCCTGAGTGTAGGGCTTTCAGAAGTTAAGGACTGAGAGAAGCCTAAAGTGCTTGCTGGAAGATTGTAGAGACTCTTGCCCCCCCGAGTCCAATTCCTTGGCCTCCTTGCCCCCTGAGTGTAGGGCTTTCAGAAGTTAAGGACTGAGAGAAGCTTGGAGACTTGGAGTGCTTGCTAGAAGCTTGCTTAGAGACATTCAGGCCTGAAGTTTGGCCTAAAGTGATAAATTGTGATATCTGTGGTGGAATAGGAGTTGACTCCATATCTTTGAGATTAGCCCTTAATTTTTCAATGGCCTTGTTGGAGTCCTCAATAGCCTTATTGGAGTTGATTACCCATTCTTTAATCTTATGCAAAGATGCATGCAAGGGATATATGAACTCTTGTGAGAATTCTTCATCGGATGCAATGGTACAAGACTGAGTGCTCATATTTTCTTCAACTTGACCCCCAAAGGTCTGAGTAGGAGGATCACCGTGCCCACCATTTTGGAATTCATGCTATTCGGGCAGGGCTAAATACATAATGCTTGAATAGCCACGTGACTTGGCACTAAAGAGACGGTTTTCCTCATAACGTAATTGGCGACCCTCATCTTCAAGCCTATCAACTTCATCTTTAAGCCTTCAAATTGCATCGATGTAGGAGTTTTGTGTGGCGATATACCCATCCTCCATATGATTGAATCGGAGCCTCTCTATGTCGAGACAGTAGATTTCATCTTCAAGCTCATCGACTTTATCATCGCACCAACGAATTTCTTCTTCAAGACGCCAAATTTCAACATCCAATTAAACGTATTGGTCATTAACACAAGAAGCAATCTTTCATTTATCTTTTGTGCTTCTCCAAGAATATTTTTTGCATAATGGCTCTGTACTTGTCACAAAAGTTCTGCCTATCTTTTAGCTTCCTTAATACTTGTAGAAATTTTGCCCATTTTATGTGTGTCTCACGCATTTATATAATTTGTGGTAGATATGAGATGATGATGGAAAAACTCTTTTTTATCATAAGGAGATCAGGATGATGGAAAAGCATGCCATGCTGCTTTTGAAAGGATGCAACAATTGGATGAGGCATTCATCAGCTCTTGCTTTGCTAAATGTCATTTCACCTTTGAGGGCAATTATTAGGAAATCGCTTTCTGGACATAGATGAATTTTGTAAATTGTGCTCAAACAATGAAATTTCATAGAATTATTAATAAAGTTTTGATTCAATGGATTCTATCTTGCTTTTTGTGGATTGTTCCTCTACTATATACTATATTGTACATACATTGCCTTGAAGGTTCCATTTTTCATGTTGGATGAATGAATTCAATTGCTTACAGTTGTAATGAGACTCCAAATGATTTGGTGTCAGACAATATCTTCTTGTGCCCTCTCTCCCTTTTTTTTTTCTTTTTCTTTTGCACTTTCTTCTATCATTGGAGTTTCTATTGGTGCATCCATGATCATTTCATTGCAACTAACTATACCTATTCAATGAAATGGTTTTGCAAATAAATTGCATTTAATTGTACATTTTCAAATGACCCAAAACCAAATGGCTGAGGGATTTTTGTTTGAAAGGAAGTGATGATGAATTTGGGGATTTTCATTTGAAGGTTTCTATTCACCTAGTTTGTATCAGGAAACAAACAAAAGCCTACAGACTTAAAAGCTAGACTTATTATTGTTTTGTGTGACTTTGATTGCAATAGAATGAAGTCGTTGAAAGTTCAATCTGATGAATTGTTGGTAATTAAAACACCGAGTTACCATCTGCTCCACAGAATAGAATCAAGCTTTCACTAAGCAACCCTTATCAATACCCTAACCTTGGATCTGGAAATATCTCCCATGCTGCACAGCCCCTACTACCCACCCATAGCAAACTCACCCACTTGCACCAGAAAATGCAGAAAAACAGAACAAAGCATAACAAAAGTTGATCCACTAAACCTCAATACCCCAAATCCTGAACCCAACAAGAAACCACGCATATCTTGCATCACAATTTCACAAAATGAGTCATACACAACCAATGCCCAAAGCAAAGAACAAACAGAGCATAAACTCCAAGGCACAGAAAGAAACTCCAAGGATGGAAGAAAGTGCCAAAAAAAAGAGACAACATAGAAAGATAATATTTGTAAGTGGACGAAAACGAGAGAGGCTTTTAACGGTACAAGATCGTAACGGCTACTCGTGCCTCTAGACTGGTACCCTTAGTTTGTCGTCGAAACCCTAATCTGCAAAACAGACAAGGGGTGAGCGCAACTTTGCCTCTACAAAGACCCTCTGATGCCTCAGTTAGTATCACAAACTAGAGAAAACCCTAGTTATCAGTAGGAGGACAGAATGAGTGCAACGTATTGCGTACCTTTTAGCTCTAGGTTAATCTCGTATTTATAGATTTGCATATGCTTGCTGCCCAAGCATCCCTGTTGCCCTAGGTTTCTTATCTCGCATAGGAAACCAGGACATTCTGGATTCTCGTTCCTTTATCAACTCATTACCGTAGTCCTTTTAGGACTCTTTTCCATAGCAGGCCGAACATCCCATTCCCGTTGGGTATCTTTCCTAGATCCTACAGTCTTGAGATCTCATTCCTTACGGGATACCACTATTCTGGAACCTTCAAGAGTGTTCTTTCCGCTTTAGCACTTGCGGCTGGTTTCTCAAGAGTTCTTTCCCTGTTCGACTTCCTCATTACCAAACAGGCTACCTGGACCAGTGACTCCACATTTCACTTGTCAATTACTTGGACCGATAACTTCTCATGTCTTTTGTCCTTTATCTGCCGATCACCGTCTTGCACGACAAATTATCTTATCTTACTTATACCACATTCCCACGTACCACATGTTCGGGCCCTATCTAAGCTTATCCGGGATTACCTCCCTATAATTGCTCTCCAGCTTTACTTGTCATTTTAACTCAAAATGATGAGAAATGCTCCTTATAGCTGAGCAAAATCATGTTGCACCCTCCTTTGGCGCAACTTCTGTAAAGTTGGTGCAGTTCCCATCATTTGAGCCAAACCAAATGTCTCATCGTTTGGATTGGACAGGCTTTTCCTTCCTTTACCTTTACGCGTGGCATGCCTCGTACTGCCCACATTAAATGCAAATGGACATCTTTTGTGGAATGGGACGCCAAAATGGCATCTGGAGCGACGTTTCACTTACGCCACCTCACTTGTTAGGGTATATTTGGGATTTTGTCCCATTTTGAAACCCCACTCTCTCTCTAGACTCTCTTTGCAGATAGACAATTTGTACACACCGCCATTGAAGCTCTGTTCACCATCTCGAGGCCCTTTCGTTTTTGCATTAGGAACTCCAATCATTATTTCGTAAGTCATCACTCCTCATTTTGCCCTATTTCTTTTGTTGATTTAGGGTTTTACTTTCATCTAGGTTCGTTCCCCTTATCATCCAAAAAAACCTTACCTTCCAACAATGGGGAGGTTTCGGCAGCACTGCAACACTCCTCAGGCCATGGTCAATTTCAAATCTCGCTACGAGATCCCTAATAACGTAGTCACTGCACTGGCTCCTGAGGACCCCATTCGTGAGTATCCTGATAATGACACCTTCCATATCCCCATTGTCGTCATTGTAGAAGGTGGGGTTAGGTTTCCTTTGGCTCCTTTGCTCCACCAGGTTCTGGCCCATTATAGGCTATCTCCAATACAAGTTTCGGCCAATTTTTTTTCGTGTTGTCATGGGTATAAACACCATTAACCAAATGCTAGACACATCTCTAGGTTTACATGATATCCACCATTTATATAGCATTTCTAGGACAAAGGACGCCCTTATGTATTATCTAAAGAGTAGGGATTCCAGAAAAAAGCTTGTGCTTGAACTTCTTGACTCCGCTCGAGGGGATGATGATGACTTCCTAATCATCATGGGGAACTTCAAGCCCAGAGACGAGTATGGCAGAGTGATAGGCTTTCACGCGCCTCACAGATTTGGCACTCCACGTTAGTTATTTTCTTTCTTGTAGAACTGTTTGGCGAGCAATATTTCGAATTGCTCTCGGTTTTAAGTTGGTTTTTCACACTTGTTTTGCAGCTACAAATGTAAATCAGGGGCATGACATCAACACCCCCTTGGTCCACGTTTCTGACATTAACCGAGCACTAGCTTTCAATGGACAAGGAACACACCTCGCGGGCTGTGCAAGAGCAACATAGGTGCTTCTTAGTTACAGGGCTTCGTACGGTGGATTCATTGACCGTCGTACTCGTGCAACAGATAACCCAGAGCTCCAAGGACCTTCCTCCTCAAGTCTCGTTCAAGAAAGGGACAACCAGTCTCGCACTCCACCAATTCCCGACGAGCCCATTCAACTTGCCGGGGAAGCCTCCACTTCATCTTCCAGCGGCTACACTCCATCTCCTCCACCACAAGAAATGAATCAACCGATCAACCTCAGCAGCCTACTCTCCCTTCCCGGACACAGCCGTGGTCGTGGCACTATTCATGGCCACGATGGCTCTCAAGGCCACGGTCGTCAAGCCTCTGTCCAAATTGACGCTCCACCAGGTTTCTTTCCAAGTGAGGCTACTGAGGGCCACTGCGACAAATGGGCACGTCTCGAGTCCCCTTCAACAGGAGCCACTCCTCCTGAATGAAACTTGACTACTTGCAGGTCCATTGTCTCTATCCCAGCTTGGACCCCTCGTTTGTCCCATGGAAACCGTATCGTAAGCATACGGGATAGTGCAGAGTCCGAGGACACCGCTCTGGCCTTCTCTCAAGCTTTCTTACTGCCCAGGGACATGCAGTAGGAGGTGGAAAACACTCCTGACAAACTGCTCAGCTCTTTTATGGTCAACAATGTTAAGGTTTGCTCGCTTACCTCGCCTTACATGTCTTTAGAACCTTATACTTGTTGTTAACTCCTACATGCTTATCCAGTCCGAATAGAAAATGGTGGGAATAGCCCAAAAACTTGGCCAAGTCGAACCTCAGCGTGCTAGGCTCGCTAGTGAGAATGCCAAGATACAACGCACCATTGCTAGGCTTGAAAGAGAGAGAGACCAGGCGCGTGGCCTGGTGGATGAAGTGAAGGCCAAGTTGGACGGGGCTGAGGACAGTTTGAACCAAACCCTCACAGAGCTTGAGTCGAGCAAGAATGAAGCCAAAGCTGCGTACCAACAGGGCTACAACGAAGGGATCAATATAGCTACTAAGAGCTACAAGACCCAAATGGCTACAATTCAAGATGAAATCTGGGCTGTTGCTTGGGCAGCATGCCTCAAAAAGGCTGATGTGGCTGAGTCTTCCCCGCTCCAGACTAAAAATGACCTTCTAAGCTCCGTTGTGGTCCTGAATGAAGAAGTTGCTGAAGAGGAGGAGGATAGCCTTGATAGGGAGCTAAATGCTAACGTCTCCGAGCAGCATAGTGCAGATGCCGATCAAATGACAAAGCGACCAACCCTGGCCAAAAGGAAGCCAGTGGTGGTCCAACTGATGGGAGCACTACTGTGGAAGACACACCTGCTCAAGTTACTCCTCCGCCTCTCCAAGATCTGACAATTGACGAGTAAGTATGACACCATCTCTCCAAAGACAATTTAATTTCTCAAAATAGTTTGCAGGCCCTGCGTGGCCATAGATTTTGCTTTGCGTGTCATTGGCACATTTCTGAAACTTGCTAACACAGGTATTCAGCCCTTCGTGGCACAACTTTGGTTGTTTGAACTTGTGGCCTTGCTTGGCCTGAATATTGTTTGCTTGGCCCTTCGTGGCCTTTCAACATTGTTGGTGGCCCTTCGTGGCTTTTATTACTCCAACCTTATAGTTTTAGTCTTAAATTTTATCGTATTATTTTGCATGTATACATCTAAGTGTTTCGTGCTTAGTTTGAAAGTTGCATGTTCTCATATGCTCCCCAAGTTTGTTCTTACTTGGACAAGTTCTTAAGTTTTCTCATACTTGGGTAATTCTACATGTTCATGTATGCTCCCCAAGGTCTCATATATTTGGACGAATGGCTAAGTGTACTCGTACTTATCATTTATTGCATGCCCACTAAGTTTGTTTGAACTTGTAGACTGATGCTCAAGTATTCATACTTGAAAAATATGCACGTTCTCGTATGCACCCCAAATATTTTCGTACTGGGAAAAGTTTTTAAGTTTCTCATACTTAGAAGCCTAAGCGTTTTCATACTTGGTCAATTTTTTTTGTTTCTCATACTTAGAAGCCCAAGTGTTTTCATACTTGGTCAATTATTTATTGCATATTCACGTATGCACTAGAGTGAATGTACCCACTGCCTGCTCCCCAATACAAAGGGAGAAAAAAGAACAAGGGTCTGGCTTCGTATTCAAACAACCAGAAAAAAGTAGAGCAAAAAATTGCTAAAATAGAATGTTCTTCAAAAGCAGAATTTTATTTATAATCCAAAACTCAAGGGGGCATTATGCGTACCCCTTGCAACTAACAAATAAAAAACAAGGGAATTTTATTCATAACTCCCACACAATCACGATGTGCATCCTAAACAGAATGGAAAATAAACCGAAGTCTTTTAAACGAAGAACTACCTTAAATTATGGACATTCCAGGGCCTTGGCACCGGGTTCCCTTCCAGGTCTGCCAATCGATAAGCCCCTATGCCCACAATCTCAGTCACACGATTTGGGCCTTCCCAATTGGCCCCCAACTTGCCTTCGTTCGCCACTTTTGTATTGTCGAGCACCTTTCATAGCACAAGGTCTCCAACACCAAATTTTCATGGGTGAACATGTTTGTTATAGCTTTTCATCAGCTGCTCCTGATAGGAGGCCAAATGCACCAGAGCCCTCTCCCTCTGTTCCTCGGCAAGATCCAATTCGATTTCTAGGGCTCTGTCATTGCCTCTACTTTCAACCAATGTAGTCCTGTTAGTCGGCAAACCAACCTCAAACGGAATAACAGCCTCAGATCCATAGGCCAATGAATAGGGGGTCTCTCCCGTAGACCTCCTAGGCGTTGTTCGGTGCGCCCATAGGACTAGTGGCAGCTCATCGGGCCACTTCCCTTTTGCCTTATCCAACCTCTTCTTGATCCTATAAAGAATGGTTTTGTTGGATGCCTCTGCCAGCTCATTACTCTGAGGGTAAGCCGGTGTGGAGTAATAATTCCTTATACCGTACTGGAAACAGAAAGCTTTGAATTTTTCTGGAATTCTGCCCCATTATCCGTAATCAATGAATAAGGGACCGCAAACCGAGTAATAATACTCTTCCATACGAACCTCTCTATCATGGGCTCAAAGATCTTGGCCAACGTCTCTGCCTCGATCCATTTAGTGAAATAATCCGTTGCTACAAGCAGGAATTTTCGATTTCCAGTTGCCTTGTGGAGTGGACCCACAATGTCCATCCCCCATTGTGCAAACGGCCACGGGCTTGTCAATGGCACCAGATCTTTGGCTTGTGTTCTGATCATCGGTGAAAACTTCTGACACTTTTAACAGATCTTCACGTATACCTTTGCATCCTCTTGCATGTGTGGCCACCAATATCCTTAGGTGATTCCTCAATGGGCAATGGACCTGTCCCCAGCATGGCTTCCACATGTTCCCTCGTGAATCTCATGGAGGAACTTCTGCACCATCTCGGGGTGTACACAAAGTAAGTACGGTCCAGTGAAGGACTTTCTATACAACTTTCGTTCAGGGGATAGCTAAAATCGTGCAGACTTTGTTTTTTTATCTTGTTAGCCTCTTTTTTATCAGTGGGGAGTATTCCATCTCGTAAGAACTCCACAATTGGATCCATCCAACTTAGCCCTTGGTTCACATCCAAGACCAATTCCACACTTTTTCCAATACTAGGCTCAATAAGATAATCTACTGCCACCTTTCTCTTAAACTCGGTTGGCACAGCTTCAGCCAACCAAGCCAATGAATCTGCATGAGCATTCTCTCCAGAACTTATTTTCTCAATGTACACTTTCTCAAAAGTGTCAAGCAAATCCTTGGTGGCCTCCACGTAGGCTGCCATCTTCTTACTTCGGGCCTCATATTCCCTAGACAATTGATTCACCACAAGCTGTGAATTAGAGTACATCCTTACTCTCTTCACTTTTAAGGCCTTTGCACTTCTCAAGTCTGCTAAGAGTGCCTTGTACTCTACCAGATTATTCAATACACTAAAACCTAGCTGAACAGACAATTCCAACATTACTCATTCAGGAGGAAAAAGTACAACCCCAATCTGTGGGCAGCATGCCCTTTGGAATTTTTGGATTCCAAAAACGCGAGGGCCTGAAATCGAGGGAGCGCTTTTTAGCTGGACATCAAGCGCTCGCAAAATACAGAGTCGCCACTTGGGTTTTGAAGGTCCGACACCCAAGGAACCGTATTTCGAGGCACTTTCTGTGCTAATTTTGATTTGAAAAAGTTAAGAAACCAGTCCGCCATAACCATATCTGGGTTCGGGAGCCAGGTTACGAGAGGGGAAGGGTTTTAAGGCACCCCTCTCGCCCAATCCAGAGATTGGTCTCTACTTAAGCATTTTGTGGAAAAGTTTGCGATTCTTCTTTTATTAAACAATTTTTAGCCAATTAGGGCGGGAAAACAGTTTAATGGGGATTAAAGTTGTAACATGTTTGCAGGATGTGATTAAAGACGAAATAAATGGATGGCATGCTTGAGAGATAAACGAGATAAAATCCAACACCATTATCGGGCATCAAAACAGCGCGTTGGCATGAATTTGGCACGAACAACAGCCAATTTGCATGCATTGCTTTGCCTGCATGCAAGTACACTGTCACGCGACTAACTCACACCATCGCGCGATGGTTGCATCCCTCCAACTAGGTTGAATTTCATCTCCTTCTGGGCTCTGGAAAGACCAATGCACACCCAGGATTCAAACCAAGCAGATTATATATACTAAAAAGATATAATTATTACAAACAGGATGGATAGGAGATAAGTGCAAGCCCCTAAACAGTGGGGGCATCAAATGATGGCCATGGACCAAGCTGCCCATGCAAGGGCAACTTCTAGAAACAGATAGACCATCGCGCGATGGAGTCAATCCATCGCGCGAATGTCATGACTGGACTTCCAGGAATTGCTTTGCATGCCTGGGCTCTGAGACATGTTCAAGAGCAACCCAGGGGCATTCCATAGTAACTAACTAAACTAATTAAGCCAAGCCACGGATTTTTAACATGCAAAACTGGGGAGGTTAATTCTAATCATGCCTTAACACAAATTCTATACTACAACAAAACAGACAGGAACCAAAATCCTATCCCCGCGAGGAATGTCGCGCGATTGCTAGAGGCATCACGAGATTATGTGAGTCCATCGTGCGTAGGAGAATTGGTATACGATTCTTGTAACTCTGCTGACTTTAGGGCCAGAGCTGGTATTGATTACCAGTCTTGACTCTGCCAGCCCCACTCAGGGATCAAAATAGTAAACAGTAAAGGAGTTATACATTTGCTTGTGTGCTACGGAAATGGATTGAACTAGGTGGTACGGCTTGGTAGATGAGTGTATGGAGATGACTTTAGTTAGGAAGTAGGAGGTGTATTTGAAAGTGGTGTTGTCTTTCTTCTTGATTGTTTTGGTAACCCTTTGAAAGATGAACAATGGGGGGTATTTATAGGATCAGAGAAGGTGTGAGGTGGGTGACGGACTTGGCCTAATGACCAGCCAACAAGGCCGGCCAGCCCCCCTTGGTGGAGGAAGTGGCCAACAAGGTGAGGGGAGTGGTTGTGAGGGTGGTGCAACCCATGCACCTGCAAACGCTGTTCAGCCCACGAAAACGGGGTTCCCAGGTCAGTAGTCCTCTGATCATTACAAAATCCAGCTGAAAAAAGGTGAAAACGACAGGGGTTGATCATCGCGCGAGGGACTAAGTTCATCGCGCGATGGTTTTACCCACCCACACGATGGTCAACAGTCAAGGTTTGACTTTGACCAACACCTGGCAAGAAGAGCATCGCGCGAGGGAACCAATGGGTCGTGCGACGGTTGACCCCTGTGGTTAGGGTTTTGACTTAGGGTTTTAGGGTTCAAGATGGACCTTAGCCTACTCCGAGCTCAAACCATTTCACACTCAATACTGTTTTGACCTGATTCATCATCGGGGAAACAAGAAACCGAAAAAGAAAGTAAATCAATTAGGAAACCAGATTGGGGTGTCTACAGTAGTCCCTCTTTGACGGCACGCGAAGCACCATTGGCTGGTACGGGTAACGTCAAAGATTTCTAGACACCCATCCAATTTACCCAAAAGCCGATAAAATGGAGAGTGCAAACAAATATATAAAAATACCGTGCACCGATGAATCAGAGAGCTGATCAACCGTTCGAAACAATTCTCCTAGGGAACTAGTTGAATGGACGGATGGATCGTCGTTGATTGATAATCGGACGGATAGATCGTCGCTGATTTTGAAATTGGACGGATGGATCGTCGTTGATTGATAATCAGACGGATAGATCGTCGCTGATTTTGAAAATGGACGGATGGATCGTCGTTGATTTTGAAATTGGACGGATGGATCGTCGTTGATTGATAATCGGACAGATAGATCGTCGATGATTTATAATCGGACGGATAGATCGTCGCTGATTTTGAAATTGGACGGATGGATCGTCGTTGATTGAATAATCGGACGGATAGATCGTCGCTGATTTTGAATTTGGACGGATGGATCGTCGTTGATTGATGATAATTGGACGGATAGATCGTCGCTGATTTTGAATTTGGACGGATGAATCGTCGTTGATTGATAATCGGACGGATAGATCGTCGCTGATTTTGAACGGATGGATCGTCGTTGATTGATAATCGAACGGATAGATCGTCACTGATTTTGAATTTGGACGGATGGATCGTCGTTGATTTTGGCACGGGGGGACCACTGCTGGGGATATAAATGCGCTTTGGGCTTTAAAAAGTCATCCACTCACAATAAATATCGAAATTGTTGCAGCGCCTAAGTGAGAACCCATGGGCTCTTAAGGGTGGATAAGCATGATTGGGCCTGTCCAGGAGCTGCATTGGGCCTGGAGGCCCAAACAAACCATCGTGCGACAGAGTCACACCGTCTTGCGAGGGTGCCATGTTTGGGCTTGGGTCTGGAAAGAGCTCAGACCCGGCCCAAACCTGCTTTCTTCCATACAATCGACGGGGACGTTCTGAAATCGCTCACCATCAGTTTCAAACTCTCCCAAACTCTCCTCTCCCTTAAAAAACGCTTCCAAACCCTTGATTCTCTTCCAAAATCAAAAGCCCCAAACTCACCCATTCATCCATGGCAGACCACGGCAAAGGCGGTAATGAGGGAGGAATGGTTGATCGTCCGGAAGACGAAGGAGGACCAATGGTGGTTGAAGCAGGAAACCAACAGCCAGTGGAGACTGTCTTGGGTACCGGTGCAGTGGTAATAGGCGGCGGCGATGGAGTACAAGGCCGCGTGCAGGAGGTAGGTGGCGAAGGCGATCGTCGCGTGACGGAGTTAGATCATCACGCGATGGAGGGGCCGAGGGTAGTTGGGCCCGGAGTCGAGCCATTAGACCCGAGCATGGCCGTGAGCGGCTCGGTGGTGATTGGTAGCGGATCTGGAGATGCCGGTAGCAGTGGCACTGGTGGTGATGGCACGGGGCCAAGTGGGTCTCCATCGAGGGATCCGGCGAGAGGCAGGGGGTGTGGCATCTGAGGATGTAGAGAGTACGGGGATCCCCTTTGCGTACAGAGAAGAGGATGTACTCTTCCGACCGGCGGCCACATCGTCGGGTCACAGGCCGATCACAAAACAGGATGTTGCCGAGCTTCTGAGCGACGAGCAACTTGCTCAACTATTAGAGGACAACCCCGCAATTGGGGCTGCTGTTTTAGAGGCCCGAGAGGAGCGTAAGAGAGTGATAGCAGCTTCAGAGGCTGCAGCGAGGGCCGAAAGGGAGAGAGCTGCTGAGGAGGAGGTTTTGAGAGGCTTGGAGTCCGAGGAATGGGCCAGAGTTAGAGTGTACGGGCCGAGAGTGATGGCGGTGACAGAGGCGGAGGGGCTGACCCGGGCTCCTTTTACAGCAGAGGGATACATGCCACCCACACCACACTTGTTTGTGCCATCGGGTTTTGCAGCGTACAGGCCACGGCGGACGGAGTACGACTCCGAGCTTGTCTTGAGAGATCCCGAGACCCACATTTCAAGCAACTGGACAGAGGTAACTTTCTAAAATCCCCCTTTGTAGCTTCACATTTGAATTTGCCCACTGGTGCTTGATTGTTGAACATAAATGGTAATTCTTAAAATAAAAGATCAATGTTGTAAAATCATGAACTCAACCTTGAATGCCATGCATGCAACATAATAACTTGAACCAACCATCTGCAGCCAAACTATATTGATTATCTAGAACTTGAGAATGAAAGCCTCGCATGCTAACATACCCTCTTATTGCTCGTATTATATTTTGTGTCTGACACAGGAAAGAGCAAGGCAGAGGGATATTCGCGGCTTTGGAGGTGCATGCAGCTCCTTGGCGGTGTACCAGGGTTTGCCTGCCAGGGTGAGGCAATTAGTAGACGAGGCGGGCTTTGGTGAGTTCATCCAGACGCTTACCCTGGTCAGAAATGATCACGCTGTCTTGGTAGCACTTGCAGAGAGATGGAGGGACACCACCAACACCTTTCACTTACCCATAGGGGAGTTGACTGTGACACCGGCTGACTTTGCAGCGATCACCGGCATGAGAGTTGGAGGCGAGCCTATACTGTTTGACACGGGCATTCACGAGGACTTAGCGGCCCTGGAGTGGTTCTTGGGAGAGATGCCCAAAGTTGAGGAGGGGATGGCAAGATATGGTCAGTTCACCAGGTATTTTAAGAGGAAGGTGACGACTGAAGAGGAGGCGGAGTAGATGGCCCGGGCATACCTGTTGTACCTTTTCGGCGCGACCTTGTACCCGAATAGGCGCAGCAAGGTTCACTTGTCATACCTGCCCGCGCTGAGGGACTTGAGGGCAGCCTCGCGCTTCGATTGGGGAGGAGCGGCACTAGGCGCGGCCTATGGCTTGGGTGACTCATCGAGGACAGAGGTGAGCACAGCCGGATATTGGAGAATCTGGGAGGTATGATTTCAACAGAGTAAAGCACAATTTCATATTATACTTATTCACTTGATTGCACGGCCTGCTTGATCGTATTATTTAAATGTACTGATGACTTGCTTTGCTTGTGAACCATGCAGCTTTGGGCATACGAGGTTTTGAACATGTGCCGTCCAGCGTCTAAAAGCTTAGACTTAGGGGTCCTTCCGCGTGCGCACATTTGGAGCAGGAAGAACATGGGAGAAAAGAAGGGGAGAGGCTATCTGAATGGCTTCAGGGTATACTTGGACGAGCTCCGGCCTTCACAGGTATAACATGAAACTTCACTGAGCAGGAATACACACCCCTTTCTATTGCTTTAATGTTGTCGCTGACCGATACTTACATTGTCTGTCTATCACATGTACAGGTCGAGTGCGATCCTTGAAGGGTGGCAGGGCCGGAGCCCGAGTACTTGGCTAGGAGCAGGGTTGTGACGGCGAGTAGAGTGCTGTTGGAGTCTGCCTTTGGTTGGCAGTGGTACTTGGGGGATTGGGTGACACGCTAGTCGCTTGGCCTTTTTGAGTTCCAGGTGCCTGGGCCACTTCCACCACGGGCCTCACACACAGGAGAGTACACACTGGCCGAGCTGGAGATGTTCACGCAGCTTGACACCGACCTGACACGCCACTTGCATCCTGACATGGACTATGCAACATATCAAAGGGAGCACTTGGCAGGGCCACTGAGAGTCCGAGAGTTCAGAGAGGTCCGGAGTCAGGCTCGTGGAGCTGCTGAGGAAAGGAGAGCTGCAGGGGAGAGACAAAGCGGTGGCGAAGGCCGTGTGAGACAAGGCCCGAGTGGTCCAGTGAGAGGTGGGCCACCGGAACTGCTGTGGAAGATAGCAGTAGTAGACTCTCAGGGCAATCCAGCTGAGCTACACCTAGCACCTGCCAGAGTTGAGCCTACGCCAATCACCATTCCAGTAAGACACCATTGTTTCTTTTTATTGCACGTCATTAAAATAGAATCATTGCTGAAATGTCTGACAAATCCCCATTCACTATTGCAGGTACCAACCGAGTGGGCGAACGAAGCCGTCCGTCGCATGCTTGCGCTAGAGAATGTAGTAAGAAGAGCGGCAAGTGGTTTGCCATTGGACTTACGCTATCCAGCGCAAGCTTCTTCATCGGCAGCTCAGAGATCTCAGGTATCCCTTTCAGAAAATGATACATTCCTACTTTCAATACTCGATACATGCTTCCTTGCCCGAGACATATTTCACCTTTGCTAGACGTTGATTTGAAATTGATCATACTTGCTTTCAATCATACAATATGCACAATGTATACTAATGCATGAATAATTACAATGCAGGTGCAAAGAAAGGCGGCTCCTAGGAGGAAGAGCGTTAGAGACCCTCCACAGAGGATGCTGGCAGAAAGGGTTCCTTCTCCTCCAGTCGCTACTAGGCGACAGACGAGAGGCCCATAGCCGACCGCTGCGAGTGAGGAGGCAGCCCGAGAGGCTGTGGCGCGCGCTGAGGAGCGCTACCAAATTAGGATGCGCGAGAGGCCCTTGCAAGACGAGCCGACCCGTAAGAAACGACTAATCCTGCCTGAGGTCTCTGAGGAGGAGGACAACGAGGAGGAAGAAGAAGAAGGAGAGGAAGAGGAAGAAGAAGAAGAAGAAGAAGAAGAGGGGTCATCTGATGACAGCGGCTCTGACGATACCGCGGACGATCCCGGATACAAGCAAGACCTTAGGGAGATGGACGACGACGACGACGATTGGCTGAGAGAGGATTGAGGGCTACTGCGAAGCCTCACTTACTTCCTGCACTTTTGATTTTTGCTTTCGGGCCTGCGTGCCCAAATAGATAGGTAGATGGTGGGCGAATAGACCCCAGCTGACATTCGGTAGCTGTTTTGAGGCCTGCGTGCCTTTTGATTTGTGGGCGGATGTGCCCAGGCAAACGTGATGATTTTGATAGGCCGAAGTGCCAAACATGCACTAGTTCTCTTTGCTTCAACATGGATAGATCATAACTTAGCTATAAAATTTGCATTTTCATGGTTTATTTACTCTTAGAATTGATTAGAGTAATTGAACCCCTCCACTAATACCGAACTTGCATTGACGACATGCTGAGACTGTTCATTGACACAAAAACATGTATAAATATGACCAAATCCGAAGAGAAATCAAGAATACGACCTAGGACATGACCAGGATACGAGGATACAAAGAATATAACGAAATTTTGAGTAATAACTATCCAAAACTCGAAATACTCGAATCTTGATGAAACCGACGTTCCCATGAGGTCAATTATGTTCAACATGACTCGTATAAATCGACGGAACTGAAAAATACATTCTAGAGCAAAATTTAGACTCGAAAGTGCTAAAAAGACACAAAAATGGACACGAAATGCAAAACATGACTCGATTATGTCCCGGACTAAAATCGACACCTCCGTACAGTCACTTTAGGCTCCCATGACCTACACGGTATAAGAGAAAGTGGGGAGAACCTCTAAAACACATTCCGACCACCCAAAGTCCCAATCTACACTTGAAATGGACGACCGAAGGTCCAAAATCTTCGTTAAACGCAATATTCCGAATCCAACACTTGAACATAGCCTCATATAACGATAATGACTTATTGGAACCATCAAAACTGTAAAACAACCTTTGGAACAAAAAATGACCAAAGTTGGTCAGTAGCTGCTGCAAATTGTCAAATTGCAGACTGAACCATCGCGCGATGGAATGGAAAGGTCGCGCGATGGAAGGACCATCGCGCGATGAAGTGAGACCATCTCACGATGGACAATCCCTGCTGAGCCACCTTTGTTTGACCAAACTTGAATCTAAGACGTTGAATGCCTTGTCACTGTCCTTGGCCATCCAGAATACACCTGGGGCAGTTCACAGGTGTGCCCTTGCATTGAAGATGGCAATGCCACCTTGCTTAGATATTTGCTTTGATAAAAAGGAGATTTTTCATGAAGGCTTGGCTATAAAAGAGCCTGCTTCTAGAGATGTGAGGCACTCCCCAGAGCAAACACTTCCAACTTCCTCAAAATGGCGAATAACCTCCCAGCCTTGATCAGCCCATAGCTAACGGCTTTTGTAGCTGGAGACTGGCTATGCTTTTGCTCCCACGGGCTGGCCACTTTTCATTTTCTTCGCAATGTGAGGGTTCGGCCCTAAATTCTGATGGCAGCACTACAGTTCTGGGACCCAGAGGTTCATGTTTTCAAGTTCGGGGACAACGAGTTGTGCCCCACTGTGGAAGAATTCCAAGCATACCTCCAGGGGTTTGGTTCGAGCATGATTGTCGTACCGCCCTATAGGAAGAGCATGCCAAAATTGCTGCAATCATGTCTCGACATCTCGAGGGGAGTAGCTGAAAGTCTGTTAACCGGGGGGCAAATCAACATCATGCGTCTGATGGAGTGGTACGGGCCTGAAGGAAACACAGAGGACACCGCCTTACAGGCCCGGCGTCGATTTGCTCTAACGATCAGTGTACTGGCCGCCTATTTGCTTGTGTCTCCGAATGGGCAAGTGAATCCTTCGCTGGTGAGTGTTGCCGCTCAAATGGGTACTCGAAGGAATGTGGTGCCGTTGGTTTTGGCAGAGACACTCATGGGTTTGGATTTGGTTTCTACTGGCCAATCAAACATATTCGGTGGTAGTCCACTCCTACTGCAGGTAAATTCTCACTCAACTCACCTTTTCTGAGATTTCACACACTTCCCTTTTACCTCATCTCTCAGTTTGGGCCATGTCAGAGCTCCTTACTTGTTTTTCTCACTCAAGTCTTATATGGCTCCTTACTTGTCTTTTACTCTCACTTACAGCTATGGTTATCCGACAAATTGGGATTGCTCACAGCACCGAAGGCAAACTGGCCTCATTTGCCTGGTCGGATGCATCAGCGCGGGATGATCTACCCGGAGATGTCCACAAATCAGTGGTACACATTCGTGAAGGAAATGCTTCCAAGTGAAATCATCTGGAGGCAAGAGGCCCTGGACGTACCAGACATGGCCCTTAATTCTGCAGGTTTTGAGAGGATGGTGATAGCCGGACAGACCGCTTTCACTTTCTACATTCCCGGTCGCATTCTCCGTCAACTAGGGATAAGTCAAGGATTGCACCGAGCCGGAGTCGAAACTTTCAATACCCCTGCATTCACTGCACAGAACTTGGCTGGGTATGAGCATAATTGGGACCTGCGGTAACTTGGCAGAGCAGAACCAGACTTCAGCACAGAGCTCATGCATCGATACAAAGCATGGCTAAGAAGGGAAATTGCAAGAAGACAACGCGACAACTGACTCCTAACAGACTCCAATGATCTAGAATAAACTGTGAGCCTATTAAGGCCTCTAGCATTTTATTCTGTTTTTATGCTTAACTGTTTTAAAGACTTTGCTCAGCTGTGTAATAGAAGTAGTAGTTTGAATAAAATCGAAAGATTTAAAATTTTCCCCTGTTGACCCAAATGTTGAACACCATGCCGCTTTGAATATTGAAGATGATTTCACAATGGTAAACCACGGATCATGTTGATGGAATGTGACTGAATCTCACGAAGAGATTGCCTACGTATCCCTTTTCAAGGAATCAGGTCAGAACGTAGTTCAAGCTAAGGTTCGCTCGAGTATTTTACCTCTCCTTTTACGCTCTAACTTTTGCCTAATGCCGCCACTTTGGGTTTTCAGCCTAGCGAGCCTTTTGAGTATTGCCTATTTATTTTTGTCTGAATCGCCTTCATAGGTTTTTGATCCAGCAGGCTTGCTCTAACTTTTTCTTGGAACCGCCCACCATTGTGGTTTTCGGCCCAACGAGCTTCTCTCAGGGGTAGTAATGTTTGAGTTGATCCAGGTTTACCAAAGTGGAGAATTCATTGTCGTCAAGATCTATAAGCTGAGCTGCTCCCCCAGATAGGATGGTCTTGATGATGTACGGCCTTGAACGCTTCGGACGGAACTTGCCACGGGGATCGAACACAGGCGCCCGGATCTCCTTTGTGACCATGTCTCCTTCAACCAAGTCCCTCAATTTTACCTTCTTCTTGAAAGCCCGTGCGATCCTTCGCTGATATCCTTGAACATGGTATAAAGCGCGGAGTCTCCTTTCAGATTCTGTGAGTCCACACTCTGCCATAATTCTTAATGACGGCACCTCAAGTTCAATAGGGAGTACTGCTTCCTTCCCGTAAACCAAGGAATAAGGTGTCGCTCCTGTCGATGTACGAATTGACATCCGGTACCCCCATAGTGCTAGAGGTAGTTGCTCATGCCAGTCCTGGGCGGATTCAGCAGACTTTTTGATAATCGTCTCAATATTCTTATTTGCTGCTTCAACAGCTCCATTTGTTTGAGGACGATAAACAGTCGAACGATGGACTTGGATTCCGAACTCTTCGAACAACTCCAAAACCCTACCTTTGAAATGAGTCCCATTATCTGATACAAACGCTTGAGGCACACCATATCGATAGATAATATTCTTTCTGATAAAATGGGCCACTTGAACTGCAGTTAGGGTTTTGTAGGATTCAGTTTCCACCCACTTGGTAAAGTAATCTATTGCCACCAAAATGAACCGGTGACCATTCGAAGCAGACGGTCTGACCATACTAATGACATCAATGCCCCACACAGAGAAAGGCCAAGGAGAAGTCATGCCAAATAGGTTAGAAGGGGGAACATGCATTAAGTTGGCATGGATTTGGCACTTATGACAACATCGTACATAATCTATACATTGAGACTCCATCATGGACCAGAAGTAACCCTGTCGTAGGATTTTCCTAGCGAGCATGACACCACTCATATGAGGGCCACAGACTCCCTCATGAACTTCCTCCATAATCCTTGTGGCCTCAGAGCCATTGACATAGAGCTTGTGCATCCCACAATGGGATCTCTTGTATAATTTTCCTCCACAAAGGATGTATTGGGCCGCTATCCTTCGTAACGCAAGTTGATCCTTCTTAGAAGCTTCAGCCGGATACTCCCCACTTTCAACAAAATTCCATATGTCGTGGTACCAGGGTAGGCCATCATCCACATCATTGATGGCGTTGACGTACTGATAGGCAGGACAGTCCCGTTGTTCGATCAGAATAGGGTGGAGTTTGACACCCAAAGGAAGTTCGACCATGGAAGCCAAGGTTGCCAAGGCATCAGCGAATTGATTCTTCAAGCGAGGAATATGAGTGAAAGTAGCCCTATTGAAATGAGGGATGAGATTCTCCAAGTCCTGATGGTAAAGCTTCAACTTTTCTTCACAAACCTTCCAATCCCCGTTGGCTTGAGATACGACAACCATCAGGTGTGATCAACAGCACTTCAATCCCGTATCCCTTCTGGTTAGCTGCTTCGTCGAAGTAAAGTGTCCACGCATCTTCGACAATTGTTAGCACTTCCTCATCTGGGAATACGAAATCTGAGTCCTCCGGTCCATCAACAGGATGATCGGCTAAGAATTCCGCGACTGCTCGCCCTTTGATAGATTTTCTCGTAACGTACTCGAGATTGAACTCTGCCAACAAGAGCAACCAACTTGCTAACTTACCAGTAAGAGCTGGCTTCTCAAACAGATACTTGAGAGGATCCATCCGAGAAATCAACTTCATTGGATAAGCCAGCATGTAGTGTCTCAACTTTTTAGAGGCCCAAACAAGAGCCTAACATGTCTTTTCTAGAGTCGTGTAGCGTTCTTCACACCCTACCATCTTCTTACTTAAATAATAAATGGCCTTCTCGACACCCTTATCTTCTTCTTAAGCTAGTAAACAACCCATGGACGAAGGATTCACAGATAAATAAAGTATCAAGGGCTTCCCAGGAATCGGCGACATGAGAACCGGAGGGTTTTGCAAGTATTTCTGAATGGACGTGAAAGTCGCTTGGCACCTGTCTGTCCATACAAATGGAGTATCCTTTTTCAGAAGACGAAACATCGGCTCGCAAGTCAAAGTTAACTTGGCGATGAATCTGCTGATGAACTGAACCTTCCCCAAAAAGCTCCGCACTCCCTTTTCAGATTCTGGTGGCTTCATCTTAAGTACAGCCTCTATCTTTGACGGGTCGACTTCAATTCCACGAGTAGTGATCAGAAAACCGAGCATCTTACCTGCCGTGACCCCAAAAGTGCACTTCTGCGGATTGAGACGCATTCTGTACTTACGGAGTCGTTCGAAGAACTTTCGGAGAACATGTACATGCCCCTCACGAGTTTTCGATTTGGCAATCATGTCATCGACATAGACCTCAACTTCTTTGTGTATCATGTCGTGCAAAATGGTGGTAGCAGTGCACTGATAAGTAGGACCGGCATTCTTTAAACCAAACGGCATGACCAAATAACAATAAGTCCCCCATTCAGTGATGAACGTCATTTTCTCACGGTCTTCCGGTGCCATGAGAATCTGCTTATATCCGGAGAATCCATCCATAAACGAGAGCATGGCATGGCCCGCCGTATTGTCAACAAGTACATCAATATGCGGCAGGGGAAAATCGTCTTTGGGGCTCGCCTTGTTCAAATCTCTAAAATCAACACACACCCGAATTTGCCCATTCTTTTTAGGAACTGGGACAATGTTGGCAACCCAAGTGGGGTATTGAGAAACCATAAGAAAACCGGCGTCGATCTGCTTAGTGACCTCTTCCTTGATCTTCTGTACCCAATTCGGCCTTGTTCTCCTTAGTTTCTGCTTACGGGTTTGGCATTCGGTAGTAAGGGGATTCGATGCTCCACTATCTCTGGGTCAATGCCAGGCATATCTTGATGGGACCATGCAAAAATGTCACTGAACTTTGAGAGCAGTTCTTTGAAATCATGATGTTCCTCTGGAGATAAAGAGGAGCCCACTTGAACCATTCGGAGATCGTTTTCGTCTTTCAAATTTAAAGAAACTACTTCTTTTTTTAACGGCTGAGCATGCCTTTGATCTTCCCTTTCGATGAAGGCACGGACTTCCTTGGGAATATCCCCATCGAAATCTATCCCTTCATCGTCAGGGTTGACACAGTTTATGTATAAATCATCAAAGTAGTCAGAAGTGGGCTCTTTCATTCCAAAAGGCCCTTCGGGGCAACCAAGTACAGCAGAATCAAACTCAAAATAAAAGCTATGATGTGGAGGGCCAAGAGGCACAAACTCCGACTCAAAGCTAGACCCAGAAGACTCCGTGTCGGACTCAGACTCAGACACATCATCAATGCAAGTTAAGCGTGGTTTGAAAATGCAATTTTTAAGACTACCCTTGGCTTCTGTAATAAGAGAGATGGGATGCTCAGAGGTGTCCTGTTCGAGCATGAGCACTTCGGCTTCTCCGGCTTCCTCGGCCAAACCCACTTGGGAGAACTCGTGGAATAGCTGCTCCAAGCTTCCCTGATTGAAAGATCCCAGCCAGTCAGTCTTGATCTTGGGCTGATTGAGCTTCTTCTTGAATTCCACCCTTGCTGGCTCCTCATCACTATCCGACCAGGTGTCGTTAGCGAAAATCTCAAAACCTGGGAGCAGTTCCCCTGTCTTTGGGTCAACAAAGGGCTCAGCCTGCCCTGTGTAAATAGTATTTCCCTTTTCCCAAACGAAGTAGCTGTCGGGATCACCATAGAGGGTTTGAGGTTTTCCCGTACATTTCCTCCTTTTGGCATCATCGGCCGAGGCAATATACCCCAAACCAAAGCGGCCCTCACAAGAAGGAAAGGTAGGGAACTCCGGGATCCCTTGTTGGTGAATTCCTAAACCCAAACCAGGTAGGTAGGACATCCTCCTCATGATGTCTAAAGCAACAGAGCTTATGACGAAGTCTCCATCCACATTGATGGTCAAAACCGAGCCAGACGTATCAAAGAAAAAGCCCCCAAGATCCACGTCTTCTTCACCATGCATGATTCCCAAAATCGGGGTACCATCCTCCTTGAGCGGGCGAATGCCTGAGTCTCCGCAAATTGTTAACGTGCCAGTAGGAAGTCCCAGCATGACCTTTTGATGGAGAGTAGACGGGACGGCCATGATGTCAGATTTGTGAAGCCATGGTCTACCGAGCAGAAGATTGAAAGTAGCAGGGATGTCAACAATGTGGAACTCAACATCCATCTCGAAGCCCTCAGCATCGAGCTTAAGCATTAGTGTGCCCTCAACCACGCGACGAGTGCTGTCGTATGCCTTAGCTGCCATATTGGAAGCCGCAAAATCCTTTTTGGTCAAACCTAGACGGTAAGCTACCCTCAAAGGGCAGACATTAATTGCTGAACCATTGTCGATGAAAACGGTCGGAACCCAGAGCCCTCAGCACTTGACAGTGATGTGCAAAGGGCGATTATGGTCAACCCCTTCAACTGGCAGGTCCTTATCGGTGAAGATCACGGTGTGCTTGGAGGTAGGTGGGAGGATGAGAGATATCATCGCTTCTGGAGTGATATCAGCCGGGATCTCAAGATGGGCGAGAGAGTGGCAGAGTTTCTAACGGTGCTCACGGGAAGAACAAATCAGTGCCCAGATTGACATAGCAACGGGAATCCGCTCAAGTTGTTTCTGAATCATGTCCGCGTCAAGTGGTGCAGACCTTGGGAAGGTAGAGGGTTCGTTCCTTTGGTTAGAAGGGTTGGACGAGCTTCCAGCCTGCAGATTAGCCGGCTGAAAAATTCGTCCACTCCTCGTAACGTTGTGAATGTTTCCCAAAGAGGGCACGACCTGAGGGTCTTGATCAATATCCCATAGATTGTCGGGCGCCGTTGCCATCGTAGGAACTTCCAAGTCTAAACCCAAATCTTCAGCCAAGTCCTTCACTAAAAGCGTATCCCAAAAGTCCAAGTCCTTGACTGCCGCAACCTCTGCAACAGGTTCTGCATTGGCGATGAATGGAACATCCCAAAGTCCACCATCGGCCAAAGAGCGATTGACCGTCCAAACTTTTGCCCCAACTTGAACATTAACTATGTCATCGACATCCCAAAGATCGGTTGGGGGGACAAGGTTCGTCATCGTGATACTGCAGTCTTCCACTGCCGGAGAAGGAACTATAGGACATGGCGATCCTTCATCAATAATGTAGAAAGTGGGGTCATGCTCGATGTCAGATATCGAATTGCTGAGCCTGTCGAGGGTAGAAAGGCGGAAGCATTCGCCCAAGACCCGAGGTTCCTCTTGAACGAAATCATCTTCCATAAATTGAGTCATGTAATCTGGTAAAGCATAGCCTTAAAGAGGGTTAGTGTCGAAATCCAACGAAAATTTGCAGACGGGTTCGGGATCCCAATAGTATTCTTCTTCGGGAAGCATAGGTTCAGGTTGTTGGAATAGCATGTATAAGGAGATACCATCCAAAGGATCGAGCATCGCCTGGTCATGTCCGTCTTGCCATTCCTCGTCCCAAGCCTGGTCCTGCCGAGGGAATGGGAGATACTCGGGGTGTAAGAGGAAGCCTTCTAGCTCAAGCTGGTCCCATTCCTGGAAAATAGGAGTGGCGTAATCATCACCGTCGACTATGGACCAACCCATGGCTTGCATGCTGAGCTCAAGCTCTCGCCCAAAGTGTGACGGCAGCGCAGTCCTAAACTGGCCTTCAAAATCCTGAGAAGAACTTGGATCTCCTATGACCGGGAAAGGATCACGGCGAGTCGAGGTAGGGCTAAGTCGCACAGGCTGAATGGGGTTATCATGAAGATCACCCATGATTTCTTTGAAGAGCTCGAAGCCTGATTGGAGGAGTTGAAGGCTCGGATTAGAACAAGAAGGTTCTCCGATGTACATGAGTTCTGCTTCTGACTCCAAAGGCATGGATACAACTGGTTTAGGCTGGTTGACCGGGATTATATGGTTAGTGGGGTTGAATATGGTGGAGCAAGGGTCGATTTGAGTGGAGCTGGAGGATATATGGTTGATATGTGGAGCAGCATTGTGCTTTGGCATGGAGTTAAAGAGGATGTTTGGTTTTTGAGATGGTGGAGGTGGAGCCTGAAGGGTCCCTTCATCTATAAGATCCTGAATCGCGTGACGGAGGCAGAAGCAGGAATCTGTAAGATGACCAGCCCCTTGGTGATAAGCGTAGTAGAGATGGGCTTTAAAACTGGGTGACGGATTTTTGGGTAGAGGAGTTGGATCAAGGGGTTTCAAATGTTCTGACTTGATTAATTTCTCCATAACAGAGGACAAGGGAGCCTCAAATGCGGAGAAACTGTGGGGTTGGTTACGAGGACGGTTGTTCTGTGGAGTCTGTACTTGATTGACATCGGCAATGTGATTGGCGGTGTTGGGCGAGGAATTAGTGCCGCTGGTTGCTGTGTTGGAGAAAGTCCCACCCCCGAATAATGCATTGGTGTTGCCAGAGTATGCCCGAGGTTTTGATTTCGGAGGGTTAGAAGATTCTCCATTCGATAGGATGCCACTTTGCAACGCATCCTCGATGGCTAGGCCAGAGTCGAAGAAGGTTTCAAAGTTTGCTGAAGCTTGAACAAGGAACAGATGCTTAGCATAATCTGGCTGAAGATTGCGGGTAATGATGCGGAGTTGATCTCTCTCGCTCGGACGATCGGCCATTAGGGCAGCCTTAGCCCTCCACCTCTTGACAAAGTCTGCGACGGACTCTTTGGCTTCCATCTTGGTGGATTCAAGCTCCTGTGTTGTGACTTTCAGCAAGGAATTACAACTATACTGCGAAATAAACGCAGCGGCAATATCCCCCCAGGTTCTCCTCTTGGCAATGTCGAGTGACAAGAACTAATGAAAAGCTGGACCGGAGAGAGTCTGAGGGAACAACTGTGACATGGCTTCAGGTTCGACTGATAAAAGCTTCATGGCAGCGTGATAACTATAGAGATGAGTTTAGGGTCACCACTGCCGTCAAACTTGGCTAGATCTGGCATTTTGAACTTGTCGGGAAGCTTGGCGTTGCGGTACAGGCAGAGACAATCCAGGTCAATTTCATCGGCGCTGATTCTTTCAGACTTGGAAATAGCTTCCACCAGTTTGGTGATTTTGGCCATAAGAGCAGCCAAATGAGGATTTTGAGTAGGCCTAACAATAGCAGGGTCAAAGTTTGCGGCTATTGGACGAGCTTCTCTCGGATTGGGCTGAACTATGAGCCGTCCAGCATGATTCGGATCCTCGACAAAGACGGGTTCTGCATGAACATCCTCATCGACCTCGCCTCCCACTTCTGCTACTAGTGGAAGACGAGTGTTGAAGAGATCATTCAAACGGGTAACATTAGCATCTGTCTGAGCAGCCCTCTGTTGCATGGTGGCGATGCTATTCTGAAGGCTTATGAACATTGCTTCCACAGTGAGCGGTTGAGGTTGATCTACCATGACTGGTGTTTCAGAGGAACTTGATGAAGATGAAAGGGTTGGCGATATCGGGGGTTTAACTTCCTGAAGAATCGAAGGCGAACTTGACTGAAGAGTAGCCAACAGTGAACGTGGAGAGTCTTCCATTGTGACTGACTGGGATTGCAACCTGACTAGCCTTTGAACCGAATTCTGACGCAGACGTTCCCAAGTGGGTTTGCCTTTCTGCTTCGATACTCTCCGTGGTGGTGCAATGATTCAGAACTTTGCTTGCAGTAAAGTAAGAAAAGGCTTAAGCAGGGTCCTGCAATAACTTTAATCTAAATAAAAGATTAAAGCGAAAGCGCAATCACCGTCGTCTGTGTCATCCTAGACTCTAAATCTAGAAGAGGAGTCTGTCTCAAAAGTGTTCGGACATTGCCAAAATCCTCGAAAATCTTTTCGAGAGCACACCCTTTGAACAAATCGACAAGGCTAAAGGATATCAAAGTAGTCTGAGCTTTTGACTTATTCCGTTCTCGAGGTTTCAACTTTGAACTCGGAACAAGTTGGTGTAAGATGGCGTGATACCTTAACCTTGGCGGCGTAGGTGGCACAGCACCATAGCCTAAATGGCGTACGTGCTTCGCACGATAACCAAAGCGGTGTAAGCACCACGGCATTCTCTTCGTTTGTTCTTTGTTTTCTGTTTGAAACTTCGATTCGGCATTTAGACGAAGGTTCAGAAAAGGTTTGATATCCCAAAGCCTTGCCGATCTAAGGGCTTTGAAAAACTGATAACATGCACCATCTGTAGGGAGGTACTCCCGAGCACATACATTTAGTTGCCGAACACGTGATATTTGGGAGCACATGGTAAGTACGACAGGACTTACCGCCGAGCAGTTCGGTGAACAGCGATATGGACCAATGATATGAGAAGTCGTTGATCCATGCAGTCTGTACGGCTAATTAAAGGCCAATGACATGAGAAGTCAGTTGTGTAAACTAAACTGTTCGGCAGTTAGAGACATTCTGATTACGTTAAGACCAAGTTACATGTGAAGTATCTGGTCCAGGAATTCTGTTCGGCAACGAGATGGTTGAACAAAAGAAAGAACCTCAGTCAAGTATTGGAGCATAGGGAACATTCTGGAAGAATCCAGAAACGGTGTTGTTCCGTTAAGGAATGAGATCCTGAGAATATAGGGTCTAAAAAAGATACCCAATGAGAATGGGATGTTCGGCCAGTAATGGAAAAGAATCCTAAAAGGACTCTTTTCTAATAAACTGATAAAGGAAACAAGAATCCTTGATGTACGGGGTTTCCTATATGAGTTGGGAATCCTATGGAAACAGGGATGCTTGGGCAACAAGCATACGGAAATCTATAAATGAGAGGTAAACCTAGAGGTAAAAGGTACGCAATACGCTGCATTCTTATTGCTTTCCTACTGATAATTAGGGTTTGACTGCTAGTACGTGATACTAACTTTGGCATCGGAGGGCCTTTGCCACGAGAGGCAGAGGTGCGCTCACCCCCTGTCTATTTTGCAGATTAGGGTTCCGACCACGAATTAGGGTTCCGGTGAAGAGGCATGAGAAAGCCGTTGCAGTCCAGTTGATCCGAAGCATCAATTGTTTTCATCCCCCTACAATTGGCGTCGTCTGTGGGAATCGAAAGAGTTCCCTTTTGAGATACGACCATGGTGGAAGTAACTCCAGCAACACCGCATGACCCAAAAGATGTGTTAGATGAAGGAAGGGACAAATCACCACCTGGGGCTCCGAGAAAGCCCCAGGGTGGGCACAGGAGGACCACGAGTAAGGACCGCCCCCTTACCGTCCATCACAACTCCAAAAATAGAGATGGAGAGGCGGCTTCGAGATCCATGAGAAGGAGTAAATCCCATCGAAGGGATGAATTGATCGCGCACTCCAGGAGTGTGCACCGTAGCGACGACGTTCTTGATAAAAAGAGGCAAAATGTCGAGGAGTATGCTCGTTTGATTAAAAAACGAGAGCATGAGATCAGAGAATTAGAAAGAATTAGGGAACATCCGAAGGATTCCGGACTATCTCGAAGAAATTCTAGAGGCAGTGGGTATGCTGTGGTACAATACAGAAAAGCTCCTTCACGAGGAAGAAGGAGCAGAAGCAGAAGTCCAACCCCAAAGCGACATATGGCTTCTCCACGTAAAGAGTGGAGTAAGACCCGAACACCCGAGAGAAGGGTTTCTTCACGAAAACGGAGGAGTAGAGACAGAAGTTCCACCCCCGAAGAGGAGGGAACAAGGAAACACCATCGAGACAGGTACGAGAGACCTGATGCTGATTGGGCCAAAGCCACGGCTCACAAGTCCAAGGAGTTCGAGGATGGGACAGTGACTGCACGAGAAGTAGCACGCAAGGCATTAAGTAATATTGCGGCCTCCCCATTTACAAAGAGGCTACAAGAGGCTAGGTTGCCGAGCAGAGTGAAGCACGGTGCGTTCGTACTTTACGAGACAAATACGGATCCCGTGGCTCACATACAACATTATCAACATGCTATGTTTATGCATGAAGGGGATGATTCCATCTTGTGCAAGATGTTTCCCTCCAGTCTTGGCAAGGTGGCTTTATCCTGGTTTCATAAACTGGCCCCATGATCCATACGAGGATGGAGGCAGTTGGCCGAGGAATTCACTACTTGGTTCTTGACAAGCAGAAAAGCCCCGAAGACCTTTGAGAGTCTTTCCACCATGAAACAGGAGGAGAATGAGCAGATCAGGGATTATGCAAAGAAGTACTGGGAGACTTTCAACGAGATTGAAAGTTGCAGTGAGGAGTACGCAATTGCTACCTTCAAGACTAGTCTGCCTGTTCGGGGAGAGTTGCGAAGTTCATTGAATGAACATCCGGTAGCCACACTGGCTAAATTGATGGAACGAATAGAGCAACATGCCAGAATGGAGGATGACATACTCCATGAGGATGGCAGGACGGTTGTCGAACAGCCGAAAGCATCTGCTAAAAAGGTGGATAAGCCAGAGCCCAAGACTTATAGAGAGAGAAGGGAGTATGGGCAGGCTAAGAAAGAGCCGTACAAGGATAAGCAAGCTCCTGACCCTAAATCCTTCTTTTCTATCACTATAGTTTGGAAGGAGCCAATCTATAGGATTCTTTATCGAATAAAGAATCAGCCATATTTTAAATGGCCACCAAGTCTAGGCGGAGACAAAGATGCAAAACGTGCTACGAATCAGCACTGTAGTTACCATAAAGATTGGGGCCACATGACCGAGGATTGTGAGATGCATAAGAGGCACCTTGATGATTTGGTCTCTCGGGGCTATCTCAAGGAATTTATCCAGGAGGATCCTAAGGAGAAAGGGAAAGCTATGGAGCTGGGTTACGAGCAAAACCCTAAAGGAGTAATCCATATGATACATGGATTGGCCACACCTTATACGAGAAATGAGGTTAGGCTGTTACAAAGGCAAGTCAAACACGATCAACATGTGATGTGACTGGGAAGCAAAAGAGGATGAGAGAATGATGTGTGCGAGGAGAGCATATCATTCACTGATGACGACCTAGGAGAGGTCCAAATACCCCACAACGATGCATTGGTCGTAACCCTACGAGTTGGGGAATATGACGTTGAGAGGATTTTAGTGGACTCTGGAAGTTGTACAGAGGTGATGTACTACGATGCGTTCAAGAAGCTGGGGTTAGCCCAGACAGACCTAAAGCAGTCTACAACACCTCTGATTGGGTTCGGTGCAGGAGCAGTCTGGCCTCTTGGAAAAGTAACACTACCTGTTCGGGCTGGGTCAGTGGTGCTGAGGACTGATTTCTTAGTTGTCGATGTTCCTTCTTCCTATAACGCGATTATAGGAAGGACATGGTTGCACAAGATGAGGGCAGTTTCCTCGACTTATCATCAGATGGTGAAGTTCCCAAGATCGAATGGGATTGAGGTACTTAGAGGCAATCAGAAGGTGGCCCAACAATGTTTAATCTCCATCATTAAAAGAGCCCCAAAAGTCCACCACGTCCATACATTAGAAGTACTAGATCAACCGACTATCGAAGATGTTGGAAGGAGTCCGGCTGAAAAGGTGGTTGAAGGCTTGGAGAAAATCCAGATCAACGAGAATGATTCGGAAAGATATTTCTTAGTAGGGGAATCATTGCCAGCAGAGGAAAGGGCTGAAACAATAAGATTTCTGAAAGAATATGTTGATGTATTTGCATGGATACCAGAGGAGATGCCCGGAGTGGATGCAGATGTGATCTGTCACCATTTAAACATTGATCCTCAACATAAGCCGATCATTCAGAAAAAGAGGAGGGCAGCCGTGCAGCATGTGGATGCAGTAATAGAAGAGGTCGATCGTTTACTGGAGGCTAAAGCGATACGCGAGGTCTACTACCCAGAATGGTTATCCAACATCGTGGTGGTGAAGAAAAAGAATGGGTAGTGGCGTGTCTGCGTAGACTTCACAGACCTAAACAAAGCGTGCCCAAAGGATAGTTTTCCTCTTCCAAGAATTGACCAGTTGGTTGATGCAACCGCTGGATATGAGCGAATGAGTTTTCTTGATGCATATCGAGGATATCATCAAATTGCTATGTATGGGCCTGATCAAGAGAAGACTTCGTTTATCACACCACGAGGGTTGTACTGCTATAGTGTTATGCCGTTTGGGCTAAAAAATGCTGGGGCATCATACCAAAGACTTGCAACCATCATGTTCAAGAAGCTCCTTGGAAGAACTATGGAAGTCTACATAGATGATATGGTGGTAAAGAGTCAAGAGAAACGGGGGTATATAGCTGATTTGAAGGAAGTTTTCAAAATCTTGAGAAAGTACAAACTGAAACTCAACGCTTCGAAATGTGCGTTTGGAGTTGGTTCACAAACAACGGATCCCAATTTCAGAAGAAATTCAAGGCTTTTTGTGCCCAGTATGGAATACGAAATTATTATTCCACCCCAGCCTACCCTCAGAGTAATGGGCAAGCAGAGGCATCTAATAAAACTATCCTTGATGGAATCAAGAAAAGGCTGGACAAGGCTAAGGGAAAGTGGCCTGACGAGTTACCATTAGTGTTGTGGGCTCACCGAACAACGCCTAGGAGGTCTACGGGAGAGACCCCCTATTCATTGGCCTATGGAACAGAGGCTGTTATCCCTCTTGAAGTTGGTCTGCTGACCAATAGGACCGTTTTGGTTGAAAGTGAAGGTAATAACAGGGCCCTTGAAATCGAGCTTGATCTAGCCGAAGAGAGGAGAGAAAGGGTCCTGGTGCATCTGGCTTCCTACCAGGAGCAGCTAATGAAGAGCTATAACAAGCATGTTCACCCTCGAGAGTTTGGTGTTGGGGACCTCGTACTACGAAAAGTGCTCGGCAACACCAAGGTGGCCAACGAAGGCAAGTTGGGGGCCAATTGGGAAGGCCCTTACCGAGTAACCGAGATTGTAGGTATTGGGGCCTACAAATTGGCAGATTTGGATGGTAATCCACTTCCGAGGCCTTGGAATGTCCATAATCTACGAAAATTCTTTGTTTAAAGAAGCATTAAGTTCTGTTTTAGATTTGCACTACGTACTTGTGTGGGAATTACGAATATAATTCCCTTGTTCTAGTTTTGATTATTCTAGTCGCAAGGGGTACGAATAACGCCCTCTTGAGTTTTGCAGATTATGAATAAAATCACTTTTTGGTATCACGGTTGTGTTCTTGGTATTTGTTTGAAAAATACGAACTACGAGATTAGTTTCCCTCATTTGTATTGGGGAGCAGGGTATATATTTAAGTACGTGACACTTAACAAGTGTGAAAACACTTGTATGGAATTTTAAGTACGTGACACCTAAACAAGTATGAGACAACTTGTATGTTTGTTCTTAACTACGTGAAATTTAAGAAAGTTGTATATTCTTAAGTACGTGAAACTTAAGAAACACTGTATGAACATTGTATGATTGTTTAAGTACGTGAAACTTAAACATGTCTTATTTTGTTTAAGTACGTGAAACTTAGACATGTCTTGTTTTAAGTACGTGAAACTTAAACATTTAACAAGTATGAAAAAACTTGTATGTCTAAATCTTAAGTACGTGAAACTTACAACAGTTGAGTACGAGAAACTTAGAAACGTTCAAGTATGAGAACCTTGGAAAGTTTTTAAGTACGTGAAACTTAAATTCAGAACAGGAAATCATGTGTGAAGGATTTGCTAAAGTACGAAATACTTATGCAAACAAGCAAAACAAATGATGATCAACAGTACGAAATACTTAAACTAAAATTGCATCCGAGCAGATGCAACAAAAGGGCAGCCGAGCAAAAAGTATAATTATGCCACGAAAGGGCCGAATACCTATTTTAAACAAAGTTTTGATTAATAGTTCTGATGCCTCACAGGGCCAAACTGTGCCAACAGTCACGCAGGACCAGTCAAACTATTTATGCCAAATACTAACTTATTAGTCTAGATTCTGAACCTCATGAGCGGTTTCATCCGGAATCTATGCATGAACATCAGTGGTGGCAACAGTGCCAGTTGGATTCTCTTCAAGGTTGATAGGTTCAACAACTGAATCATGAACAGGAGGCTGGACTGGTTGGGATCCAGATGGAATATCTTCTTCTGTACCAGCGAAATCTTCAATTTGCTGCTCAACATCATCTTCCAAGGGCACCTCATGCTCTTGGGGAGCTGCAGCCTGGCTGCTTGGCAGATCATTGTTGATCCAGAAAGGTGAATCCTTGGCAACCCCTAGTTTAGTAAGACAGGCCTCCTAGTTGGCAATCCAGATCTGATCCTGAATAGCTGGCATGTGGTCGACATAACTTTCTGTTGTGGCGTCAAAGCCTTTTTGATAGCCTTCTTCAAAGGACGCTTTCTTGGTGCTGTCAATCTCAGATAAAGCTTGATTCAGGCTCTCTTCGGCAGTTTCCAGCTTGCCCTTAGCACCATTAAAATCCGCTTTGGCTTTGTCTCTCTCCCTTTCAAGACGAGAAACTGTCCGAAGTAGTCGAGTGTTGTCATTTAGCAATCTGATCCGTTCGGCCTCGGCCTCTTGATACTTTTGCCCCAGAGTGACCATCTTTTGAATGAACTAAGGTAGTACCAAAAGAGTTGATGATCAAGAATCAAACTAATATAAGACATATTTATTAGCTTGATAGAAGGAGGGTCGTTGTTATTACCTTAATACCACTGACGAGACAAGTGGCTACAAGACGGTCTGGTGCAGATCTGGATTCTTTCTGCATGTCGACTGGAAGCAGCAACCCTTGCGCTAGGACAAGTGCTGTTTCAGATGAGCCAGTACTGTCCTCAACATGGACAGGGCGGTCTCCCCTGGTAAATGGAGGAGTCCACGTTTGGGGAAGCATTTGAGTAGTTGGAGAAGTAGGGTGATGAGTTTTAGTATCTGCTTCAGAAGCAGTACCAGTTGGGTCTTCTGACCTAGGCCGTTTGTCTCTGTGAGCATCACTGGCCTCTACGGTAGTGTCCACTTCACGAGAGGAAGTGGAGCGGGTAGAACCTCCTCTGTTACGACGGGGTAGAGGAGGAGCGTTCCCTGTGGAAGCTACCCGACCAGATCCCCGTCCCCGAGAAGAGACGGTGAGTAGGGAGCTGAGATTCAAAGGCTGACGAGTCATAGTGCTTGAGTTAGGAGGAGATGGAGAATAACCTGAAGAGGAGGATTGGCTAGTTACACGGCTTGGAGCTGGCTGTTCGGATAGTGGTTGAGAGGCAGCCTGACTCCGAGAGGGTCTTCGAACTCTCACTCGAGGTAATGGAACTCCTTCTGAAATAGGGATTTCACCCAGCTGACCAGCTACTGTTACTCCAGCGTTAGCTCTTGTGCTCCTAGGCTGAGGAGCAGTCGATGTAGAGGCAGCACTGGTGCTGGGGTGGGCAAGCCTCCTGTCAATCACACCTCTGTACGCGGGATCGTATCTCAGTAATATGTCAGCGTCACGACCCCGACCTGCTGTTCGGGTACCAGGTATGCCTGTGTATTTCAAAAGCTTGTTGATGTCCTCTGTTCGGATGTTGCTCGGTACACGTCTGGGACGATGGTTAGCGTTTTCAGCTGCGAAATCCGAATTGAAACACCAAAGTTAGACATATAGAAAAGCTATGAGAAAGCAATAAACGAAGAATTGCAAAAGATAAAAGCAAGAGCATACGTGGATAGCCCCATATGTGGGGGCAATGGAGCCCCAGCACTTGGCCATCTTCCCCTAAAGGCTCGAATGCTCCGGTTACGTAGAGGAAGTCGATCTCGTGGTCACGAGCAGAATCTGGCAGATTGAGTACAAAACGTTTGTCTGCCCTCCTAACCTTGAAGTAGTAAGTATTGTACTCGGGGTTTAGTACTATACTGTACCACCATTGGATGTCCCAGATTCCTAATTGGGTCCCTAGAATCCCATTTAGGGCTATAGTCCCCATTATCAATCTAAAAACGTTGGTTGAAATTTGCATGGGTGTAAGACGGTACCAGTTCAAAATCTGGCGGAGTAATGGATGCAGGGGGAAATGGACCCCGCCCTCAACAATAGCTACAATTGGGATACACATTCTGTCCCAAGAGCCAGCATCCCTATCCGCTCCTAATGGAGCGAGTTCAAGCCCTACATTTTCAGGAATGTTATATTTTTCTCTAAATGCCGCCATGGCAGCAGGGGTATCACAGAGCTTCCTGAACTTACTGGGTCTAGGAGGGTTATCATCCGCCATGGATATATTCGAAAAAGAAAGTAAAACTTGAAATAGGTACGATTGAAACCTTAGAAGCGACCCACAAATCTGAGAATGAAAATCTCAGATGGAATCTAATGGAATGGAGGGGAAGTCTTAATAGGAAACCTAAGCAGAAGAAGTGAAGTAAAGAACGAGAATCTTACAAGAGTACTGTGACGATTCCCTGGAAATTGAATTTGCAGACGGCGACGATGGCGGAAAGCTTAGAGAGAGAAACGATTGAAGTTCGAGTTTTTTGGGTAAGAAACCCGAAAAGAAGTGCTTTAGGGGGTTTAAAGGCAAGAGATGGAGACGAAACGTCTCCTCTTATGCCATTACAGGTTAAAGTAACGGAAAGCAAGAACCGTTATGACGCCGTTTCATAGAACGTCAGTTCGAAATTAATGATAGGCATACGAAACGTGCCACGTGGAGTCATTTACCCCGAAACGGTATAATGACAGAGGCGCCAAAAGGCATCAATGAAATATTGAAATTATGACTGCACGGGATCAGAAGAGTCTGGTCTAAATAAAATTTTGTTTCTAACCTTCATATATTACCCCCGAACAGTGGTAAAAAGATGAAGCTGGGGAGCAATTATAGGGAGGTACTCCCGAGCACATACATTTAGTTGCCGAACACGTGATATTTGGGAGCACGTGGTAAGTACGATAGGACTTACCGCCGAGCAGTTCGGTGAACAGGGATATGGACCAATGATATGAGAAGTCATTGATCCATGCAGTCTGTACGGCTTATTAAAGGCCAATGACATGAGAAGTCAGTGGTGTAAACTAAACTGTTCGGCAGTTAGAGACATTCTGATTACGTTAAGACCAAGTTACATGTGAAGTATCTGGTCCAGGAATTCTGTTCGGCAACGAGATGGCCAAACAAAAGAAAGAACCTTAGTCAAGTATTGGAGCATAGGGAACATTCTGGAAGAATCCAGAAACAGTGGTGTTCCGTTAATGGATGAGATCCCGAGAATATAGGGTCTAAGAAAGATACCCAATGAGAATGGGATGTTCGGCCAGTAATGGAAAAGAATCCTAAAAGGACTCTTTTCTAATAAACTGATAAAGGAAACAAGAATCCTTGATGTACGGGGTTTCCTATACGAGTTGGGAATCCTATGAAAACAGGGATGCTTGGGCAACAAGCATACGAAAATTTATAAATAAGAGGTAAACCTAGAGGTAAAAGGTACGCAATACGCTGCATTCTTATTGCTTTCCTATTGATAATTAGGGTTTGACTGCTAGTACATGATACTAACTTTGGCATCGGAGGGCCTTTGCCACGAGAGGCAGAGGTGCGCTCACCCCCTGTCTATTTTGCAGATTAGGGTTCCGACGACGAATTAGGGTTCCGGTGAAGAGGCACGAGAAAGCCGTTGCAGTCCAGTTGATCCGAAGCATCAATTGTTTTAATCGACCTACACCATCGAGATGCATGACTCTTCATCGGGTCCGAATCAATGTCCTTACAATTTAAGACAGACTCGAAGACTTGAGAACCTAAAAGCCGTCTTAAACATGCTCCTACGCAAGCGGTACGTATGTACAGTGCATGCGATAAGGAAAGCAGTAACACAAAGACAGTATATGGGGGTTAGATGCAAGTAAATCTTACCATGCGGGTACCTGTCCTAGTTTGGAGAGTGCTAGTGCTTTGTATATGCAAAGGCTGGTTTTGGCTTGTAACGGGTTCCTCGGACTAAAGCCAAGATATACCTCCCACAGCCCGCATAACCGCAGAGCAATAGTCGAACGGTAGAATGACTTATCATCGTCGAAGGTTGTTGGTCATTCGGGGTCCCCGGGCTCCGGTAAACCATGCCGGATTGCCAAAATGATCCAACGAGGCTTATCCCACATCGATGCAAGTGAAGAATGCTAAAAATTGATTTAAGAAAAGAAGAATCACAAAATCACAAAATGCTCTTTCAAATTTGGCTCACTTTATTTAGTCCATTTTAAAAGGAAAAATACACAAATGATCAATCGAAAAAGTCCCAGATTGGATTGGCCGGACATGAGGTCCTGTTAAATCACCATTCCGACCTTCGGCAGCGCGAAGCTCACCGCTTTGACAGACTTTTGAGGGATGGTTCATAGGTGTATTTAAACTTTCAAGTATGGATTAATATTGGTTCGATCCCCAGCGGAGTCGCCACTGTGGGCAGCATGCCCTTTGGAATTTTCGGATTCCAAAAACGCAAGGGCCCGAAATCGAGGGAGCGCTTTTTAGATGGACATCAAGCGCTCGCAAAATACAGAGTTGCCACTTGGGTTTTGAAGGTCCGACACCTAAGGAACTGTATTTCGAGGCACTTGCTGCGCTAATTTTGATTTGAAAAAGTTAAGGAACCAGTCCGTCATAACCATATCTGAGTTCGAGAGCCAGGTTACGAGAGGGGAAGGGTTTTAAAGCACCCCTCTAGCCCAATCCGGAGATTGGTCTTTACTTAAGCATTTTGTGGAAAAGTTTGCGATTCTTCTTTTATTAAATAATTTTTAGCCAATTAGGGCGGGGAAATAGTTTAATGGGGATTAAAGCTGTAACATGTTTGCAGGATGTGATTAAAGACGAAATAAATGGATGGCATGCTTGCGAGATAAACGAGATAAAATCCAACACCATTATCGGGCATCAAAACAGCGCGTTGGCATGAATTAGGCACGAACAGCAGCCAACTTGCATGCATGGCTCTGCCTGCATGGAAGTACATGCATCCCTCCAACCAGGTTGAATTTCATATCCTTTTGGGCTCTGGAAGGACCAGTGCACACCCAGGATTCAAACCAAGCAGATTATATATACTAAAAAGAAATAATTATTACAAACAAGATGGATAGGAGATAAGTGCAAGCCCCTAAATAGTGGGGGCATCAAATGATGGCGATGGACCAAGCTGCCCATGCAAGGGCAACTTCTGGAAACAGATAGACCATCGCGCGATGGAGTCAATCCATCGCGCGAGTGTCATGACTGGACTTCTTGGAATTGCTTTGCATGCCTGGGCTCTGAGACATGTTCAAGAGCAACCCAGGGGCATTCCACAGTAACTAACTAAACTAATTAAGCCAAGCCACGGATTTTTAACATGCAAAACTGAGGAGGTTAATTCTAATCATGCCTTAACACAAATTCTATACTATAACAAAACAGACATGAACCAAAATCCTATCCCCGCGAGGACTGTCGCGCGATTGCTAGAAGCATCGCGCAATTATGTGAGTCCATCGCGCGTAGGAGAATTGGTATACAATTCTTGTAACTCTGTTGACTTTAGGGCCAGAGCTGGTATTGATTACCAGCCTTGACTCTGCCAGCCCCCCTCAGGGATCAAAACAGTAAACAGAAAAGGAGTTATACCTTTGCTTGTGTGCTACGGAAATGGATTGAACTAGGTGGTACGGCTTGGTAGATGAGTGTATGGAGATGACTTTAGTTAGGAAGTATGAGGTGTATTTGAAAGTGGTGTTGTCTTTTTTCTTGATTTTTTTGGTAACCCTTTGAAAGATGAACAATGGGGGGGTATTTATAGGACAAGAGAGGGTGTGAGGTGGGTGAAGGACTTGGCCTAATGACCAGCCAACAAGGCTGGCCAGCCCCCCTTGGTGGAGGAAGTGGCCAATAAGGTGAGGGGAGTGGTTGTGAGGGTGGTGCAACCCATGCACCAGCAAACGCTGTTCAGCCCACGAAAACGGGTTCCCAGGTCAGTAGTCCTCTGATCATTACAAAATCCAGCTGGAAAAAGGTGAAAACGACAGGGGTTGACCATCGCGCGAGGGACTGAGTTCATCACGCGATGGTTTTACCCACTCATGCGATGGTCAACAGTCAAGGTTTGACTTTGACCAACACCTGGCAAGAAGAGCATCACGCGAGGGAACCAATGGGTCGCGCGACGGTTGACCCCTGTGGTTAGGGTTTTGATTTAGGGTTTTAGGGTTCAAGATGGACCTTAGCCTACTCCTAGCTCAAACCATTTCACACTCAATACTGTTTTGACTTGATTCATCATCGGGGAAACAAAAAACCGAAAAAGAAAGTAAATCAATTAGGAAACTAGATTGGGGTGTCTACACAATCCCTAAACTAGTATTACATGTTGATCCATCAACAAACAATTTCCATTCCAGGGGATCTTACTCGACTGGTGCCTTTCCTTTCTTGGTCGGTGGCCCAGGTGCTTGCTCCTTTCTCATAGAAGGCTGAGGAGCTACGGTAGGTGAAAATTCTGCAACGAAGTTTGTCAACACCTGTCCTTTAATTGCAGTGCGCGGTTGATAGTCAATATCGTACTAACTAAGCTCCATCGACCAAGTCGATATTCGTCCTGAGAAATCTGCCTTTCGTAGCAACGGATTCAATGAAAACTCTATGTAAAGCACAATTCTATGACTCTGGAAATAATGAGGCAACTTTCTTGCAGTTGTCCTTAGTGCCAAGACCAATTTCTCGAGGGGCAGATATCTCGTTTCTGCATCTAGCAATGTCTTGCTTGCATAATACATGGGGATTTGATCGGATCCCTTATCTCTTAATAAAACTGCACTCACAGCATTCTCAGATACTGCCAAATATAAAATTAAAGACTCACCTAGATCAGGAGTTCATAAGAGTGGGGCTGCTGGCAAGTACTTCTTCAGGTCTTGGAATGCCTGTTCGCATTCCGCTTCCCATTCGTATCCATCCATCTTTTTCAGCAGCTTAAAGAAGGGCCTACACTTGTCACTGGACTGGCTGAAAAATCTATTAAGGGCCGCGGCCATTCCAATTAGCCTTTGGACCTCCTTCGTGGTCCTAGGACTTTGGAGTCTTTGCAAAGCTATTATCTGATCGGGATTTGCCTCTATCCCTCTAATAGTCACAAGATGGCCCAAGAACTTCCCTGAGCTTACTCCAAATGCACATTTTGAGGCGTTGAGTTTTAGTTTATACTCCCTCAGAATTTCAAAGGCTTCCTTTAAATCAGTCATGTGGTCTTGCTTCTCTTTGCTTTTGACCACCATATAATCTATGTATACCTCCATAGTTTTCCTGAGCAGCTTCTTGAGCACGATCGTTGCCAACCTCTGATAAGTTGCTTCGGCATTCCTTAAACCAAAGGGCATAACGCTGTAGCAATACAACCATTTTGGTGTAATGAAGGAAGTCTTCTCCTGATTGGGCCTAAACATGACAATTTGATGATACCCTTGATATGCATCGAGGAAACTCATTTGTCCATACCCAGCAGCCGCATCGACCAATTGATCTATCCTAGGGAGAGGGAAACTATCCTTTGGACATGCTTTGTGCAAATCTGTGAAGTCTACACAGACATACCACTTTCCATTCTTCTTCTTTACCACCATAGTGTTCGATAACCACTCTGGGCAGTAAACCCCTTGTATGGCCTTAGCTTCTAGCAAGCAGTCAATCTCCTCGATAACAGCATCCACGTACTGTACGGTTGATCTCCTCTTTTTCTAAATAACAGGTTTGTGCTGTGGATGCACATTTAAGTGGTGACAAATCACATTTGCATCTACCCTAGGCATCTCCTCGAGGCCTAGGCAAACACGTCAATGTGTTCCTTTAGGAACCCTACCAACTCCTATTCTTCTTTTTTGCTCAAGTTTTCCCCAATCAGGAAATACTTTTGCACTGTTGGGCAACCTTTTGGTCCCTCAAGATCTTTTCAACTCCATTGGATCCAGGAAACTTTACCATCTGGTGGTAGGTGGAGGAAATCGCCCTCATCTTGTGCAGCCATGTCCTTCCTATAATCGCATTATAAGAAGACGGTACATCTAGTACTAGAAAGTTGGCTCGTAGTACGACTGCCCCTGCCCAAACAGGTAGAATTACTTTGCCCACTGGCTAAACTGCTCCTACACCAAATTCGACCGGAGGAGTTAGCGATTGTACTAAATCTGCCTGTGTCAGTCCCAACTTCTTGAACGCATCATAATACAGCACTTCTGTGCAACTTCCTTAGTCCACCAGGATTCTTTCGATGTCATATTCCCCAATTCGTAGGGTTATGACCAAGGCATCATTTTGTGGCACCTGGACTCCTCCCAAATCCTCATCCGTGAAGATTATGCCTTCATTGCATACCTCTCCTTCACGTCCTATTTTATTTCCCAATTGCATGACATGTTGGTCATGCTTAATTTGCCTCTGTAGCAACGTCACCTCATTTCTCGTGTAAGGTGTGGCCAATCCATGTATCATATGGATTACGCCCCTTGGATTTTGTTTATAATCCAACTCCATTGCTTTCTCATTCTCTTTGGGTCCCCCTTGGATAAGCTCCTTGAGGTATATCCTTGAGCCACCAGATCATCAAGGTGCTTCTTGAACATCTCACAATCCTCTGTCATGTGACTCCAATCCTTGTCATAACTGCAATGCTAACTCGTAGCTCGCTTCGCATCTTCATCTCCCTCTAGTCTTGGGGGCCACTTGAAATAAGGCCGATTCTTTATTCGATAAAGAATCCTGTAAATTGGTTCTTTCCAATCCGTGGTTACCAAAATGAAAGTCTTAGGATCTAGAGCTTGCCTCTCCTTGTATGGCTCCTTCTTAGCCTGCCCATAATCCTTTCTTTCCTTGTAAGTCTTAGGCTTTGGTTTGTCTGCTTTCTTTGTGGGTCCCTTGGCTTGCTCGGCAATTACCTTACCATCCTCCCGGAGTATGTCATCCTCATTTCTGGCATGTTGCTCAATTCGCTCCATTAATTTTGCCACTATACTTACTGGAGTCATGTTCAATGACTGGTGCAGCTCCCCCCAAACAAACAGTCCTGTCTTGAATGTGGCTATAGCATACTCCTCGCTACAACTTTCAATTTCCTTGAAAGTTTCCCAGTACTTCTTTGCATAGTCCCTGATCGGCTCATTCTCTCTTTGCTTCATAGTGGAGAGGCTTTCAAAAGTTTTCGGTGCCTTTCTGCTTGTTAAAAGCCGAGTAGTGAATTCCTCGGCCAGTTGCCTCCATCCTCGTGTGGAGTGTGGACCTAGCTTATGGAATGTAACAACTCCGATTTTTCATTCAATAAAAATCTTGTTGTTATTCGAAATTTCTTAATTTCTTTTGATTGCTCGATGGTTTTCTTATTGATTTCTAGTAGTTTGTATTCAAGCAATTGAACGCCTTATCACTGTATTCCTCGACTAGAAACCCTAATTGCCATGCCTAGTCAATTTTCAACCAAATAGTTGGTATAACCAAACTAGTTAACCATTTAGTTACCTTTCAACTATTAACCATTGGACAGTAATTGTTAGGGTAATCTTTACCTGTTGGACAATAGCTTTTCCATTATTATATCTTGTTAAGTACATGTATATATACACATGTGTATTTGCCACATGCAAAAGGACATGTAGTCTTTTCTAAGAGCTTAATTTATTATATAAGTACCTTGTCCTTTATTATCCCTTGGTTATTAACCATTAGGGGATTTATTACCCATTGGTCAATAGGTTAGTCTTGCTAACTAAGTACTAGGCCTATTAAACTAATTCTTTATTAAGATTCCCGAGAGTACAAAGTACACTATTATATTAATTAAGTACTAGTACATTTTGTATTAGTATAAGGGGAGAATCTTGACTTTCCCACCCTAGAATCTTAGTGCTTATGTACTTGCTTATATATTATTATTATTAGTCTTTCTTAGTACATATATATACATATATATGTGGGTGAGAGAGAGAGAGAGAGGGAGAGGAGAGAGAGGCCGAGAGAGAGAGGAGAGAGGCCGAGAGAGAGAGAGGGAGGAAGAGGGAGAGAGAGAGAGAGGGAAGGGAGAAGGAAGAAGAAGGAGGATGGGACTTGTACCTTGATATTCTTTCATCCTTTCAACTTTTGAGATGAATATCTTCCAAATCTATCACCTTTTGTCCTTGAATTGTTATTTAAACACCAAATCTTGTACAACTCTATCTCCATATCTTCCATAGTTCCATCCAAGGTACTAAACTAGCCATGCAAGCCTAAAACTAGGTGGTTAGTGTGCAAGCAAGCCTTAACTTCACCCATCAACCTATCAATCAACCATGACAAGTGAAAGAAAAGTGAGATATAGAGAGAGAGAGAGATTCGGCTAGAGAGAGAGAGGGGAGTCTTGGCCTATAAATAGAAGCCATTCCAAGCTTCAAACTCACACCTTCAAGCCTTGCTTTTCCTTCTCTCTAGAAATTCCAAGTGTTCTTAGTTCTAAAGTTCTTGTTTTCTTGTGTTTCTTGAGAGTTCTGGAGAGAAACCACCAAACCACTTCCAAAACCACCACTAGATCTCTAAAAGTAGCTTAATTTAGTTAGCAAGTTGTTTCTAGGAAGAGAAAAGTCCATCTCTCTTTCTTTCGAAGCAATCCGGAGCCATTACACCGCCGAATCGCAAAACCGACGACCAAAACCTACCTAATCTACCGCCAAGAAGTAAGGTAGGATTTCCTGACCCTTAATCCGATATACTTATATATCCTACCTTTTGTTTAAAAGCCTATACTTGCTAGTTTATAGGATAATGCTTTAAAGATGAGTTTACTTCTCGTTAATAAGTTTGGATCGCAAGATAAGTTTAAATTTTGATAACATGAGTTTTATGCATGAATTGTTTGCACTACTTGTTTTCTAGTAACATGAGCATGTTAGGGGATATAGAATTGGATGATCTTGCTTGCTGGTTTCAAGATTTCGTTACATGATTTATGTTTACATATGAGATAAATCCTACCGCGGAGTCAATGCATGAGAACGAGACACAAGAACCGAGAAAATAGAAATATGGCACCTAGGGTGTGGTTAATGAAAGGGAATGTATTCCAAGGAAGGAAATATTTTTGAAACTACATTATGACCGGTTTTGGTACATAATGTGAGTTGTGTGTGTGTGCCAATGGGAACCCGGCGCGGCGGAACCATTGTGAGGATACTCGGGAGACCGGCGCGGCGGAACCGAGGTTGGGTGTGTGGCTTGGTTATCCGCGGTACGGAGCCAATGAAATTGTGTGCCAATGGGAACCCGGTGCGGCGGAACCATTGTGAGGATACGCGGGAACCCGGAACGGCGGAACCGAGGTTGGGTGAGTTAAACAAATGATTTTTGAAATGTTGATTAAAGTGGGAAATGATGACACAGTCTACAATGAATTGCGTAGGAGAAACTCTGAAATATTGGACACAACGATAATAAAGGAGTTATTGTTCTACGAATTGTTAAGTTTAAAGGGTTAGTGGGATGAGATGTTCTATTGAGCTTGTGGCTCACAGTGTTGCCTTTTTGGTGACCCTGGCATATTATATCGGTGGCAACGCTGGTATAATATGTCAGATTTCATAGATGAGCAGGGTGAGCTTTACACCTTGGAGGCCTTCGGAGCCGAGGAGCTAGCTGTGATGGAAGAACAAGCGGAGCAGTAGTTAGGAACCTTAGTTCCCTTCCATTTGTAATAAAAGTACTTCTTTTAAGCTTTGTTGTAATAAAGAGCCCGACTCAGTTTATTTTTCAATAAAATTTCTTATTTAACGTACCCAAAATTCGGGGCGTTACATGGAACCAAGATAAAGCTACCTTTCCCAAACTAGATGGAAACATCTTGCACATAATGGCATCGTCTCCATCATGCATCAACATTGCTTGCTGATAGTGTTGCACGTGAGCCACGGGGTCCGTATTTGTCTCATAAAGGACGAACATGCCGTGCTTCACCCTGCTCGGCAGCTTTGCCTCCTGCAACTTCCTTGCAAAGGGGGAAGATGCTATATTACTAAGTGCTTTTCGTGCTGCTTCTCATGCAATCATGGTTTCATCCTCATGTCCCTTCATTTTGTTGGGATTACTCTTTTCCCAATCGAAATCAGGTCTCTCGTACCTGTCCCTATAGTGCTTCCTGGTCCCTTCCTCCTCAAGGGTAGGACTTTGGCTTCTGCTCCTCCTCTTTCTTGAAGAAGCCCTTCGCCATTCTGGTGTTCGGCTTTTACTTTTGCTCCTCCTTTTTCATGGAGAAGCTTTATTCCACCTAGGAGTAGGACTCTTGCTCCTACTCCTCCTTCTTCGTGAAATAGTCTTCATGTATTCCACCATGGCATGCCTGTCTTCCCTGGAATTTTGTCGCAAGTCCAGAGTCCTCAGGATGCTCTCGGATCCGTTCTATTTATCGGATCTCGTGTTCTCGTCTTTTAATCAAACAAGCATACTCCTCAATTTCCTGCTTCTTTTTATCGAGGATATCTTCACTATTGTGTACACTATTTGAGTGTGCAACTGACTCACCATCATAATGGGATTTACTCATCCGTGTGGACCCTATGGTCGTCCTGCCCTCCCTATTCTTGGAGCCATCCAGGACGGTTAAGGGGTTGCCTTTACTTGTCATCTTCTTCCCATGTCCGCCTTCGAGCTTTCTCAAAGCACCTGGAGGGGACTTATCTCCGCCCCCACCTAGCAGGTTCCTTGGGTCGAGTGGCGTTTTTGGATCTCCTTCCACCATGGTCATTTTTCAAAGAGAACTCTTTCATTTCCCACAGACGGCTCCAACTGTAAGTGGACAAAAACGAGAGAGGCTTTTAACAGCACAAGATCGTAACGGCTTTTAACAGCACAAGATTGTAACGGCTACTCGTGCCTCTAAACTGGTACCTCTGGTTCGTCGTCAAAACCCTAATTTGCAAAACAGACAAAGGGTGAGCGCACCTTTGCCTCTCGTGACAAAGGCCCTCCGATGCCTAAGTTAGTATCACATACTAGAGAAAACCCTAATAATCAGTAGGAGGACAGAGTGAGTGCAATGTATTGCGTACCTTTTAGCTCTAGGTTAACCTCATATTTATAGATTTGCATATGCTTGCTGCCCAAGCATCCCTGTTGCCTTAGGTTTCCTATCTCGTATAGAAAACCAGGACATTCTGGATTCTCGTTCCCTCATCAATTCATTACCTTAGTCCTTTTAGGACTTTTTTCCATAGCAGGCCGAACATCCCATTCCCGTTGGGTATCTTTCCTAGATCCTACATTCTTGGGATCTTATTCCTTACGGGATACCACTATTCTGGAACCTTCTAGAGTGTTCCTTCCGCTTTAGCACTTGAGGCTGCTTTCTCAAGAGTTCTTTCCCTATTCAGTTTCCTCATTGCCGAACAGGTTACCTGGACCAGTGACTCCACATGTCACCCGTCAATTACCTGAACCAATGACTTCTCATGTCTTTTGTCCTTTATCTGCCGATTACCGTCTTGCACGGCGAATTATCTTATCTTACTTATACCACGTTCCCACGTATCACGTGTTTGGGCCCTATCTAAGCTTGTCTGGGATTACCTCCCTACAATATTGTCCGCCACCAAATCAATTTTGTAAATAAAAGAATTCATTCATCCAACACAGAAAATAACAAAATTACACAATGTTTTATCCCACCAATTTTCCTATGCATAAACAAAACAAGTCATAAGCCTGGTATTACGAAAAGAAAATGAGACATGCAACAAAACTTGTTAGGGTTTTGGTGGCCTTGGTCGTTAGTTTTCCCGCATATATTTATTGCCAGTAATTCCTGTTAACTCCGACAACCTGCAGACAAGCATTGAAAATTTGACTAGCATGCTAGTGAACTTTTTTTTTTTGGTAACTACATGCTAATGAAAATTTGGCACCTTGCTCTGTCAGAAATTAGGGATTTTACAAGAATTGAAGCAACCTAACAGAAAACTAGAGGAGAAAATACACAGATTGGAAATTTACCTTCGTAGACGTAGACGGTAGATGGTGGCAATGGCAAAGGAGGGGTTGTCGGAGGTGGTGTTGAATGAAAGGTCTAACACACACATACACACACAGAGAGATGGAAGTCGGGTTTGAGAGATAGGGTGGTGGTTTGAGGCGGCGGCGAGGGAGGGAAGATCCAGAAGTCGTGAGGGGGGGGGGGGGGGGGGGGAGAGAGAGAGATGAACTTGACGGAGTATTTGGGAAAGTGGGGTTTGATTTAGGGAAATCTCTCTCAGAATTTTTGGTCAAAATTTTGGCCAAAATTTGAAGTGAGGTGGGTCCCTTTGGGTTTCTTTTCTTTTTTCTAGCACGCAATTGTGAAGTTGGGAATACAGCTGTTCCAAGAAGTTGAAGAGTGGAGCTCTTGCTTTCCACGTAGGATCGGTCTACAAGTCGGGATTACGGTCTCCAATTTTGCTATCTGCAGAGACAAGCGAACCGATCCTTATAGGGACAACGCTGACTCAGCAATATGGGCCCCACTCACCAACATTTAGTGAAAATTCAAAAAAATGGGGATTTTGAAATTTGAGGGCCCGCGTACCAATTTTACTCCCAAAATCTTCATCATCTTCCTTCCCTCCCCCATCTCATCTCTCTCTCTCTCTCTCTCAAATATTTCTCTCCCCATCGAATGGTCTGCTTCTCAACTTCATCACCACCACCGACACCTAATCTCGCCACCATCAAACGCCCACCCCCATCTCACCGAATCTATCATTTCCGTCGTTCTCTCGCCCTCCCACCGCCGCGGCCTATCTCTTGCCATCCCGCCTTTCCCTTTGCCATCAGTGCACCCATTTTCTTACCAGTGCCTCTCTCTCTCTCTCTCTCTCTCTCCTTCCTGGTGCTTTCTAGGGATCGTTGAGCAAAGTGACAAAAGTCGAGGTTGGGTCTTCAATATGTTTAGCTTTGGTGAAGATGGTAGCGATTGGGGTTCCTCTGTTTTACATTTTTTTTTTATCATAACTTTTGTATTTTGGATCAAAGAAATCTACGTACATATATTGGTGTATTAATTTTTGTATCCATAGATGTTGTTCCCATAGTTTTTCTGATGTTTCCGAAGTTTATCCTTTGTTCGAAACACTTTTTGAAAAAAATTTTGAAAAAGTAATAGGGGTAATAAGTAGAGAGAGATAGAGAGAGAAATGATTAGAAGTAAGGAGAATCTAGAGGGAATCTTTTAAAAAATGCTGTTAAAAAAGAGAAACAAACACAGCATTAATTGTTTCAGTTTTGGGGTTTTGCGTTATGTTGGAATTAGGGAAAATATCCTTCTTGTTTTTTTAGGATTAAAAAGATTTTATGTTTGACTCAAATTGCATTGCCTCTAAAGAATCAAGGAAAAAAATAGAGCTTTGCAAACCCTGAACTTTTGTTCAAGACTTGAAGGATGATTTGAATCTGTAGAAATTACTTGATACATTCAACAACTGGACTTAATTCATAAACACCAATGTCAACAAAGCTTCTCATTTTTCTCTGGGACTTTTAATTTTCAAGGTATGTTCAGCTGTCTGCTAGCTATCCAAACAAAGCATCAATCTGCTGTTGAACAAAAGCAAAATTGACATGGTTTCGTCAATGGATTCACAAAGAAAAAATATGGTTGGGATCACCGTGGAAGAGAATGTCTGAGTTCTACTTCTCTGCCTCTTAGCTTAGGAACAAAGCATTCTCATTAGAAGTCTCAGAGTGGGGTCAAGTTTGATCAAAATTTTGATTATAGACATCAAAAACATTGTGAAGTGGTTCATCGAACCAAAAGTTGGTTGGCTAAATAGCAATCAAGAGGATTGTATCTTTGTGCATTTTTCAAGTCTTCCATCAAAGAATCCCAATTCAACTCCACCTAAAAAATTCTTTCTTTTTGCTTCTTGGCTAATAAACTTCATGAATTGTTTAAAAGCAACCCAAATTCTATTTTCTCATTCTATCACAAGTTTTTGATCGCTAAATCAAACTCAACATGTGACAACCCTCGACAGTCAACACCCAATACCCAGAAAGTTGGTTGGCTAAATAGCAATCAAGAGGATTGTATCTTTGTGCATTTTTCAAGTTTTCCATCAAAGAATCCCAATTCAACTCCACCTAAAAAATTCTTTCTTTTTGTTTCTTGGCTAATAAACTTCATGAATTGTTTGAAAGCAACCCAAATTCTCTTTTCTCATTCTATCACAAGTTTTTGATCGCTAAATCAAACTCAACAAGTGACAACCCTCAACAGTCAACACCCAATACCCAGAAAAATAAAGAAGGATGTGTGGCCCGTGATCCTTGATCCGAGTCCTTCCTCTAGTGGTTCAAGGGTTGTGTGGGCTGCGTGCCCTTTGGAATTTCCGGATTCCGAGACGCGAGGGCCCAGATCGAGGGAGCGCGAGCGGGGAAGCAAGCGCTCGCAAAATACAGAGTCGCCACTCGGGTTTGAAGGTTCGAGACCCAAGGAACCGTATTTCAAAGCACTTGCCGCGCTGATTGATTTGAAAAAGTTAAGGAACCAGTCCGTCATAACCATATCTGGGTTCGGGAGCCAGGTTACGAGAGGGGAAGGGTTTTATGGCACCCCTCTCGCCCAATCCGGAGATCGGTCTCTACTTAGGCATTTGCGAAAGATGTTTGTTTGCGATTCTGTTTGATTAATCAATTTTTAGCCAATTAGGGCGGGGGAACAGTTTAAGGGGATTAAAACTGTAACAGTTTGCAAGATGTGAATGATAGCATGGATGAGCAGTTAGTATAGGATGAGAACAGACTGCTGTGGGAGTTTAAACAAACTGGGAGGCCCCTGTTTTGGAGTGACGTGCGTTGGAAGAAACCAGCATGCATTGAGCAAGTCACTGCATGCTGCTTACTCCTGCGCACACAATTCCAAGACAGGCGCGCGCCGGTAAGCTCAAACCCACAGCTCTTATTCTCAAACCATCTGGGCTCTGGAAGGACCAGTGCACACCCAGGACAAACCACGCAGTTTATAGGCAGTATAATATACAGTTTAAAGGTTGTAAAGCCCTACAAATTAATAAAACACCCCATAAACAGTGTGGGGACAAAATAATGACCTAAAACTAAGCTACCCGTGCAAGGCCACTCACTGGTCAGAGGCATACTATCGCGCGATGGTTTCAGATTGGCGCGCGAGGATGCGCCTTGGCGCACTGTCGCGCGATGAAGTCACTCTGTCGTGCGATGGTGCGCCCTGGCGCACTGTCGCGCGATGGAGCCAGTTTGGCGCGCGATGGTGCGCCCTGGCGCGAGATGGCCGCGCCCTGGCGCAACCAGACCAGTGCTTGGTTTACACTTTTCTGGGTTCTCCAAAACAGCAGAAACTCATATTGAACTACAACTAACAGTTTATACTAAGGAAAGCAGTAAACTGATTTTTATCATGCTCAACAGTGATCTATAACATAATAAAGCACAAAACAGTAGGAACCAATCCCCACGCGGACCAGCGAGCACAGACTAGAACAGTCGCGCGCGTGAGTGGGTCCGTCGCGCGCTGATTCGTACCACGACGGTTTTTGAAACCTTGCCAGCTTTAGGACCAGAACTGGTATTGATTACCAGCCTTGGCCCTGCCAGCCCCCCTCAGGGATCAGAACAGAAAATAGAACAAAGGTAAGCTATACCTTTGGTTTTTGAGTTTGAAAGGTGTTGAGCTTTGATGTTTGAAGGCTTGATTGAGGAGTTTGAGTGGTTGGATGTTTGATAATGGAGGAGAAAGAGCAAGCTATGCTCTTGAGATTTTTTTAACCTTTGAAATTCTTGAACCCTTTTAATGGAAGAAGAATGGGGGTATTTATAGGGAAGAATGGAGGTGAATCTGGTTGGTGAAAGGAGAGGAGCTCAACCAGTCCACGAGGCCTGCTGAGGTTTGCTTGGTGGCTAAGCAACCCAGCTGATAAAGGTGATGGGGACAGCTTTGACCATCGCGCGATGGTCTGAGTCTGTCGCGCGATGGTGCGCCCTGGCGCACTGTCGCGCGATGGAGTGAGTGTGTCGCGCGATGGTGCGCCCTGGCGCATTGTCGCGCGATGGAGTGAGTCAAGCGCGCGATGGTGCGCCCTGGCGCGGGATGGTTGCGCCCTGGCGCACATCAGTAGGGTTTTTGGTTTTTGAAGTGGCTAAGGCTAGGTTAGGTTCAAGGGTTTTTCAAACACTCAAAGCTCAAACACTCGACATACCCGGGGTGTTCTTGATCCATTTCATCATCGGGGAATCAAAAACCGTAAGTAAACTAATCTGGAAGCCCAGATTGGGGTGTCTACAGTAGCCCCTCTTTGACGGCACTTGAAGCACCATCGACTTGGTACAAGTAACGTCAAAGAATTCTAGACACCCCTCAAGGCAATCCAGAGCAGAACATACTAGCAAAGTAGACAAGTAAACTTAAGGAACCTGATTGGTGGAATGGACTGGCTGTCCATTGCCGGGGATGGAAGTAGAAGTGGACGAGTGAATCGCCGCTTGTTGATCGAATTTGGACAGAATAGGCTGTCGTTGCAGATGTGGACGGGACAGGCCGTCGTTGCTGGAGATCAAGCTATCCTCAGCACAAAGTATTCCAACAAACACGGGTAGGTCGTGTCAGGCAGGTTGAATTCCATCTGTAAGGAATCAGAGCCAATCTCCTTATCAAAGACCATCTGAGACAGAGCAATAAGCCTGCTGGAAGATGCACTTGCGGCTAGACTGAGGGTGATTGTCGTTCGGGACAGGCCAAGACGGACTCTCCTAGGGAACAATCAGTTGCGGATGAAAGGACCATCGAATGATGTTCTGGTCGTTGTTTATGGATTTGACAGGACCGGCTGTCGTGAAGGCGGACGGAGAGATCAATGTGCCGAATGATCAGATCGTTTGAGGAACTTTGACAAGAGATGGGCTGATCAGTGTACCGAAAGATCAAGCCGTTGGGGGATTTGACAGGAAGGATCATCAGTATAAACGATCGAACCGTTGAAGTCTGGGTGGGAGGATCATCAGTATAAATGATCGAACCGTTGCAGATAGGATGGAAGGATCATCAGTATAAATGATCGAACCGTTGAAGTCTGGATGGGAGGATCATCAGTATAAATGATCAAACCGTTGCAAACATGACAGGAGACGGGCTGATCAGTGTGCAGAATGATCAAGCCGTTGATTTGGTGGAGATAGACGATATGGCTGACCGTCATGGATGATATGGCTGACCATCGCTGAATGACCGATATGGCTGACCGTCATTGATGATATGGCTGACCATCGTTGAATGACTGATATGGCTGACCGTCATGGATGATATGGCTGACCATCGTTGAATGACTGATATGGCTGACCGTCATGGATGATATGGCTGACCATCGGGTTGATTGAGTCGGACGATATGGCTGACCGTCGTTGAATGACTGATATGGCTGACCGTCATTGATGATATGGCTGACCATCAGGTTGATTGGGTCGGACGATATGGCTGACCGTCGTTGATGATATGGCTGACCATCAGGTTGATTGAGTCGGACGATATGGCTGACCGTCGTTGATGATATGGCTGACCATCAGGTTGATTGAGTCGGACGATATGGCTGACCGTCGTTGATGATATGGCTGACCATCGGGTTGATTGAGTCGGACGGGAAGATCACTTTGCAAAATTATCAAGCCGTTGGAAATTGGACAAGACCGGCTGTCGTTGATTTGAAAAGGGAAGATCAGTGTGCAGAATGATCGAGCCGTTGAGATTTGGACAGGACCGGCTGTCGTTGATTTGAGACGGGAAGATCAGTGTGCAGAATGATCATGCCGTTGAGATTTGGACAGGACCGGCTGTCGTTGATTTGAGACGGGAAGATCAGTGTGCAGAATGATCATGCCGTTGAGAAATGGACAGGACCGACTGTCGTTGATTTGAGACGGGAAGATCAGTGTGCAGAATGATCATGCCGTTGAGAAATGGACAGGACCGGCTGTCGTTGATTTGAGACGGGAAGATCAGTGTGCAGAATGATCATGCCGTTGAGAAATGGACAGGACCGGCTGTCGTTGATTTGAGACGGGAAGATCAGTGTGCAGAATGATCATGCCGTTGAGAAACGGACAGGACCGGCTGTCGTTGATTTGAGACGGGAAGATCAGTGTGCAGAATGATCATGCCGTTAAGAAATGGACAGGACCGGCTGTCGTTGATTTGAGACGGGAAGATCAGTGTGTAGAATGATCGAGCCGTTGAAAAATGGACAGGACCGGCTGTCGTTGATTTGAGACGGGAAGATCAATGTGCAGAATGATCGAGCCGTTGAGAAATGGACAGAACCGGCTGTCGTTGATTTGAGACGGGCAGATCAGTGTGCAGAATGATCGAGCCGTTGAGAAATGGACAGGACCGGCTGTCGTTGATTTGAGACGGGAAGATCAATGTGCAGAATGATCGAGCCGTTGAGAAATGGACAGGACCGGCTGTCGTTGATTTGAGACGGGAAGATCAGTGTGCAGAATGATCGAGCCGTTGAGAAATGGACAGGACCGGCTGTCGTTGATTTGAGACGGGAAGATCAGTGTGCAGAATGATCATGCCGTTGAGAAATGGACAGAACCGGCTGTCGTTGATTTGAGACGGGCAGATCAGTGTGCAGAATGATCGAGCCGTTGTGAAATGGACAGGACCGGCTGTCGTTGATTTAAGTCGGGCAGATCAGTGTGCAGAATGATCATGCCGTTGAGAAATGGACAGGACCGGCTGTCGTTGATTTGAGTCGGGCAGATCAGTGTGCAGAATGATCGAGCCGTTGAATTGGATTGAATTCTGATTCCCCAAAGTGCATTCTAAGTGCCAACAGAACAGGACAGCGAGGTTGTGCGCTTGATGGTTACCATGGCAAATGAGACAAGGAAAGTGGCGTGTGTCATTCCCCCATACTTGCACTAACCCACAGAAGCGATTCCGTCATAGAATTTTCCTGCTTTAAACATTTGATATACAATATGCAAAGATGCATACTAAGAAAATGCACAAATTGAAAATGTAGATGCAAGCTAAGGGCGGCTCCTACGAGGACAACGACGCCTAAGGACTACCACTGAGCCCAAGTACTTTACTGCCTTTTGCCCTGGAGATGCACACCAAGATAGAGAGACATTGAGCGGGTTGGCGTGCCCAATTGGCATGTAGCAATAGTAGTGGGCCTACGTGCCCTTTCTTTGATGCTTGGGCGGACGAGCCCCATGGATGTGCTTTGCTTGGCCTTGGGCTGATGCGCTCTTGCTGCTTCAAGAGATTCCGCTGCTTCCGAATTACTGATACTAGGGTAGCAATGTAACAATTGCGTTTTCCAGTTTATTGACACTATTTTACAAGTGTTGAAGAGAATGCAAAAACTAACCACTAATATCTAATTTGCATTGACAAGTGATTTGAATCGACACACAGACGTGCGCACATGAACAGACTCGCCTAGCTCGAATGAAAAGGGAAAAAGAGCCCCAGGGTATAATGCAAACCCTTAGACACACGGAACATAATGAAATTTTTGGGTATTAATGAGCCAAAAACTCACAACATTCCTTAGACAGGTGAAACTAACACTTGCGAAAGACGCAAAAAGGCACAAAGACCTGTACAAACAAAACCGAGAAAAGCATCTCGAAACGACAGTTGATTGAAAAGCTGGAAAAATGTCGCAAAAACGGACATAAGACGCAGATAATGACTCGTATAGGCCCGGACTGAAACCGACACCCCCGTGCAATCATATTAAGTCCATATGACATGCATGGTATGACAAGACTTGGCAAAAGTCCCTGGAATGACATTCGAGGGTAGTAGCTAGCTGCTACTATCTGTTGCAAGAAGCGTGCGCAGGTTTGAGACCAACGCGCATCACTTCGAACAAACGCGCTACGGTTGCTTATACCAGAATTCGCTGAACTTAGAATAAATTGTGAGCCGGTTAAGGCCTCTAGCATTTCGTTCTGTTTTTGATGCTTCAAATATTTTAAGACTTATGCTCAGCCTGTAAATTGAAGAAGCAGTTTGTAATAAAATTGAAAGACAAAGGTTTTCCCCCTTCTGATTCCTCCAATGCAGCTTGATCTGATTTTCGATCCTCTTCGACCTTTGATGTGTACCAAAATGTCAACCATGGACCCAATTGATAGAATGTGACCGAGTCTCAAAAAGAGACTGCCTACGTATCCCAAGCTAGGGAATCAGGTCAGAACGTAGTTCAGGCTAAGGTTCACTCGAGTATTTTACCTCACCTTTTACGCTCTAACTTTTGCCTAGAACCGCCCATTCGGGTTTTCGGTCTAGCGAGCTTTTGAATATTGCCTATTCATTTTTGCCTAAACCACCTTCAAAGGTTTTGGTCTAGCAGGCTGCTCTTACTTTTGCTTGGAACTGCCCACCCTTGGGGTTTTCAGCCCAACGAGCTTCTCTCAGGGAAAAGACTTTTGAATTGATCCATGTTGACCAAGGTATTTGAAATTGATTGCCATCGAGGTCGTCGAGATCGATGATCTCTGGCCACAGCCTCAGATGAAACGGCTTTGATAGCGCAGAGTCCAGTGTGCTTCGGTTGACATGTCTCGTTCCAGACCAATTTTGAACTTGCTAACTTGTACTTGGTGGAACGCTGTTCCTACAAACTTGAACATGTATGAGGCGCTGGACCTTTTGAGCTTCTGCTTTTTGGCTTGGCATCTGGTAGCAAAGGGATTCGATGTTTCTTTATCTCAAAATCAACACCAGGCGTGTCTTTGTGAGACCATGCCAAGTCGTTGCTGAATTCTTCGAGCTTGTCTGACCGGGCGCAATGCTCCTTTGGGGGCAGTGCTTGGACCAACCTTGAACCTTTCGGGAGGTTATACTTGTCTTTAAAGTTTATTTGAAACTACTTCTCCTTTTAATAGGCTGAGCACGCCTTTTGTCTTCCCCTTCGGCGAGGGAACACATTTCCTTGGGGATGATCCCATCGAAATCTATCCCTTCGTCGTCAGAGTCGACAAAGTTTATATAAAAGCCAGCGAAGTACTTAGAAGCAAGATAATGCATATCATAAAGAAGGCCCCTCGGGGTTACCAAGTACAGCAGACTCAAAATTTGAAACAAAAGCTACGACGTGGAGGGCCAAGAGGCACAACCTCCAACTCAGAGCTAGACTAGACAAATGCAAAAGACTCCGTGTCAGACTCAGACAAAACGCCAATGCAAACTAGACGCGGTTTTGAAAACGCAATATTTAAAAAGCTACCCATAGCTTCCACAAAAAGAGGTAGGATCCAGCAGGTGTCAGGCCCAAGCAACAGCACTTCAGCTTCCTCAGCTTCTTTGACCAAACCTACTCGGTGCTCCTTTGATCAACGGACTTCAACCGGCCAGTCCGCTCCTTTGTAAGCTCCTCATTACTGTCAATCCAGGTGTCGGCAGTGAAGACCTCAATTGCCCAACCTACAGCCATCATGTTAATCTCCGATTCGAACGGGATGGATACAATTGGTTTGGGTTGGCTCTCTGGGACGATATAGTGGCTAGGGTTGATTATGGTGGAGCTCGGGTTGATTTGAGTAGAGGTGATAGATATCTGACCAACCAGAGGGTCAGAGTTGTGTTGAGGCAAGGAGTTGGAAATGACGTTAGGCTTTGGTGGAACTTGAACCGTGCCATTGTCAATGAGATCTTGAATCTCATGTCGAAGACGATAGCATGCGTCAGTGGGATGGCCAGGCATTTGGTGGAAGGCACAGAAATGGTTTGCATTGCAGTTGGCTGGTAAGACTTTGGGTGGGGAAGTCGGGGTCAAAGGCTTGAGATGCCCAGATTGGAAAAGCTTCTCCATTACTGTAGATAGAGGTGCCTCGAAGACAGAGAAACTCCGGGGTTGGGTTCGGAAGCTTTGAGCGTTTTGAACTTGATTGGTATCGGCTGTTGATGGTGGTGGGGTTGTGATGATACCACAATCAACGAGATCTTGAACGGCATGTCGAAGCCGGAAGCAAGCATTGGTAGGATGGCCAGGCATCTGATGGTAGGCACAATAGAGGTTATACTTGAAGTTGGGTGATGGATTTTTGGGTAGAGGAGTTGGATTGAGGGGCTTGATGGAACCAGCATCGAGGAGCTTCTCATAAATTGAGGCCAAAGGTGTAGAGAAGCCTGAGAAAGTCCTTGGTGGGTTTCGGCGAGTGAACTGAGAATCCAAAGCGGAACCCTTGTTTGCTTCGCAGTTGTAACACATTGCCTCATCAATAGGATGCATTCTTTTGCCTTCGGGGCTGAATTCATCACTAAGTATGTCCTCCCCTTTGGCAATGGCTTCGACAAAGGAATCAACATCCTCCTTCGAGTGAGTCTTAGCCTCATGGAATTCAACCAGGTCGTTGAACATGTCTCCTGAGCACAGTTTGATTCCGACCGTTGGAGAATGGTAGGCTTGAGGAGGTTCTTTGACTAGCCCCATATCTGGCTGCGGGACTGTGGAGGTAACGAGGCCAACGAGTCCCTGGACCATAATCATCTGTTTGTCCATCTTGTGACCCAATTCTTCTACAGCCTTCTTGAGCTCAGCCAGCTCCATTTGTACTGCCATTCTGAATTGATGAACGAGGCAGGTGATATGACCTTGGAAGCGAAGGTGCAACAGCTCCGGCAAATGTTCCCAAGCAGGTTTGGCTCTTCTTTTCGGTACTCTCCGACGATGCAATGGCCTTAAGCTTTGGACAGCAAAGTAAGACACAAGCTCAGTGGTGTTCCTACAGCAAAATGCAATGTACACGTCGTTGTCGGTGTCAACCCTAGACTCTAGAACTAGAGACAAGTCTGTCTCATGATGTTCGGAGGTTGCCAGAATCCTCGGAATTCTTTTTGAGGGTGTATCCTTTGAATAGATCAAACTGATCCTAAGAGATGTCAAAACAGACTAAGTCTTCGACTAGTCCCATTTGAAGATTTGACTTTGAATTAGAAACAACTTGGTATTGACGGCGTGACACCTTAACCGGGGTGGCGTGAGCAACGCTGTGCTTTAGCCGGGGTGGTTGTAAGTGACAAGGCACTTGTAACCTGAATGATATCAATGTCACGACATCAATACTATGTGGTTCCTTATTTTCGGTCGAATCCTTAATCGGGCATGAGCCAAGGACTTAATAAGGTTTGATTTCTCAAAGTCTCGCTGATCTAAGGACTTTGAAAAAAATTAACAACGTGCACCATCGAGATGCACGACTCTTCATCGGGTCTAGCAGCGTCCTAATAAGCATAAGACAGACTCGAAAGAGAAAGACAACCTAGAAGCCGCCCTAAACATGCTCCTACACAAAACAGAATGTATGTATGTATAGTTCCAGAGACGAGTTTGCCTCACGAGTTTCAGACGTTGCCGGAATCCTCAGAATTCTTTTCGGCGATGTGTCCTTGAGTAAATCGACAGATCCTAAAAGAAGTCAAAATAGACTAAATCTTTGGCTAGTCCCTTTTGAAGATTCAACTTCGAACTTGGAACAACTCGGCGTTGATGGCGTGACACCTTAACCTTGAACACCGCGGTGTATAGTGACAACGCACTTCAACCTGGGTGGCGCTAGTGACACGGCATCACTACTTCGTTGTTCCTTATTGTTGGTTGAATCCTTAATCGGGCATGAGCCAAGGATGTAGTAAATTTTGATTTCCCAAAGTCTCATTGAACTAAGGACTTTGTGATTGATAACGAACATTCGACAGAATGAACGACTCCTCATCGGGTACAACAACGTCTTAGACAGCGCATGACAAACTTGAAAGACAAGACAACCTTAAGCATGCTCCTATGCAAGATAGTGTATGTACAGTACATGCGATAGGGAAAGCAGTAACATGTAGACAGTATATGGGGGTTAGATGCAAGTAATCTTACCCTGTAGGTACCTGTCCTAGTTTGGAGAGTTCTAATGCTTTGTATATGCAAAGGCTGGTTTTGGCTTGTAACGGGTTCCTCGGACTAAAGCCAAGATATACCTCCCGCTGCCCGCGTAATCGCTGAGCAACAGTCAAACGGTAGAATGACTCATCATCGTCGAAGGTTGTTTGGTCATTCGGGGTCCCCGAGCTCCGGTAAACCGTGCCGGATTGCCAAAACGATCCAACGAGGCTTATCCCACATCGATGCATATGAAAAATGCTAAAGAAATTGATTAATCGAATAGAATTGCAAATTCGCGAAAGCCTTTTCAAATTTGGCTCTCTTTATTGATCAATACTTAGAAGAAACTACACAAGAGAACAATCGGAAAAGCCCCAGATTGGATGGCCGGACACGAGGTCCCGTTAAATCACCAATCCTTTCTTTAGCAGCGCGAAGCTCACTATTTTGACAGACTTTTGTGGGATTGTTCTCGAGCGTATTAAAATCTAAGTATAGACCAATATTGATTCGGTCCCCAGCAGAGTCGCCACTGTGGGCTGCGTGCCCTTTGGAATTTTCGGATTCCGAGACGCGAGGGCCCAGATCGAGGGAGCGCGAGCGGGGAAGCAAGCGCTCGCAAAATACAGAGTCGCCACTCGGGTTTGAAGGTTCGACACCCAAGGAACGGTATTTCGAAGCACTTGCCGCGCTGATTGATTTGAAAAAGTTAAGGAACCAGTCCGTCATAACCATATCTGGGTTCGGGAGCCAGGTTACGAGAGGGGAAGGGTTTTATGGCACCCCTCTCGCCCAATCCGGAGATCGGTCTCTACTTAGGCATTTGCGAAAGATGTTTGTTTGCGATTCTGTTTGATTAATCAATTTTTAGCCAATTAGGGCGGGGGAACAGTTTAAGGGGATTAAAACTGTAACAGTTTGCAAGATGTGAATGATAGCATGGATGAGCAGTTAGTATAGGATGAGAACAGACTGCTGTGGGAGTTTAAACAAACTGGGAGGCCCCTGTTTTGGAGTGACGTGCGTTGGAAGAAACCAGCATGCATTGAGCAAGTCACTGCATGCTGCTTACTCCTGCGCACACAATTCCAAGACAGGCGCGCGCCGGTAAGCTCAAACCCACAGCTCTTATTCTCAAACCATCTGGGCTCTGGAAGGACCAGTGCACACCCAGGACAAACCACGCAGTTTATAGGCAGTATAATATACAGTTTAAAGGTTGTAAAGCCCTACAAATTAATAAAACACCCCATAAACAGTGTGGGGACAAAATAATGACCTAAAACTAAGCTACCCGTGCAAGGCCACTCACTGGTCAGAGGCATACTATCGCGCGATGGTTTCAGATTGGCGCGCGAGGATGCGCCTTGGCGCACTGTCGCGCGATGAAGTCACTCTGTCGTGCGATGGTGCGCCCTGGCGCACTGTCGCGCGATGGAGCCAGTTTGGCGCGCGATGGTGCGCCCTGGCGCGAGATGGCCGCGCCCTGGCGCAACCAGACCAGTGCTTGGTTTACACTTTTCTGGGTTCTCCAAAACAGCAGAAACTCATATTGAACTACAACTAACAGTTTATACTAAGGAAAGCAGTAAACTGATTTTTATCATGCTCAACAGTGATCTATAACATAATAAAGCACAAAACAGTAGGAACCAATCCCCACGCGGACCAGCGAGCACAGACTAGAACAGTCGCGCGCGTGAGTGGGTCCGTCGCGCGCTGATTCGTACCACGACGGTTTTTGAAACCTTGCCAGCTTTAGGACCAGAACTGGTATTGATTACCAGCCTTGGCCCTGCCAGCCCCCCTCAGGGATCAGAACAGAAAATAGAACAAAGGTAAGCTATACCTTTAGTTTTTGAGTTTGAAAGGTGTTGAGCTTTGATGTTTGAAGGCTTGATTGAGGAGTTTGAGTGGTTGGATGTTTGATAATGGAGGAGAAAGAGCAAGCTATGCTCTTGAGATTTTTTTAACCTTTGAAATTCTTGAACCCTTTTAATGGAAGAAGAATGGGGGTATTTATAGGGAAGAATGGAGGTGAATCTGGTTGGTGAAAGGAGAGGAGCTCAACCAGTCCACGAGGCCTGCTGAGGTTTGCTTGGTGGCTAAGCAACCCAGCTGATAAAGGTGATGGGGACAGCTTTGACCATCGCGCGATGGTCTGAGTCTGTCGCGCGATGGTGCGCCCTGGCGCACTGTCGCGCGATGGAGTGAGTGTGTCGCGCGATGGTGCGCCCTGGCGCATTGTCGCGCGATGGAGTGAGTCAAGCGCGCGATGGTGCGCCCTGGCGCGGGATGGTTGCGCCCTGGCGCACATCAGTAGGGTTTTTGGTTTTTGAAGTGGCTTAGGCTAGGTTAGGTTCAAGGGTTTTTCAAACACTCAAAGCTCAAACACTCGACATACCCGGGGTGTTCTTGATCCATTTCATCATCGGGGAATCAAAAACCGTAAGTAAACTAATCTGGAAGCCCAGATTGGGGTGTCTACAGGTTGCCTTGCCTTCTCACCCTAACTTGCACAATGAACGCACGACTAAGACCTGGCTGGGGTTGCCCGGCAAGGCCCTCCGGCGAGAGGATAAGTATGTGCAGAGAGAAAGGAAAGAGACTAGGGTTTTAGTGTAGGAATGTCTGTCTACCTCTCAGGGTTATGATCCTTGAGTATTTATAAAGTCTTCTTGGCTTGCTCTCCAAGTATAGGCATGTGCCTTCCACGAGCCAAGTGATGCCATCATGACATCACTGAGTAGATGTGGTAACCGTTTTGGCATGAGCTAGCACCTCTATGTGCACTCATCGTTATCCTTTGGTGTAACCGCTTCAGCACGTGACGTAGCACGCGTCATTGCAATTGGCCGAGCCCATGCTTGGCCAAGCCTGGTGGGCGACTTATAGGGAGAATACGCGGATGGGGCTTCATTCCTGAAGGTGGCCGAGCCTGAATTAAACTCTCTCGTCATTGGGCGTAAGGTGAGTGCAATGTTGATGACTGATAGGTCTCGGCCTAAAGCTGAGCCCTAATTCAGGTACGGCCACATGGACTTGGGCTAGTCATTCGAAACTAGCATGGTTAGCTATGTTTGGCCAGCTACAATAGCCCCTCAATCACTGCCAACGCCGAGCGCGTGGTAGGGATTGATGTTGAGCTTTGGCCGAACCCAATAATTGCCGAACGTAAATCATGGTTGAGGGGTAGGATTTTTGCCAAGCCTCATTCATCTTCCCAGCAACCGTCATAGACAATCTCCAATGGAGGGGCACCAGGTGTCTCTTCATGGTTGGGCACGGCTAATGAGAGGACGGCTGGCACGCGCGAAGTCCTACAAAGTTGTCCTGTCTGTGCCACGTGTCAGGAGCTTATTAGCTGTTGGCTCGGCGGTGTAATGATGGGCGAGAAATTCGAATCCCCAACCCTACCTCTATATACGGGACATCGAGAGGAGAGAGAGAAGTCACAAACTCTCTTTCTCTAGAACTCCATAGCCAGAGCTCCTCTTTCTGTCTGTTCAACTTCCAGTCTTGATTTCCAGCAGATTCATCATCAGATCTTTCAGAAATCTCCAAGTATGTGTTCGATTTTCACCCTTCCTCACATTTCTGTAGTTTTTATACACTTTTTCCTTTGTTTTTCTAGGTTTGTTGGTGTCTTTGGTTCTGTATGAATAGTACACCCCTGGGGATGAACAGTGATGTTCATCCCTGTGTTCAACTTGTTCTTCCGCGCCCTGACTCTGATGTCAGTGGGCTTTGGCCGACACTGAGTAAGGCCAAGCCCCATGACTCGAGTCTCAATGTTTCTTGAGCTTGAGTCTTCATAGAGTGAAAATAGGGTGGGCCAGTAGGGTAGACAAGCTTAGGGAGATCCTCGTTTGTCGCCGACGATAAGGTTTCTCATTATTTTCTTTTGTTGATAGGTCTGGCTCACCCGATTATAGTCATCTCTTCCGACTCTGAAAGCTTAGGGGACGACTCCAGAGACCTGATAATCCACGAGTATTTGGAAAAGCACATAAGCCAACGCCAGACCTCTTCAATTGCCTCAAATATGTCAGCCGACACCAGCGACTCTAACGCCGAACGCGATTATGAGTACGGCAGGGAAGGGTTCAACACCGAGCCTGAAATCATGTTCACGCCATCGACCCATTCTGAGGCCGAGCCCCGGCTAGGGACAAAAGCCGAATCCAGATTCAACCTTCAAGCCGAGGCCACTTCCTCTGCACGATCTGGGCACGGCGAAGTCCCTTCTGAGGATAGAGAGGTCGCAACCTCTACGAGAGGGGTCAAGTTTGTCCCCACGCTCATTTCTTTAGTGGGAAGCCCGATGAATACGTGAACTTTTGCCCAAGACTACAATATTCCCGACAACGTTGTTGTTAGTTAGGTGGCCAGCAACCGTATTAGGGACAAGAGAGAGCACCACCCCGAGCACATCACAGTTCCCCTGATGGCGATTTGTGAAGCTGGGCCGCAGTTCCCACTTCATCCATTCTTGAGGGAACTTTTGGCTCGGTTCAGCCTAGTTCCCCATTACTTCGCCATCAATAGCTACAGGATTGTTATGTCCGTCGTGGCACTAAAAGAGCTTCGTGGCTTGGAGTTTGCCGTTGCCGATCTCTTCCACACATGTCTAGGCACGGCCAGACCGAGCATCGATACCTGTCTACTCGTAGGGACAAGGAGCCCTTAATAGATGGGTTGCCCGACACTAATAAGTGAGCAAACTTTTACGTCGAGGTAAACAATAACTATGAGTTCGGTGACCAAACCAACCGTAGGTACGCGGTACCGAAGATAAAAGACTTCCGAGGTAGTTTTTCTTTTGATTTGCTATTGCCGAGCCTTATTTTGATCTCGCATGTCTTGTTTTACAGTATTGATTGCCTTTATTCATTATAGATCATCGATCCATAACAAAGACTCAGCAGTCGCTGGCTAATGAAAAGCACATAGATATCCTGCTATCCCAAGCTGTCACAGATGTGCCGACGCTACTCGGTTTCATCCCATCGTACAAGGGCAAGCTCAAAAGGAGAGAGAAAGAGGCAGGGCAGAGCAAGAAAGCTGGTGGCCACAAGAAGGGCGGAAGGCAATCAGGGAAGGCTAAGCAGCCCGAGTTGAGCAAGAAGGAGAAGGAGCCGAGGGTAAAATTCCCCACTTTCAGGAAGACAGTCGACTTCTGGTTCCAGGAGAGTCGGCCAACCGACATTCCAGGCATCAACGCCCCCCTCCAAACCCTCATACCCGAGTTCGGAGAAGAGATGGGAAGAAAGAACGTGATTTGGGTGAACATAAGGGATGGCTCTTTGGCTTGAAAGGACATGTCTGACTCGCCCGAGCCTGCTGAAAAAAGGCAAAAAGTGACACATGAATTTTTTTTCGACCAAGCCACCAACCCCACATCTGTTAGAGAAGGACAAGACCAAGTCTTCAACTACAAGCGGCTCGAAGGCCATTCAAGAACAGTTTGGTTCGGCTGGCCATGTCCTTGTCCAGGAGTTTGCCCCTTCATTCGCTTTGGCTGACAGGAGGGTGGTGAACATTGAAGACAATGTCAAGCTTGAACCTGGCCTAGCTGTTGCAATGCTGCGAGGTGTCGCTCTGCCGAGGGACATGGAGAAGGGGCCAGAGGATCTACAGTCGAGCCTGATACACGCGAGTGCCTACCTTGTGCAGGTTTGTTAAATCCTAACTTTGAATCTTAAGTTGTTTTCTTTTCCCGAGCTTGAATCCTCATTGTTATCCAGGCAGGTCAGGCTCTTCTTCGTGCATCTAACAAGGCTGAGCTTGTTTCCGCCAAAAGGTCCCATTATCGTGATGACCTCAAGATCGAACACGATAGGGTGAGGTCACTGAAGACTAGCCTGAAGGCAGCGAAGGCTCATGTGGCCGAATTGGAGAAAGAGAGAGACAAGGCCAAGGGGAAAGCAAAGAAGGCCGAACATGATCTTGGGAAGGTGTTGAGGAGGGAGAAGAGGTTGATGAAAAGGCCTATCAGGCTGGTTTCGATCGAGCCTAGGACGAGTATATGAGAGACACCAGGAAGATGGTGAACGAGGCGATCGAGTTCAGGGTGCCTGTCGCTTATCGAACATGGTATAAAGACGGGGTGAAGGCAACCTGTGAAGTTCTGCAGCTTTAGGCAAACCTTAACCTGACAAAGTCTATCCTTGTCCCAAAGACTCCCAAGCTCATTCTCCCATATACTGAAGAAGAATGTGCACCCCTTCCTCCTGAGGAGTTCCCCGAGAGTGAAGAAGATGTTGAAGACATTTTTGATGCCAACGGTGGAAACAGGTCTGGTGGACAGAAAAGTGGTAATGTTGGGGATGAGAAGTTGGCCGAGGATGCCGAGTGTGAGCCAATGAATGTTGACAAAAATGTCGAGGCCGAGGCTGATATTGCTGTAGATGATACTGCTCAAGTTTGAGTAGACGATTACCAATTTTCTTTCTAGACTTTGTAAATTTCGTTGTTTGAACTATGTATGAACTTTTGTTGGGCTGGACGGCTCCGAACTCGGAGTTTGTCGTTCCAGATGTAATAGTTTGTGGGGGGTCGGCATCAAACGATTTACCATGCCATACCTCTTAGTTTAAGAGTTTCTTTAATGCTTTTTTCTTTTGAATGAATGATTTGACTTCCTGTTTGCAATGTATCAAGTTCCTGCTTCTTGGTATTCCATTTCCATGCCTTAGAATAATTTTGACATGCTTGCTTATTGTTGGTAGTTAACTGTAGCCCCCACTTTGGTCTAGGTTCGGCTAGGTAGGAGAACGTTGGCCAAAGTAGAAATAACTAGTCGATACTAGATAACTACCGAGCCTATAGTTGTTGTCGGCTTGCATGTTAGACTTAAGTGTTGGATTGTAGGTTTGATTGGTGCCTCCTACCTGTGGCTGGGGCTCGGCCAAAGTGCTAACCCTTGGCCAAGGAATCAAGGACGGAGTTTGTTAAATGTTTGTAGGTGGTTTGCTCACCGAATCGTGAGTGTAACCGGGCTGTGGCGGACCTTAATGTCTTGCCAAGCCGAACCGACGCCTAAATTCCAGCCGTAATGTGTGTTTTAGGCTCGGTGGACCATATGTCATGTTGTTGCTTCTTGGGGTGATAATAGTGGCCGAAGCAAGGGCATGAAACCCGTTTGTGGGTGTGACCGAAGTCAACGTTTGCGGTCGGCAAAAAGTGCCGAGGGTAGATTATGGTAATAAAACAAGATTGAAACAAAATGAGAAGTGCAGAAGACATCAATTGCCAAATAAGATTCTTCCTTATAGAGAAACGGTGAATACAATTGGGAAACGTAGACTTAAGGCCGAAGCCATTCTTGAAATGAAGTAAAAACAAGTATGATGGCCGAAGCCAAGATTAGCCAAAATTTTAAAGTCAAAGTTGGTAAATCATGGTTTAACGAAATATGTGGCCGAACACAAAGCGAATCTGAAAAGGTTGATCACACGTATGCCTTCTTGAGATTCTGTGCATTCCATGGGTTGGTGAGGACTTTCCCATTCATGTCCTCCAGCACGTAAGCCGCTTCGCCAGCAATCTTGACAACACGAAAATGTCCCTCCCAGTTGGGCTTGAATTTCATTTTCTTCCTGGCTTGTACAACTTTTCGCCAAACCAAATCATCTGGCTTGAAGGTCTTGGTTCGCACACTTCGGTTGTATCCCTTAGCCACCTGCTGCTGGTATTCGGCGAGCTTTAGGCGAACGTCGTCACGCTTTTCTTCAGCCAAGATGAGTTCTTGCTCCACGACTTCTTCATTTGTCTTGGGGTCAAATGTTTCCGTTCTGAGAGTTGGGAACTTCAACTCCAGTGGGATTATGGCCTCCATGCCGAATGCCATTGAAAAGGGTGTCTGGCCGGTGGAGCACCTTGGTGTAGAACAGTAAGCCCATAGAATGCGTGGCAGTTCCTCAACCCACTTTCCTCTCTTGGAGTTTAGCCGACGCTTGATCCCCACACAGATGGTCTTATTTGTGGCCTCGGCTTGGCCATTTCCTTAAGGGTATGCTAGAGTAGAATTGATGAAACATATACCAAACTCTTCGCAAAGACTTGTGAGGCCATTTCCGACGAATTGGGTGCCGTTGTCCGAAACAGTAGCGTAGGGAACGCCAAACCTAGTGACAATGTTCCTCCAAACGAATCTGCAAACATCTACTTCAGTGATGGTGACAAGAGATTCAGCCTCCACCCATTTTGAGAAGTAGTCCGTTGCTGTGATTAGGAACTTGAAGCCTCCTGGAGCCGTTGGGAGCTTGCCCACGATGTCAAGCCCCCATTGCGCAAAGGGCCAGGGACTTGTAATGAGGGAAAGGTTCTGGGCAGGTTGCTTTAGGATTGGGGAAAAAAGTTGGCATGGTCGACACTTGCGGACAACTTCTTCATAGTCTTTCTTCATGTTCTTCCAAAAATAACCCTGACTCATTGCTCATTGACATAAGGATCGACCACTTGAGTGACAGCCGCAGCTACCAGAGTGGGGCTCGGCTAGTATATCTGGAACCTGAATGGGGTGAATTACCAGAAGATACGGCCCTGAGATGGACTTCCTGTAGAGTTGGCCGCTTTCGGAGGGCCAGTAGTAAGCAGCCTTGTTCCTAATGCGGTAAGCTTCCTTTTTATCTGTCAAAAGAGTGTCATCGGGGAGAAAAGCAACAATTTCGTCCATCCAGCTTGGACCGAGCTCAATGTTGAGTACTTCAGGAGTTGTTTCAAAGGTTGGGTAGTCGATTTTGCCGAAGTTGATGGTCCTGAACTCTGAAGCTTGAGACGCCGAGGCTAGGCCGGCAAGGGCGTCGGCGTGGGCATTGTGTTCGCGGTTTTCGTGGTTTATCTGTTCAATCTTGAAATGTTTGAAGTGTTGGATGAGTTCGGCTGCTGTTGCTTGGTATTTCAGCATCCTAGGGTCCTTAGCTTTGTAGACTCTGAGAACCTGATTGACGATGAGTTGGGAGTCGCAAAAAATGGCCAGGTCATCAAACTTCATTGCAATTGCGGAGTGCAAGCCACCGAGAAGGGCCACATATTCGGCTTTATTGTTTGTGGCTGAGAAGTCGATGCTTATGGAACTTTCATGTAATGTCCCACAAGGGGAGACCAAGACGACCCCTGTCCCTGCCCCATTGCTGTTAGAGGCTCCATCAACATGTAGGCGCCAAATGTCTCCCTGAAAAAGGTGCCAAGGCATTAGTGCTATTGTTTGTTCGGCCACGGTTTGAGGAGTGGGAGTGTTGAGAATTTTCGTATCTTCCGGTGTTAATTCTGCTATGAAGTCGGCGAGAATCTGTCCCTTGATCACCGTTCGCAGCTCGAAACGAATGTCAAAGTTTGCTAATTCGACTGCCCATTTGGAGGCTCTGTTGGGAAGATCAACCTTCCAAAAAAGGCTCTTGAGAGGGTGCTCCGTTAGGACAGTGATGGTATGTGATTGGAAGTAAGGAAGAAGTTTCCTTGCTGCCGAGACGAGAGCAAGTGCTAATTTCTCGAGGGGGAGATAACGTGTTTGCGTGGGTAGGAGCGTCTTGCTGGTAAAGTATATAGGTATGTCGTCAGCGCCTTCTCACCGAATAAGAGCTGAACTGACGACATGAGTCGAGACTGCTAGGTATAAGTTGAGAGTTTCGAATTCCTTAGGTTTCCCCAATAGTGGAGTCGAGCTCAGGTAGTCTTTGAGGTCGGCTAAAGCAGAGTCATAGCCTGGAGTCCATTCAAAACTGCGATGACTTTTCCCTTTCAAAGCATGAAAAAATGCATGGCATTTGTCTGAGGACTTGCTGATAAACTAGTTCAGAGCCACCGCCATGCCTGTGAGTCTTTGGACTTCTCGGATTGTTCTTTGTGGGCACAAGTCTGCAACGGCCTTGATTTGGTTGGGGTCGGCTTCAATACCACGTCTAGTAACCAGGTGTCCAAGGAATTTTCCTGCGCTAACACCGGACGCGCATTTTTCTGCGTTCAAGCGAAGTTTGTGAAATTTGAGAATTTCAAAGACTTCGGACAACTCTTGAAGATGGTTGTACTCCTTTTGGCTTTTGATGACAAGGTCATCGATGTATGCTTCCACTATGTGACCAATCTGGGCATGTAGCATTTTGAAGATGGTACGATTGAATGTGGCACCTGAATTCTTGAGTCCAACGGGCATGACCCAATAGCAAAAAATGTCGTATGGGGTGATAAATGCCGTCTTTTCCATGTCGTCTGGGTCCATTGCGATTTGGTGATAGCCTCGGTAGGCGTCTAGGAAACTTAGCCTAGCATGACCAGCCATGGCATCCATCAGTTGATCGATTTTCGAGAGTGGGAACAAGTCTTTAGGGTAGGCATCGTTCAGATTGGTGTAATCAACACAAACTCGCCATTTGTCATTCTTTTTCTTAACGACAACAGTATTCGACAACCATGTTGCGTATTGAACTTCCTGAATTGCGTTGGCCTCCAGCAGGCATTTGACTTCGTCTACGACGGCGTCGGCGTGCTCAGGTGTTGAGCGTCGGGCTTTCTGGACGACTGGCTTTGAATCCTTCTTGATGTTGAGGGAATGACTAATGAAATCAAGGTCGACCCCCGGCATCTAATTGGGGGTCCATGCAAAAACTTATATATTGTTTTTAAGGAGTTGGAACATTTCTTCGTGCTTAGCTTTGCTGAAGGAGGAGCTGAGTAAAAAGAAACGAAAGCCATCTTCATTGATTGGCATTGAGACAAGGTCTTCAAGAGTTTTATCCTCCGCTTTCTCGCCGGCATCTTCAATGACGGCCATGTTTGGGACTTCGACCCATTGAACTTGCTTTGCTTTGGAGGAGTTGTGAACGACTGAGACGTAACACTTTTTGGAGGTGACTTGGTCGCTGCGTAAATCTTCTTGCCTTCCATTTGCACCAATGAAGCGGATGACCTGGTGGTAAGTGAAAGCGATGGCTTGCATTCCATGGAGCCAGGTTTGGCCAAGTATAGCGTTGAATGGGCTCGGCACATTGACGACGATGAACTCTATGCTTAAAGTTTTAGAGCCGACAACGACAAGAAGGAAGATTCAGCCAGGAGGCCAAACAAGTGCTCCGTTGAAGCCGATGAGGGGAACTTCGGCTGGCTGCAGTGCCGACTCTGATAGATCAAGCCTCTTGAAAAGTTCGTAGTACATAACCTTGGCTGAACTTCCCTGGTCGATGAGAACACGCTTGACATCGTGGATGCCAATTTGGACGGTGACCACGAGGGCGTCAGAGTGAGGGGTTTGTACCGTTTCGAGGTCGCGCTCGGTGAAAGTGATTGTCCATTTCGGAATGTCTTGCGGGTGCGGCCGCTTTGACCCGGGTCCTAGTGCGAGTACTTGCTTTAAGGTTGAGGCGCGATTGAGGTTGGCCTGAAGGTTGGTTTTAGACTCATTGGTCATTGGGCCATGGATGACATGTATGGTTGGTCACGGCTCGTTGGTGTTTGGGTTGCCGGTAGGTTGACGGGCGGGTGTTTTGGCTCGATCGATGTACTAGTCGAGGTGACCTTGGGCCACGAGGTGTTCCAAGAGCGCCTTGTATGGTGCACAAGCTGTGGTATATTGGCCGAGCTCGTTGTGGTTGGAGCACTTCTTCCTCGGGTTTTGATTTGGTTGGCCAGTATCTGTGCCGAGCTTGCCTGTTGGCCATTCGAACCAAGGCTGTCGCATGATCTCTTTAAGGAAGGACCAAATTGGTTCCTTAAAGACCATTGATTCGGCGACATAGTCGTGTTCCTTCGGAGGTCGTTTCTTGCCGTCCTTGATATTGTTGACGTGTTTCTTAGGTTGAAATTGGGGGGTGGGAGCTGGCGCTGGAGGTTGGGGGATTGTAGTTGGCAATGGTGCTTTTGGGTTGGGAATCTCCTGTGCTGCTCGATCTGCGTAAAGTTCCCCGAGGGCACAAAATCGCTCAACAATGCACATTAGCTCGCCCATGCCACGTGGTGAACGAATTGCCAGCTCGTCTAAGATTTTGCTACCTAATTCCAAGCCATTTTTGAAGGAATGTGCAGCCCAATACTCGTCAATCCCTAGAATCTAGTTGAAGAGCTGCCAGTAACATTCGGAATACTCTCTCAGTGTTTCGCTTGGGAGCTTCCTCATTTGGGAAAAGGATTCAGGCTCCTTGGCAGTCCTGTCACTGGTGATAAAATGAGTGTTGAACGCACGTTTGAGGTCGGCCAGGTTCCGTATGGATCTAGCGGGCAATTTGTTGAACCACTGGAGTCCAAAGGAGCCGAGGCTAGACGGAAACACCTTGCATTTAATTTCGTCTTTCGTGGTGCACAACTCAATGGTTTGCCGAAAGTGAATCAGGTGGGTGTAAGCTTCGCAGGTGGTTGGGTTGAACTTGGTGAACTTCGGCAAATGGAAGTTAGGTTCGGCCGTCATGTTGATTATGGGACGCGAAGGGTGAGACGCTGAGGTCCTTCAACTGTCGTTCAAATCCTGGGCGCGGGGGCTTGCCATGCCCATCTATTTTCGTTTGTTTAGAGTCTTTGTCTGAGAGCTTTTCATGCTCTCAGTGCCGAGGTTTTTTCGTCAAATTGGTGGTTATGCGGTGAGGGCTGTCAATAAACTTCTCTCTTTTGCGACCGGTCTTGTGGTCATCGTTTAGCCCTTCGATACGCACGCCTTTCTCTTTCCACAGAGCCTGATTTTCATTTCCTAAGTTCTCCTGTGTGATCTCGTCGAGATGTTTCGAAACGTGGCGCCTGGTCTCTACAGAGCCTCGGCTACAGTGTGAAACCGTTGTGCGAGAGAACTCCACGCGACCAATTGAGTATGTGTTTGTGAAAGATTCGGTGTCTCTAGATCCGCTCCGCCCTTGGTGGTCTTTTGAGCGATGCGTTGCTGAGGTTGTTGGCTGGCGGTAGAGGATTAACTCTCTTGCGTCGCCCTTCTCCGGTGTGAAACCAAGGCAGTCCTTAACAGAACCACGGTGGCCTGCTTCGTGGGGATGATCCTGCGGTGGTGGAGAAGGTGGCGGAGGAGGTGTCTGCCTTCGTCGCCTCTTATCTTTAGTAGATCTGGATGTAGCTGGAGCGACGTTTTGCATGTATTGCTTCATTTAGGCCAACTCCGCCTTTAGAGCCACTAGTTCGTTGTCTCTTTCGTCGTCTCGTCACTGCAACAGGAGGATGTAGGCCATCGTTATGTTGTTTGTGGCTGGAGAAAGCCCAGAACTAACGGGTATCGAGATGGACATGTGCCTCTCTAGGGGTGGTGGAAGAATTAGGTTTCCACTGGCGTATTTGGCCCTGAAATAGTTATGTCTGTCAGATCTTCGCCCATGATGGTCAAATTTGAGGTTGTCTTTGAGAAGAGGAAGGTGGTTTGAGGGGGATTCGAGCCGTTTGAATCAGAAATGTTTCACGTCGAGTTCACCAATTGTGTGGCTCGTGATCCTTGATCCGAGTCCTTCCTCCGTTGGTTCCGGGTTTGTCTAGCCTTCTCACCCCTAACCTGCACAGTGAACGCACAACTAAGACCTGGTCGGGGTTGCTCAGCAAGGCCCTCCGGCGAGAGGATAAGTATGTGCAAAGAGAAAGGAAAGAGACTAGGGTTTTAGTGTGGGAATGTTTGTCTACCTTTCAGGGTTATGATCCTTCAGTATTTATAAAGTCTCATTGGCTTGCTCTCCAAGTACAGGCATGTGCCTTCCACGAGCCAAGTGATGCTATCATGACATTACTGAGTAGATCTGGTAACCGTTTTGGCATGAGCTAGCACCCCCATGTGTGCTCATCGTTATCCTTCGGAGTAATTGATTCAACACGTGACATAGCACGCGTCACTGCAATTGGCCGAGCCCATGCTTGGCCGAGCCTGGTGGGCGACTCATAGGGAGAATACGCTGATGGGGCTTCATTCCTGAAGGTGGCCGAGCCTGAATTAAACTCTCCCGTCATCGAGCGTAAGGTGAGTGCAATGTTGATGACTGATAGGTCTCGACCTAGAGTCGAGCCCTACTTCAGGTATGGCCACATGGATTTAGGGCTAGTCATTCGAAACTAGCATGATTAGCTATATTTGGCCTACTACAAAGGAAGAGAAAAGCTCAACCCTCATCAGTTTGATATTCTCACATTTTAGACAAAAAACAACTTAAGGAAGAAAAAAACAATACATCATCAAATACAAAGAGACTGCACATTAAGGACTTTTGAATACCAAAACACTACGCAACATAAATACAATGGTACATAAAAAAATCATTGAAGAGTGAAATACAAAGTGAATTAAAAAGAGCTACAAATTAGGCGACGACGAAAATGGGACAGTAAAGAGAAAGGCGGCAACGGGCCGACGGCAAGAATGGGACGACACGGAAAGGCGAGACGGCAAGAGATAGGCGGTGACGGTGGGAGGGCAAGAGACCTGCGGTAGATGGTAGCAATGATTACTTCGGTGACATGGGGGTGGGCGTTCGATGGTGGCGGGGGTGGTGTCGGTGACTCGGTGGTTGTGATGAAGATTAGCAGACGGCGAGAGATAGGCGGCGGTGGTGGGAGGGCAAGAGAACAGCAGAAATTATAGATTCGGTGAAATGGGGGTGGGCGTTTGATGGTGGCGGGATTGGGTGTTGGTGGTGGTGATGAAGATGAGAAGCAGACCATTCGATGGGAAGAGAAATATTTTAGAGAGAGAGAGAGAGACGAAAGGGGGGAGAAACTTTTTGGTATCACTGGTATACCAAAGACCTGGTATTCCTCCTTCACAAAAAAGTGACATGTGTCAAACTGTATTTTCTTATGACTTCAACTGTAATTATTCCACTCCAATTCACTATTGGCACTCAAACAATTGTTTTTTTCCCGCCTCTGTCCACAAAAAACTAACCCCTGTCCAAATTACTCCTCTGCCTATCCCAACAGGGTGGAAATTCGGGACACTATCCATTAATACGACAAAAACACAACACGAATATGACACGACCCGGCACCACAAAAATTAAATTGGACAAACACGAATTTGACTCGTGTAACTCAATAAGGACACAGTAATTGTTTAATTTTCCAGATTGACACATTAACCCAAATCAACACAACTCAAATACGACACAACATGATTAACTGTGATTCTTTTCAATTTCCTAATTAGTCTATGATTTGATTTTTCCAAAATCATACTTGGTTAATTTGTATTAAAAAAAATCAATGAATTATGGAAATACAAGTTATGCATGTTACTATAGAACTCATTGTAGATTTTTTTTTTTTTTTTCCAAAATCAAAACCAACTGAATATCTAATTTTCTAATTATTTGAGTTTCTATGCTAAAAAATTCCTAAATTAAATAAACATCATTTAGGCTGGTGTTCTAATTACTTTGCAAACAAGATTTCATACAATTATATAAGACCTATCACATGAAAAGCTCGTAGTATTCCATAATTATTACGCATCTCTCTCACTAGGGATAAATCATTTAGTTGAAAAAACTCACAGCATACCATAATTATTACTCACAATATCATATAATCTTTCTGCTTTCAACGGAAATTTTACTACTGTAAAATTTGACTACGGACCTTTTACTTTTTTAGAATGGTTTATGTCCTCAAGATTTATGTTTTACCTTTAAATTAAAGTTCAAAAAAAAAAAAACAATTGGATGAGAAGAAAGCAAAGATGTTAGTAGGGATAGGCACAAGAGTAATTTGAGCGGCGGTAGTTTTTTGTGTATAGAGGCAGAAAAAACTAAGGAGCGGCTATTCGCAACCCTTTATTTTCTCCATTAGCTCACTTCCTCCATTTACTCCATATAACCCATTAATTTCCTTTCATTTACTCCATATAACCCATTAATTTCCCCAAATCTTCCTATTATACCCCTCTCCTCCCAAAACACCAAATCTCCATAGCCACCACCACCAAAGCTTCGAACATCGCCCTACCACCGCCACTCCCTCCCCTCCTCTCTTCAAGGTTACTCTCTCTGTCTCTCTCTCAAAACGAAACCCACTTGGGAGCCAATCGAGCACTTATTTTTCTCGACACAAAATTTTCAATTTTTTGAACCAAATTTCCGGCGTTTTAGGTCCGAAAAAATGTAATATTTTTGGCATTTGAATACCGTAATATTTAAATAATTTCGACAGTTAGTTACTGAAATGTTCATATATTTTCGGTAGTCAAGTACCGAAATGTATATATATAGAGAGGACTTTTCTAATCTTCAGTAATATAATATTGTTAAATAAATTTTCGGTAACCTAATACCGAAGAATATATCAGAATTCAGCAGTTAATTACCAAAAATATATGTATTTTCAACAGTTAGTTACCGAAGTATATACCAAAAGGGCAAGTAGGACATTTTGCATTAGGGACTCATGTTGTAATTATTTGAAAAATTCTAATGGGCTAATGGAGAAAATAAGGGGTTGCGAATAGTCAACCCCAAAACTAGTAATAGTGAATTGGGGGGGAATAATTACAGTTGAAGTCCTAAAAAATTACAATTTGCCACATGTCACTTTTTTTGTGAAGGGGGGATACCAGGTATTTGGTATACCAGTGATTTGGTATACCAGTGATACCAAAAAGTTTCTCAGATGGGGAGGGAAGGAAGAGGATGAAGATTTTGGGAACTCCACCTTATCCGAACAGGTTAGGCTCCGTTCCGGAACGCAATATAAGTACTTATTTTTTAAGAAGACAATTTTAAGCTCAAAAATAATGTGTTTACTCAAATAATTTTCCAACCAATATAGATCTTGTTTGATAGATCTTATCGAGACCTTTTATACGGTGCAAAAAAAATCAAAAAATTATTTTTCATTTACATTATTTTTTAATTTGAAAATGTGAAATAAGTACTTATTTTTTAAGAAGGTGTTCTGGAACGGAGCCTAATTTCAATGGAAAGATTATTTGGTGCATCTCACTCCACTTGAACGGCTTTGATTAATCGGGCCTGCTTCAAATCGTAGAATGAATGTGGCCCATTAATTTTTAGCCCGAGAAACTCATAAAAAATAATTAAGAATTAATTAAATGGCCCTCCAGCGGTGGGCTATGATTTGATGCCTAAAACGGGTGTAAAATAGATGAAAAAATGGCAAGTTTCAGTTGTCGTTCGATTTTGGGTATTGTGTGTGTATTTAAAGGGTCCATTATGCATCTCCCTAGTCAGCAATTGCTTAGGTGAGTTAGTATGTGAAATTACCCTCTTACCCTCCTCCAAAGCAACCAAGTCTCGCACACCTGTTGTGGTTTGGGTACTTGACCTCTAGTGCAGGGCCGGCCCTCTATCGTGGTGCCACTCTTTAGTGGCGAGGCTCTTGAGCCTGCGTCAGCTGGACTGGCTTCCACATCTGGAGTTTGGGTATTGTGTGTGTGTGTGTGTTTAAAGGGTCTATTATGTCTCTCCCTAGTCAGCAATTGCCTATTTGAGTTGGTATGTACAATTACCTTCTTGTCATCCTCCAAAATTCTCATTCGATTTAAAACAATACAAGCACCCAAATGTGAAATTGAACTGTGTACGAATCGAAACGATAAGGCCCCGTTCGGCTAAATAAACCAACTGACTTATTTTTTTGTTCTTATTCAAATTTTTTTCATATTTGTTAGTTTTTGGTCAATTTTTTAAGGATTATTGCATTGTCATGACAAAAGGAATCTAAAAAGTAAAAAATTACGATTGAAACCTAATTTTTTTGAATAAAGACAAAAATTAGCTAATAAGCCAATTTTTTCGTCTTTATTAACAAAAAAAAGGATTTCGATCGTAATTTTTTATTTTTTAGATTCCTCTCGTCATGACGATGCAATAATCTCCAAGCAATTGACGAAAAACTAACAAATTTGAATTTTTTAGAATAAGGACAAAAAAATAAGTTGGTTGGCTTATTTAACCGGACGGGACCTAAATTACATTGATATAAATATGCTCATTTAATGAGCAGTGAGCACACACGACACCAGAGACGGATGCAGCAATGGTCATATGGGGGCCACGGCTCCCGCGTTGTTTCGGAGTTTTTTTTTTTTTTTTTTAAAAAAAATAATTTTAATATTAGTTATTTTTTATTTGTTAAGAACACCAAGATATTGTATTTTGTTTGGAGTGTTGTTTAAATATTTAAATAATTTAAGAATGTGTTGGTTTTGGATCCCAAAACTCAATTTCGCTTTGTGCATATGGTCTCTCATAAGTTTTTCTTCAATTATTAATCTCATTTTTCTTTCTCTTCATCTCCACTCATTACTCAAAAAACCTCCCTCCAAACTTAAACCAAACAAACTATTAGAATTCTGAAATTTGAAATTTCAAAATCTTGTTGCTCATAGTTCGGCCCCCGCGTTTATGACATCCTAGTTCCGTCCCTGCACGACACCTAGCTGTGTTCGGGAAAAAATTGAAGCAAACAAATAATCTCGGTAGTATACACTTGCGAGTACATGGAAAATAACCAGTCCGGTTTTGATTAGGGCGCCGGTTTGTTTATTTCAAATTTCAAGTTTCGTACAATTTTGTTATAAACACTCGGGCCAAATCGACCAACTGGCAGCTGGAATGTGCACGGGTGATTTCAACGAGTTATAAGATAAATTCTCAACCGATCCGTACCATGCAGGTTGGATATTTTTCCTCCCGTAATCAACCCACACAATCTCAAAACTGACAGGTTGGTTGGGTTATTTCAACGGCTCAAAATGCGGATTAATGTGAGCTGGGCGGGTGACAACTTTGGATTGAAAAAAAAATACAAAAAATGAGATAGCAAAAAGAGAACAAATGATTAACAAGTGTCGTTTAAGTACAGGAGCAACGAAACTCTATAAATCGTTACATTTAAAGAGCTAATTTAACGGCACAATCAGATCGTATTATAAAAGTTTAACAACAATGTACGTGATATTTTTCAACACACACACATAGTTGGGATTGGATTCACGAAGGGCTAATGCGCAGCCAATTCAACTATTTACCAATATTTTATTTCTCCGGAGCAAATCGACAGAGAAAAAAAATAAAAGCAACAAGCCAACAATATAAAAAAGAAAAGGGCGAATGCGGCTTGTCTCCAAAGGCGGACCTGTGGTTCCACGCCGTATTTCAGGACTTCACCAGAAAAGAAATGGCGTTCAGGTCAAATGTGAAATTGGTAGAAAGAGAAAAGCGTGTCGACACCGACACGTAAAAGAAAATCGTTGATGCTAGGCATGCCGCTCTTCAAGAACGAAATCGACACAAGAGGTGAGAGAGAATCTAGTTTACAAGTTGAAGAAGACTTCAACGATCGATCTGTCGCTAGGAGCGATACATCGAAGATCCTAATTATAACCCAAAATTGGGTTAGTAAGACAAAAATTAAGACAAATAAAGATAGACTTTGATTTGTTAGATAGGATTTACAATAAAGTCTAAAAAGACTATATATAAAAAATAACAAATGTGTAGGAAATAACTTCATAACTTCCCACTACTCTTCATTCTTCTAATTTGCTTCTAAGTGTCCAAATAACTTCCCTTCAACTTCAAAGTGTAGGAGCATGCCGAATATCCTTCCAAAAGTGTAGGAGCATGTCAAGTGTCCTACATGCAAATAACAATAATAAAAGAAATACTAATACTAGTTCTAATATTAATACAAATACTTAATAATAATAAAATAGGTTGCATTCCCATAATCGCCACATTTCGGTCGATCATCGACAGGTGGTGAATGTATGGTGTAAACAATGTTCCCCTTATTCATTTGGGTGAAGGGCTATCACATAACCCAAGTAAACAATTTAACTATTTTTAAATCACCCCTCTGTCGATATCGACGGGTGATAACCTTTTACGGTTTAAACATTTATGCCCCCAACTCTCGAAGAGTTTTAGATAAATTTTACACCAACCTTTTCACTTTTCGACTATACAACAAAGCTTTCCTGGCTTAAAACCACTGTCGAAAATCATTTGTTGGCTTTGCCGTTATCGTGCAGTCGATCATTATCGGATAATATTGCCTCTATCGATTAGTTTCTTTCAACTATAATTCTTGTGGGGGCTTCGGCGATGGCCTCGGTTATCTAACCGGACTACCATTAACCGAAGTCTCATATCAGGCGTGACCGTGTATACTCCTCTGTACTCACTCGGTGTCAAGTCTCCTGTTGGCGCTTCGGGTATTACCGAAGAACAAGCATTCCGTTAAGATCTCTTGAAAGAGTAGCGCACCAAGAGGGGACCAAGAGCGATGCGTGGCGGAAAGAATCATCTAGGCCAGGTTTGGCCATGTGCTTCGTAACCGTCTTATCCGGTGTGTCATTTATGACGTCACCCGAGGCGGTTACCTAGGCGTGATCTCCACGCGTTAGCTTGGAGCCCAAGTTAACCTAGGTCTATAAATACAAAGGGATACTGATCTTTGAGAGGTATGCCATCTTTCCCTAACCCTAGACCTAAAAACAATTCTCCTTACATCTAACTTGGTCGTCGGAGGGTCACTAGGCTATTCCAGCCTTAGTGACTTGTTGCAGGGTCAGCGGCGGAGGAACGGAGCAGCGGAAGAGAAGTACTAGTTCAGGCCAAGGTCCCTCCTCCTAAATCGAACCCCTACAATTGGCGACTCTGCTGGGGACCTAGCCACCCTTTCAACTTTCACCTCCCCCTTTCTGCTCCGTTAAAACATCCAGAATCAAACATGGTGGAGATCGACGACGCACATCACGGTGGTACCGCCCACGGGCTCGGTTCCCTCGTGGACCACAGCCTGGCTTCTGGCGGAGCGGCCGCCCTTGGAAAGACCCACATATCCATCAGAGTTGGCGCCGGAGCGTCAGCTCCAGACGCAGGCCCATCCTTCGAGCTCCACTCCTACATCCGCCATCTCGAACGAAAAATCGACGACCTCACGACGGTCGTGGACCGCGACAGACACGTCCGAGACGAGTTGGCGGAGATCAAACACCTCCTCATCTCCCCATCTCACTCCTCCGGGAGCCGCGACGGAAGGACAAACCGTCACACCCCCACACACACACAGTCACGAAGCCAGTCACCTGCTAGAGCACAGACCCCGCCCCTCAATCAAGGATCGTCTTGAGTCACCAAGAGCGGCGGACACTCGAGCCCCAAAAGACGCATTGCACAGGGATCGTTCCCGTTCCCCTGTGCAACTTCGAAGGAGGCCATCGGCCTTTGACAGGCTCGGTGGTGGGAGCGTCTCTGCCTCCTCCACCCACTCGGTCCTAATGGGTAGGACAGGTCGGGAATCTACCCCTAGCCTCACAAGGGCAGCCAGGGGGGATGACGGCCTTGTCGAGATCCAGACCAGAGGATACCGAGAGCGCCTGAAGGGCCCCCGAGCCAGAAGTCCCATCGTCTCACACCCCGGCGGCGCACACAGCAGGAGCCCGATCACCGAGCGCCTCGAGCCTTCCGCTCGGGATAGCTACCGTCATCACCACCAAGAGCGTTTTCCCAGGAAATCGGTTAGTATTAATCCAAAGAGAAAAGAGCATGAACGATTGGACAAACTCGTCCCCAAGAAGCGTACAGCGACTGAGCGTCCAGACGGCCCCGACCGTTCGATCCGACCTCATCGCTATGCGCGACTTGCACGACTCACGACCTCTCCCTTCACAAGAGAGATCGACTCGGTTACCCCCCCCCCCGGGATTCTCCCAACCCAAGTTTGCCAAATATGACGGCAAGACCGAGGCGTACACTCATCTGGTTCAATATAAAACTGTCATGTCTCTGTTTCTTCGGAATGAACCCTCGGACGACGCCTTCCTGTGCAAAGTGTTTCCTGCAAGCCTCGGCAACCTGGGCCTCACCTGGTTCAATCAACTCCCCGCTCGGTCAATCTCCTCGTTCGATTTCCTCTGTGATGCCTTCATGGCCCGGTTCGTAACGAGCAACAAGCACGAGAAGGAGATCGACTCCCTCCTAGCCCTCCGCAAGAGGAACGACGAAACGCTTCGGCAGTACGCCGGCCGTTATTGGGAGTTATTCAACGAGATAGAGGGTTGCGACGGCGTCATCTCTGCCCGAGGATTCAAGCTCGGTCTCACCTCCCAGGACGAGCAAGTCTACGACGACCTCGCTCGCCATAAGCCAAACTCCATGAAGGACCTTATGACTCGAATTGAGGGCTGGTGTCAGCTCATTGAATCCAAGGCAGAAAGAGGCATCGGGAAGCCTACAAGCTTAAAGATGTTAAACACCTCGGTGTCCATACCGGCTCCCGCACCTGTCCCAACATTGAAGAAACAGGTCAACACAATTAAGCAGTCGCCGAGGAGGGGACCGAAGCCAAGTGACTTCAACGCCGAAAAGACTGTCTTCACTATTCCTATCTACCGGATCATCGATCAAGTAAAAGATCAGCCCTTTTTCTCCTTCCCAAATCAAAAGCTAGGAACCGAGAATGGGAAAATCAAGAATCCCATCGTCCGATGCAGTTACCACAGCGAACAAGGTCACTTCACCACCGCTTGCAAGCCCTTCAAAGCCTACTTGGAGCAGCTTGTCGCGGGAGGCCACCTCGGCAACTTCATCGATCACGAAAAGACGACGGCTCGGGCGCAACGGACCGAAACAAATACGGAGGAAGAGGTCCAGACAATCCACGTCATACACGGTCCCTTGAACCCCGAGGCCGCTCGAGTCATCCGAGCAGAGTTGAATGAAGCCTCCTCTTCCAAGCAGGTCGTGTTAGTCGGCCCCGAACCAAAGCGCCCTAGAACCGATGACGGCTCCACATGGACGATAATGTTTACCGAGAAGGATCTCGACCGCGTCCAGCTTCCCCACAACGACGCCCTCGTGGTCACGCTACGCATCGAAAATTTCAACGTCCGTCGCGTCCTCGTAGACCAGGGTAGCTCGGCCGAAGTCATGTATTACTCTCTTTTCAAGGATCTGAAGATTCCCGAGACCGACCTCCGTCCCTCCGAAGTTCCCCTTATCGGCTTCAACAGAGCTCCTGTTTGGGCCATCGGTATGATCACTCTTCCTGTCCGTGCCGGCTCGATAACTCTTGAAATGGAATTTGTGGTGGTCGACGTCCCTGGCCCTTACAACGCCATTGTCGGTCGAACCTGGCTGCATAAACTTAAAGCGATTGCCTCCACTTATCACCAAGTGGTACGTTTCATTGGCACTCACGGGCACCAGGAAGACTTGTACGGAGACCAGACCGCTGCCAAGCAGTGCTACGTCAACGCTGTCCGAAGCACCAAACAGACCTCCCGGGTGAATCTCATTGAAGTTCCCGAAGCCCCAGTTTTGGAGGACGTCGGTAGATCTCCCGACGACAAAACCGTTGAAGACGTGGTCACCATCCCAATCACCGAGGACGGCTCCCGTTTTTTCCTTGTCAGTTCCTCACTTAGTGATACTGATCGGAATGAGACGGTAGCTTTTCTCAACCGAAACATTGAAGTGTTTGCCTGGACCCCCTATGAGATGCCGGGGCTCGACCCTCTTTCATCTGCCACGAGCTCAACATCGACAAAGCCAAACGACCGGTCGTACAGAAGGCACGACGGTCCTTTCCTATTCACTCCGAGGCCGTCATTGAAGAAGTCAATCGACTCCTAAACGCTGGGGCAATCAGAGAGGTCCAGTACCCCAAGTGGTTGGCTAACACCGTCGTAGTCAAGAAGAAGAATGGCAAATGGTGTGTCTGCGTCGACTACTCCAACCTCAACGACGCTTGCCCGAAGGACTTCTTTCCTCTTCCCCGTATCGACCAGCTCGTCGACGCCACCTCCGGACACGAGCGACTGAGCTTTTTGGATGCGTACCGGGGCTACCACCAGATCGCCATGAGCGAAGGCAATATCGAGAACACCGCCTTCATTACCCCCCACGGGATCTTCGGTTACCTTGTCATGCCCTTCGGTTTAAAAATTGACTTTCCAACGAATGATAACTAAGATGTTCGAGCGATTACTAGGCGACACTATGCTGGCATACATTGACGACATGGTGGTTAAAAGTCTTCGGGCTGGTGATCATCTAACTCACCTCGCCGAAGTCTTTGAGATACTCAAGAACCACAAACTCCGCCTCAATGCCGAGAAATGCGTCTTCGGCGTCAGCTCCGGCAAATTTCTTGGCCACCTCGTCTCCCGACGCGGTATTGAGGCCGATCCTTCCCAGATTCGAGCTATTGATAAGCTATCGGCTCCCCACAACAAGCGCGATGTTCAGCGTCTAACCGGCATGGCTGCAGCCCTGAATCGGTTTATAAGTCGTTCTTCGGACAAATGTGAGCCATTCTTCGCACTCCTGAAGGGTAGCCGACGAAGCTTCAATTGGACGGAAGACTGTGACCGAGCCCTACAGCGACTAAAGGAGTATCTTTCCGTGGCTCCACTCCTCATCACTCCTCAGAACCAAGAGGACCTGTTCCTCTACCTAGCTGTCTCTCCGCACGCTGTGAGCTCGGTGCTCGTCCGACAGGAGGGCCGAGAGCACCAGCCAATCTATTACTCCAGCAAAACCATGACTCCCGCCGAGACACGTTACCTCCCCCTGGAGAAGCTCGTGCTCGCCATCATCTCAGCCTCCCGAAAGCTTGCCCCGTATTTCCAGTCGCATCGCGTCATCGTCCTGACCGAGTTCCCCCTCAAATCTCTTCTCCGGAAGGCCGATCTCTCCAACCGAATCTCACAATGGGTCGTCGAGCTTGCAAATTTTGAAATACACTTTCAACTTCGGACAGCAATAAAAGCTCAGGTGCTGGCCGACTTCATTGCCGAGCTTACACCGCGCAACATATCCGCTTCGGAACCCACCCCGAGCACCGAGGCAGTACTCCAGGCCAACCCTAGCATAGCATGGCAGCTTTTTCACGGAGATGTTTGGAAAATGTACGTCGATGGTGCCTCCAACAGCCGAGGCGCAGGTGCAGACGTCGTTCTTCTCTCACCTTCCGGTGTCTTGCACGAAAGCTCATTCTCCATCAACTTCCCAGCCTCCAACAACGAGGCCGAATATGAAGCATTGATCTCGGGACTCAAGACTGCCGAAGCCATTGGCATCGAAGAGCTCGTCGTTTACAGCGACTCGCAATTGGTGGTTAACCAACTCTCTGAAGAATATGAAGCTCGGGATGATCGCATGCGTACCTACCTCAGCGCCGCAGTCCAGCTCATTCAACGCTTTAAAGCAATCAGGGTCGAGCATATCTCAAGGGAACAAAACGCCCACGCCGACGCCCTTGCAGGGCTCGCTTCGGCATATTCATGTACCGAACACCGTTCCATTTCCTTCAATTCTATTGACAAGCCCAGTTTTGAACTCGAAGATCTACAAAAGGAAGTACTCAACATAGAGCTTGGCCCGAGCTGGATGGATGAAATCGTCCTCTACTTGCGAGATGACACCCTTCCCACCGACAAAAAGGAGGCTCACCAACTCCCAAACAAAGCCGCTCTCTTCTGGCTCAATCCCAACGGCAAGCTTTACCGAAGATCATTTACCGGGCCATACTTATTGGTTGCGCACCCACATCAAGTTTCGGGCATCATCGAAGAGCTTCACGCCGGCGACAGCGGTTGTCACTCCGGTGGACGGTCACTCGCCCACCGAGCCATCACTCAGGGGTATTGGTGGCCGACAATGAAGAAGGATTCTGAGGAGTTCGTCAAGCGTTGCAAGAAGTGTCAGATGTTCGCTCCCATTATCCATCAGCCGGCCCGGGACCTTAGCCCTCTCACCAGCCCCTGGCCCTTCTCCCAATGGGGCATGGATATCGTTCGAAAGCTCCCAGTCGCTCCGGGTGGATTTAAGTTCCTCTTAACCGCAACTGATTATTTCTCGAAATGGGTCGAGACCGAGCCCCTGGTAACCATCGAAGAAACAGACGTCATCCGCTTTGTGTGGCGCAACATCATCTCACGCTTCGGTGTGCCATTCGCCATAATTACTGACAATGGAGGGCAGTTTACAGGGCAGAAGTACCGGGCCCTTCTTGACGAATACAGTATCAAATGGGACACATCCACTCCGGCTTACCCCTAGGGCAACGGACAAGCCGAGGCTGCAAACAAGGCAATTTCATCTGGACTTAAGCGACGACTCGAGTCACGGCGAGGAAAGTGGGCCGAAGAGCTACCCAGGGTACTCTGGGGCTACCGTACGACGCCTCGACGATCCACCGGTCGCACTCCTTTCTCCTTGGCATTCGGAATGGAGGCGGTCATCCCACTCCAAGTCGGACTCCCAACAATGAGAACAGAAAATTTTGATGAGTCGGTCAACAGCAACACCATTGCTTCGGACCTCGATTTAGCCGAAGAAGAACGGGACAACGCAAGGATCAAACTTGCTTCATACCAACAGGAGGTTGCAAAGGGTTACAACCGAAGCGTGCGTCTCAGGTCGTTCAAGCCTGACGATCTCGTTTGGAAAAAGGTGGTGGAGAAGTCCAAAAAGCGAAAGCTAATGCCCAATTGGGAGGGTCCTTACCGAGTTCTCAAGCACCTCGGATCGGGTAACTACAAATTGGAGAAGCTGGATGGTTCCCCCATTGCTAAGTCATGGAATGCAAACAACTTGAAGAAGTTCTACGGATAGTGCTCGGTTACCGAAGCCCGTTTGATCTTTATTACGTTGCATTTTCTTTTAAGAAAGTTTTGAAGGCAATCTGCTTATGTATTGACAGTACACCGAGTTTTAATGAGAATTCTCTTTGGCACTATTCGTACACTGATTGTTTAAATTACTTATACTTGGTCCGTTCTTGCCCGGACCATTTTATACCGACTTCAGGGATATTGTTCTCCCATAGGTGATACCCTCGGACAAAATCCCACCAAGTCGCCCAGGCCTCTTGGGTCGTCTTGATTTCTGGTCACTCGCTCTAAGGATACTCGGCCTCTCTCTCTGAGCCCCTTATACCGACCCACCAGAAATTTCCCACTGTTCGGACTCGCTGCGTCACGAACCTATGGCAGAAGCCATACCCCTTCGTGACCCCGGCCTACGTCCCTAGCAGTAATACCATCCCGCCTCTGCTCGATAAGTTCATTTCTATTAATAAGCAGGGGCGTGCAAAGTCAAAAATTCATTAAACAGGTGCTTCTGATTCGGTCCCTACCAGCCCTCCTACTAGCTGGGGCTTCGGAACGAGTCACTTTTTCTTGATTAAACATCTTTTTTATGCTTGGCAAAACGATTCGGTTAACGCTTTGGTTAAACTTGTTTCTACAAACTTTTCAAGTCCCACCGAAGCAGGGGCATCATAACCTAAGGAGCAAACCAATCAAACAAGCATTTCAAAGATAAAAGCATTCAAGAAAAGAAGAGCATTCATTCACAAATTAACTACTTCGGTATCAAACAATTACAAACCCTGGAACGGCAAACTCCAAATGTTCGGAGCCGTCCAGTTAACCGACTATTCAAACAAAAGATTGAAGGGTTTTTCAGAAAAGGCAAAGTTCTTATGCATCATCAGGGAACAGGGGCGCTGGGATCAAATCGCTTCTCGAACGCTCAGAGCTCTGGGTTCGGCACCTGCTCGCTTTCCTCCACTGGTAGCACGAGCTCTCCAAGAGGGGGCTCAGGCACGGTTCGAAGCTCAGAACCTTCTAGCAGTGTAAGCTTGCTAATCAAAGCCTCGTGCCCATACCGGAGCCCGTCCAAGAACCAGTCTCTGTAGAGCTCGGCCTCTATTTCTCGGACTTGTTTCTTATATTCTACTCCGGCTGCGTCCCAGCCTTCATCGTAGCCTTTGTTCTTCACAAATTCCACCTCCCGGGCTCCAGCAACCCTCAAGGTGTTAGCATCCTCTTCAGCTTTTGTGGCCCTCCCCTCAGCGGCCACCCGTTCCCGGTCGCACCTTTGGAAGTCGGCTAGATAAAGGTCACAAGTTTCCCTCGCCACCTTCAGATCGTCCTCCTTCTGAGCAAGGGTTCTCTTCAGCAGCTCTATCTCCTGCTCCTGTGCCTTGCATCGGTCACTCACCACGAGCGCCGGCCTACCAACACAAGTAAAAATGATCGAGTTTCAACATTCAAATCAAGGGGATAAGAAAAGTAACTTTATCAAGGGGATAAGAAGAGTAACTTACTTTCAGAAGCGCCTGCGCTATCTCTCCTGTGAGATCCTTGGTGCAACCCTCGACGGCTCAGGTGTCCTTCGGAAGAATACACGACCGAAGGAGCCCAAACGCTGTCCCAATGTTGGAGGATGCACTATCGGCGTGATGAATTAGGCGCCCCGAGTAGTGACGAACCTCGAGGGCCCACGGGACCTCCCTCGCCGGAACACGAGTCCCCGTGTCGGCTCCTCCCCTGCTCTCCACATCCCCCTCATCTCCTCCGGCTCCTATCTCATCTATCAAGATCGGCTCCCCGCCCCTTCCTTGTCCGAAGGCTTCTTCTTCGGTTCGAGCCCTCTTCTCCGGAGGCTCCTGAGGAGAAACAGGGACTACCCTCGAAGTTCCGGCCCTCGGTGAGCCAATCGTGACCCCGGCGCCCAGTCCTCGTGGCCTCTGGCGCCGAAGGTTGAGCACTTCTCTTCCACAACCGCTCATCTCGTCGCTGAGCCCTGTCCTCTCTGGGGTCTCCCGGTCGATTTCTTCTCGAATCACGCCTCGGGGACCAGAATCTCCGACTTTGTCTTCTGTCGTCCTAGCTCCTCATCCCTTACCTTCTCCTCTTCCTCGGCTTCTCCCTCGGCCACGTCCTCGTCCTGCTCGAGGAACACCTTGCTGCCTCGGCTTCTTTTTCAAATAGCCGGTATAGGTCAGTTTGTATCCAAGCAGATCAGGCGCATACCGACTCGTCACAGGAATGGCATATGCTATGCAGCTGTTATCCGTGCTCGGATAGCCTTTCCTCGAAGCTCTGCAACTATGCCCTCGGCTGAAAGAAAAGCAATGGAAGAATCAGTATACGATGAGGAAAGGAAAAATGTGCTAACATATACAGAAGGCAAAAAGAAATTTCTACCGACCAGGAGCCCCGTTTTCGAACTGAACCGTAGTGGCTGTGTCCGCGCTCTCCCCGGGCCCAAACATAAAATTCCCTGTAACCGACACGTAGATGCTCGCCCATTCTTCCGAGTCGGGAAGATGGTCGATAAGGAATGTATCATACCCCGTCCTACAGGAGAGGTAATGTCGATCGCTCTCTCGGTTGACTCCAAGGAGGTAAACACCGAAGAGCTCCTCGAGTCCAAACGTAAGGATATATTGCCTCCTCAGTTCTATGATGCTTGTAATGATCCGGTAGGAATTCACCGTGAGCTGAGAAGACGTGAGAGAGAGGGCTCGGAGAACCCTTCGAACGAACTGATGTAGGGGGAATCTAATGCCCCCCTCGGTGATAGCCATCAAGGGGAAGATCAGCGCTCCCTCTCGGTGTGGAAGGTCTTTGGGGTCACTGTTCGGTAAAATCCGAACGTCAACGTCATGGGGAACGCTGTACACCCTCTTAAATTCAGCATACGAGGCCGAGGAGCCATCAAAATATTGGTTTCGGTATGGGCATGGCCTCATCGCCCTCCTGCGTCCCCGAACTTCCTCGGGGGCATCTGCGAATGGACCCGGACCTTGGTTTGAGGTACTTGGGGCTTCCATCTCTTGGGGGACGAATGTTGTCACCTCACGAGGAGCTCTCGAGGGTTCGAATGGTTCAACGCAGTCAATTGGAGTCCGAAAGAATGCCCTCTCCCGAAGTGTCTTGCGAATATCCTCGGGAATTTCGATGGGAGAAGAGCCCGAACTACTGGAACTGTCCGAAGAGAGCTCGATGACCATTCGCTTCTACCTAACCAAGGAAAGGAATACAAAAAACCCGTTAGCTTTATGCTCTGGGAAAAATCAAGATCTAACGCTCGGTGTGGAATGGTCATCGCTCCTCGGAATCCTTGAGCAATCAATTCCTATGAAGGCGCTTCCCTCTTGGAAGAATTTTTTAGGTTCAGAAGTCCATTCTCTTGGTATCAAGATGAATCTAGGTCTCGGGATGAGTTTTGGCCTCGGGATGAGTTTTGGCCTCGGTAAGAGCGTGAGCAGCGCTGGAGAAGCCCAGCGCCGCCTTAAACCAGACGGCAGCGAGCGGTTGCTCAGCCAGAACAAACGCAGAAAATGGCAAAAACAATGGTCAAAACGTGAAGATTAAAGCAAGGAGATCGACATACCTCAAGTTCGTGCAAGATCTCCCAACCAAAATGATCGAAATCTCGATTGAAAGTTGGAAGTAGACGGCGGCGGCGGTTCGACTTCAGAAGCGGAGGAAAAGGTGACGATCTCACCTCTTTCTCTCCTATTTATAATGGGAGAGATGGAAAGCTGCGCGGGAAACGAGTTGTCGTGCACCGAGCCGTTAGATCATCGACACGTGTTATCATCGGACGGCTAGTATCAAGGACTCTGCACCGAGGACAGGCGCCGGATATTCAGACCTTAGGCATGTTGACGCGTGTCACCGAAGCAACGTTTCGTACCAATCAGCTGACATGGCACGTGCCGAGACAGCCTTTCTATTCTGAGACCTCGGCAACTGCTGACATGTGGCTCTCGTCTCTGACACATGCAGGATGGGATCTACCGAGGTAGGTTTACTCTCCGGTGGCTCTTTAAGAAAGGGTCCGAGATCTGATATTTCGCATGATGAGGTCAAGACCCTGAAGCAGGCGTATAAGGCTCCAAGGCCTTGAGGGGCTATTGTGGGGGCTTCGGCGATGGCCTCGGTTATCTAACCGGACTACCATTAACCGAAGTCTCATATCAGGCGTGATCGTGTATACTCCTCTGTACTCGCTCGGTGTCAAGTCTCCTGTTGGCGCTTCGGGTATTACTGAAGAACAAGCATTCCGTTAAGATCTCTTGAAAGAGTAGCGCACCAAGAGGGGACCAAGAGCGACACGTGGCGGAAAGAATCATCTAGGCCAGGTCTGGCCATGTGCTTCGTAACCGTCTTATCCGGTGCGTCATCTATGACGTCACCCGAGGCGGTTACCTAGGCGTGATCTCCATGCGTTAGCTTGAAGCCCAAGTTAACCTAGGTCTATAAATACAAAGGGATACTGATCTTTGAGAGGTATGCCATCTTTCCCTAACCCTAGACCTAAAAACAATTCTCCTTACATTTAACTTGATCGTCGGAGGGTCACTAGGCTATTCCAGCCTTAGTGACTTGTTGCAGGGTTAGCGGCGGAGGAACGGAGCAGCGGAAGAGAAGTACTAGTTCAGGCCAAGGTCCCTCCTCCTAAATTGAACCCCTACAATTCTCACTGAAGAAAAATAGGAAAAAAAGGAATCATGGTCTAGGCATATCATAGACATACTATTAGGCTTCAACTTCCTTAGCCTTGTCCATTATCGACATAAGAATGTTCCCATCGACAGGAATAAAAAACCATATGGGCAACTGGGGTCTAATTACAGAATTTAAAAACACATGGATTGAATACATGTACTCAATGTAGCCTATATACAACTCTATTGATGGTGAGAATCTGTTTTTATCATATGCATGCATGAATCCATAACAGGTGTGATTCACCAGAAATCAAAAAACTCTAGTCGAATACTTTCATGACTCGACTTGCTTTTAGTTTCAATTTTCGAGCCGCTTAAGTTTTATAATTGGCTCTTCTAAAGATGAGTTTGCCCCCCATGCAAACTCGATATCAAAAGAGGGCTAATTCTTAACCCGTAAAGATGGAGTGGAGGGATTATTTTCTTTTTCGACCATTCATGGTCTAAATTAAAAACTCTAGTCGAATTATTTTCGTAACTCGACTTGTGTAGACACCTCCCAAGCAAGGCATTGTCATATAGATTGATCATTATTTATTTATTTGGTTATTTGCTTCATAAACCAAGATCGTGGATATTCCCATGGCTAGGAACATCGCCACACGATAGCGGTTTATAAAAACTAGGAAAAACAAGTAGAGATTCTGGGTACGGGGACCAAAAGTACAATAAGAGGAAGGTGTTAGGCACCCCTCTTTGCCCAGTCGTTAGACTGGCCCATAATTGTTTGACATAAGATTAATACATGCTATATGTAATTCTAACACATAAACTGATTAATTAGCCTTTAAACAGTTAATGGTGAGCCAAGACTGTAATTGAAACATGCATCAGAATAAAACAAGATGTCCCAGGGAGATGGATCTCGTGGCCGGTGAATGGATGTCACGGTCGAGAGATCCTCCTGGTTCAATGTACTGGCCGATGGATTGAAGATTCAGCCGATAGTCTTCTTCACACCAGACTAAATAATTAACAGAGAATCAAATCGCTACGATTAGCATGCATAAACTGAAAATAAAACAAACCAAAGGCCCCTGGGTCTCACCACCTTGATTCCTCAGTGGCTTGGTTGCTTCAGATTGAAGGAGATTGACTGATTTGCTTCTTGATAGGCACGTAAATATTTACATTAGCACCCCTAATTCATCTTTGTTAAGTCCCATTTATATTATTAATCGGAGTTTAATGTTTCATTTGTGTATTGTAGGTGTTTGGAAGCTTAATACGTTAGTTGCTGATTGAAGCGTGAATTGCGCCATATAATTTTTCCTCCTGGTGTTTGAAATGAAACGAGTTGCAGAAAATACAACTCACAGGTGTTTTGGTGGGCCCAAAAGCAACATTATTTGGGGTGCACTTGATCTTCTAATTAGGCCCAATAATTATTCGGTATTTTTTTCAACTAAGAATATGCCCAAGGTTTTCAGCAATCAAAGTGCACGGCTGGAATTGGGAACCGACTACGGGGCACTATACATCAATACACTTGTAATAAAAGAAGATAGGATGGTAAGCCAAGGCACGCCGTGAAAATACGAAATTACCCCTCGTAGGATTACCCTTGTAGTTTGAGTTGAAGGATATGGTCGTCATTTCGTCTTGTTTGAAAGATCTAAAAGAATGTAGGATGGCTAGCCAAGCCACAATGTGAAATTACCAATTTGTCCTTATAGTTTGTCAACGGTGGAGTTAAGATATGAGGGTATTTTAGGCATTTCAGTGTTAGGTCTTTTGCTTAGTCAAGAAGAAAATGAGGTACAAAAAAATCTTTATTTTCCCTAATTTAAGGGATATTGTTTTTTATAGGTACAAAAAAAAAATCTAAAAATCTTTCTTTTCCCTAATTTAAGGGATATTGTTTTTTAAAAGTACAAAAAAAAAACTTTCTTTTCCCTAATTTAAGGCAAGCCAAGCTACCAAGTTAAAAGACAAAATTACCCTTGTAGATTTCGTCTTTCAAATATTTTTTGGACGTATTGAGTTGAGTTTATTTTTGGTCCTACTTTGCTTAGTCAAGAAGAAAAGGCTTTTCGAGGGTATTTTAGATATTTTGGGTCCTCCTTTGCTTAGTCAAAAAGAAAAGACTTTTTTGGGATATTTTAGGTCCTACTTTGCTCAGTCGAGAAGAAAATGCTTTTTCGAGAGTATTTTAGGTTTTTAAGGTCCTCCTTTACTTAGTCAAGAAGAAAATGCTTTCCGGAGGTATTATAGGTCCCCTTTTGCTTAGTCAAGAAGAAAAGGCATTTCATAGGTATTTTAGGTATTTAGGTCCCTCTTTGCTTTGTTAAGAAGAAAAAGCTTTATACATCTTCTCAATCTAACCATTAGAAAGAAATCTCTCTCTCTCTCTTTCTCGTTCCTCCTAGATCTCCCTCGATCTGTCTCTCATCAATCCCTCTGTAATTCAGATGAAGATAGACGCATCAATTTCTCAATCGTAGATTCTTACGCACAAAGAAAGAAGCAACTATGTGGTCAGATTCTCTTAGATTTCATAACCCTAGACTATGATTTTGTTAGAACTTCAAATCATAAGTATTTTGAGTGGTCTCTTCTTTCTGAGGTTTTCTAATTGTTTTACTTTTATGGTTCTATTTTTTTTCAACATCAATGCTTGATAGTTTGTTGTGTGCTCTTAGCAAACAGAGCTCTAATTTTGTTCGATATTTTTGGAGAAAGGCTCTCTTGCGGTAAGGTTTTATAGTTATTTTCCAAAACACAATGACGAAAAAGCCTCATTATTTGCACAATTTTAGAATCTAATCCATGACATTATCTTGATTATTGTTGCTATTGTTTGAGAATGAATTTATATTTTAATCCAAAGACCTATTTCTTTGATCTATGTTTATGCAATGTTTA